>NC_141539.1:72780000-73380000 GCF_021556685.1 Rattus norvegicus | reverse complement strand
GAGAAGGCAACCCAGTAGGAGGAAAAGGGTTCCAATAGCAGGTAAAAGAGTTAAAGATACTCCCACTTCTTCACTCCCACAGGAACCCCAAAGTATGCAACTATAACATATATGCAGAGGATCTAGCTCAGAGTCATATAAGCTCAGTGTTTACCACTTTATTCTCTTTGAGTCCTTATAAGGGCCAATTAGTTTCTTCTCTGGGAAATTTCTGTGTGGTGTCCTCAACATTTCTGGCTCCTACAATCCTTCTTCCTCTTCTGTGGGATTCCCTGAGCTCCACCTAATGTTTGGCTATGGATTTATACATCTGCTCCAAAAAGTTGCTGGATGAAGCCTCTCTGATGATAATTGAACTAGACACCTATCTATGAGTATAGCAAAATATCATTAGAAATTATTTCACTGGATTTTTTTTCAATCATGTTTGGTTTTTATCTGAGGTCTCTTGGGCTATCCAGAAATTCACAGATATTAGACATTCCTTTGTTGAAAACTCTCTGTTTAACTATATATCCCATTTTTAAATTGGGTCACTTGATTTGTTGATGGGTAGTTTGAGGGGTTCTTTATATAATTTGGAGGTTAGTCTAAAAGTCAGAAGGGCCTTGGCAAATGTCTAGCAGATTCTAAGAGACCACAGATGCCAGCACAGACTACTATACTGAGCAAAACTTCCAATCACCATGGATGGAGAAATCAGAATATTCCATGACAAAACCAATCATAAAGAATATAAATCCACAAAACCAGACCCATAAAAGGTACAAGAGTAAATACTCTAACCAAAAGAGATTAGCTACACTCCCGAAAAACAGAGAAAATAACTAATTGTACACAAGCAAAACCAAAAGAAAGGAAATACACACACACACACACACACACACACACACACACATACACACACACACATATTAGCATACATTAGCACACATATATTCCACCACTAACTTTGAAATAATAGGATTTAACAATCAATGTCATCAATATCTGTCAATATCAATGGACTCAATTTCCCAATAAAAGGACATAGGCTAACAGAATGGATATGATAACAAAACCATCACTTTGTTGCATAAAAGAAACACACTTTAACATCAAAGTTAGATATTACCTCAAAGTAAAGGGCTGGAAAAGGGTTTCCCAAGAAAATGAACATAAGAAACATGCTGGTATAGCCATGCTAATTTCTAATAAATAGTCTTTCAACCAAAATTAATCAAAAGAGATGGGGAACAACACTTCATATTTATTAAAAAAAAGAAATCCACCAAGATGACAAATCAGTTCTGAATATCTATGTCTCAAATGCAAAGATACCCACATTTTAAAATACAACTAGTAAAGCTTAAATCACTTAGCAAACTCCAGACTTTGACAATGTGAAACTACAAGACACTAGTTTGACTAATGGACAGATCATCCAGATAGAAACTAAGCAGAGAAATAATAGAACTAACTGACACTGCTACTCACAATGCACCTAACAGTTATCAACAGAACATTTTATCCAAGCACAAAATTATACCTTCTTCTTGGCACCTAACAAAACATACTCCAAAATTGACCATAAATTGGTCACAAGCATGTGTCAACCAATAAAATAAAATTGATATATCCCCCTATATCTTATCAAGCAACCACGGATTAAAGCAGGGCCTTATCAACCACAGAAATAACCAAAAGCCTACAAACTTATGGAAACTGAACAACTCTACTCAAGAACCACTGTGCTATGTCAAGGAACAAATAAAGAAAGAAATGAAAGACTTCCTAGAATTCAATAAATAAATTCATAACAAACCCAAACTTAAAAGACATAATGAAAACAGTCCTGAGAGGAAAATACATAGCATTAAGTGACTTTATAAAGAAATTGGAGAAATCACACACTAACAATGTAAAGGTACACCTGAGAGCTCTAGAACGGACATAGGCAAACATTATCTAAGAGGAATGATGGCAGGATATAATCAAACTCTGGGATGAAATGAAAAAACATTAAAACCAAAGAAACAAGAGAATCAACAAAATATAGAGTTGGTTCTTTGAGAAAATTAACACAATAAACAAAATTTTAGCCTAACTAACTAAACAGTAAAGATAGAATATCCAAATTAACCAAATCAAAAATGAAAAGGGGAACATAACAACAGATACCAAGGAAATCCAAAGAATCATTAGATGTTACTTCAAAAATCTATGCTGCACAAAATTAGAAAATCTAAATGAATTGGACAATTTTCTGAATAAATCTCAGGTACCAATGTTAAATCAAGATGGGATTAAACAATCTAAGTAGAACTATAACCTCTAAGGAAATAGAAAGATTCATTAAACGTCTTCCAACCAAGAAAAAAGCCCGTGCCCAGGTGGTTTTAGTGTAGAATTTACAAGACTTTAAAAAAAGAGTTAATGCCAATATTCCTCAAACTATTCCACAAAATAGAAACAGAAGGTACATTGCAAAACTAATTATATTGCCACAGTAATCATGAAACCTAAATAAAACAAAGAATTAACAAAAAAAAAAAGAGAATGTCCGACCAATTTCCCTTATGAACATCAATGCAAAAGTATTTAGTAAAATCCTTGTAAATAGAATCCAAAACCACATCAAAAAGACCATCCACCATAATCAAGTAGGCCTCATCCCATAGATGCAGAGACGGTTCAACATGAGAAAATCTATCAATGTAATCAACCATAAAAAGAAAAACTGTAAGAAAAAGCTACCAAATTATGTCATTAAATGCTGAAAAAGCCTTTGATAAAATCCAACACCCCTTCATGATAAAAACCCCTGAAGACATCAGGGATAGAAGGCACATATATAAGCACAGTAAAAGCTATATACATCAAACCAACAGCTAACATCAAACTAGATAAAGAGAAACATAAAGCAACTCTACTAAAATCAGAGACTAGAAAAGGCTAACCATTCTCTCCATGTCTATTCAATATATTACTTGACAATTTAGCTAGAACAATAAGAAAACTAAAGGAGATCAAGGAAATGCAAACTGTAAATGAAGAAGTAAAACTTTCATTATTTACAGATGTTAGAATAGTATACATAAGCGACTCCCTCAATTTCTTTTAGAGAACTCCTACAGCTGACATATGTCTTCAGTGATACAGAAGATAAGTTCAGTGAAGATAGGGAAGAGCAATACATACTCATCAAAGGAAAAAAAATCTATTAATAAGATGTCTCCTGAGAGGCACAGCCAGAGCATTCAAATACAGAGGTGAATGCTAGCACTAAACCATTGAACTGAGAATGGGATCCCCATTGGAGGTATTTGAGAAAGGACTGAAAGAGCTAAAGGGACTTGCAACCCCATAAGAACAACAATGCCAAACAACCAGAGCTCTTAGGGACTAAAGCACTACCTAAAGACTATACATGGAATGACTCATGGCTCCAGCTGCATATGTAGCAGAGGAAGGCTTTGTTGGGCAACAATGGAAGGAGAAGCCCTTGGTTCTGCCAAGGCTGGACCCCCCCCCAGTGTAGGGTAATGTCAGGGGGAGTATGGAGAGGGGAACAGCCTTATAAAAGAAGGAGAGGGGGATGGGATAGGGGGCTTATGTCTGGGAAACTGGGAAAGAGAATAATATTTAAGATTTAAATAAAAAATATCTGATAAAAGAAAAAGCAAAAGAAAAGCAGACTTTCAAATGTTTACAAGATGTAATGCTGAGCTGTCTTCGCAGTAATAAGTTTTAAGTAGAATAGTAAAGGTCACATGCAAGGAAAAAAGATAATGCAATTCTAAATATTAAACACCAAACCAAAGGGTACATAATTTCATAAAAGGAAACACTACTGCAGCTGAAGTCACATATTGACACTCTCATAGTACGAGTGGGAGACTTCAGTGCCCAGTTCTTGCCAATAGACGGGTCATCTGGACAAAAACTTGCAGAAAAATGATCAAGCTAAATGATGTCATAAACCAAATGGATCTAACAGATATGTACAAAACATTTCACCCCAAACCAAAAGAATATACCGTCTTCATTGCATGTCATAGAACTTTCTGAAATTTGACAACTTATTTAGATAATAAAGCATGTCTCAACAGATAGAAGAAAACTGAAATAATACCCTGCATCCTATCTGAACACCACATATTAAAGCTGAGTGACAGCAACAGAAAGGTTACAAACTCATGAAAACTGAAGATTCATTACAAAATGGAAAAATAGGTCCATACCAAAATTAAGGGGAGGGGGCAAGGACAAAAATGGTGCAGAGACTGAAAGAAAGGCCATCCAGTGACTGGCCCAACTTGGTGCCCATGGTTGGGCACCAAAGCCTGATACTATTTACTGATGCTATGTTGTACTTGCAGACAGGCACTTAGTATGGCTGTCCTCTGAGAGGCTTTACCAGCAGCTGACTGAGATGGATGCAAGTTCTTACAGAAAACCACTAGACTGAAGACTGGGACCCCTATGGAAGAGTTAAGGAAAGGATTGAAGGAACTGAAAGGAATGTCAACCCCATAGCAAGAACAACAACATTGTTAACTAACATGGATCTCTGGAAGCTCCCAGAGACTAAGCCCCCACTCAAAGAGCATACCTGGGCTGGTCCAAGGGTATCCCCCCTCACCCACCCTGGTACATATATAGCAGAGGACTGCTTTGTCTGACTTCAGTGTGAGAGGATAGCCTAATCCTTTAGAAACTTGATGCCCCAGGGAAGGGGGATATAGGGCAGGGAGTAGAATAGGGGGTGGGAGGTGGGGTAAGCACCCTTTCAGAGGCAAAGGGGAGGGAAATGGGATGAAGAATTCTGGGAGGGGGAACTGGAGGGGAGCATTTATTGGGATGTAAATAAATAAAATATTTTAAAAAACAGAAATAAAAACCTACATCTTTCCAGAATTGAGTGAAAATGAAACATAACATCCCAAACACAAACATATTCTTCAAGGCAAGTTCATATCACTAAGTACCTACATAAAAAATTTGAAGAGATGTCATGTAACTTAACAATAAAACATAAAGTTCTAGAACAAAAATAAGATATCACATACAAAAAGAATAGACAGCAAGAAATAATCAAACTCATGGCTGAAATTAATAAAATAGAAACAAACAATAACAACAAAAACAATATAAAAAATCATAAATATGTTGATTAAATGAGAAAAATCAGAAAATTGATGAATTCTTGCCAAATTCACTAAAAAAATGAAAGAAGAGATTAAAATTGACAAAATTATGGACAAAATGGGGACATAACAACAGACACCAATGAAATTCACAGAATCATAAGAACATATTTTAAAATCCTGAACTCCAAGAAGTAAGAAAATCTGAAAAAAATAGATAATTGTCTTGATATATACCACCTAAAAAGTTAAATTAAAAACATGTATGTAATTCAAACACAATAATAGTGCCTAATGTAATAGAAGCAGTCATTAAGTCTCTCAAATTAAAAAGCCCAGGGACACATGATTTTAGTGCAGAATTCTACCATACTTGCAACAAAAAAATAGAGTCAATACTCCTATTATTGTCAAATTTTTCCACAAAATTAAAAATAGTGGATTATTGTCTAATTCTTTATAGACTATTACAGCTATTCTGATATCTTAATCACATAAAGACTCAACAAAGAAAGAGAATTGTAAACCGATTCAATGGAAAAATACCCAATAAAATACTTGTAAACTGACCAGAACAGACCAAAAAGATCATTCACCTTGGTGAAGTAGG
The DNA here is from genome assembly GCF_021556685.1 of Rattus norvegicus. Lineage (NCBI taxonomy): Eukaryota > Metazoa > Chordata > Mammalia > Rodentia > Muridae > Rattus > Rattus norvegicus. The sequence continues at coordinate 73,374,261 of NC_141539.1, read as the reverse complement.
CTTCATCCCTGAAATGGAGGAATGTTTCAATGTCCAATCATTGGTAAATTTAGTTCTCTATATTAAAATAATGAAACCCAAACCAACATGTTCATCACAATAGGTGCAGAAAAGGCCTTCAACAAATATCCAAATACCCAAAACCCATTCATAATAGAAGTCCTGAAGACTTCATTGACTTAAGTGGAGACAAACTCAAAGGGTATTCTTGAAAATCAAGACAGCGTTGTCCTTTCTTCAATATAGTATCTGAAGTCTTGGGTAGAACATTAAGATAATTAAATGAGATCAAAGGAATGTAAATGAGTAGGGGAGAAGTCAAAGTATATTTATATGCAGACAACATACTTATATGCATAAATGACCCTAAAATTCACATCTGGAAACTCCTACATTTGCTAAACATGTTCAGCATTATATAGGATAAAAATTAATAAACAAAAATCAGCAGCTTTCCTATATACAAAAGACTAATAGATGATAAAGAAATTAGAGAAACATACCTTTAAAAAATATCCTTGGGTAACTTTAACCAAACAATGTCTTATAAAAATTATAAGACATTGAAGAAAAAACTGAAAAAGATATCAGAAGATGGAAATAGCTCCTATGCTCATGGGTCAAAGAATCACCGTGGTAAAAATGGCCATCCTACCGAAATCAGTAAATAGATTTAGTGCAATCCCATTCAAAATTTCAACAAAATTCTCCAAATATCATGAAAGAAAAATTTTCAGATTCGTATGCAAATATAAAACACCCATGATAGCTAAATCAATTCTGAGTAATAGAAGAACTGCTGGAAATATTTCCAGATCTCAAATTATACTGCAGAGCTATAGTAATAAACACATACACATACTCACAAAACAACATGATACTGGCATATAAACAGATACACTTATCAATAGAATAGAATTGAAGACTCAGACATATATCCACACATCTATGGACCTATTTTTGACAAGGAAAGGAGAAATGCACACTGGAAATATGAACATTTTCAACGAATAGGGCTGGTCAAACTTGACTAGTCCATGTAGAAGATTTCAGATAGATCCATATTCATTGCCTGTACAAAACTCAGTTCCAAATGGATCAGAAAACTCAACATAAGACAAGATACACTGAATCTGACGGAAGAGAAAGTGGGGGGATGCCTTGAAATCATTGCCACGGAAAAAGACTTTCTGAACTCATTAGCCCAGCCACTAAGAGGATTACTTAATAAATGGGACCCCATGAAAAGGAAAGTCATCTGCATGGCAAAGGACACCATCATTTAGATTAATCAGTAGCCTACAGAATGGACTTTCAGAAACTACACATCTGATTGAGGACTAATATTGAAAATGCACCGCTCCAAAAAATTTTTTTTTAAAAAATTTAAAGATGAGGTGTACATCTAAACAGAAAATTCTCAAAAGAAGTAACACAAATGGTTGAGAAGCACTTGAGGAAATATATAACTGCCTTAGTAATCAGGAACATGCAAATCAAAAATATTTTGAGATTTTATGGTAGACAAGTTAGTGTGGCCAAGATCAGTAAATCAAATGATGGTTCATGTTGGGAAGTACACAGAGTATGATGAGTATTCATTCATTGACAGCGGCATTGCAATCTTGTATAGCCATTATGGAAATAAGTATGACAGTTGCTCAGAGAACTGGAAATGAATCTACCTGAAGATTTAGCTATACTACTCTAGGACATATGTCCAAAGGATGTTTCATCTTTTTACAGAACATTTGTTCGACAGTGTTCATTACTGCTCTATTCATAATACCCAGACATTAGGATCATCGTAGATCTCAGTCAACAGATGAAAGGATAAATAAAATATTGTATATTTACACAATGAAAGATTCTCTAGTTGTTAAAAATGTGAAATTATGAAATTCACAGGTAAATTGATAAAGTGAGGTAAGCTATCTGTCAAATCTCAAATATGGTATGAATTCACTTATAAGTGAATGTTACCTCTTAAGTCTTCAGAAAGCAAGCCACATTTCATATAATCACAGAGGTTACCTATAGAGTATGGAACTAAGAATAAGGAATGAATCATCCTAGGAAGGGGAAGTAGAAAAGATAGATATGGATGTACCAAGGTTGATGGGGTGAAAGGAAAAGGAGGATCAAATGCTGGGAAAAGGGGAAAGAGGTGAGGAATGATAGACAGAGAAAGACAGCTAAAATTAAGGTCCATTAGAGGGGTCATATGGTATCCTAAGAAATTTTAGAAACTTTCTAAAATATAGATGTATGAATGCAATCTAAAAGAAATTCTCAAATAACAAGGAGATACAGACCCACCTGAACATCCTTTATCACCAACTGAAGCATCTAGTGTTGGGAATGGCTTACGTATAATTGAGTTATTGGCCAAAGCTCTTCCATGTAAATCCCTGAGCAACCCAGGCTATTGGGAAGGCTATTGCTGGCTCTCTACAAACAGACATAAGACCTGGTTACTGAAGACAAAACCAACACAACTCATTGAACATCAAGAAGTCAAGCTGCTGTCTACATAAACCCTTCACTGCTATGGAATACTTTTTTTTTTTTTTTGTTCTTTTTTTTGGAGCTGGGGACCGAACCCAGGGCCTTGCGCTTCCTAGGCAAGCGATACTTTTCATGATATTGGAACATATTCTCCAGGTTGCTGGATGAGAAAAGTAAACACCAAACCACTTACAAACTCTTCAGCCTACAGTGATGATTCGCCTGCAAGTTACTCTGGTGCGGTAGTGGCACAAAGCTTGTGGGAATAACTGACCAATATCTGATTTCAGGTGCACTCCACGAGATGGAACCCTTCCCTGACATGGTTCATGTGGCCATGAACCGCAGAACAGATTTGCCAGAAACATAAGAAAAATCCAAATATTTTTGTTCTGCTAAAAAATTGTAGCCATAAAATGACACCTCATGACTTTCTGTTATACTCATAAATCAGTATCTTGCTTACCAATTGTTGGAGAAGCTGCCTTCTGCAGTAGATCAGAACAAATACAGAGATCCATCGCTAGAACTATTCAGGCAGCCAGAAACCTTAGAACGTTCAGTCCTAAGTGACTTGTCTTCATCAAATCCCCCTCCACAGGGCTCTAGAAATTCTGTGGAAGATGGGGTGGAAACTTTGTATGAGGACACCAAGAGCTTCTAAACAGCAGGACCAATGCACACATGAGCTCACAGAGACAGCAGCAACATGCCCTGAATCTGCATATGCCTGTGCCAGGTAAGATCCCACCCCTGAGAAAAGAAGGGGAACATGCCCCAGTTCCTATCTCCAACTGACATCCCCTCACAAATGAAAAATTACTTCTCTCTGAGAAAGCACCACTGAGGATACAAACCAATCTTAAGGGCAGGCTCAATGCCCAACAGTTGATGGTCAACACAAGATGAACTCAATGGTGTCTTTGCTCTCTCTCTCTCTCTCTCTCTCTCTCTCTCTCTCTCTCTCTCTCTCTCTCTCTCTCTCTCTGTGTGTGTGTGTGTGTGTGTGTGTCTGCTTCTCTGTGTATGTCTCTGTATCTCCCTCTGTATCTGTTCTCCCTGTTCCTCTCTTATAGGTTTGTTTCATATATATTATGGCTTCTGATTTTGTGAATTTATTGAATTCCATGTACAAACATTTGCGAATCTGAGTCTGTGTGGGTGTGTGGTGGGTTTACTTTGACTTTTTTTCTTCTGTTTGTTTGTACACTTTTTCTTATTCCATTTTCTTTGTTTTTGTGTTATTTTATTGTCAATATTTAGGTGCCTGTTTGTTTTATAACAAAAAGAAATGTTGGTTTAGATGAGGGACAATATGAGAAGTATATCAGAGGAACTGGTGGAGAGTAAAACATAATAAGCATATGTTTTGTTTTCAATAAAAGAAAAAAATTTCAAAAGATATGTGTATCTTTCATGCTCACACACCTGGTATCCACATAAACTATAAATGAAACCTAACAATGTCTACCTAACAATATGTTTGCATTAAGGACTTTCTGTCAAAATCCTGTTATAGAGGGACATCATGTACGTAAATTGCCATGTAAATTGGATCAGGGGTTCTATTAAAAAACTTATGTTCAATTTATACTTTGCAAGATAGACTACTGTATTATGAATGTCATCTACAGTTTTTCTCAAACTGCACAAAGCCTTCTTATCCCTATGTAAATCTCTCATGTATTCAATTTTATACTATGCTAGACTTAATAATTTGGTGTCATATGCCAATACTTGTAGAAATAAAACTTTCAAATTATGGCTTTCAAGTTTCCATTGTTCATCCATGAATTTAATATGCAGTTGAGTTTCTCACTTGAATTGTAACTTTGAAAGCATTTCAGCATGCCCACTTTTTCCATCAACTTGACATGTAAGTGTGAAATACTATGTTCTCCTTTTGAGCCTTCCATAGATGATCTGAAAGACGCCAGAAGGAAATCACGATGGTTTGCACAATGTCCAAGATTGTATTGCAGCTAATGGCATTTGCAAAGCTGGTGGTCTGGTTATTAAGTAAGAATCAATCCACAGCTTGGATGTTTTTATAGAGTAATGAGAAATCCTAGGTGGTCATTTGAACTTGGTGACAAGGAACTTTCATAGAAAGAAGCTACATTATTTTCTTAAACATACAAGTGTAATTCTTATTGTCATCAGAAAACATCTTAACTTGAGTGAAAGCTTTTTTTCTTTTTCCTCCTCTAGAAATGCTACAAATAGTAATTTTCAATATCCCCTAATACATCTTAAAAAATAGAAAGGATAAGGTGTAAATAATGATGGAGACCAATTCTTTTGTCACATAAAAGCAGCGTGAAAGAGAAACCAGGTGAAATGATTGACTTATCTCTCCTTTAAATGCAAGCTATGGTTAAATAATTACATCTCAGCTTCTTCAAATGTTTTCTCTGTTCTGACTTGAAAAGGAGCTCTAAATTCCTCCGTTTAATTTTAGTCTTAAACAACTGTGTTGTTGCTGACAAAGCATGAACATAAACTGTGGTTTTCCTATGACATTATCTAAGTAAATACAAGTTACCAAATCCATTTTTTAGCAAGGAATACTCAGAAAAGAAAAACTGAGCTAATCCAAAGTTCTTTGCTGTTTTTAAATTATCTTCAGCCAAGATTATTTTAGCTTCTCACGTTACTTCCTTCAGTCATTTCATCTACCCTTTAGTATGTATGTTACTGTGATAAAAAATTTAAACACAGCACTTCTAGACAGCAATCTTGCTCCTTACATTGTATAAATTGCAGAGTACAAAGTAGCTCAACTTTCAAATATAAATGTTAGCTCCAAGTAGAGAAATTTATTTTATTGATAAAAGAAAAATAAAATAATAATTAAAATACAGTCAGTAATCAAGAAGGTAAAATATGAAAGTGATAACATTGGTGTTATAGTTATTTTTTGTTTGAAAAAAATGACTTCAAGTCATTTCTTGGTCTGTTGAATGGGAATAAAGAAAACCCAAAAAAGGCTTACTTAGCTATGGTGAGTAACCATCAACGTACTAGATAGAACATGAGGTGGAATGACAGATCATGTATTTTGGACTTAAAAAAAATAAAATGACAATTATTTCAGAACATTGTTCAATAGATTAGCCTTACAGCACTAAAAGCTAAATAAAACATTTTACTATAAACAGAAAACACCAAAACAAAATTGAAAACTATAAAAGCAATGGTTGCAATATTAAAATTTGATTCTATTATAAAATCAGAAAAACAATGAAAACTATTTTGATTAAAACTTTTCAAAAAGATCTGCAGAGACTCTGAGAAGGATGTTATATGATATCAAATGTCTTCCATTTGAAGGTATCTTTGCTTCATAAAACTCTTTTCTTATCAATTTCTCACATTTCCCAATCCTTTCCTGCTTTTTATTAATTAGCTCAATATTCATTTTCTATCAGATAGTTTTTATTTACATTTCAAATAATATTCCCTTTCCTGGTGTCTCCTCCATAACCCCCCTATTCTATTCCTCTCCCCCTTCTAATATCAAGCTGTTTCCCCTCCCTGACCATTCATGCTTTCTGGCCTCCCTGCTCCATGTACCACTACACTGGGCGGAGGTGGGAGGGGGGGGCGAGCAGGCCTTGGCAGGACCAAGGGCTTCTTCTTCCATTGGTGCCCAATAAGGCCATCCTCCGCTGCATACGCAGCTGGAGCCATGGGTCAGTCCAGGTATAGTCTTTGGGTAGTGCGTTAGTTCCTGGGAGCTCTGGTAGGTTGGTATTATTGGTCTTATGGGGTTGCAAGCCCGTTTAGCTCTTTCCATCCTTTCTCTGATTCCTCCAACAGGGATCCTGTTCTCAGTTCAATGGTTAGTTGGTAAAATTGGCCTCTGTGTTTGACATGCTCTGGCTGTGCCTCTTAGGAGACAGCTATATCAGGGTCCTGTCAACATACACTTCTTAGCTTCATCAATCTTATCTAGTTTGGTGGCTGTATACATATGGGCTGTGTACACATGTGGGGCAAGCTCTGAATGGCCATTCCTTCAGTCTCTGCTCATTTGTCTCCATATCCCCTACTATGAAAATTTTTGTTCCCCCTTTTAAGAAGGAGTGACACATCCTCACTTTGGTCACCCTTATTCTTGAGCTTCCTGTGGCCTGTGGATTGTATCTTGGGTAATTTGAGCTTTTGGGCTAATATCCACTTATCAGTGAATGCATACCATGTGTATTTTTCTGTGATTGGGTTACCTCAGTCTGGAGGATATTTTCTTTTTTTCTTTATTTTTTTTAGTTTATCATTTTTTTTATTAACTTTTTTTTTTCTTTTTCTTTTTTTTTTTTTTTATTAACTTGAGTATTTCTTATATACATTTCGAGTGTTATTCCCTTTCCCGGTTTCCGGGCAAACATCCCCCTCCCCCCTCCCCTTCCTTATGGGTGTTCCCCTCCCAACCCTCCCACAATTGCCGCCCTCCCCCCATAGACTAGTTCACTGGGGGTTCAGTCTTAGCAGGACCCAGGGCTTCCCCTTCCACTGGTGCTCTTACTAGGATATTCATTGCTACCTATGGGGTCAGAGTCCAGGGTCAGTCCATGTATAGTCTTTAGGTAGTGGCTTAGTCCCTGGAAGCTCTGGTTGCTTGGCATTGTTGTACTTTTGGGGTCTCGAGCCCCTTCAAGCTCTTCCAGTTCTTTCTCTGATTCCTTCAATAGGGGACCTATTCTCAGTTCAGTGGTTTGCTGCTGGCATTCGCCTCTGTATTTGCTGTATTCTGGCTGTGTCTCTCAGGAGCGATCTACATCCGGTTCCTGTCGGTCTGCACTTCTTTGCTTCATCCATCTAGTCCAATTGGGTAGCTGTATATGTATGGGCCAAATGTGGGACAGGCTCTGAATGGGTGTTCCTTCAGTCTCTGTTTTAATCTTTGCCTCTCCCTTCCCTGCCAAGGGTATTCTTTTTCCTCATTTAAAGAAGGAGTGAAACATTCACATTTTGATCATCCGTCTTGAGTTTCGTTTGTTCTAGGGATCTAGGGTAATTCAAGCATTTGGGCTAATAGCCACTTATCAATGAGTGCATACCATGTATGTCTTTCTGTGATTGGGTTAGTTCACTCAGGATGATATTTTCCAGTTCCAACCATTTGCCTACGAATTTCATAAACTCGTTGTTTTTGATAGCTGAGTAGTATTCCATTGTGTAGATGTACCACATTTTCTGTATCCATTCCTCTGTTGAAGGGCATCTGGGTTCTTTCCATTTTCTGGCTATTATGAATAAGGCTGCGATGAACATAGTGGAGCACGTGTCTCTTTTATATGTTGAGGCATCTTTTGGGTATATGCCCAAGAGAGGTATAGCTGGATCCTCAGGCAGTTCAATGTCCAATTTTCTGAGGAACCTCCAGACTGATTTCCAGAATGGTTTTACCAGTCTGCAATCCCACCAACAATGGAGGAGTGTTCCTCTTTCTCCACATCCTCGCCAGCATCTGCTGTCACCTGAGTTTTTGATCTTAGCCATTCTCACTGGTGTGAGGTGAAATCTCAGGGTTGTTTTGATTTGCATTTCCCTTATGACTAAAGATGTTGAACATTTCTTTAGGTGTTTCTCAGCCATTCGGCATTCCTCAGCTGTGAATTCTTTGTTTAGCTCTGAACCCCATTTTTTAATAGGGTTATTTGTTTCCCTGCGGTCTAACTTCTTGAGTTCTTTGTATATTTTGGATATAAGGCCTCTATCTGTTGTAGGGTTGGTAAAGATCTTTTCCCAATCTGTTGGTTGCCGTTTTGTCCTAACCACAGTGTCCTTTGCCTTACAGAAGCTAGCAGTTTTATGAGATCCCATTTGTCAATTCTTGATCTTAGAGCATAAGCCATTGGTGTTTTGTTCAGGAAATTTTTTCCAGTGCCCATGTGTTCCAGATGCTTCCCTAGTTTTTCTTCTATTAGTTTGAGTGTGTCTGGTTTGATGTGGAGGTCCTTGATCCACTTCGACTTAAGCTTTGTACAGGGTGATAAGCATGGATCGATCTGCATTCTTCTACATGTTGCCCTCCAGTTGAACCAGCACCATTTGCTGAAAATGCTATCTTTTTTCCATTGGATGGTTTTGGCTCCTTTGTCAAAAATCAAGTGACCATAGGTGTGTGGGTTCATTTCTGGGTCTTCAATTCTATTCCATTGGTCTATCTGTCTGTCTCTGTACCAATACCATGCAGTTTTTATCACTATTGCTCTGTAATACTGCTTGAGTTCAGGGATAATGATTCCCCCTGAAGTCCTTTTATTGTTGAGGATAGCTTTAGCTATCCTGGGTTTTTTGTTATTCCAGATGAATTTGCAAATTGTTCTGTCTAACTCTTTGAAGAATTGGATTGGTATTTTGATGGGGATTGCATTGAATCTGTAGATTGCTTTTGGTAAAATGGCCATTTTTACTATATTAATCCTGCCAATCCATGAGCATGGGAGATCTTTCCATCTTCTGAGGTCTTCTTCAATTTCTTTCTTCAGTGTCTTGAAGTTCTTATTGTACAGATCTTTTACTTGCTTGGTTAAAGTCACACCGAGGTACTTTATATTATTTGGGTCTATTATGAAGGGTGTCGTTTCCCTAATTTCTTTCTCGGCTTGTTTCTCTTTTGTATAGAGGAAGGCAACTGATTTATTTGAGTTAATTTTATACCCAGCCACTTTGCTGAAGTTGTTTATCAGCTTTAGTAGTTCTCTGGTGGAACTTTTGGGATCACTTAAATATACTATCATGTCATCTACAAATAGTGATATTTTGACCTCTTCTTTTCCGATCTGTATCCCTTTGATCTCCTTTTGTTGTCTGATTGCTCTGGCTAGAACTTCAAGAACTATATTGAATAAGTAGGAAGAGAGTGGGCAGCCTTGTCTAGTCCCTGATTTTAGTGGGATTGCTTCAAGTTTCTCTCCATTTAGTTTAATGTTAGCAACTGGTTTGCTGTAATGGCTTTTACTATGTTTAGGTATGGGCGTTGAATTCCTATTCTTTCCAGGACTTTTATCATGAAGGGGTGTTGAATTTTGTCAAATGCTTTCTCAGCATCTAATGAAATGATCATGTGGTTCTGTTCTTTCAGTTTGTTTATATAATGGATCACGTTGATGGTTTTCCGTATATTAAACCATCCCTGCATGCCTGGGATGAAGCCTACTTGATCATGGTGGATGATTGTTTTGATGTGCTCTTGAATTCGGTTTGCCAGAATTTTATTGAGTATTTTTGCGTCGATATTCATAAGGGAAATTGGTCTGAAGTTCTCTTTCTTTGTTGTGTCTTTGTGTGGTTTAGGTATAAGAGTAATTGTAGATTCGTAGAAGGAATTCGGTAGGGCTCCATCTGTTTCAATTTTGTGGAATAGTTTGGATAATATTGGTATGAGGTCTTCTATGAAGGTTTGATAGAATTCTGCACTAAACCCATCTGGACCTGGGCTCTTTTTGGTTGGGAGACCTTTAATGACTGCTTCTATTTCCTTAGGAGTTATGGGGTTGTTTAACTGGTTTATCTGTTCCTGATTTAACTTTGATACCTGGTATCTGTCTAGGAAATTGTCCATTTCCTGAAGATTTTCAAATTTTGTTGAATATAGGTTTTTATAGTAAGATCTGATGATTTTTTGAATTTCCTCTGAATCTGTAGTTATGTCTCCCTTTCCATTTCTGATTTTGTTAATTTGGACGCACTCTCTGTGTCCTCTCGTTAGTCTGGCTAAGGGTTTATCTATCTTGTTGATTTTCTCAAAGAACCAACTTTTGGTCCTGTTGATTCTTTCTATGGTCCTTTTTGTTTCTACTTGGTTGATTTCAGCTCTGAGTTTGATTATTTCCTGCCTTCTACTCCTCCTGGGTGTATTTGCTTCTTTTTGTTCTAGAGCTTTTAGGTGTGCTGTCAAGCTGCTGACATATGCTCTTTCCTGTTTCTTTCTGCAGGCACTCAGCGCTATGAGTTTTCCTCTTAGCACAGCTTTCATTGTGTCCCATAAGTTTGAGTATGTTGTATCTTCATTTTCATTAAATTCTAAAAAGTTTTTAATTTCTTTCTTTATTTCTTCCTTGACCAGGTTATCATTGAGTAGAGCATTGTTCAATTTCCACGTATATGTGGGCATTCTTCCCTTATTGTTATTGAAGACCAGTTTTAGGCCGTGGTGGTCCGATAGCACGCATGGGATTATTTCTATCTTTCTGTACCTGTTGAGGCCCGTTTTTTGACCAATTATATGGTCAATTTTGGAGAAAGTACCATGAGGAGCTGAGAAGAAGGTATATCCTTTTGCTTTAGGATAGAATGTTCTATAAATATCCGTTAAGTCCATTTGGCTCATGACTTCTCTTAGTCTGTCGACATCACTGTTTAATTTCTGTTTCCATGATCTGTCCATTGATGAGAGTGGGGTGTTGAAATCTCCCACTATTATTGTGTGAGGTGCAATGTGTGTTTTGAGCTTTAGTAAGGTTTCTTTTACGTATGTAGGTGCCCTTGTATTTGGGGCATAGATATTTAGGATTGAGAGTTCATCTTGGTGGATTTTTCCTTTGATTAATATGAAGTGTCCTTCCTTATCTTTTTTGATGACTTTTAGTTGGAAATTGATTTTATTTGATATTAGAATGGCTACTCCAGCTTGCTTCTTCTGACCATTTGCTTGGAAAGTTGTTTTCCAGCCTTTCACTCTGAGGTAGTGTCTGTCTTTGTCTCTGAGGTGTGTTTCCTGTAGGCAGCAGAATGCAGGGTCCTCGTTGCGTATCCAGTTTGTTAATCTATGTCTTTTTATTGGGGAGTTGAGGCCATTGATATTGAGAGATATTAAGGAATAGTGATTATTGTTTCCCTTTATATTCATATTTGGATGTGAGGTTATGTTTGTGTGCTTTCATTCTCTTTGTTTTGTTGCCAAGACGATTAGTTTCTTGCTTCTTCTAGGGTATAGCTTGCCTCCTTATGTTGGGCTTTACCATTTATTATCCTTTGTAGTGCTGGATTTGTAGAAAGATATTGTGTAAATTTGGTTTTGTCATGGAATATCTTATTTTCTCCATCAATGTTAATTGAGAGTTTTGCTGGATACAGTAACCTGGGCTGGCACTTGTGTTCTCTTAGGGTCTGTATGACATCAGTCCAGGATCTTCTGGCCTTCATAGTTTCTGGCGAGAAGTCTGGTGTGATTCTGATAGGTCTCCCTTTATATGTTACTTGACCTTTTTCCCTTACTGCTTTTAATATTCTTTCTTTATTTTGTGCATTTGGTGTTTTGACAATTATGTGACGGGAGGTGTTTCTTTTCTGGTCCAATCTATTTGGAGTTCTGTAGGCTTCTTGTATGCCTATGGGTATCTCTTTTTTTAGGTTAGGGAAGTTTTCTTCTATGATTTTGTTGAAGATATTTACTGGTCCTTTGAGCTGGGAGTCTTCACTCTCTTCTATACCTATTATCCTTAGGTTTGATCTTCTCATTGAGTCCTGGATTTCCTGTATGTTTTGGACCAGTAGCTTTTTCCGCTTTACATTATCTTTGACAGTTGAGTCAATGATTTCTATGGAATCTTCTGCTCCTGAGATTCTCTCTTCCATCTCTTGTATTCTGTTGGTGAAGCTTGTATCTACAGCTCCTTGTCTCTTCTTTTGGTTTTCTATATCCAGGGTTGTTTCCATGTGTTCTTTCTTGATTGCTTCTATTTCCATTTTTAATTCCTTCATCTGTTTGATTGTGTTTTCCTGGAATTCTTTCAGGGATTTTTGCCATTCCTCTCTGTAGGCCTCTACTTGTTTATTAATGATTTCCTGTGTTTCCCTAAGTGTGTTCATGTCTTTCTTGAAGTCCTCCAGCATCATGATCAAATATGATTTTGAAACTAGATCTTGCTTTTCTGGTGTGTTTGGATATTCCATGTTTGTTTTGGCGGGAGAATTGGGCTCCGATGATGGCATGCAGTCTTGGTTTCTGTTGCTTGGGTTCCTGCGCTTGCCTCTCGCCATCAGATTATCTCTAGTGTTACTTTGTTCTGCTATTTCTGACAGTGGCTAGACTGACCTATAAGCCTGTGTGTCAGGAGTGCTGTAGACCTGTTTTCCTCTCTTTCAGTCAGTTATGGGGACAGTGTGTTCTGCTTTCCGGCGTGTAGTTTTTCCTCTCTACAGGTCTTCAGCTGTTCCTGTGGGCCTGTGTCTTGAGTTCACCAGGCAGCTTTCTTGCAGCAGAAAATTTGGTCTTACCTGTGGTCCCGAGGCTCAGGTTCGCTCGTGGGGTGCTGCCCAGGGGCTCTCTGCAGCGGCAGCAACCAGGAAGACCTGTGCCGCCCCTTCCGGGAGCTTCAGTGCACCAGGGTTCCAGATGGTCTTTGGCTTTTTCCTCTGGCGTCCGAGATGTGTGTGCAGGGAGCAGTCTCTTCTGGTTTCCCAGGCTTGTCTGCCTCTCTGAAGGTTTAGCTCTCCCTCCCACGGGATTTGGGTGCAGAGCTTTTTTATTAACTTGAGTATTTCTTATATACATTTCGAGTGTTATTCCCTTTCCCGGTTTCAGGGCAAACATCCCCCTCCCCCCTCCCCTTCCTTATGGGTGTTCCCCTCCCAACCCTCCACCCATTGCCGCCCTCCCCCCATAGACTAGTTCACTGGGGGTTCAGTCTTAGCAGGACCCAGGGCTTCCCCTTCCACTGGTGCTCTTACTAGGATATTCATTGCTACCTATGGTGTCAGAGTCCAGGGTCAGTCCATGTATAGTCTTTAGGTAGTGGCTTAGTCCCTGGAAGCTCTGGTTGCTTGGCATTGTTGACTTTTGGGGTCTCGAGCCCCTTCAAGCTCTTCCAGTTCTTTCTCTGATTCCTTTAGCGGGGGACCTATTCTCAGTTCAGTTGTTTGCTGCTGGCATTCGCCTCTGTATTTGCTGTATTCTGGCTGTGTCTCTCAGGAGCGATCTACATCCGGTTACTGTAGGCCTGCACTTCTTTGCTTCATCCATCTTGTCTAATTGGGTGGCTGTATATGTATGGGCCACATGTGGGGCAGGCTCTGAATGGGTGTTCCTTCAGTCTCTGTTTTAATCTTTGCCTCTCCCTTCCCTGCCAAGGGTATTCTTTTTCCTCATTTAAAGAAGGAGTGAAGCATTCACATTTTGATCATCCGTCTTGAGTTTCGTTTGTTCTAGGGATCTAGGGTAATTCAAGCATTTGGGCTAATAGCCACTTATCAATGAGTGCATACCATGTATGTCTTTCTGTGATTGGGTTGGCTCACTCAGGATGATATTTTCCAGTTCCAACCATTTGCCTACGAATTTCATAAACTCGTTGTTTTTGATAGCTGAGTAATATTCCATTGTGTAGATGTACCACATTTTCTGTATCCATTCCTCTGTTGAAGGGCATCTGGGTTCTTTCCAGCTCCTGGCTATTATAAATAAGGCTGCGATGAACATAGTGGAGCACGTGTCTCTTTTATATGTTGAGGCATCTTTTGGGTATATGCCCAAGAGAGGTATAGCTGGATCCTCAGGCAGTTCAATGTCCAATTTTCTGAGGAAACTCCAGACTGATTTCCAGAATGGTTGTACCAGTCTGCAATCCCACCAACAATGGAGGAGTGTTCCTCTTTCTCCACATCCTCGCCAGCATCTGCTGTCACCTGAGTTTTTGATCTTAGCCATTCTCACTGGTGTGAGGTGAAATCTCAGGGTTGTTTTGATTTGCATTTCCCTTATGACTAAAGATGTTGAACATTTCTCAGCCATTCGGAATTCCTCAGCTGTGAATTCTTTGTTTAGCTCTGAACCCCATTTTTTAATAGGGTTATTTGTTTCCCTGCGGTCTAACTTCTTGAGTTCTTTGTATATTTTGGATATAAGGCCTCTATCTGTTGTAGGATTGGTAAAGATCTTTTCCCAATCTGTTGGTTGCCGTTTTGTCCTAACCACAGTTTCCTTTGCCTTACAGAAGCTTTGCAGTTTTATGAGATCCCATTTGTCAATTCTTGATCTTAGAGCATAAGCCATTGGTGTTTTGTTCAGGAAATTTTTTCCAGTGCCCATGTGTTCCAGATGCTTCCCTAGTTTTTCTTCTATTAGTTTGAGTGTGTCTGGTTTGATGTGGAGGTCCTTGATCCACATGGACTTAAGCTTTGTACAGGGTGATAAGCATGGATCGATCTGCATTCTTCTACATGTTGCCCTCCAGTTGAACCAGCACCATTTGCTGAAAATGCTATCTTTTTTCCATTGGACGGTTTTGGCTCCTTTGTCAAAAATCAAGTGACCATAGGTGTGTGGGTTCATTTCTGGGTCTTCAATTCTATTCCATTGGTCTATCTGTCTGTCTCTGTACCAATACCATGCAGTTTTTATCACTATTGCTCTGTAATACTGCTTGAGTTCAGGGATAGTGATTCACCCTGAAGTCCTTTTATTGTTGAGGATAGCTTTAGCTATCCTGGGTTTTTTGTTATTCCAGATGAATTTGCAAATTGTTCTGTCTAACTCTTTGAAGAATTGGATTGGTATTTTGATGGGGATTGCATTGAATCTGTAGATTGCTTTTGGTAAAATGGCCATTTTTACTATATTAATCCTGCCAATCCATGAGCATGGGAGATCTTTCCATCTTCTGAGGTCTTCTTCAATTTCTTTCCTCAGTGTCTTGAAGTTCTTATTGTACAGATCTTTTACTTGCTTGGTTAAAATCACACCGAGGTACTTTATATTATTTGGGTCTATTATGAAGGGTGTCGTTTCCCTAATTTCTTTCTCGGCTTGTTTCTCTTTTGTATAGAGGAAGGCAACTGATTTATTTGAGTTAATTTTATACCCAGCCACTTTGCTGAAGTTGTTTATCAGCTTTAGTAGTTCTCTGGTGGAACTTTTGGGATCACTTAAATATACTATCATGTCATCTACAAATAGTGATATTTTGACCTCTTCTTTTCCGATCTGTATCCCTTTGATCTCCTTTTGTTGTCTGATTGCTCTGGCTAGAACTTCAAGAACTATATTGAATAAGTAGGAAGAGAGTGGGCAGCCTTGTCTAGTCCCTGATTTTAGTGGGATTGCTTCAAGTTTCTCTCCATTTAGTTTAATGTTAGCAACTGGTTTGCTGTATATGGCTTTTACTATGTTTAGGTATGGGCCTTGAATTCCTATTCTTTCCAGGACTTTTATCATGAAGGGGTGTTGAATTTTGTCAAATGCTTTCTCAGCATCTAATGAAATGATCATGTGGTTCTGTTCTTTCAGTTTGTTTATATAATGGATCACATTGATGGTTTTCCGTATATTAAACCATCCCTGCATGCCTGGGATAAAGCCTACTTGATCATGGTGGATGATTGTTTTGATGTGCTCTTGAATTCGGTTTGCCAGAATTTTATTGAGTATTTTTGCGTCAATATTCATAAGGGATATTGGTCTGAAGTTCTCTTTCTTTGTTGTGTCTTTGGGTGGTTTAGGTATAAGAGTAATTGTGGCTTCGTAGAAGGAATTCGGTAGGGCTCCATCTGTTTCAATTTTGTGGAATAGTTTGGATAATATTGGTATGAGGTCTTCTATGAAGGTTTGATAGAATTCTGCACTAAACCCGTCTGGACCTGGACTCTTTTTGGTTGGGAGACCTTTAATGACTGCTTCTATTTCCTTAGATGTTATGGGGTTGTTTAACTGGTTTATCTGTTCCTGATTTAACTTCGATACCTGGTATCTGTCTAAGAAATTGTCCATTTCCTGAAGATTTTCAAATTTTGTTGAATATAGGTTTTTATAGTAAGATCTGATGATTTTTTGAATTTCCTCTGAATCTGTAGTTATGTCTCCCTTTCCATTTCTGATTTTGTTAATTTGGACGCACTCTCTGTGTCCTCTCGTTAGTCTGGCTAAGGGTTTATCTATCTTGTTGATTTTCTCAAAGAACCAACTTTTGGTTCTGTTGATTCTTTCTATGGTCCTTTTTGTTTCTACTTGGTTGATTTCAGCTCTGAGTTTGATTATTTCCTGCCTTCTGCTCCTCCTGGGTGTATTTGCTTCTTTTTGTTCTAGAGCTTTTAGGTGTGCTGTCAAGCTGCTGACATATGCTCTTTCCTGTTTCTTTCTGCAGGCACTCAGCGCTATGAGTTTTCCTCTTAGCACAGCTTTCATTGTGTCCCATAAGTTTAAGTATGTTGTATCTTCATTTTCATTAAATTCTAAAAAGTTTTTAATTTCTTTCTTTATTTCTTCCTTGACCAGGTTATCATTGAGTAGAGCATTGTTCAATTTCCACGTATATGTGGGCATTCTTCCCTTATTGTTATTGAAGACCAGTTTTAGGCCGTGGTGGTCCGATAGCACGCATGGGATTATTTCTATCTTTCTGTACCTGTTGAGGCCCGTTTTTTGACCAATTATATGGTCAATTTTGGAGAAAGTACCATGAGGAGCTGAGAAGAAGGTATATCCTTTTGCTTTAGGATAGAATGTTCTATAAATATCCGTTAAGTCCATTTGGCTCATGACTTCTCTTAGTCTGTCGACATCACTGTTTAATTTCTGTTTCCATGATCTGTCCATTGATGAGAGTGGGGTGTTGAAAACTCCCACTATTATTGTGTGAGGTGCAATGTGTGTTTTGAGCTTTAGTAAGGTTTCTTTTACGTATGTAGGTGCCCTTGTATTTGGGGCATAGATATTTAGGATTGAAAGTTCATCTTGGGGGATTTTTCCTTTGATGAATATGAAGTGTCCTTCCTTATCTTTTTTGATGACTTTTAGTTGGAAATTGATTTTATTTGATATTAGAATGGCTACTCCAGCTTGCTTCTTCTGACCATTTGCTCGGAACGTTGTTTTCCAGCCTTTCACTCTGAGGTAGTGTCTGTCTTTGTCTCTGAGGTGTGTTTCCTGTAGGCAGCAGAATGCAGGGTCCTCGTTGTGTATCCAGTTTGTTAATCTATGTCTTTTTATTGGGGAGTTGAGGCCATTGATATTGAGAGATATTAAGGAATAGTGATTATTGTTTCCCTTTATATTCATATTTGGATGTGAGGTTATGTTTTTGTGCTTTCATTCTCTTTGTTTTGTTGCCAAGACGATTAGTTTCTTGCTTCTTCTAGGGTATAGCTTGCCTCCTTATGTTGGGCTTTACCATTTATTATCCTTTGTAGTGCTGGCTTTGTAGAGAGATATTGTGTAAATTTGGTTTTGTCATGGAATATCTTGGTTTCTCCATCTATGTTAATAGAGAGTTTTGCTGGATACAGTAACCTGGGCTGGCACTTGTGTTCTCTTAGGGTCTGTATGACATCAGTCCAGGATCTTCTGGCCTTCATAGTTTCTGGCGAGAAGTCTGGTGTGATTCTGATAGGTCTCCCTTTATATGTTACTTGACCTTTTTCCCTTACTGCTTTTAATATTCTTTCTTTATTTTGTGCGTTTGGTGTTTTGACAATTATGTGACAGGAGGTGTTTCTTTTCTGGTCCAATCTATTTGGAGTTCTGTAGGCTTCTTGTATGTCTATGGGTATCTCTTTTTTTAGGTTAGGGAAGTTTTCTTCTATGATTTTGTTGAAGATATTTACTGGTCCTTTGAGCTGGGAGTCTTCACTCTCTTCTATACCTATTATCCTTAGGTTTGATCTTCTCATTGAGTCCTGGATTTCCTGTATGTTTTGGACCAGTAGCTTTTTCTGCTTTACATTATCTTTGACAGTTGAGTCAATGATTTCTATGGAATCTTCTGCTCCTGAGATTCTCTCTTCCATCTCTTGTATTCCGTTGGTGAAGCTTGTATCTACAGCTCCTTGTCTCTTCTTTTGGTTTTCTATATCCAGGATTGTTTCCATGTGTTCTTTCTTGATTGCTTCTATTTCCATTTTTAATTCCTTCAACTGTTTGATTGTGTTTTCCTGGAATTCTTTCAGGGATTTTTGCGATTCCTCTCTGTAGGCTTCTACTTGTTTATTAATGTTTTCCTGTGTTTCCCTAAGTGTGTTCATGTCTTTCTTGAAGTCCTCCAGCATCATGATCAAATATGATTTTGAAACTAGATCTTGCTTTTCTGGTGTGTTTGGATATTCCATGTTTGTTTTGGTGGGAGAATTGGGCTCCGATGATGGCATGTAGTCTTGGTTTCTGTTGCTTGGTTTCCTGCGCTTGCCTCTCGCCATCAGATTATCTCTAGTGTTACTTTGTTCTGCTATTTCTGACAGTGGCTAGACTGTCCTATAAGCCTGTGTGTCAGGAGTGCTGTAGACCTGTTTTCCTCTCTTTCAGTCAGTTATGGGGACAGAGTGTTCTGCTTTCGGGCGTGTAGTTTTTCCTCTCTATAGGTCTTCAGCTGTTCCTGTGGGCCTGTGTCTTGTGTTCACCAGGCAGCTTTCTTGCAGCAGAAAATTTGGTCTTACCTGTGGTCCTGAGGCTCAAGTTCGCTCGTGGGGTGCTGCCCAGGGGCTCTCTGCAGCGGCAGCAACCAGGAAGACCTGTGCCGCCCCTTCCGGGAGCTTCAGTGCACCAGGGTTCCAGATGGTCTTTGGCTTTTTCCTCTGGCGTCCGAGATGTGTGTGCAGGGAGCAGTCTCTTCTGGTTTCCCAGGCTTGTCTGCCTCTCTGAAGATTTAGCTCTCCCTCCCATGGGATTTGGGTGCAGAGAACTGTTTATCCGGTCTGTTTCTTTCAGGTTCCGGCGGTGTCTCAGGCAGGGGTCCTGCCGCTCCTGGGCCCTCCCCCACGGGAGCCCAGAGGCCTTATACAGTTTCCTCTTGGGCCAGGGATGTGGGCAGGGGTGAGCAGTGTTGGTGGTCTCTTCCGCTCTGCAGCCTCAGGAGTGCCCACCTGACCAGGCGGTTGGGTCTGTCTCTCACCGGGTCTGGGAGCAGAGAGCTGCTGCGGGCCGGGATCCGCGGGTCCTGGAGGATATTTTCTAGTTCAATCCATTTGCCTATGAATTTCATGAAGTCATTGTTTTTGATAGCTGAGTAGTATTCCATTATATAGCTGTACCATATTTTCTGTATCCATTCCTTTTTGAAGGACATCTAGGTTCTTTCCAGCTTCTGGCTATTATAAATAAGGCTGCTATGAACATAGTGAAGCATGAGTCTTTGTTGTATGTTGGAACATCTTTTGGGTATATGCCCAGGAAAGGTATAGCTGGGTTCTCGGGTAGTGGAATGTCTAATTTTCTGAGGAACCTCCACACTGATTTTCAGAGTGTTTGTACCAGTTTACAATCTCACCAACAATAATGTAGTGTTCCTCTTTCTCCACATCCTCACCAGCATTTGTTGTCACCTGAGTTTTTGATCTTAGCTATTTTGACTGGTGTGAGGTGGAATCTCATGGTTATTTTGATTTGCATTTCCCTGATGACTAAGGATCTTGAACATTTCTTTAGGTACTTCTCAGTCATTCAATATTCCTCACCTGAGAATTCTTTGTTTAGCTCTGTACCCTGTTTTTTTAATAGAATTATTTGGCTCTCTGGAGTCTAATTTCTTGAGTTCTTTGTATATTTTGGATATTAGCCCTCTATCAGATGTGGATTGATAAAGATCTTTTCCCAGTCTGGTGGTTGCCCTTTTTTCCTAATGACAGTGTCCTTTGCCTTACAGAAGCTGTGCATTTTATGATGTCCCATTTGTCGATTCTTGATCTTAGAGCATAAACCATTGGTGTTTTGTTCAGGAAATTTTCCACAGTGCCCATGTAATCAAGACTCTTCCCCACTTTTTCTTCTATTAGTTTGAGTGTTTCTGGTTTGAGGTGGAGGTCCTTGATCCATTTGAACTTAAGGCTTGTACAGGGTGATAAGAATGGATTGATTTGCATTCTTCTACATGCTGACCTCCAGTTGAACCAGCACCATTTGTTTAAAATGCTATCTCTTTTCCATGGATGGTTTTAGCTCCTTTGTCAAAGATCAAGTGACCATAGTTATGAGGGTTCATTTCTGGGTCTTCAATTCTATTCCACCCATCCACCTGCCTGTCTCTGTACCAATACCATACAATGTTTGTCACTATTGCTCTGTAATATTACTTGAGTTCAAGGATGGTAATTCCCCTGGACATTCTGTCATTGTTGAGGATAGTTTTTACTATCATGGGTTTAGTTCAACATTCTTATCTAAATATGTATTTTGTATTAAAATCTACTGTATTTCAGATGCCATCAAGGAAATTCATCAACTGGGAATACCCAGATGTTAAGGTACAATGTGATAATATAAAAGCCATGCTCACACAGAAAACAGATAGAAGCAAGCAACCACTCTGTCTGGGATGGCCCAAAAATGTACTCTGACTCTCCTTCAGTGACAACCTCACAGTCTTTGTCTCTTAATTAAAAAAGCTTTTTTTCATAAATAGTATAGAGTAACCATAGTTTGGGACATAACTCTAGAATTTACAATGGAAAAGGCTCAAGGGTCTTGTATCTTTCCCATACTCTAACTATGTGCACATTCAGCCAGGAGGGAACATAGAGCATTCCATACCCCAGATTATAACCAATTTCTCAGAGGAAGTCAGATACTTCCTGCATTGATTTATCTGGACTCCCATGACACAATGATTGAGATATATAAACAAAAAGATGCAATGGCTTGGTAAAAGTTGCTAATGTTAGACATCTAGCTATATGGACTCAGGAAGCAGAGATAAAAGGTCTGAGAATGAGTTCACTGTGACCTAAGTTGTGAGACTGTCTCAAATCAAACAAAACTTAAGTCAGAGAAGCTAAACACAGTCTAACATAAAGATTACATCACTTAAATCCTTCTAGATTTCCCATTCTCATCTATAAAATGAAAATAATAAGCAAATTAATTGCTTCTTAATTCAGTTTCCATTATATAGTTGTCATTGCTATCCCTATCTCACTACACAGTAGATTATTAATCAGCTTTGCCTCACTAAATGAAGTGCCTCCGAAAATTAACTAAGAAATAAAATAAGATTTGGGACTCGTGGTTTTAAGCATACTGAGAAAGAAATCTTTAAAACCATCCATTCACAGTTGCCACATGAACATAAAATGAAATACTTGTAAGTAAATTTAACCAAAGAAACAGAAAACCATAATGAAAGTTTTAAGAGAGAAAGATTTCACATGCTCATAAATCAGAAGAATTAATCTTGTGAAATGGCCATCATACTAAACACAAACCATAGATTAGTGAAATCTCAATTTTAAAACAACCCAGAGCCATTTTTCACAGGCAGAAAAATATTCAAAGACTTATATAGAAGCACAAAAGACCAATGATAGCCAAAACAAACCTGAACCAATAGAATATTCTGAGAGATATAACCTTACCTGATTTCAAGATATATTGCAGACGTATAATAAAAAAGCATCATGGTACTGACACCAAAACAATCACAAAGATCAATAAAATAAAACAGAACTGAATAGAAACAATGTATAAATCCTCAGAACTCCAGTTACTTGTTTATTTTTAAGATGCAAAATATAATTTGAAGATAGCGTCTTCAAAAGTTAATGCTGGGAAAACTGAATATCACCACATAGCTAAATAAAACTAGATCACTATATCTCACCCAACACAAGATTTCAATTCCAAGTAGATTAAGTACATTTCAACATAGAGTAAGAGTATCCTGCATAAGACTCCAGTAGTATAGGGAGTAAGATTACAAGCACACCTTTAAAAAAAACTTTTGCAAAGTGAAAGAAGACACTAAGTGAGTGAAAAAAAGAGGTACAAAGACTGTACCTGTAACCTTGCTCCCAATGCCTCTACTAACTATTTCTATATAAAATTTATAAGTATCTTAAAGAAAACTGAACACCCCAAAACCAAAGAATCTGGTTAAAATGGGCTATGGAATTTGTAAAAAAGAAAAGGAGTTATCAGAAATACAAATGTGTAGCAAACACTTAGAAAAGTGATTAATATCTTTAGCAACTGGAAAATTTTTTAAATCCTATTTTACGATTACATCTTACCCTGGTTAGAATGGCCATCATCAAGAATACAGTAACTACAAACACTAAAAGAGTGTTCTTGGAAGATAAATTGACAGTGGCACTACAAAAATTAGTCTGGATCTTGCTTTACAAACCAGATATAAAGCTACCATGCAACCCCACCATGTTACTCTTAGAAATATATCCAAAGGACTCTGTGACCTGCTACAGAGATACTCGCTCTACCACATTAACAGTAGCTAGAGCATAGAATTAGCCTACATATTCACCAACAAATTATATGTCAGGAATGACCTGGGTACCCCCAAACAACATAGGCTAATTCCTTACCTGTTTGTTGTACAGCTTAACTAGAAAATAAAATTCCATTGCTGAGCAATCCACGTAGTTTAGTTACAGGGTGTATAAAATCCAATAATAAATGGACTGAAAACACCACATATCTTCTGATGAGCTTTCATAGTTCTGGAAAGCACTATACATGCCCTTAGAAGAAGAAAGGTATCATGAGAGTTAGACTGTGCATGCCAAAATACTGACTTCCCCAGCAAGATGTGTCCATGAGTGCAATTAATGAATAACTCTTATTGAACTAGCCATAAATATTTGACTGAATCTGAGGCCTGTGCCTCAAAAATCCCTTGGCTGAGGAAGTCATAGCCTTTAGGAAGGGGCCTACTAAATATTGTTTTGCTAAATGGTCATGTTGTTAAATTGACTTAATATAACATTAATATAATTACTTATATTATTTTTATGTCGCTGTCAAACCTAATCTGAGAAATTTCTTTTTGCATTGGTTAGTGGTTAATACAGAATACCCAAACTGGCCAAATAAGGGCAGGGAATGTTAAAGACCAGAAGATAACAATGGGTGCTATGAAATGTTGCCTTCTAGGCATGATATGGTCATTACTCCCATAGCATGGGAACTCATAGCATCTGTGGTCACCTTCACAAGATCAAGCCCATCAAAATTCTAACAAAGATGGTCTGGGGAGAGAGTTACTATGCTTTCCCCCTAGCTGAAGATCCATTGGTAGTTAATAGTTGCTGAAGGAAAGTAGTTTTTTTCTCTCTTTATTGCTATGGCCTTTTGTAGGTGGCCCATGCTCCAAGGGACAGTCTCTTTCTCATGTGCACATATGAAGCACTAATTAGACTTACTTGGCTATTTAATAGGACATGAATGGGTGAGGGGGATGTGCTGAGGAGGTTTTCCAAAGGGACATGGGGGTAGATATGATCAAAATATACAGTACACATGTGCAATGTTTTCAATAAAAATTTTAAAACTATTTTTTGAAAAGAAAAACCCTTGCCATTTCACCAATGTGTTCATTCAAATACGTTGTCACCATGGAGAAGAAAACTAGAGTTTAGAGCGCCCTGCTTTAGTTCTACCAGAACTTGCTGACAAAACCCTATTTCTGGCAATACTACATATCTTGGTTACAAGACATGAAGAACCAAGTTAGTAGTGACTTTTATTGGTTAGTTTTAATATTTATGGAAAATACTAATGCTAGTTGCTAAAGGAAAAAAGATATCAACAGTCCTAAGTATTTAGGACCCCTAAGAACTGTGATACAAAACTTCCAAAGAAGTTATACCCACCTGAGAAATAGTGACACAGTTCTTATGAGGATAACCAACAACTTTTTCTTTAGCCTTAGTTCTAAGTACTTTTCTAACGATCTATCAATTTTCTGACCTGTGAAAGTACATTAGTGTGATAGAAGGTGAGGTTTTCAAATTACAATGGCACTGAAAAATGGCTTGCAAGTTGAAAGCCACAATAAAGTTTTATTTGAAGTCTTAATTCTTGACTTTATACTCATTAGTGTATTTAGCAGTAATTTTTATCAACATTCAAGTGTTGTTTTTAAAATAATGTTTTGTTTCCTGTATTGTTTTAGGCTATGCTATGAAGTACAATAATAAATTTTTGGAATAAAATATGCTTCTATTGTGTTAGATAGGTAAAGGTCTTTATTCATAGCATTTGTGGCCAATTAATTAGTGATAAAAATATGTGTGTTGCTTAAACATTTTATGTATATTTAGAGCATAAGTGTAGAAGGTAAATAAAGTGAAAAGCAGGAAAGAATATAAATAATAACAAAGGCTGAAGTGGAGACAGAAATTAGAACCCTATACACTCTGGTAAGAGTATAAACATATACATTCATTTGATAATCAGTCTGGATATTACTCAAAACAACAGAAAGAGAACCTAGCATATGACCCAGACATACAGCTCCTGGGCATATACCCAAAAGAATTATTATCTTACATAAAAGATACTTGCTTCTTCAAGTTCAGTACTGCTCTATTAACAATAGGTAGGAAATTGAATCAGCTAATATGTGAATCCCAGCTCTTGACACTAGTTTTGTATTTAACTTAGTGTACTTACAGAAAGTGGGAAAATAGAAAGGGGACAACAAGGAGTGCTTTTAGGAAAGGGGATAACAAAACATAGAAACATGAAGTAGAGGAGGGGAATTTTGGAATAGGATGGGTCTTTTGACCTCAAATGATCCAGTCAAGAAAAGTTCCTTACAAGTGTGACCCGCTGCTTGGATTTTATTCAATTTCACATGTAGTCAAATTTAACACCAATAGTAGCCACCACTTTCTGCCTTGTGTTGACTTATATTTTTCAAAACCTACTTTAATAAGTGTAGTAAATGTTTTAACCTCCCCACTCACCAGAGGTATGTGAAGGAAATGTTAATAGGCAAAGGAAATATGGACTGGTATAGAAATAGTTCCTTGGGGCAAATCCAATCTGCATTGTCAGGTTATCAACAGTTCAGTTCACACAAATCTGCAGTAGTAGCTCAGTTCACTTGCAAACACCCTTCAGGCATCAACAATGCCAGGTTTATCCAGAAGAAACCACAAGGCTCTGCCAATCAGCTAGAGTCAACAAAAGCAGCAAGAAGCCTCCATGACAGTACCAGAAGTTCTTTGGTACGTTTATCTCTCCAAAGTCACTATAAACAATCATCAACAAACAAGGCAAGATGAACCCATGCCACAGCATCCTCAGTGAAGCCCAGTGTCAGTAAAACCACCAAAGAGTCACAAGGCAAACGGATGCACCCAGAGTCATCCACTTTCTGTAAGGTAATATTTATATCCCTTCCAAATATTACCTGTTCTCTTTGGTGTCTGCTCTAGCAAAACATTGCACACCCCTTTTACAGGTAGTTTCCAAAAAACAACAACAACAACAAACAACAACAACAACAACAACAACAACAACAAAACACCACATGTCTGTTCTCAGCAAAACATTCTCTCATAAGACAGTTTCCAGGAAAAAAAATTACAAAACTGAATCTCCAAAGAAACAAGAAATTTCTACTTTAGCCTTATCCAGATGATTAATGACACACAATTAGAGGATTCATATGAAAATATATTTCAAATCAAAAGTAGGTACATGCATAAGACATGTTGGAAATATTCTCCATGGATAGTTCATAAGACTATTGGGACATACCTAACTGCAGAAAATATGCATTGTATTATAGTGGGTGGTTCTGATGCTTTGATTTAATTGGGAGTTTGTGTTTACTGACACTGAAGGTCCTTGCCCTCAATTGTTTTTTGATCTATCAATAAAGTTGCCAGTAGCCAATAGCTTAACAGTAGCCAATAGCTTAACATGAGGCAGAACACTGAGAATTGCGTGGGCAAAATGCAGTGAGAATCAGAGTAGGAGAGAGAAGAGGAGGACACAATAGTGGAGGAGATAGAAATAACCAGCGGTGTGAGTTTTCCAGTAAGTGGCCACTGGACACTTCTCTGACTGGGCTTGCAGTAGCAGGGGAAAGTTTAAGAATGCCCAGGCATTGAGTTAGCCAAGGCATTTTAATAATAATTGACACACATGTGTGTTTTCTATTTATGGATCTGAAATAGCTCCTGCGCAGGTGTGCACTTGTGCCTGACCAGGGGCACTAAGAGGGCAGCATAACTCCTGCAATAATGTATATATTCATAGTTTAATTATCGAGAATGTTTGAATTTATGGGGGATGGCTTGAATGAACTTTGTTGAAGTAAATGATAACAATATTTAGAATTATTGTGACATATTACCAACATTAATTGCTACTCACACTCTCAGTGCATTGTTGTCTCTCCTTTACAGATCCGGAAGCTCAGGGATGAGGAAGTCACTGAGGAACTCAGTGTTAAGATTAAAACTTGGTGATTTCTGGATCTTAGAATGTGTGCTGCTGTCTCAAGCAACACTCTTCCCTCCAGAGAGAAGATGTGTCAGAATAGAATGGTACTGAAACAAAGATATGAAAGGCACACTAATTTTTGTCTGATGGGTAGTAGGCCTGAGAAGAATCCACCAGTGCCTTCAAAAGTAAATCAGATCATAATGATACCTTTAGAATCTGCTGACTAACCCCATCAAACAAAGTAGATGAAAAATTAGGTACATTTGAAAGCATAGCTCCTTAGTGGACTCAGACACTGCCATTTGTCTTAGCCTCCAATAATTTGAAAAATTGTCTAATAATTGGTTTCCTTACCTATTAATCTGTGAATCCAGCTCTGTGTGAAAAAAAAAAACTGATGAAATTCATTTATTTAATTTGAAGATTTTGGTTAAAAGAAAATCTGGGACTCAGTGTTCTTTCCCATTTCTGGGGTATAATAGATTTCAGACCTATGGTGTGACTCCCACTATTGAAATAATACACAGGCATGCTTATTCATTATTAAGCATCAGTGTGTTTGTGCATGTGTGCGTGTGTGCGTGCGTGCGTGTGTTTGTGTGTGTTTGTGTGTGTGTTTGTGTGTGTGTGTTTCCTTAATACCTTTTCCCTTTGGAAGACACTCACACTTCTTTAAAAATAAGTTGGGCAAACATTGACTGTGAATGTGTTTTTGTTTTCTTAATGGAGTATCAATGGGAGCTGTATACACAGATCAAACTCTGTACACATATTATTATCTCCAAATAATTAATATTTGTGTATTATTTCTCTTGAGCTGGCTTTACATGAATGCAGAGGCAGTGGTAGGACTCATCACAAAATACAATGTTAGCTGGTTCCAGGGGTGTCTTTGTGAATACTCCCTGCCAGTGGTTGCAGGGACTGAGGAAGCACCCTGCTGTGTCCCCTCCCAACTCTCAGCCTCCTCAGGGAGTATATGCTAATTCTATCTTCTCCTATTGGGAAAGCTGCCAAAAGCAAAGCAAAAGGGACAGCACTGTAGTTCCTAGAGAGAGTTAGGTGCCAGCAGTCAGGAATGGAGGAGAAAAATAAGAACTTTACGGGGTCAAGATCATGGAAAGAGTAGTTAATATTTTAATCTTTCCATTATGACAAAATGAGTAGTCTCTATCTTGTGACAGCAGACAAGGTAAGAGCTTCCAGTTGTATTTATGTGTGTGCACCGTGCATGTGGAATAAAGGGGGGAACAGAATCACCCAGGGGATTTGAGGAGAGCCCAGTTCAGCAGCAGCACCTTCTGAGAGACTCAGCAGCAGCACCTTCTGAGAGACTCAGCAGCAGCACCTTCTGAGAAACTCAGCAGCAGCACCTTCTGAGAGACTCAGCAGTTACATCAACTCACTGATCAATCCTGACCTTAAGATTCTGTAATAACTTAGTATCTACTGTTTATACAGATTCATTTTTCTTCTTAATAAAAAAATAATGAACTATTTGCATAATTATTTTTGTATGGCTCCACTAATAAAATATAAGATAGTTTGTTTCTATGAAGAAAGAAAAATTAGATAACGTCTAAGGGTAATACTGGATTCTAATTCAACTTGATTAAAAAAAACAATAAAGAGTGTATCCATGGCAAATCCATGTTTATCAGTAATACTATCTTTAATATATTCTATTATCTTTTGAGAATTACATACATGCACACAGTATATGTTGATTGTATTCAAGTATGACGTTCAAGATCTCCCACCACATCCCCCTTTGACTTTACATTCTCCTCAAAAATAATATCTTAATAGAAAAACATGGTTATTATCTTATGTATAAGTTAAAATAAGCATATCAAGATGGCAAGTCTTTGTGAGTAGAGATATTTTTTGATATTTATGATCTGAAACAGAGGTAAATATTTAATATAGTTTGCAATTTGCATGATCCTAATGAGTACTCAAATCATGAAGAGGAGAGAAAGAAAACAGTCTAAGAAAACAAACAGTTCCTGACTGTTTACAGGAATATATAAGTTCCAATCAGACATGGGTTTCTATCTTCTAAACCTGTTCCCAGACTGAAACCATACGATGAAAGGAAATTATTTTGATTTTAAAGTTCTTTTAAAATTAAAATTCTCAATTTTATGTTAAAAATTAATTACAAAGCTAAGTAGCAATTGCATGTGTCTGTATATCACTATGCAGTCCTTGATTTGTTAGGCAGAAAAAGGCACTATAAAAATGAGAAATTTAACCTCCACATCAAACCAGATACACTCAAAATAATAGAAGAAAAAGTGGGGAAGAATCTCGAACACATGGGCACTGGAGAAAATTTCCGGAACAAAACACCAATGGCTTATGCTCTAAGATCAAGAATCGACAAATGGGATCTCATAAAACTGCAAAGCTTCTGTAAGACAAAGGACACTGTCGTTAGGACAAAACGGCAACCAACAGATTGGGAAAAGATCTTTACCAATCCTACAACTGATAGAGGGCTTATATCCAAAACATACAAAGAACTCACAAAGTTAGAGTGCAGGAATATAAATAACCCTTTTAAAAATGGAAGTTAGACCTCAGGGATACAAATAACCCTATTAAAAAATGAGGTTCACAGATGCCCTTCAACAGAGGAATGGATACAGAAAATGTGGTACATCTACACAATGGCATATTACTCAGCTATCAAAAACAACGACTTTATGAAATTCGTAGGCAAATGGTTTGAACTGGAAAATATCATCCTGAGTGAGCTAACCCAATCTCAGAAAGATATACATGGTATGCACTCATTGATAAGTGGCTATTAGCCCAAATGCTTGAATTACCCTAGATGCCTAGAACAAATGAAACTCAAGACGGATGATCAAAATGTGAATGCTTCACTCCTTCTTTAAAAGGGAACAAGAATACCCTTGGCAGGGAAGAGAGAGGCAAAGATTAAAACAGAGACTGAAGGAACACCCATTCAGAGCCTGCCCCACATGTGGCCCATACATATACAGCCACCCAATTAGACAAGATGGATGAAGCAAAGAAGTGCAGGCCGGCAGGAGCCGGATGTAGATCTCTCCTGAGAGACACAGCCAGAATACAGCAAATACCGAGGCGAATGCCAGCAGCAAACCACTGAACTGAGAATAGGACCCCATTGAAGGAATCAGAGAAAGAACTGGAAGAGCTTGAAGGGGCTCGAGACCCCATATGAACAACCATGCCAACCAACCAGAGCTTCCAGGGACTAAGCCACTACCCACAGATTATACATGGACTGACCCTGGGCTCCAACTGCATAGGTCGCAATGAATATCCTAGTAAGAGCACCAGTGGAAAGGGAAGCCCTGGGTCCTGCTAAGACTGAACCCCCAGTGAACTAGACTGTTGGGGGGAGGGCGGCAATGGGGGGAGGGTTGGGAGGGGAATACCCATAATGAAGGGGAGGGGGAGGGGGAGGGGGATGTTTGCCTGGAAACCGGGAAAGGGAATAACACTCGAAATGTATATAAGAAATACTCAAGTTAATAAAAAAAAAAAGTCCCCTGTGGGGAAAAATGGTGTTAAGAGCTAAACAAAGAATTCAGAGCTGAGGAATGCTGAGTGGCTGAGAAGCACCTAAAGAAATGTTCAAATATTTAGTCATAAGGGAA
Source organism: Rattus norvegicus (assembly GCF_021556685.1). Lineage (NCBI taxonomy): Eukaryota > Metazoa > Chordata > Mammalia > Rodentia > Muridae > Rattus > Rattus norvegicus. The sequence continues at coordinate 73,343,970 of NC_141539.1, read as the reverse complement.
ATGCAAATCAAAACAACCCTGAGATTCCACATCACACCAGTCAGAATGGCTAAGATCAAAAATTCCAGTGACAGGTGATGCTGGCGAGGATGTGGAGAAAGAGAAAAGCTGCTCCATTTGTTGGTGGGATTACAGACAGTTACAACCATTCTGGAAATCAATCTGGAGGTTCCACAAAAAATTGGACATTGAACTGCCTGAGGATCCAGCTATACCTCTCTTGAGCATATACCCAAAAGATGCTCTAACATACAACAAAGACACGTGCTCCACTATGTTCATCGCAGCCTTATTTATAATAGCCAGAAGCTGGAAAGAACCCTGATGCCCTTCAACAGAGGAATGGATACAGAAAATGTGGTACATCTACAGCTGAAATACTACTCAGCTATCAAAAACAATGACTTCATGGAATTCATAGACAAATGGATGGAACTGGAAAATATCATCCTGAGTGAGGTAACCCAATCACAGGAAAACACATGTGGTATTCACTCATTGATAAGTGGATATTATCCCAAATGCTCGAATTACCCAAGATGCACAGAACACATGAAACTCAAGAAGGATGACGAAAATGCAGATACTTCACCCCTTCTTTAAAAGGGGAACAAGAAAACCCTTGGGAGGGGATAGGGAGGCAAAGTTTAGAACAGAGACTGAAGGAACTCCCATTCAGAGCCTGCCCCACATGTGGCCCATACATATACAGCCATCCAATTAGACAAGATGGATGAAGCAAAGAAGTGCAGGCTGACAGGAACCAGATGTTTATCTCTCCTGAGAGAAACAGCCAAAATATGGCAAATACATTGGCGAATGCCAGCAACAAACCACTGAACTGAGAACAGGACCCTCCTTGAAGGAATCAGAGAAAGGACTGAAAGAGCTGTAGGGGCTTGAGACCCCATATCAACAAGAATGCCAATTAACCAGAGTTTCCAGGGACTAAGCCACTACCCAAGGACTATACGTGGACTCACTCTGGGCTCCAAATTCATAGGTAGCAATGAATAGCCTAGTAGGGGCACCAGTGGAAGGGGAAGCCCTTGGCCCTGCCAAGGCTGGACCCCCAGTGAACAGGATTGTTGTGGAGAGGGCGGTAATGGGGGGAGGATGGGGAGGAGAAAAAAACAAAAAAACACGGAGAAATTTAACAATCTGTGTTTTTCTTTAATTCTGAATATTAATCCTCTGTCTTTCCTTGCAATGTTGAAATCTGTAACTTAACATTAATTTAATATCTAGAAAAGAAAATAGGAAGCAGAAAGTTAATCCAAAGGATATTAAGATATTAACCCTATCATATTTCCAAGGTAGTCAAGGCATTAATGCTTAGTACTTGAAAGCAGAGGTTCTTCACAAATTTTTGGATTTGCGAAGGAAAAGAAGAAAACTTGAAAAGCAATTCACAGGACTTGAAAGATCTTTATTTTGTCCTTTTGCCTTTTAATTCTAGTTTTCTTTCTTTCTTTTTTTTTTCTCATTAAAAAATAATGACACCACCCAGACACCTCCTTTACCTCTCACCAATCTCCTCCCAAGCTTGCCCACTTGCTTTCAGATTCACAGTACATATTTTTAATTACTATTGTTATGTGCATATATTGCCTGTAGTCTTTGACTGAAAAGAAGCAAGAATATCCCTACCTCTGTTGACATGTCAAATGGTATTCACTGTTAAGGTCTTGTTTAGGCAATTGTATTGTTTAGATTTCAAAGGTGTGTGCAAGGCACAATCTTGCAGCAGACTCCCTGGTTCCCTGGTTACAGTCTTTCTACCTTTTCCTAGTTTGTTTCTTTGTTTCTTTCTTTTTTTCTTTTATTCACTTTTTTGGGTTTTTTGGATACTTTATTTATTTACATTTCCAATATTATCCCCTTTTCCAGTCTCCCCTCTTCAAACTCTCTATCCTACAGCCTCCACCTTCTGCAGTGTTCCTTGGCTATTAATCTTCTGTCAGCTATATATCAGGAAGAGATATTTGGACCTGTTCTGTATGATGGACATCCAAGTCAGAATCTGCTGCAGCCACTCACTCTGAAGCTCTGATAGTTGAGAAATCAGGAGTAAACTGTGGCTCTCAGACCTGACCTCTTGGGAGCCATGTGTCCAAATAACATTTCAAGATCACAAAGTCAGAAGAAGCATTCTAGAAGAGATTCTTGTTATGGAAAGAGTGTTCTCACAGCCCCACAATTATGAGGACCTTCAGACAATATACTCTAGGAACAAATTTTTCCAATGGCATTTGCTGGTCAGAGAAACAGGTGCTATAAGTCTCAAAGTATGAATTTCTGAAAGCTTTAATTTTGTCTTTTTGTGTAAGAGTTGGGGAAATAGAAGGATGTGGTTAATGTTTCTGAAAGGATCATATCAGACAATAGTGAAAAGGAGTTAGTGGTATAGTTTGATATTATTATGTTTGTGTTTCTGGAGCTAGAGTAATAGCTCATCAGTTAATAGCACTCTTCTAGAAGGTGTAAGTGCAGTTCCTACCACCAGCACTGTTTGTCTCATAACCCCTGGCAACTCTACTACAGAAAATTCAATATCTCTATAGGCACCTCCCACACATCCCACATAAAGATCTTTTCCCAATCTGTTGGTTGCTTTATTGCCCCATTGACAGTGTCGTTTGCCTTACAGAAGCTTTTCAATATTATGAGGTCCAATTTTGTCTATTGTTGATCTTAAAGCATAAGCCATTGATGTTCAGTTCAGGAAATTTTCCCCAGTATCCATGTGTTTGAGACTCTTCCCCAATTTCCCTTCTATTATCTTCAGTGTATCTGGTTTTATGTGGAGGTCTTTGATCCACTTAGACTTGAGTTTTATATAAAGTGATAAAAATAGAGCAATTTGCATTTTTTCTGGACCCTGACCACCAGGAACCAGCACCATTTGTTGAAAATCCTATTGTTTTTCCATTGGATGGTTTTAGCTCCTTTGTCAAAGATCAAGTGACCATAGGTGTGTGGGTTCATTTCTGGGTCTTCAGTTTTATTGCACTGATCTACCTGCCTGTCTCTGTACCAGTACCATAGTGTTTAATCACTCTTGCTCTGTAATATAGCTTGAGGTCAGGGATGGTGATTCCTCCAGAAATTCTTTTATTGTTGAGAATAGTTTTGACTATCCTGGGTTTTTCTTGTTCCAAATGAATTTGCAAATTGCTTTTTCTAACTACATGAAGAATTGAGTTGGAATTTTGATGGGGATTGCATTGAATCTGTAGGTTGCTTTCAACAAGATTGCCATTTTCACTATATTAATCCTACCAGTCTAAGACCATGGGAGATTGATCCATCTTCTGAGATCATCGTTGATTTCTCTCTTTAGAGACTTGAAATTCTTGTCCCACAGATCTTTCACTTGCTTGCTTAGAGTCATGCAAAGGTATTTTATATTACTTGTGACTATTATGAAAGGTGCCTTTTTCCTTAGACTCCAGAGAATCAAATAATCCTACTAAAGAATGGGGTACAGAGCTAAACAAAGAATTCTCAACTGAGGAATAGTTAATGGCCAAGAAGCATCTAAAGAAATGTTCAACATCCTTAGTCATCAGGGAAATGCTAATCAAAACAAACTTGAGATCCTACCACATACCAGTCAGAATGGCTAAGATTAAAAACTCAGGTGAAAGCAGATGCTGGCAAAGATATGGAGAATGAGAAACACTCCTTTGCTGTTGTTGGGATTGCAAACTGGTACAACCACTCTGGAAATCAGTCTGGAGGTCCCAGACTGAACAGAAATTGGACATAGTGCTACCTGAGGACCCAGCTATACCATTCCTGGGCATATACCAAAAGATACTCCAACATATAACAAGGGCACATACTCTACTATATTCATAGCAGCCTTATTTATAATAGCCAGAATCTGGAAAGTATCCAGATATCCTTCAACAAAGGAATGAATACAGAAAAGGTGGTACATTTACACAAGGACATACTACTCAGCTATTAAAATCAATGACTTCATGAAATTTTTAGGCAAATGGATGGAACTAGAAAGTATCATCCTGAGTGAGGTAGCCCAATCACAAAAGAACACACATGGTGTCAACTCACTGATAAGTGGATATTAGCACAAAAGCTTGTAATACCCAAGATACAATTCGCAGACTACAAGAAGCTTAAGAGGAGGGAAGATCAAAGTGTGGGTGCCTTAGTACATTTTCCAGGAGAGAAAATACTCATAGGAGGAAATATGGAAACAAAGTGTGGAGCAGAGACTAAAGGAAGATCATCTAGAGATTGCCACACATGGGAATCCATCTCATATGCAGTCACCAAACCCAATCACTCTTGGGGATGCCAAGAGGTTCATGTTGACAGGAGCCTGATATAGCTGTCTCCTGGGAGGTTCTGCCAGAGCCTGACAAATACAGAGGTCGATGCTCACTGCCAACCATTTGACTGAGAACTAAGTCCCTAAATGGAGGCGTTAGAGAAAAGACTGAAGTAGCTGAAGGGGTTTCCAACCCCATAGGAAGAACAACAATTATCAATCAACCAGACCCCCAGACCCCCCAGGGACTAAACCACCAATCAAAGAGTACACATGGAGTGACCCATGGCTCCAGCTACATGTAGCAAAAGATGGCCTTGTCAGGCATCAGTGGGAGGAGAGGCCCTTGTTCTTGTGAAAGCTTGATGCCCCAGTGTGGGTGAATGCTAGTGTGGGTAGTTGTGAGGGAGTGGCTAGGTGGTTGGGCAAGCACCCTCATAGAAGCAGGGGGAGGTGGGATGGGATAAGGGGTTTCTGGAGGGGAAACCAGGAGAGGGGATAACATTTCAAATGTAAATTAAGAAAATATCCAATTAAAATTTTTAAATTAGCTTAACCACAGTCATTCAAACTTCAGAACATCCATTATTTCTTCATCACTAGATCATCAACACTATGATCTGACATAATAGGTAAAACACCTGTGGACTGGCCAGACCACCTAGTGCTCCCAGTAATTAGACTGCTGACCAAGGAATGTATATGAGGTATCCATGGCTCCAGATACATATGTAGCAGTGGATGGCCTTGTCTGATATCTTGTGAGGGGGAGTCCCTTGGTCCTGTGGAGGTTTAATGCTTTAGCAAGGGTGGTTGATGGCACAGTAGGGAGAGAGAATGTGGGTGGGTGGGTGAGCAGCATCATAGAGGCAAAGTGGAGGAGGAGAGGGCAGATGTGGGATGTGAGGTTTGTGGAGGGGTAACCAGGAAGTGAGATATTATTTGAGATGTAAATTAATGGAACAATTAATAAAATAAAAAAGCATGGATTGTATTGGGAACCATACATGAAACAAATATAACATGATAAATCTTTTTAGACCCAGAAGAAAATTTAGTGATAATTAAAGTATACTTCAGTCATAGTAAAACATAATAAGACCAAAGCTTAAATCACTATTTCCCTTCAAAAACATTAAGTGATTTGAAAAGGGATTGTTCTATAGGTGGCTAAAGTACCACTCCTTCTATATTCTATTTTCTTCACTGAAGCAATCACTTAAATCAGCAAGTTATTTAAGTCTAGCAGAAGGCCCTTGCAAAAATATCTGTGCTTGTGTTAATGAGGTTAGACAATAGGGTCAAAACCAAAGAACAGAGATGCCCACTGGCATCTGAGGTATTTTATGTTATTAAACACATCTACATAATTGTCTTTAAATGTGGAGTTAATATTCCCACATTCTTGTGAAGCCTACCTTGTTAATAGCCTCCCTAGGGCCTTGATTCTGTCTATGGTGCCTTCCAGTGATTTTTGACACTCCTTAAACATTTTAAGCTATCACAGCGTATCCTCACAAAAATGAACCCCAGTCCTTTGGAGACACTGCTTACTTTAAAATAAAATGTGCCAATTTCTGAAAAATTAGTAGATTGTTGAACCATAGAAATCTAATATAAGAAATATTAAAACTGTGGAGAATTAATGCAGAGACGAACTCTCTAGAATAATCACATTTATTGGATAACCTGAAATAATCTTTATCATTTTGTACCTTATGGGCTATACTCTATGCTACTAACACATATTAAGGAGATCTCTGAAACATATCTTAATTTGATAGAAATAAAAATTTGAATTAGAATTGTTTTTAAGAATAAATAGACTATAAAATGAGTATATATTAATGTTTTATTACAGTTATGATGATTCTTAATCTGTTAATTAGTACCAGTGAGAATAAATAAACCTTTGAAATAGATGCTCTCGAAAGATTTAAATTCTTGCAAAGGATAAATACTCACAGAATATGTTTTAATTCCTAATATTAAAAAATTTCTTTTGTCCTCATTTAATTCCTTCCTCTCCTTCATCTTTCATCATTTATGCCTCTTTTTCAACCCTTAGGGACACTTATTTAGTCATTCCTGTCAAATAATGTTGTATTCAATAGTGACTTCTCAACCAACCACTCAGACAATTAGGGATTTTTTCTTTTTTTTTATTGAATATTTTTATTTATATTTCAAATGTTATTCATTTCCCAGTTTCCCAGACATAAACCCCTTATCCCATCCCTTTTCCCTTCTTCTATAAGGATTTTTCCTTCCCCAACCACCCCCTCTTACTGCCCCCCCACTGCTGTCATTCCCTTACAATGGGGGATCCAGCCTTGTCAAAACCAAGGGCTTCTCCTTTCATTGGTGCCCAACAGGCTATTCACTGCTACATAGGCATCTGGAGCCATGGATCAGTTCATGTATATAGTCTTTAGATAGTGGTTTAGAATCTGGGAGCTCTGGTTGGTTAGCATTGTTGTTCTTATGGGGTTGCAAGTCCCTTCAGTTCTTTCAAGTTTCTTGAATTCTTCCAATAAGGATCTCATTCTCAGTTCAATGGTTTGCTGCTAGCATTCACCTTTGTATTTGACATGCTCTGACTATGTCTCTCAGGAGACATCTATATCCACTTCTTGTCAGCATGTACTTCTTAGCTTCATCAATCTTATATAGTTTTGGTGACTGTATATATATGGGCCATGTACCCATGTGGGGCAGGCTCTGAATGGCTGTTCCTTCAGTCTCTGCTCCAAACTTTGCCTCCATATCCACTCATATGAATATTTTTGTTCCCTTTTTAAGAATGAGCAAAGCATCCACACTTCGGTCATCCTTCTTCTTGAGCTTCATGTGGTCTATGGATTGTATCTTGGGTAGTTCAAGCTTTTGGGCTAATATCTGTAAGTACAAACCATGTGTGTTTTTCTGTGATTGGGTTACCTCACTGAGGATGCTATTTTCTAGTTATATCCATTTGCCTATGAATTTCATGAAGTCATTGTTTTTGATAGCTGAGTAGGACTCCGTTGTGTAGATGTACCACATTTTCCATATCCATTCCTCTGTTGAAGGACATCTGGGTTCTTTCCAGCTTCTGGCTATTATAAATAAGGCTGCAGTGAATATAGTGGAGCATGTGTCTTTGTTATATGTTGGAGCATCTTTCGGGTATATGTTCAGGATTGGTATAGCTGGGTCCTCAGGAAATACAATGTCCAATTACAGAGGACAAGAAATGGAAAACTTAAAGAGGAAATAAAGGAAGGATGAGTGTGTACAGTTTAGTTGCTTGCTTGGTTTCCATTTCTGCTAAGGGTTTGTTTCTTCATGTGACAGGGTCTCTCGGTGTGTCCTACCACACCTAGCAAACTGATGTTTCTATTCATGCTATAAAATACAATATTTTTTCTCTTTTGCATAGAAATCAACCTTGGTAAATTTGAATTTGTCCTAAGAATTACCTCAAAGTATCAGTACTTATAAGCTGAAATAATTTTAAGAACTATTTTGATAAATTGCAATCGTGGACAAAATAATAAATGAGAGTGGAGACTCATTTCTAGTTATGCTAATAAAGTGCATTATAAAAGAAAGTCAAAATAATCTTTAGAGATCAAATTTCAGAAAAAAATGAAAGTCTTTTAAAACTTGTTTGAGTCAAATGGAGGGAGGAAATGGGGTGGGAAAGGGGGTAGGGAGCTAATGGGGTGGGGGAACAGGTGTAGGGAGAGTCTGGGAAAAAGAGTGAAGAGAGTGAATGAAATCTGCAGATATATAAGGCTTTCCAGAGAGCTGGTTGAAAGAAGTTCCTGGGAGTCTATGGGTTGGCACTAGCTGAAACTTGTAGCAGTAGGGGATATAGAGCTTGAAGTGGTCACCTCTTGTAGCCAGGCAGGACCCCCAGGGAAGAGATAAGAGCACCATCTCACCTAAAAAACTTTTGATCCAAAATGTGTCCTACCTACAAGAAGTACAGACAAAGATGGAGCAAAGACTGAGGGAAAGGCCAAAAAATGACTGCCCCAACTTGAGACCCATCTCATAGGCAAGACCCACACCTTGACACTATTAATGATACTACATTATGCTTGCAGACAGTAGCCTAGCATAATCGTCCTCTGAGAGGCTCTGCTAAGCAGATGACTGAAATAGATGCAGAGACCCACACACAGCTAAACACTGGACAGAATTCAGGGAGTCTTGTGAAAGAGTTGGGGTAAGGATTGAAGGACCCAGAGGTGATAGGAACTCCACAGGACAACAAAGTGAACTAACCTGAACCCTTGGGGATTCCCAGAGAATGAATCACCAATAAAAGAGCTACCATGGGCTGGACCTAGCCCCAACCCACTCCCACACATATGTAGTAGATGTGCAGCTTGTTCTTGATACAGGCTCCCCAACTAGAACAGGGGTTGTCCTTGACTCTGTTGCCTGATTACAGATCATATTCTCCTAACATTGTCACCTTGTTTAACCTTAGTGGAAGAGAATGTGCCCAGTATTGCAGTGACTTGATGTGCCAGGATCAGTTGCTACTCAGGGAGGGCCACTCCCTTCATGGAAAAGTTGGGATGAGGGGCTGTAGATGGACTTCAAGGATGGAGAGTCTGTGATCGGGATAGAAAGTGAATAAATAATTAATGAATATAAAAGTTATTTGATTCTTTCATGTAAAGGACAAGTTGATGCAGCATTTCTCATACACAATCATGAAATGGGTTCCATAATTTTGGAGGAAATTTTTTAAAGAGAAAAAAGAAAAAGGCTGACAACATTTTAATAAATACTTTAATTTGACCTCAATTACTATTGTTTTGTTTATTCTACAATTTAAAGGTCTTTATTATATACTACTCACCACTTTGGACTCTCTGTGTAAAATCAAATTTCTTAAACATTTATAACCAGTGAACAAAACTCAGAGGGTTAGGTATTATATGATGATGCCTTCCCAGAGGGACACAATGCAGTGATGAAGAGTGCCCAAGACTAGGGGAATGTTATGTGAGATTCTAAGTTACCTATGAAGAACCAACTTATGGAAAGGAAGATGTATTGGGGTTAAGCTCTTCTAAAACCAACAACATCATGTTTAGGGTGGTAATGACAACCACAGTGGCAACATGACAATGACAGTGGCAACAAGGAAGCTAAATTATTGTCACAGTAATAACAACTTAAGTGATTTATATTATACAGGATTATTAAGCAACACTGACACTGTGGGTGAACTTAGTCGCAATGAGTGAAGCTTGCTGATGCCTGGAAACTTTGTGTTCATAGGGGCATGGCTTTCATGATTGGGCATTTGAACATGCTTCTAAAGTGGCAAGATTCCATGGAAGACTGAGTATCATAATCCAGATTGACAGTCTTTGTTCTTAACATAAAGAAGAAACATAAAAACAAAATTATTTTGAGTCAAATATTTTAATCTGTCTCTGTCTCTCTTTGTCTCTCTGCCTTTCTCTCTCTCTCTCTCTCTCTCTCTCTCTCTCTCTCACACACACACACACACACACACACCTATAGATAGATAGATAGATAGATAGATAGATAGATAGATAGATAGATAGAGAGAGAGAGAGAGAGATCAAATAAATTGAAATCCTGGCCTCCCCAAATATTGGCTATATCATTTTTCTATTGTGTCTTTTCCTTATTTATCTAAAAGTGTATAATGATATTTGGTAGTATTCTCAAGAATTAGAGGAAAAGCATCTTACGAGCTACATTTATTGCTTGTTATAATTACTACTTTGCCGGAGATTTTTATCTACATTAAAAAAACTAGTATTATGCAACTCACTAGTAAGAATTTTCACACAAATAAGATGTTTTTAAAGTAGGATTAATGGATAAATCTTTTCTGTGTTACTAATAGGCATTAGCTTATCAACTATGATCTTCAATGGAACAAGTCAATAATTTCTGAATGTAAATGATGTGGAAAGTACTCATTTATTTGATTTTGAAGTTTGCTTCTGTTGTTTTAGATTCATACTAATTGACCCCTGAGTTAATCCCCACGGTTTTGAACACCTTGTAGAAAAATGTTTTGTAGACTATCTGCATTTTACCCTTTAAATCCTTTTGTTCATTTTAATTCATTTCAGAAAATGTCTAAAGTCTTTAACGAAGCACTATCTTCGTTTATTAGTTGAACTATAATTTAGTGAACTTCTACTGCTTAAAGTACAGGGATGACACAATCAATTATAATTGTTTTAAAATGTTTTAACTTTTTTTTAACTCAAAGGTAATAATAGCACTTTTCATTAGTGGAACATGTTATAAAGGTGAACTAACAGGGAAGAATGTTCCCCAGTTGTTCAAGAGGACAATGAAAGTGCAGAGAACTGAGTTCTATTTCTGGCTATGCTGTTGACTTCCTAAGTGTGAACTTAGGCACGTCACTAACATACAGCCCACTTTTCTTATGCAGTACTTCTCATCATAAATGTTGTCAGAGGTCTTCCTGATTCCTGGTGCTGTGCAAGATAGTAATTCCTCTTTGTACTGCCATTGATTTCCCCAATCTCTCCTCTCCATCTTTTACTTCCTTGATTAAGTAGTCCCAATCTGCTTTCATTTCAAATGCATTGTCACTCTCTTTGCCTGTTAGCCCTCTTCTGCTCTCTCCATTTTAGCCCCCTCTCCTTTTACACTTAAATCTAGACTGTGAAGACAGGGTTCCTTATATGTCACCTTAACCTTTCATTTGCCTTACAATTTACAATATGGATATTTTTCAGTATATTGGAATGGGAAGAAGGAAATGATCAGTTATCTAAAATTAAGTTGTCTCATTTTGAGATAGAAAAGTAGGAGTCCAAATTCAGTTTCTCTCTTGAATATGTGATGTTCCATGAGTCACTACATTATTCTAAGTTGTATTCTTGCCTTTAAAGGACATTTAGTGAGATTAATATTTCAATGTTGCACTAAGGAATAAATTGAATGCTATTTAGTATATAGTTTATTACCCAGCTTAGCCTTTGATTACTTTGGTATAATGTTTATTAAGCCACCCAAAGTTGTCAATTCCAGTGTTAAATGAACAAAGGAACAGTCTTTGTGGTGAGTTTTTCTTTACATATTCTCGTGTTCCATTAAATAACACACACACACACACACACACACACACACACACACACACACTCCTGAATATAAAATAAACTTGTTTGGTCCATATACTGTTACTTGTACCACACATGTCTTTTCATGAAACAACTCACAACATGCAGAAAAAAATCAAGCCAGTGAAGGGGACATTCACAGTGGAAGCCATAGTAGATTCCCTGAGGTGACAGGAGTACTATATTTTCTTTCTTTAGTAACTGTTCCTGCCCATACTCAAAGGGAAGAGATTACACTCAGGAATAAGTAGATCACATATAGAGGTGAATTGCCAGGAAATGCGGAGCCCTCGTGACCACCTTAGAACTTACCAATGATATGATGTAGTACTTTTAGCTATTATTGGTTTTGGTTTATGCATTGTTATGCTATAAGAGTGACCCAGGTATAATGTGATATCTATACACAGGTGCTGGGTATATGAATAAAACCCAGAGTCTACAAGCTGTGTTTAGTAAATACTGGTCACTTCTGTAAATTTCCAGACATGCTATTTCTTAACTCCCCTCATATTTTTTAGATCACTTATATTTTAACTGCATTCCTATGAAACTACTAAATTAGGTAATAAGATAGAATGATACGTTGTTTCCTTTAAATACTCATGTTTTGGAGACAGTGAGTCTCTTTTGTTTATCATACCTGTTACAAGAGCAAAACCAAAATGAATACATGAAAAATTATAAGAGAGTAAAGCAAAGAAAATCAGAGGTCATTAGACTCAGAAATGTAGTTTTACTGATAAATAAGGTTAAGGTATAAGGAAAGTTCATAGCTCCACAAGTAAGGTTTCCATTCTCTGTTTTCATTAATTAAATTCATGGAAAATTACTGATTCTTTCCAGCTATCAAATTTTGTGATTTTGTTATTTTCTTTGGAGGAGACATTTGGATCACTGTTAAGTAATCTATATGCATTGGTAAGGATTATTCCAATTTATCAAGGGAAGTCTTGCTTTATAGAAGCATATTTCAGTGGCTACTCCATGCCTTTTTAGTACTGCTAAATTTAGAAAACCTCAGGTAGTATGAACTAGCAGTAGAAGAACATCCATGGCAGAAAGAACATCGGGTTCCCATTTGAAGCTAGGTGAGATTCAACTGAAGAAAAGTGCAGTTTGATGAGCTCAACAACATCTGTTTCTCCTGATTTCACTGTTGTTATAAGTTAATGAATAGTGACTGGTGCATAGGAAGAGGAGGAATGCAAGTAAGCTCCAACCTCCAAAAGCATTCTGTCCTCTTTCTTTATTAGTACTGCCTTTAACGCCTTTAAGACTGCTTTCAAGATGTTGCCTTGGCTCTCCTCAAGCTCCAAATCTTCCACCCTCAGTACCTCAAGTAGCTCAGGCATGATGCACCATGCTCAGTGGCTGGACTGTTCTTTACGTCACTTGTGCAATAGAAGAAAGCCCAATTTCCATCAAAGCTGGCACGAGAGAACATATGTGCAAGCCAAAGCACCTTCCTGTGAGAGATATCTTGCATGTGCTAACACGGTAGCTTTCATGCATCAAATAAGTCTTCTCACTACAATACGTAGTAGAAGAGTGGTGAACTAGTCACTATTTTTTTTTGTCTCTGTCACAAAATTTCTGGGAAAAGAAACTTAAGAAAGGAAAAAATTTATTTGGCACCCTGGTCAAGGTCACAAAGCCCATGACAGAAAGAAGAGATGGTGGCAGGAGCTGGAAGTGGCTGCCCACATTGCATCCATAGCCAGGAAAATGTATGCAATTAATGCTACTGCCCAGCTCACATTTTCCTTTCTGTTCAGTAAGGATCCTGGACAAAAACGTGCTCTTGCACACACTTAGGCCGGGTCTTTCCACCTCAGTTAATGTAATCTAGAATGTCCGTGTAGTTATGCCATGAGTGTTGTATCCATGGTGAACCTCCTATCAAGTTGACAATCAAGATGTCCTATCATAGGGGAGAAGACATTCCTACTCTACCAGAGACCAAGGTTGTTACAGAGACTCTCCTACTGCTCCTCTGAAACCATCTTTAGGGAGAATATTTCCTTCCTAGGATCGACTTTAGAAAAACAAAAGCCTTGAAAAGATTAAATGGCTTTTCTTGGAATAATCTGTCTTATTTACACCAGAATTATAATTTTAAACAGTCAAGAAGGGCTATAGAAAAAAAAATATTAATGATCACCACAAGATCAAAAATAAACTATTTACCAGTCATGAGATTTAAAAGATGCAGGTATTTTTAAATATTATGTAGAATCTAATTTGATGAATATGAAGAGAACAGAATTTCTCACCAATAATTGAAATATCAGATAAATTTAATTATATTAAAATTCTCCCCTAAAAGCTACAAAACACATGTGCAGCCGACACTGAAGAACATGAAGGCTTTCAGTAGAATTGAAAAATACAAACTTCCTTTTTAGAAAACAACTTAGAGTCAGTTCTTTTAGAGTTAGAAGAATTGCAAAAGAATGAGACAAATATGGTTAGGCTAGAGGTAGCATAAAGTGTAAAAACAGTCAGCATATTTGCTAAATAAAAGCTGTTATTTACATTAGCACTTAACAGAGTAAACAAGGAAAAAAGATTGTTTGACTAATAAAGACAAAGGTAACAATGCAGCTGGAACAATCCAGGGTTTTAAAATTATATTTCAATCATTTAGGATGCATTATGAAAACTGTTGTTAAACCAAATGTAAACAACTGAGAAAGCAGCGGTGCAGTGTGTCTGGTAGATAAAGCACTGAGCTGCAAACACCTGGCTCTTTTAGCTGGGTTTCCAAGTGTCATGACTCACTTCCTTGGCTCTGCTGTTTCCTAACCTGTAAGACCTACATAATAAATATTAACTGTACATGACTCTAAGACGCTGTGTGCTGTACAAACTCAACTTCATACGTGCATGAAATTGAAAAAAATCAAATAACTTTGTCTTTGCTAATTTGTTTACTTCTACTGATATTTCATCTCCTCTATCACAGGTCCAGTCTGATAGACAGAAGGACTGCTCAAACTTTCACTGCCCTGTACATGACAATTTTAAAACATTTCATTATCAAGGTCTTAGCAGATGAATAGTTGGCAATGACTCAAATAAATATTTTTTCTTGTTTTCTTGTATATGGTTTCAACAGAATTATATTTTAAAGCACATTAAAAGTATTACAGCTCTTTTTGTTCTCTTCCCTGCTCTTCCTCTCTTCCCTGTCCTTTCTCTCTACCCCCACCCCTTCCTCCATGTGCTCATGGCCGGCCTTTCCTCTCCTCTACTCTTCTTCTCTCATAAAACCTCTCCATGTGGAAAAAAAAGTATTACAGAAATTTAAGTTTTAATATTATGCTTTCCTTTATAGCCTCAAAATCATGAATGTGAATTACTAGTTTACTTTTTTCTATTTGTGTGTGCGTGTATACATGTGGAGATGTGTGTAAACATGTTCATCTCATGTATGCATGGTCACATGCATACAAATGTGTATGCATATGTGCACACAGATTACGGATCCCAAAGGTTAGAATGAGTATATTTATTGATCATTATTTATCTTATTTTTTGAGACAGGGCCTCTCACCAAACATGTCTAGTTAGCAATGGAGAGCTTTATACAACTTTCTGTATTTTGGCACTTCCAGCATGGGGATTGCAGACACATGCTGTCCAGCTTTGATTTTTTTTTTAACCTGGATGGTGGAAATCTAAACTCAAGCTTACCTGATAGGCACTTTAGAGATTGAATCATTTTTCTAAACATCCAAAATTATGAACACCAATTCTTGAAGTTATATTTAATTTGTTGACTAAGTAAAATAACCCCATTCAAAAGGAATTCCTATATTTTAGAAACTTTACTCAAGGAAGGAAGGTCTTATGACCACAAAGAGCTTTTCCCAGTTAAAAAAAAAACACCTGGGTTCTAAAGTTCTCATCTTGATTCCTTCATTATTATTCCAGATAGTTTCAAGAAAGTCTCATAATGTGTTTCTATGTAAAATAGGACTTCCCTCCAAGAGCAATAATCCAAGAGATAAACTAGATATGATGCTTATAGTGGCCACAGAAGTCAGGGTTTGTTGCCTCTTTTGTTAGTTTCAGAAAGGCACAGGTTTTTGTCTTATTAAAGAAACAAAGAAACAAGGAAAAAATAAAAAAGAAACAAACAAACAAAGGAAGAAACTAAGAAAGAAAGAAATGAAGAAACAAAGAAAGAAGGAAACAAAAGAAGATAGATAGAAAGAAAAGCACAGCTCTTGCAACATATTCTAGGATTGTGGTTTTCTATGCTTCTGTGACAGAAAACTAATTCTGCTGAGGAGTTGCTTGACAGGAAACCAGGAACTGCGCCCTTCCTTATACTCTTCCTCCTCTTTACGTGCATCCAGATCATCTGCCTACTCTAGTCCAACCAGGAAGGAAGAAGCTCCGGTCTCCAGAATGATGCTTACAGTTATTGCCATTTGATAAAACCCCTGAGGGTATGTAGTTCCCTAAACCTCCATTGATGGTGCTCTTTAAGTCAGGACAAATTTAAGGGAATTTTAAAGGAAAATGTGTGGTCAAGGTATGTTCATATAAATTATTATGCAGTCTAGTAATCATAAAACTTGAGCTACCCAAATGATTCCTACTAAACACTTTTGCTCATCTAAAATATCTAAACTGATAGAAAGTTGAACACTAACACCTTATGGTAGATAATACAGTCCTTACTTCCCATTGTCTATACTACTCCCAGAATATGTGCTTTTTCTTTCTTGAAGTCTCCTCTTCTCAATAAAATTTTTGTTTATTGGGCCTTCTTGTCTGTCTGTAAACTACTTACAAGACCAACAACTGGATAAAAGGAGTTTGAACTCACTAGTCAACTTCCCTAACAATAATTCTTTTAATTGCGATTTTTTCCAAAGAAAAAGTTCATTGACTCTCAACAGAGTCAAAAGAAAACTGTACCTAAGATATTATGAACATGAACATCTACATGCAAAGATTGTAGTTTGATATCATTTTTTAAAACTAGATTCAAAGGTTTAGCATGACATTCTTATACCCAAAATATAGCCAAAAGACCACATAACACCACCATACCACAAGGACACATGTTCCACCATGTTCATAACAGCCTTATTTGTAATGGACAGAAACTGAAAGCAACAGAGATGTCCCTCAACCAAAGAAAGGATACAGAAAATATGGTTCATTTACACAGTGAAATACTAATTCAGCTATCAAAAACAAGGTCATCATGAATTTTGCAGGTAAATGGATGGAACTAGAAAATATCATCCTGAGTGAGGTAACTGGGACCCAAAAGGACATGCTTGGCATGTACTCAGTGACAAGTGGATATTAGCTAAAATGTTCAGAATAGCCATGATACAACTCACAGGAAGGAAGGCCCAAGTCTGGATATCTGAAACCCACTTAGAATGAGAACAAAATAATCAGGAGAGGCAGAGGGAGGGAGGAAACTGGGTGGGAGAAGGGAGGGGAGGGGAAGGATGGACTGGATCTGGTATGGGGAGAGACAAAAGGGATGACCAGAGGGCAAGGAGAATGCAGCAGTGGGGATTAGGAGGCAGGGGGAACCTCTAGAAAGTACCAGAAACCTTGGATGTAACAGACTACCAGGACTCAGTGGGGATGACATTAGCTGAAATGCCCAACAGTGGGAATATGGAACTGGAAAAGACCACCTCCAGTAGATAGATAAACATGCCCCCAGCTGAGACAAGGGACAACCCACCATCTTCAAAATTTTTAATCTAGAATTTTTCCTGTCTAAAGGAAATGCAAGAGCAAAAATGGAACAGAGACTGAAAGAAAGGCCACCCAGTGACCAACTTCAGATTCATTCCATGCGTGCAAACCAAATCCTGACACTATTACTGAGGCCATATTGTTCATGCAGACAGGAGCCTGGTATGGCTGTCCTCTGAGAGATTCTACCAGCAACTGACTAAGACAAATGCAGATACTTACAACTAACCATTGGACTGAGGTAGGGGACCAATCTGGAAGAGTTAGAGAAGGACTGAAGGAGCTGAAGGGATTGCAACCCCATAGGAAGAACAACAGTGTCAACTCACCTGGATCCCTCAGAGCTCCCAGAGACTAAGCCAAAACCAAGGAGCATACATAGGCTGGTTTGTGACCCTAGGCACATGTATAGCAGACAACTACCTTGTGTGGCCTCGGTGGGAAAGGTGGTGCTTAATTCTGAAACTTGATGCCCCAGGGAAGAGAGCTGCTGGTGGGGGTGAGGTGGGGGAAAGTGAGTGGGTGGGGGAGCACAGTCTCAGAAGTTGGAGTGGATCGAGTGAAGGCCAACTCTTGGAGTGTAAATTAATAAAATAACTTAGCAATGATAAAAAGAATACATATCTCTTTAGAAAAGTATTCAGATAAATACCATATGCATCTCTGTGTAAATCCCCAAAGCTAAAATTCACAATGGAAAAGGCACTTTGGCTGTCAATAGAGCTTTATTACTCATGAACTGACCAATTCTTCTTATATAATATTCACTTCACTGTAATTATGACTACAAGAGCCACATAACATTGCCAATAACTTAATCTTTTTAAAAAATCATTTTAAACTTAATTCCTTGAAATACGTTGTTTGATACTGTATATGATAACTTTATCACTTAATATGCATAAAAATAAAAATTCCTAAAATTAATGCATTGTTCTTCAATTGAAATGAAAATGTAACACATTATTTTATTAACTTTTAGTTCACACAAAAATCTCATATCATAGTTTCTATAAAATGTTTGCTATATAGTTGCAGTAAAAAACGTATTAGGTTAGCATTTAGGGAATGCATTTAACACCACAGTGAGTTTCTTTACATGTTGAATGTTTACAACAGAATTGTATAGCTTATATTTTTCAGCAATGAATAGAATATATAGGTTAAATGACAATAAAATGTAATGCATCAAATTCTGGCCAATTTTTAAAAAAATATTTCTTTTTATTAGTTTCTAAGGTATAGTTGTTTTTAAGAAGAAGTTATGGTTTATGTTGTAGACATAAGAAGCTATAACAAAAAACTTAAACCTCAAAAACAAGTATTATTTATATGAATTCCTGATACTGATTTATATCACGAATACATAAAGAATTGAAGAGTTCTCTCTCTCTTTATTTTTTATTAACTTGAGTATTTCTTATTTACATTTCGAATGTTATTCCCTTTCCCGGTTTCCAGGCAAACATCCCCTAATCTCTCCCCCTCCCCTTCTTTATGGGTTTTCCTTCCCCATCCTCCCCCCATTGCCGCCCTCCCTCAAACAATCTAGTTCACTGGGGGTTCAGTCTTAGCAGGACCCAGGGCTTCCCCTTCCACTGGTGCTCTTACTAGGATATTCATTGCTTCCTATGAGGTCAGAGTCCAGGGTCAGTCCATGTATAGTCTTTAGGTAGTGGCTTAGTCCCTGGAAGCTCTGGTTGCTTGGCATTGTTGTTCATAAGGGGTCTTGAGCCCCTTCGAGCTCTTCCAGGTCTTTCTCTGATTCCTTCAATGGGGTCCTATTCTCAGTTCAGTAGTTTGCTGCTGGCATTCGCCTCTGTGTTTGCTGTATTCTGGCTGTGTCTCTCAGGAGAGATCTACATCTGGTTCCTGTCAGCCTGCCCTTCTTTGCTTCATCCATCTTGTCTAATTGGATGGCAGTATATGTATGGGCCACATGTGGGGCAGGCTCTGAATGGGTGTTCCTTCTGTGTCTGTTTTAATCTTTTCCTCTCTATTCCAGGCCAAGGGTATTCTTGTTCCTCATTTAAAGAAGGAGTGAAGCATTCACATTTTGATCATCCGTCTTCAGTTTCACTTGTTCTAGACATCTAGAGTAATTCAAGCATTTGGGCTAATAGCCACTTATCAATGAGTGCATACCATGTGTGTTTTTCTGTGATTGGGTTAGCTCACTCAGGATGATATTTTCCAGTTCCAAACATTTGCCTATGAATTTCATAAAGTCATTGTTTTTGATAGCTGAGTAATATTCCATTATGTAGATGTACCACATTTTCTATATCCATTCCTCTGTTGAAGGGTACCTGGGTTCTCTCCAGCTTCTGGCTATTATAAATAAGGCTGCTATGAACATAGTGGAGCATGTGTCTTTTCTATATGTTGGGGCATATTTTGGGTATATGCCCAAGAGAGGTATAGCTGGATCCTCAGGCAGTTCAATGTCCAATTTTCTGAGGAACCTCCAGACTGATTTACAGAATGGTTGTACCAGTCTGCAATCCCACCAACAATGGAGGAGTGTTCCTCTTTCTCCACATCCTCGCCAGCATTTGGTGTCACCTGAGTTTTTGATCTTAGCCATTATCACTGGTGTGAGGTGAAATCTCAGGGTTGTTTTGATTTGCATTTCCCTTATGACTAAAGAGTTGAACATTTCTTTAGGTGTTTCTCAGCTATTCAGCATTCTTCGGCTGAGAATTATTTGTTAAGCTCTGAACCCCATTTTTAATAGGGTTATTTGTCTCCCTGCGGTCTAACTTCTTGAGTTCTTTGTATATTTTCGGTATAAGGCCTCTATCTGTTGTAGGATTGGTAAAGATCTTTTCCCAATCTGTTGGTTGCCATTTTGTCCTAACCACAGTGTCCTTTCCCTTACAGAGCTTTGCAGTTTTATGAGATCCCATTTGTCGATTCTTGATCTTAGAGCATAAGCCATTGGTGTTTTGTTCAGGAAATTTTTTCCAGTGCCCATGTGTTCCAGATGCTGCCCTAGATTTTCTTCTATTAGTTTGAGAGTATCTGGTTTGATGTTGAGGTCCTTGATCAACTTGAACTTAAGCTGTGTACAGGGTGATAAGCATGGATCGATCTGCATTCTTCTACATGTTGACCTCCAGTTGAACCAGCACCATTTGCTGAAAATGCTGTCTTTTTTCCATTTGATGGTTTTGGCTGCTTTGTCAAAAATCAAGTGCCCATAGGTGTGTGGGTTCATTTCTGGGTCTTCAATTCTGTTCCATTGGTCTATCTGTCTTTCTCTGTACCAATACCATGCAGTTTTTAATCACTACTGCTCTGTAATACTGCTTGAGTTCAGGGATAGTCATTCCCCCTGAAGTCTTTTTATTGTTGAGGATAGTTTTAGCTATCCTGAGTATTTTGTTATTCCAGATGAATTTGCAAATTGTTCTGTCTAACTCTTTGAAGAATTGGATTGGTATTTTGATGAGGATTGCATTGAATCTGTAGATCGCTTTTGGTAAAATGGCCATTTTTAATATATTAATCCTGCCAATCCATGAGCATGGGAGATCTTTCCATCTTCTGAGGTCTTCTTCAATTTCTTTCTTCAGTGTCTTGAAGTTTTTATTGTACAGATCTTTTACTTGCTTGGTTAAAGTCACACCGAGGTACTTTATATTATTTGGGTCTATTATGAAGGGTGTCGTTTCCCTAATTTCTTTCTCGGCTTGTTTCTCTTTTGTGTAGAGGAAGGCTGCTGATTTATTTGAGTTAATTTTATACCCAGCCACTTTGCTGAAGTTGTCTATCAGCTTTAGTAGTTCTCTGGTGGAACTTTTGGGATCACTTAAATAAACTATCATATCATCTGCAAATAGTGATATTTTGACTTCTTCTTTTCCGATCTGTATCCCCTTGACCTCCTTTTGTTGTCTGATTGCTCTGGCTAGAACTTCAAGAACTATATTGAATAAGTAGGGAGAGAGTGGGCAGCCTTGTCTAGTCCCTGATTTTAGTGGGATTGCTTCAAGTTTCTCTCCATTTAGTTTAATGTTAGCAACTGGTTTGCTGTATATGGCTTTTACTATGTTTAGGTATGGGCCTTGAATTCCTATTCTTTCCAGGACTTTTATCATGAAGGGGTGTTGAATTTTGTCAAATGGTTTCTCAGCATCTAATGAAATGATCATGTGGTTTTGTTCTTTCAGTTTGTTTATATAATGGATCACGCTGATGGTTTTCCGTATATTAAACCATCCCTGCATGCCTGGGAAGAAGCCTACTTGATCATGGTGGATGATTGTTTTGATGTGCTCTTGGATTCGGTTTGCCAGAATTTTATTGAGTATTTTTGCGTCGATATTCATAAGGGAATTTGGTCTGAAGTTCTCTTTCTTTGTTGGGTCTTTGTGTGGTTTAGGCATAAGAGTATTTGTGGCTTCATAGAAGGAATTCGGTAGTGCTCCATCTGTTTCAATTTTGTGGAATAGTTTGGATAATATTGATATGAGGTCTTCTATGAAGGTCTGATAGATTCTGCACTAAACCCGTCTGGACCTGGGCTCTTTTTAGGTGGGAGACTTTAATGACTGCTTCTATTTCCTTAGGAGTTATGGGGTTGTTTTACTGGCTTATCTGTTCCTGATTTAGCTTCGGTACCTTGTATCTGTCTAGGAAATTGTCCATTTCCTGCAGATTTTCGAGTTTTGTTGAACATAGGCTTTTATAGTAAGATCTGATGATTTTTTGAATTTCCTCTGAGTCTGTAGTTATGTCTCCCTTTTCATTTCTGATTTTGTTAATTTGGACACACTGTCTGTGTCCTCTCGTTAGTCTGGCTAAGGGTTTATCTATCTTGTTGATTTTCTCAAAGAAGCAACTTTTGGGTCTGTTGACTCTTTCTATGGTCTTTTTGTTCCTACTTGGTTGATTTCACCTCTGAGTTTGATTATTTCCTGCCTTCTACTTCTACTTCTCCTTGGTGTATTTGCTTCTTTTTGTTCTAGAGCTTTTGGTGTGCTGTCAAGCTGCTAACATATGCTCTTTCCTGTTTCTTTCTGCAGGCACTCAGCGCTATGAGTTTTTCTCTTAGCACAGCTTTCATTGTGTCCCATAAATTTGGGTATGTTGTACCTTCATTTTCATTAAATTCTAAATAGTCTTTAATTTCTTTCTTTATTTCTTCCTTTTCCAGGTTATCATTGACTAGAGCATTGTTCAATTTCCACGAATATGTGGGCATTCTTCCCTTATTGTTATTGAAGACCAGCTTTAGGCCGTGGTGGTCTGATAGCACGCATGGGATTATTTCTATCTTTTTGTACCCGTTAAGGCCCATTTTTTGACCAATTCTATGGTCAGTTTTGGAGAAAGTACCATGAGGAGCTGAGAAGAAGGTATATCCTTTTGCTTTAGGTTAGAATGTTCTATAAATATCTGCTAAGTCCATTTGGGTCATGACTTCTCTTAGTCTGTCTATGTCTCTGTTTAATTTCTGTTTCCATGATCTGTCCATTGATGAGAGTGGGGTGTTGAAATCTCCTACTATTATTGTGTGAGGTGCAATGTGTGTTTTGAACTTTAGTAAGGTTTCTTTTATGTATGTAGGTGCCCTTTTATTTGGGGCATAGATATTTAGGATTGAGAATTCATCTTTGTGGATTTTTCCTTTGATGAATATGACGTGTCCTTCCTTATCTTTTTTGATGACTTTTAGTTGAAAATTGATTTTATTTGATATTAGAATGGCTACTCCAGCTTGCTCCTTCCAACCATTTGCTTGGAAATTTTTTTCCATCCTTTCACTCTGAGGTAGTGTCTGTCTCTGTCTCTGAGGTGTGTTTCCTGTAGGCAGCAGAATGCAGGGTCCTCGTTGCGTATCCAGTTTATTATACTATGTCTTTTTATTGGGGAGTTGAGGCCATTGATGTTGAGAGATATTAAGGAATAGTGGTTATTGCTTCCTGTTATATTCATATTTGGATATGAGGTTATGTTTGTGTGCTTTTCTTTGTTTTGTTGCCAAGATGATTAGTTTCTTGCTTCTTCTAGGGTATAGCTTGCCTCCTTATGTTGGGCTTTACCATTTATTATCCTTTGTAGTGCTGGATTTGTAGAAAGATATTGTGTAAATTTGGTTTTGTCATGGAATATCTTGGTTTCTCCATCTATGTTAATTGAGAGTTTTGCAGGATACAGTAACCTGGGCTGGCATTTGTGTTCTCTTAGGGTCTGTATGACACCTGTCCAGAATCTTGTGGCTTTCATAGTTTCTGGCGAAAAGTCTGGTGTGATTCTGATAGGTCTGCCTTTATATATTACTTGACCTTTTTTTCTTACTGCTTTTAATATTCTTTCTTTATTTTGTGTGTTTGCTGTTTTGACTATTATGTGATGGGAGGAGTTTCTTTTCTGGTCCAATCTATTTGGAGTTCTGTAGGCTTCTTGTATGTTTATGGGTATCTCTTTCTTTAGGTTAGGGAAGTTTTCTTCTATGATTTTGTTGAAGATATTTACTGGTCCTTTGAGCTGGGAGTCTTCACTCTCTTCTATACCTATTATCCTTAGGTTTGATCTTCTCATTGAATCCTGGATTTCCTGTATGTTTGGGACCAGTAGCTTTTTCTGCTTTACATTATCTTTGACAGTTGAATCAATGATTTCTATGGAATCTTCTGCTCCTGAGATTCTTTCTTCCATCTCTTGTATTCTGTTAATGAAGCTCGTATCTACAGCTCCTTGTCTCTTCTTTTGGTTTTTTATATTCAGGGTTGTTTCCATGTGTTCTTTCTTGATTGCTTCTATTTCCATTTTTAATTCCTTCCACTGTTTGATTGTGTTTTCCTGGAATTCTTTCAGGGATTTTTGTGACTCCTTTCTATTGGCTTCTACTTGTTTATTTATGTTTTCCTGGAATTCTTTTAGGGATTTTTGCGATTCCTCTCTGAAGGCTTCTACTTGTTCTCTAAGGGACTTCTTCACGTCTTTCTTGAAGTCCTCCAGCATCATGATCAAATATGATTTTGAGACTAGATCTTGCTTTTCTGGTGTGTTTGGATATTCCGTGTTTGCTTTGGTGGGAGAATTGGGCTCCAATGATGCCTTGTAGTCTTGGTTTCTGTTGCTTGGATTCCTGCGTTTGCCTCTCGCCATCAGATTATCTCTAGTGTTGCTTTGATCTTCTATTTCTGACAGTGGCTTTACTGTCCTATAAGCCTGTGTGTCAGCGGTGTTGTAGACCTGTTTTCCTGTTTTCTTTCAGCCAGTTATGGGGACAGAGTGTTCTGCTTTTGGGCGTGTAGTTTTTCCTCTCTATAGGTCTTCAGCTGTTCCTGTGGGCCTGTGTCTTGAGTTCACCAGGCAGTTTGCTTGCAGCAGAAAAGTTGGTCTTACCTGTGGTCCCGAGGCTCAAGTTTGCTCGTGGGGTGTTGCTTATGAGCTCTCCGTGGCGGCAGCCACCAGGAAGATCTGTGCCGCCCTTTCTGGGAGCTTCCGTGCACCAGGGTTCCAGATGGCACTTGGTGTTTTCCTCTGGAATCAGTAATGTGTGCAGAGTGCATTCTCTTCTGGTTTCCCAGGCGTGTCTGCCTCTCTGAAGGTTTAGCTCTCCCTCCCACAGGATTTGGGTGTAGAGAACTCAAGAGTTCTCTTTTTAATAGTCTCTCTGTACTTCCTTGTGTCCTTCCTTCGGCTCAACCCCTTCATAGTCATCCCCTTCCTTTTGACAGTATTCTCTTTGCACTTTCAACACTGCAAGCAATCCAGATCTTGTATCAAAGTTCTAATTGTAGTTTTCTAAATTTTTCTACATGGTGAACAGAATATATGCTATTCATAAACAATAGACAAAATAGGAGTTGTTCAGCTTGACAGAGAATCTTAGCTATGTCCAAACCTTGAAGCTGTTACTACTAGAGTTTCTTCTCTCCATTCACTTTAATCCAAAATGTCCCTGATCCCTGAGTTGGTTTTTCATCTCATTCTACCATGTGTCAGTTGCTTGACGTTTCTGTGACCAAAATATCCAACAGAGGCAGATCAAGAAGGGCAGAATTTATTTTGGCTTACAGTTTAAGGATATAGAATCAACTGTGGCAGGCAAGGAAAGGTAGTTGTAGCTCAGCATACAGTGGGTATTTACACCTGGGTTTGTTACTTCTCTTAAAACTCAATTTATAGAGAAGGTCAAAAGTGAAAGCAAAACCAGATTATAACTCTCAAGGGCTAATCCTCCCTATTCCACATGCTCCAGAGTTCTATAATCTCCCATAACAGGGCCATCAGCTGAAGACCAAGCTTTCAGACACAAGGGCCTGTAGCAGGATAGCATTTCACAACGCTACTACAGCACATTCTAATGATATATGTTTCTACAGCATCCTGTCTTGGACTTCAGTGGTGGGGTCATCTTAATGGGTTTATTAAAAAATGACTTTATAGTCTAAACATTTCCTAGAAGGGTACAATACTTATGTGAAAGAAAAAGACATCAGACACCTATTAGATATATTATTGAAAGGACATTAACCAGTGTCCTACTTTTATAATTTCAATCAATTCATGTTAAATGTGAAAAATATATGCATTCCCCTTGTCACCTTGGGACAGAATTTTTAGAGGACAACAACAGCAATTGTACGCGTGCCCTGCTCAGCGCAGCACCTAGCACTTCTCGGGTGCTAATAAATATTGAACGACCCAGCAATCAAGCCCTCCAGGCAATGGCTGCAGTTGTTAGTCGACACATATGCAGACTGTACACAGTAGGAATTGCCAATCAAACAGCGAGATCTGAACACACAGAAAATAGCAGAGACAATAACATCAGCATCACCTTCAAGTAGAAAGGACAATCTATATGTATAAATTGTGCAATGTATGAGTTAAAGTATTCATGTGTTTCTTTGCATTCTACTGTGAATTTACATAACTCACTGCATGTGAAATTAACCAAATGTGCCACCTTGATAATATGCTTATAAAAGGGTCAACAGCCACAAATCCTTTTTAAATGATAAATATTAATAATGTTGCCTAAACTGAGATGAAAATCGTCCAGAATATGTGGTAGTCTCTTCATGGGATTTAGAGTGGCATTTCTCCCAGTTCTACAACTTTCAATTGTATTGTCATAAATCCTACAAGTCTGAGACTCCACTGTGACATATCTCTTCGCTCATATACCCAGGTAAGAATTACACATGTGATTTCCTCAGAGCACATGGCAGTTGCCTTTAGTATTAAGCCGTTGTAATTAAGAAATTATATTCTGGTTGTTCAGACAATTAAGACACATTTAGCGAACTGTGTCATTGCCCTTTTGACAATGTTGCCTTTCTAATGTCTGGGAAGAGTTGATGAATCTCCAAATATCCCCAATCTTTGAGAAAAAATTTAGCTTTTCCTAAGGGATGTGACCCAGTTGTTAAAAATAAAAGTTAAACTCTATGTAAGGAGCAAGATAAATGGAGATCTGCCTACTGAGGTGTTGGGAAAAGCCTTAGCATGCTCGACATCTCCCTTCTCACATAAGCTTTCCTGTGATCCTCGTTCGTGTGTCAACCCTTTAGTGAATACTGTTTGAGCTGCTTAAAATTATACAGTCAACGTCAGTTCTATGCTCTGAGGAATATTTAATGTGAGGCATCATTCACTTTTGCATGGAAATTAGCTCTGCAGTGTGAAAACTGGCTTCAGGTGAATTCTACTTTAAAAAAAAAAGCTGCAAGTGAGACCAGGAAGAGCCTAAAAGCAAGCAGCTTGGTCCTGAGAGTCACTCTGGACAGCTTGGGGCGGGCAGGGGTGGGGGGGTTGAGGCACTCAGAAGCTGGCTCTGTGACTTCGCCAGTGTAGAGTGTAGTATAGCTTGTTTACTGTAAAGAACATAGACAAACAGTAAAACTCTGGCAGACCTAACATAACTAAAGCATGATTATTTTTCATTTAAATTTCAAGAACAGGAACACTGTGAGTCTGACTCACTCTTTCACATATTAAAGACACTGAAACCTCAACATGCAAGCCTTTGTCTGTCTTTTCTGCTTTAAATGTGTGTTGATAGATTCCCCTCGTGACAAGCAGGTAATATGGAATCATCTCACCCACAGAGCTACATTGATGCAGATCATCTATCTATTCAGTGTTAGCTAAGGGTCTATGACACACCAGGCAGAGTAACATCTGCAAAGTGTCAATGAGGAAGGCAAGCCCCTTCCTGTTCCAAGAAAACAAACACTACAGAAGAGACCATAGACATAGGGAGGGCACTATATGCTATGTGAGAAAAGCTATAGTAGCTACATGGACAAATTATTTTATAAGCAAAGGGAGAAGAGAAGCCATTTTGAGCTTTACCTGAAAAGAGAAAGAGGTGGGGGTGGGGTTGGGGTGGGGTGGGGTAACTGAGATGAGAGAATAAGAAGTTGGCTACACATTCCTGGAAGAAAGATCCACTCTCTTTGTCCTTTGCTAATCTTGTGGAATGTGTAATTCTGGGGATTCTGATTTTCCATTCTGCTTTAGGTGTTATAGAGATATTTTTTACTCTGGAAGTGAAAAACATTGCTGTGATTATTTTACTTTGTATTCACATTAAAATAATGTACTACATATTAAATAAACATATAAACATTGTTAAGGTATCTCTGAATGACAATGCTACTCTATTACTCAACAGGGATGCTAAACAACTAACTTTTAAAAACTTTGAATCTTTTAGAGATCAATGTAATAATTAGGCCTTGGGTAAAAGGAGATAAGTATAATTCTGTTCATGAAATCCAGAATATACTTTCCATGATGGAAAACTGACAGATCATCAACCATGAGCTTCCAGTGTGATCTATAGAGAGGCATTAGTTGCAAAGGGAACTAACTAAAAGGGACAGAAGAACAACTGTCTCATACAGGGAAACATCATAGAAGGAAAGTCTTAAATAATATGGTCTCTACTATGAGTCTTAAAGAGTAAATAAAAGGACGGAGAGGGAGAGGGAGGGAGACAGAGGAGAGAGAGATAGAGAAAGAGACAGAGACAGAGAAGAGACAGAGAGAGAAAGAGAGAGAGACAGAGACAGAGAAGAGACAGAGAGAGAGACAGAGATAGAGATAGAGAGAGAGACAGAGAGGAAGACAGAGAGAGAGACAGAGAGGAAGAGAGAGAGACAGAGACAGAGAGAAAGAGAGAGACAGAGAGACAGAGAAAGAGAGAGAGAGGAAGACAGACACACAGAGAGAGAGAGAGAGAGAGAGAGAGAGAGAGAGAGAGAACCAGGAAAAGAAATGTGAGCTAACTCCTGAAAGCATGGAAAAACATCCTGGAGATTACAGGATCTCCCAAAAGCTAAACCTCAGGCTTAGAAAGGGCAAAAAGCTTATGAACCTGGCATGGTGAATAGTTATCAGATGCACAAGGAATGGTGTTACCTTTGAAAAAGATCTCAGTGTTAGACTACACTTGGTGGGCACCACGTTTCTAAAAGAGAAAACTGACCTCAGGATACAGTAACAGGATACAAGACAGGCAATGGCAGAGTCAGGAGTTAGGTCCACATCTGCCCTTTTCCAGAGTCTGCACTTGATCACGAATCCACAAATAACCACCCTTCATTAGCGTGATTTTTCCCCTTTCTCTTTCTTACATCTATGATATGACAGGAGGTACATCATTATGAGGAGACCCTGAAGGAAAGAAAATTTCAGTCACACCAAAAATGTGCTCAAGATTCACAATGTATAGACAAGTTGAAAAACTGCCATCATAAAACATGCCACACAAGCAGAGATGTGCTTTCAGAACCGAATGGTTTTGTTCTCTTGATAAAGCAACAGAATATTAGAAAACTAAAGTTATGGTTAGCCCCAAAATTGTAACATAATCAGTAAGTGAAGAAAAAGGCAATGATAGAATATAAGTCCCCATGATGATTGAATTTATCGTCTAGACAATTTGAAGTAGAAAAGACATGAATATTAGCCAAAAATACATAACCATAACAATGTTACTTGCAGAGGACTTCTTTTTATTCTCTGACAATGATATAGCTAAATATAATGTGCTTAAGTTAAAGTGACAAGTAGACCTAGAGACTAGAACATATTTTAAGAGAAAGGTCAACTGTAAGATAGCAAAATAATGTTATGATTCAGAGTCATCACAGCATGAGGAACCATACTGAAAGGTGGCAGCAGTAGAAAGGTTGAGACTTACCTTTTGTTCTCAATGTAAACTTTTCCATTAGAGGTCTATAGACTCTTAGGTTGTTTAATACATATTCCAAGGACCTCCAGCCTTTTGCAAGCAGTGGCTTAACAGAAGCCTCTTTGCCCATTGGGAAAACCAGAAGTTAGTTTTACATCTGTCCTTCAATGATGCTCAACTATTACACCAAGTTTCTAAAATACTGTCCAGGAAAATGGTTTGCTGTACTTTTTGAAAGAACACTGTCATGCCAATAGTAGCTGACAACGATGGATGTCATAATTTTTCTCTACTACAAAGCAAACCTGCCCCTCCTTTCCCTTCTTCTTTGTGGAGGGGAAAAGGTGCAGAAGATAAAGCAGGAATTAATGAATCTGCAGGTGTTGCACATGCTGTTTAAGTTTAAGAAGTAATGTAGCTTCTGTCCAACAGTTGATGAGAGTAAACAGCTAAAAAGAAGAAAGTGAGTGTCTATTTGAGCAACACAGGTGGAGTTTTCAAATTTCTGGTTTAAACATAAAACACGTGTTATTATCCTGGGATTTGGCAAAGAGAAACGTATCTACCTGAAATCAATTTTCTATGGATGCATTTAAAACGGTAATGATAAATGGTTTTAAAAAAGAAAACAGCATTCTGACATGACCATGCATACATATTTATTGATTTCTTTAGACAAATTTGCAGGTGGCACTATGAGAAATTTATATTTTGGCACTGATCTTAATCATTTTGTAACTGCAACATGTTACATGAAGTCTAGATTGGTTTGGATTATAAATCATTCTTAAAAATAGTTATTCAATGTCTGTTATTTTGAAGGATTTCAGGGAAATCAGAGCATGTGATAAAGTAGCACGTGTCACCTGTGTCCTTAGTGGACTTGTAAAAGTTGGGAGAATGAGAAATTCTGTTAAAATAGTTCTATGAAAATAATACAAGTGAATGTTTGAAAAATAAAACTACGAAGACAAAGCCATCTGACTTACAGTCTACATGGATGACAGTAGTTTGATCTTGTTTTATTCATTTCTACTATACGTTATTCTTCATGCATGTAGTCTCTTTCCAAAATTCAAACATCCATAGAGATTCTTTATCTTCTTCTCAAGCATAAAATTCTCCAACTTAAAGACAACATAAATGATTATAAATCAGATTAAACCCTAAGCATATGAATACAATAGACTTTTATGGTCTTCCTCTACTATCCAAATATTTATGAGCCTTTGCATGGTCAAAGGCTGCTAGAAGCCTGCATCTTCCCCTCTTTTTGTGCAGGTGGGGAGGAAAGAGTTTATTTCAGCTTACAGGTTACAATCTGTGCTCCCCCCAAAAAAAATAAATTCCAAGAAAGAAACACAAGGCAAAGACTTAAAGTAAAATCCAGGAAGGAAGATTGCTTTCTGACTTGTCCTTCTGACTTGTTCTGTTATCTCTCTCATATAGCCCAGGCCTCCTGCTAGGGATGGCACTGCTCATAGTAGATTGGAGCCTTCTACACTGCCAATTAGTAATTTTAAAAACACCTCAGTTGATTTGGTCATCTTATCAGGGCAATTTTTTGGGTAAGGTTCCCTTTTCCTAGGTGACCCTAGGTTTATTTCAAGTTGACAGTTAAAGATAACTATGTCAGTAACTATGGAAATTATATATATATATATATATATATATATATATATATATATATTATGTACACAGTAGGTGTAGCAAAAACGCTTTTCCTTTTAAAATCCAATTTAAAATTAAAAAGAATTGCATCACTTTGCCCCTCCCCCTTTTCCTACTACCTCCACCTTGTACTCTATATTCTACCTTCATTGTTCTTTTTCTTCTCTAATATGGCCATAATCTTTTTCTGCTTTCTGCTTTTGTACCTACCATTTGCACATTGCAAGCATCTCTGCCCTACATTTCTTGATAGACAGCTTTTCCTATCAATCAGTTCTCAGCATAGATGCTCTGTAAGAAATCTGTCCCTCCCCTTCAGTCAAGAAACCTCCTACTTTTCCTCAACCAAACATGTTCTACTTGTAGACACATCCTGTTTTCTCTAGCACAGCATGGTTATATGAAGTATCGTAATTATTTGCTTGTTTTTGTTTTCTTGCCTTAATCTATCTGATTAGAAATACCATGGCATGGGCAAAAGAACCTGAGTAGGGTCTTTAGCAACTCATCCTATGCCTGGGCCACAAAGCTAAATAAAGAAATTAAATAAATAAGTAAATAAATAAACAAACATTGCTGATTGAATGAGGCACAGTAAGTAATGTTCCTGCTTGACAGTCAGCCACAAAAGAGAGATACAGGAAGTATCTAGGATGTTGATTAATCTTATCAAGAAAACTGAGTTATGTAAGCTTCTAGACATCATGCTAAAATACACAAAAGTGTCCCTCTTCTCCTGTCAGCCATGCGTGTAGAGTGTTAATTTCCCTTTTGTTTATTTTTGATAACATTTTTGACAGTCTGGCTAGTTGAACAGAGCATTCTCTAATAACACATCTGTGACTAGACTGCAGCCAATTACATGATCATCAATCTGCCAAAGAATGCAAATACTCCTGAATAACTTGTTTTCTTTTATTATAAACCCCAGCAACCAATAGTGTAACCATCCACTAAGTACCCCTGAAGTGGTATAATATACTTTTATCATGTCATGAAAAAGCTGGGAAGAAATATTTTGTGTTTTAATATATACCTAGACCTATTGTCTTCTTGATAAAAGTGAAAATTACATTCAACAAAACATGCTTTTGCTTAATGACTTCTGATTAAATATTGAATATCTCTTTAATGTAAGTTTTAAAAAATCTGGAATATTCAAATGAAAGGAAATAGTCAAGATTACCAAAATAAATTTCCACCTACTTTTTTCTTTAAAACACATTTAATTTAACATGAATCTCAGCAATGGCTTTGGAAAATGAGTGCCTCTTAGGAGACTTTTACTCACTCTCAGTACCACTCTCTAGGATCTGCCAGCCACTTTAAAATTAAGGTGGCTGGGGTAGGAACTCCTACTATTCCTGAAAAGAAGCTTTTTAAGTAAAGATCACTTTTGCTTTTCTTAATTTTATTCTTCCAGCTACTTCCTTTAATGCACTTACTGATATAATTCAAGATAATGCAGCTCAGAAGTTCTGAACATGTAGTTACAGGCTGATAATTTTAGAGGTTAGAACATTCGGTCAGAACACTCATTAGATTTCCATGTCTTCTATCCTTTCTATAATTTTTCATATATCCATATGTCTATCTAAACACAGAAGACAGTGGCTGCTCTCTGCTGAGAGACGAAACGGAAATCTCCATTACAATACCTCGCCTTCTCTATGAATGCGCCACATTTTCAGCTGTCTTCCTGTATTAACTGATGTCATCTTGTAGATTTTCAGTCTTGTCTAAGCGGCTCTCACGGTGACACTAATGATGAAAAGATACACCACGAGGAGCAGTTATTAATGTATATCACTGATTATATAAAACATTGCTTTGTCTAGTTGTACTATGTTGCACAAAAACTGCCCCATCATGTTCATTTAACATCGATATAGTCTACACTTAGAGAAGGATATTTTGAAAGGGAAGTTGGTTAACTCTTTTAAAAGTCTTATGAAAAGTGGCTTGGAAATTACTATATA
The DNA here is from genome assembly GCF_021556685.1 of Rattus norvegicus. Taxonomy (NCBI): domain Eukaryota; kingdom Metazoa; phylum Chordata; class Mammalia; order Rodentia; family Muridae; genus Rattus; species Rattus norvegicus. The sequence continues at coordinate 73,310,970 of NC_141539.1, read as the reverse complement.
TCACCATCCAAGCCGTTATATAATTTGCCTTTGTGAGTGGAGATCAATACAAGGAGCACAAGTTTAATGATACAAGATGAATACAAATTATTCAAAAAAGAGCAGGCATTTAATGTTTCCTTTTAATGAAAATGCTGGTAATGAAAGTAGAAATGTCTTATGAATTGGAGCCTTTCTGCAATCTTGTACATCCCACTCATGACACTGTAAAATTACCCTATAATATGGAAAGACCACAGGCATTACTATGCTGCGGCATTGTGAAGCAATACCTACCTTTATTGGCTGGAATTTTCTGGCTAAAAGCTTATTCCAATGCCTTGTGATCATGAAACAGATACTACACAGGAAGAGAATAAAGAAATACTAATCAACAGCTACTATTAGAGAACATTAGAGTTTTGAAGTTAAATAATGAATGATGGTAAAAAGAGATCCTTAGGGCCCTTAGATATTAGTGTAGCAGGCCCTGCTTGTTCTGGCAAGACGACAAGAAGGGGAAGGTATTGGACCTGTAGTCCCAGAATTAAAATTTTGTTTCTTCTATATCCATTCTGTCATTTCACATACATTACTTTCCTGTTTTTCCCCCTCTGTCCAAATCCTTTAGGTATACACTTTAGATCTTAGCAAGTCCCTCCCAATTCTATTGTTTTGCCAATGCCATTGCATTTAGTTACCCTAGATCTTTTTAAGTCGTTTTTATTTTTGAAATTCTAATATAATTACATTTTTCTTCCCTTTCTTCCCTCCAATCCCTCTCATATATGCCTCCTTGCTCTTTCATATTTTAATATGCTGAGATACATAATTTCTATTCTAAAGATGATGATTTCATGAGTTTTATCATAAGCAATGGGCAAAACAATAACCGTCTTAATCATCCCGGATTCATCTCTGTTGATAGAAGAGGAGCCGGGGAACCAAGTGGTTATAACTCAGAGATGATGGCTCACACTATAGGCTGGGTTGTGCTTAGAAAAACAATACTGCCTGGGGCAAGTACAAGTACCTGATTAGAGCTTGAGGAGTTTCGGCAATTCAAGCACATTTCTTACAATCCAGGTAATGAGTAGAAACTTGTGACAGCATCATATAAGTTAAATGATCAAACATTTTACATTAAAACTAGAAACAACAGACTTCTGTTCCCATTCAAACTAACTATTTATTCTTTTAGAGTATATGCCCAATTGTTGGCAGCTTGTTTGGGGGTTATAGGAGGGAAGAAATATACCTTTGATCAAATACTGATCCTCATGTACCAGGGGAAGATTGTCCTCTTCAGTGGAGCAGGCAGCTTCAGGTGGGATAAAAAGAAGGACAGTAAGGGAGAAGAGAAAGCTGACCTACCTAGCCAGATCATCAGAATCAACCATGACAATCATCAAGAACACAGATTCCATAGCATGATCACATTCACATCCACATGCTATATTTCAATCTATGGCAAAGGATCAATATCTTCTGTTGTGTGTTAGTAAACTGAAGGCTCAACAAAATTTAATTTTGTTTAATTTGTTCAATTTGTTTATTGTTTGCTTGTTTGGGACAAGAAATCAACTCTGAGGCCAAGATTGACCTTGAATCTAATTTATCATCTTCCTTCCTTTGCCTTCTGAGTGCTGAGATTATAAGCATGTACTATGATCAGCTCAAGACTTAAGGAGCTATGATATCAGCATATTCTCTCTAATTCTTAGGATTAATATATACTCAGTAAATCACTAATTTTGTATCAATACCTGATTGAAAATAATTGAAAAATTTTTAAAAATTCAATGAATAAATGACTTTCTGAAGAAAATGACTTTTAATTTAAAATATTATTAAATTGTAAAGCTGATATGGATGAATAAATAAAAAGAAATGATCGTAGTATTGTGTAAGTAAAAATAAACAAAAAATTGGAATAATTATAAATCAAAGAAACAAAATAGAGAACTAACTATAAAAATGTAGTGAAATGCTAATTTTGATAATGACCATACCAACTGTAATTTCTATTTTTTTGATACTCTGAAATCAAAATTTAGGGATGAATCCATCAAAGGGAAACAATATATGAGTCACTAAACAACATTTTAAACAGCAGGAAGGATTTTAGTTATTCTAACAATGTAAACTATTCTATAAGTATCATGAGATTTGATGCCAAATTATGTCAGAGACAATGAATGAATACAATGAGAGAGTGCTCTCTAAACACAATGAGCAATTGCACAAGTGAATTTGCAGAATCTATGATAGCATGCACAAGCCAGACAAAATTCCAGCGTAAGAGTATGTGGATGTGAAGTCCCACCCCACCTAAGAAATTATTGGCAATTAATAGCTGCTCTCTCTCTCTCTCTCTCTCTCTCTCTTTCTTTCTCTCTTTCTCTCTGTCTCTGTCTCTGTCTGTGTGTGTGTGTGTGTGTGTGTGTATGTGTGTGTGACAGAGAAAGAGGGAGGAGGATGAGGAGGAGGAGGAGGAGGATGAGGAGGAGGAGGAGGAGGAGGAGGAGGAAAAGAAGGGAAAAAGTCAGTTTTCTTTAAGAGTGCTGTCCCTGGTAAGTCAACCATGTGGACATAGTCACATGTCCATGAGTAAATGAGCAGCAGAAATTGGACTTGATGAATGAAAAACCAAAACAAAGGACACAAAATTGGATGGGGACAGAACAGGGGATGGATCTGGAGCAGTTGGAGGAGAGATGAGTATGGATAAAATTCATTGTGTAAAATTCTCCAAGAACAAAATAAATAAATACTGTCTTAGTGGTTTCTATTACTCTAATAAAACACCATGACCAAATGCAAGGAAAGGAGAAAGGGATTGTTTCAGCTTATAACTCTCAGGTCAGACTCTGTCACTAAGAGAATCAAAGGCAATAATTTGAGCAAGAAACCTGGAGTCAGGAACTGAACCCAATGCTAGAAAGGAATGTTACTTATTGGCTCCCCAGGGATTGTTCAGCCTGTTTATGTATACTATCCAAGGGTGGCATTGTCTGCAATGGACTGGGCCCTTCCACAGGGTCATCAAATAAGGCAATGAACCATATGATAGACTCAATCTGGTCGAAACAATGTATCAATTCAGTTTCCCTTTTCCAAAATGACTCTAGTCCATGTCAAGGTGATAAAAAACAGAGGTAAAATACATGTATAGACAAATAAAAACACAACCTATTAAATACAAACAGATATCTAACCTTCAGGAGAAACAAAACATAATAATACATTATATTTTGAATTCTATATAGGAAAGTTTTTAATTCAAAAACATATTTCAAAATAATCAATAAAACCTGTAAATTTATCAAGCTGATAAATTCTGGTAAAACTGACTCATTTACTGTTGATTGTATGAGCTCATTTCCTGTTCATTGATATTTGGACTTTTATTATTGTAATTTAGCCTTAATTATCACAGCACTGAAATAAAGCCATCATTATTTTATAACCAAGATATAAATCTTTTCAAGTAATATACATGTTTAACAATTTACTTTCGAAACAGAAGTCTTATACTAAAAATATCTTTCCTGTGCTAAAATACTCATTGAGGTTTATTATTTATTTAATTATAAAAATATATTAAGGTCTCTTCACACCTGGAAAACACTGGAAGACATTTTTCATTCTGTCACATGACCAAAATCAGAATGTCATCCATAATTTAATTTTGATTCTTTAAGTAGAGTTATGGAAGATAATTTGCTTTGTAAAAGAATACTCTTTTATATTATTAGAATATATTTAGCTAATTATAATCTTCATCTAACTAACACTTTACAATGACATTTTAGAGTTTTTTAAAGGTAAATCTTGGTTTGGTCCTTTCCCATGTCACAATTACATTTCAAACGTGGTCTTGAAACCTACTTCTGCCTTCATACAATCATTATTATTACTTTCTCAACTTGTTGTTGCTATAAGAATAGTTAGCCAATATGACATTTTCTTGACCGGAAAGGGGCAAAGTCAATGATAATTTTAATAATGAGGTAAAAATATCATATCTGTGCCACAGAAAACCTCAGTGAAGCTTCATTTGGTTCATAATCCTTGAACCTCCATTACATCTGCGCTAGAAGCTAGTGTTATGAGTGTCAATTAAAACAAGATCTTTGATCCAAAAAACTTCAACTAGTGGACTGAAACTCTTAAAAATGTGACTCCACATATGTGTTGGTCAGACTTTTCATTTCTGTGATAAAATGCCAGAGAAAACAGCTAAAAGAAGGAAAGGTTTATCTTGGCTCATGGTTTCAGAGATTTTAACCAGTAATTAGAAAGTTCTGTTGCCATGGTCCATTGGTGAGACAGAAAATCATCAGAAAACGGATTAGTTTGAGTCACTTCTCAAAACATAAATAATACTTAACTGTAGGTTAAATTCTTACAGAAATTAAAACAAAATGTTTCAGCTTCTTTTTTACTACTATGATAAAAGTAACCTGACTAAGGCGATTTAAGGGATTAAGAGTTGGTTTTGGTATACAGTTCTAAGTTATAGAACATCCTGGTAATGAAGTTACATCAGAGGTTGAGGAGCTGGCCACAGTCAAAAGCAGAAAGAGATAAATAACACTTGTTGTCAGCCCCCTTTCTCCCTTTATGCAGTCCTAGTGTCAATTGTGCCACCCAAGTATTCAGGCTTCCGACTTCAGTTAACATACCTAAAGAAGACAGTCTCGTACAGACATCCCCAGAGGCTTATCTCCTAGATGCCCTTCATCATATTTAATGGACAGTTGAGATTAACCATTAAAGTAAATGCGAATGATAAAACAGGGAATCCAGTTTAATGATAATCCATCAAATGATCCATTTGATGTCTAGGGAATTTCTCCTTTTTGAAACCGAATTTGGAGGTTGAGATGATATCTCAGCACTTGTGTAAAAGAGCCAGTGTGGTCACCAGGAATTATAATCTTGTGCAGAGGGCCCACTCAGATAGATGCTCAGAATTTGCTACGTGGCAGCTAGTGATATCTGGACTAGTAAGAGTATCAGTCTCACAAGAAAAATATAGGTAAATGGTGGAGAAACCTAACATTAATGTCAACTTCTGGCCTACACTTTCTCTCCCTCTCTCTCTTTCTCTCTCTCTCTCTCTCTCTCTCTCTCTCTCTCTCTCTCTCTCTCTAATACACACATAAACTATATAACATACACAAAATAAAATAGTGACATAAATTAACAAATTACTACATTATAAAATATTTTAACTTATTTTGTGCAGGCAAGTGGTTATGTATATAGACTAAACTGTATGAGCTATTAAAAATAGTGCTGGAAAGAGGTAATGCTATGATGTGTTTAGTATCCTTTTCTGAAAGAAATTTTTGCTTCTTGAATCCAACTATATTGAGAGATAAAAGAATTGATTACTATACAAATACTCTCATTAAAAAGCTTTTAAACTTTAGCATTTCTTTTGTAGTAGGCTTTTGTGGAATAATCCCTTCATTCAAATAAACTAAACAATAAACTGGACAATTAAAAGAAGGTTGATGTTGCTAGCAGCTAAATTTAAAATAATAAAAGCTACCTGTTTAGTAATAGTCATACTTACAAAATTGAACTCGTTGATAATAAACAACCAAAAAATAACCCCGGCAGAGTTCATTCTTCAGTGTAATATTTAAGTACATAATGTATGAATTAAGCTTATATCATTGGAACATCCTTAGTCCATGACTTACATGCAACTGTGCCTTTTTATATGAAAGATTCTGTGCACTCAGTGGCTAGAGTACCAGAGAGTGGGCATTGAAAACTTCATTTGAAGTTGATTAAAAGAGAGAAATCTGTGTAGGGTGGCAGAATATAAGTTCCCCCAGGGTAAGGAGGTGAAGAAGGGAGTCAAAAATAGAGGTAAAATAAGAATAAAAGACTTTATCTCAAAGAGAACCTGAATATGATCTTGGGAAATCCACAAAAGAACTGATAAAGAAAAAAATGCAGATTTCACCAGCAGTATGACCATAGAAAAGCAACCAGTCGCATAGTCCAATTGGGACAGCAGCCAGTGGCTGTAAGCTCCATGGGCCGAGAACATGTATGCAGCAAAGGAAAGCCCCTTGGAATTCAGCACCCCAACATGGTGTTGTGAGTTACTAGAGACCCAAACTGGAGGCCCAACAGTCCCAGATATGGAGTACAGGAATATAAAATTGGGAAGACCCTAATACCTCAGCCCTCCTTCTTCTCCACAGTCCAGAACAGAAAACCTTCAAGCAAAGTTTTCCTTGAATGGTTCAGAATGCACAAAGAATAAAAAGACTTTAGAGGCAGACCTCGACCTGAAGAATGGAATCTAGACATCTAGAGATGGAAGAAGGGGCCATACTTAAGAAAAACAGAACTGCATAACAAACCATTCCTGGTAGTAGCCTGTGGAATACTAAATCCTGGAAAACTACAGGCAACACAACAGAGAAGGACAAGCAATCTACTGCTTGTAGAGATTTCAAGACATGCAGATTGTAAAATAGCAGAAGGGTAAGGAATCCTGAATCTAGACATCCTCAGTGTCTCATTCTGTGCTGTCAGGAAGGAGCTACACAGTGAACGAAAAGCTTCTAACAAGACTCAGTGCAGTGCCCTAATAGAATTGGAGTAGACACGGTGGGAGATAGGGGGAATCCCTGTGAAGAAGCAGTATTGCCTAAGAACACAGGGTATATTTTAGTTTATTATTAAAGTTCTTTAATGCTTATTTATTCTAATTTTAAAACAATTTATTTATTGGTGTGGGTATGCATGTATGCACATGAACACCATACTTATGGAGGTCACAGGAAAACTTCAGAAATTTCTTTCATTCCACTCTGTGGGCCTAGGAGATCAAACTCAGGTTCTCAAGCCCAGCCAGCAGTCTACAGAGACATTCAGCAAAAAGAAGTCAAAAATAATGATTAAATATCTCCTGCAAAGAAAATTCTGACGTCAGATGAGTTATTGCTGATTTCTATTAAACTTTGAAAGAAGACAAATACTAAAATTGATCTAGCTGTACCTCATTAAAAAGAAGGGAGAGAGACTGCAAAGAGAAACCAACATTAACCCTGATAGTAAAACCAGACAGAAACACTTCATAGAAAAAGAAAACTGCAGAGGAATTGTTTATGAACATAGATGCAAAATGTTCAACACAATGTTTACAAACTGGATTCTAGGTGGCATTAACGTCATTTGTCATGGCTAACTTGGTTTTATCCAAGGGATACAGGGTTGGCACAAAATAAACATCTCAATCAATGTAATATATAGCTAGAATTAAAAATAAGGAATATTATTTCAATAAATGCAGGAAATGAATTTGACAAAGTTCAATGTGTTTCCATGATGTAAGTCCTAAAAATATAGTTCAACATAATAAAGGTAAACCTAAACATAATCCACCTAGCTATGGACACCAGATTTTCTTTATAAAGAAGACAGAAAGATACAATAGAAAAAAGAAATCATTTTAGTAAATGTGCTGTCTTACTGGATGTCAGCATGTAGAAAAATGTAAATATATTCATATCTATCACCCTGAACAGAACTTATGATCAAGTGGGTCAAACACCTCAACATAAAACCAGAGACAGTGAACCTAGTATAAGAGGAAATGGGAAAGTGGGAAATAGCCTGGAACGCATTGACACATAAGATAACTTCCTGAACAGAACACCAATAATGCAGGCACTAAGATTAAAAAAAAATCATAAAACTGAAAGGATTCTGTGAGGCAAAGGACACTGTTAACAGGACAAAATGGCAACCAACAGAAAAGAAAAAAAGATTTTCACCAACTTCACATTCAATGGAAACTCAAAAAACTTGACATCGAAAAATCAGATAATCCAGTTAAAAATGGGGTAGAGGTGGGAGGGAGACCTAAACCTTCAGAGGGACAGACACACCTGGGAAACCAGAGGAGACTACTCTCTGTCCACATTTCTGACTCTAGAGAAAAATGCCGAGCACCATCTGGGCTACCTGCACACAGGGATCCAGGAGCAGTAGTGTCAGTGCCCTTCTGGTTGCTGCCCACAGGGAGAGCTGAAACCCAGCACCGAAGAGCAACTTCAAGCCCAAGACCAGAGGTAGGACCAACTATTCTGCTCCAAATGACCTGCCTGGTAGACTCAGGACACACAAAGGCAAAATTCCTCTGGGACCAGATACTTCCGGTTTCTAGCTAGTGCCTGAACCCTTCTGATCCTGGGCCACAGCTCCTGGCTCCCACACCACTTAGGAAAGAGAGCTGATTGCCCAGAAGATTGGGCAATCCTGAGACTGCAGGGCAGGAGAGACCACCACTTCTGCCCACCTTTGCCCACATCCCTGTCCCAAGAGGAAACTGAATAGTGCCTTCGGACACAGGAAGATAGGAGGAGTCAAGCTGCAGGAGCCCTGAGGTCCAGACTGTGCCAGATCTGAACTTAAGTGGTCAAATAGCTCCTTGTACCCAAATCCCATGGGAGGGAGAGCTAGACCTTCAGAGGGGCAGACACTCCTGGGAAACCAGAGGAGACTACACTATATCCACATTTCTGACTCTAGAGGAAAATGCCTAGCACCATCGGGTTCCCTGTGCACAGGACCTAGGAGAAGTAGGAGAAGGCCCTTCTGGTTCCTGCCCACAAGGACAGCTAAAAGCAAGTGGGCAGGAAAGTCTATATGCCTGGGAACAGAAAACTCGGTTCCCATATCTGGCTGAAAGAAAACAGGAAAACAGGTCTACAGCACACAGGCCTATAGGATGGTCAAGTCACTGCCAGAAATAGCAAAACAAGGAAACACCAGGAACAACCTGATGGCAAGAGGCAATCATAGGAAACCAAGCAACAGAAACCAAGACTACATAGCATCATCAGAGCCCAATTGTCCCACCAAATCAAACACACCAGAAAAGCAATATCTAGATTTACAATCACATATTATTGTGATGATGGAGGACATTAAGAAGGTCATAAATAACTCCATTAAGGAAATACAGGACAACACAAATAAAGAACTAGAAGTACTTAAAGAGGAAACACAAAAATCCCTTAAAGAATTACTGCGAAAAAAAGCAGGAGAGGGAAATGATCAAAACCATCCAGGAGTAAAAAATGGAAATAGAAACAATAAAGAAAGCACAAAGGGAGACAACCCTGGAGACAGAAAACCTAGGGAAGAGATCAGGAGTCACAGATGCGAGCAACACCAACAGAAAACAAAAGATAGAAGAGAGAATCTCTGGAGCAGAAGATTCCATAGAAATCATTGACACAACTGTGAAAGATAATGTAAAACAGAAAGAGCTACTAGACCAAACAGGAAATCCAGGACACAATGAAAATATCAAACCTAAGGATAATAGGTATAGAAGAGTGAAGACTCCCAACTCAAAGGACCAATACATATCTTCAACAAAATCATAGAAGAAAACTTCCCTAACCTGAAGAAAAAGATGCCCATAAACATACAAGAAGCCTACTGAACTGCAAATAGATTGGACCAGAAAAGAAACATCGCCTGTAATATAACTGTCAAAACACCAAATGCACAAAGCAAAAAAGAAAAAAAAAAGAATATTAAAAGCAGTAAGGGAAAAAGGTCAAGTAACATATAAATGCAGACCTATCAGAATCACACAAGACTTCTCACCAGAGACTATGAAAGCCAGAAGATCTTTGACAGATGTCATACAGACCCTAAGAGAACACAAATGTCAGCCCAGGTTACTTTATCCAGCAAAGGTCTCAATTAACATAGATGGAGAAACCAAGATGTTCCATGACAAAGCCAAATTTACACAATATCTTTCTACAAATCCAGCCCTACAAAGGATAATAAATGGTGAAGCCCAAAACAAGGAGGCAAACTCTCCCTAGTAAAAACAAAAAACTAATCGCGTTGCAACAAAACAAAGAGAAGACAAGCACACAAACATAATCTCACATCCAAATACAAAGGTAACAGGAAGCAACAATCACTATTCCATAATATCTCTCAACATCAATGGACTCAATCCCCCAATAAAAAGACACAGAATAACAAACTGGAAACATAATGAGGACCCAGCGTTTTGATGCCTAAAGGAAACACACCTCAGAGACAAAGATAGGCACACCCTCAAGAGTAAAGAGCTGGAAAAAAAAAAAACATTCCAATCAAATGGTCTGAAGAAGCAAGCTGGAGTAGCCATTCTAATATCGAATAAAATTGATTTTCAACAAAAGTCATCAAAAAAGATAAGGAAGGACACTTCATATTAATCAAAGGAAAAATCCACCAAGATGAACTCTCAATCCTAAATATGCGCCAAATACAAGGGCACCTACATACATAAAAGAAACCTTACTAAAGCTCAAAGCACACATTGCACCTCACACAATAATAGTAAGAGATTTCAACACCCCACTCTCATCAATGGACAGATCATGGAAACAGAAATTAAACAGAGACGTAGACAGACTAAGAGAAGTCATGAACCAAGTGGACTTAACAGATATTTATAGAACATTCTATCCTAAAGCAAAAGGATATACATTCTTCTCAGCTTCTCACAGTACTTTCTCCAAAATTGACCATATAATTGGTCAAAAAACGGACCTCAACAGGTACAGAAAGATAGAAATAATCCCATGCATCCTATCAGACCACCACGGGCAAAAGCTGATCTTCAATAACAATAAGGAGAGAATATCCACATATACATGGAAGCTGAACAACGCTCTACTAAATGATAACCTGGTCAAGGAAGAAATAAAGAAAGAAATTAAAGACTTCTTAGAATTTAATGAAAATGGAGGTACAACATACCCAAACTTATGGGACACAATGAAAGCTGTGCTAAGAGGAAAACTCATAGCTCTGAGTGCCTGCAGAAAGAAATAGGAGAGAGCATATGTCAGCAGCTTGATAGCACACCTAAAAGCTCTAGAACAAAAAGACACAAACAAACCCAGGAGGAATAGAAGGCAGGAAATAATCAAACTCGGAGCTGAAATCAAACAAGTAGAAACGAAAAAGAGTAAAAAAAGAATCAACAGAACCAAAAGTTGGTTCTTTAAGAAAATGAACAAGGGAAAGGGCAGCGCAGATCTTCCTAGTTGCTGCCTCCACGGAGAGCTCGTAGGCAGCACCCCACAAGCGAACTTGAGCCTCGGGACCACAGGTAAGACCAACTTTTCTGCTGCAAGAGACCTGCCTGGTGAACTCAGGACACACAGAAGCAAAGTTCCTCTAGGACCGGGCACTTCCTGTGTTTAACAGGAGTCCCAAACCCGCGGATCACGGTCCGCAGCAGCTCTCTGCTCCCAAACCCTGTGGGAGAGAGACCTCACCGCCTGGTAAGGTGGGCACTCCTGAGGCTGCAGAGCGGAAGAGACCACCAACACTGCTCACCCCTGCCAACATCCCTGGCCCAAGAGGAAACTGTATAAGGCCTCTGGGTTCCCATAGAGGAGGGCCCAGGAGCAGCAGGTCCGCTGCATCTGAGACACCGGCAGAACCTGAAGGGATCTACCTGATAAACAGTTCTCTGCACCGAAATCCCGTGGGAGGGAGACCTAAACCTTCAGAGAGGCAGACACGCCTGGGAAACCAGAAGAGACTGCACTCTGCACACATCTCTGACGCCAGAGGAAAACCCCAAATGCCATCTGGAACCCTCGTGCACGGAAACTCCCGGAAAGGGCGGCACAGATCTTCCTGGTTGCTACCTCTGCGAAGAGCTCATAAGCAACACCCCATGAGCAAACTTGAGCCTCGGGACCACAGGTAAGACCAACTTTTCAGCTGCAAGGGACCTGCCTGGTGAACTCAAGACACAGGCCCACAGGAACAGCTGAAGACCTGTAGAGAGGAAAAACTACATGCACGAAAGCAGAACACTCTGTCCCCATAACTGGCTGAAAGAAAACAGGAAAACAGGTCTACAGCACTCCTGACACACAGGCTTATAGGACAGTCTAGCCACTGTCAGAAATAGCAGAACAAAGTAACACTAGAGATAATCTGATGGCGAAAGGCAAGCGCAGGAAACCAAGCAACAGAAACCAAAACTACACGGCATCAGTTGAGCCCAATTCTCCCACCAAAACAAACATGGAATATCCAAACACACCAGAAAAGCAAGATTTAGGTTCAAAATCATATTTGATCATGATGCTGGAGGACTTCAAGAAAGACGTGAAGAACTCCCTTAGAGAAACACAGGAAAACATTAATAAACAAGTAGAAGCCTACATAGAGGAATCGCAAAAATCCCTGAAAGAATTCCAGGAAAACACAATCAAACAGTTGAAGGAATTAAAAATGGAAATAGAAGCAATCAAGAAAGAACACATGGAAACAACCCTGGATATAGAAAACCAAAAGAAGGGACAAGAAGCTGTAGATACAAGCTTCACCAACAGAATACAAGAGATGGAAGAGAGAATCTCAGGAGCAGAAGATTCCATAGAAATCATCAACACAACTGTCAAAGATAATGTAAAGCAGAAAAAGCTACTGGTCCAAAACATACAGGAAATCCAGGACTCAATGAGAAGATCAAACCTAAGGATAATAGGTATAGAAGAGAGTGAAGACTCCCAGCTCAAAGGACCAGTAAATATCTTCAAAAAAATCATAGAAGAAAACTTCCCTAACCTAATGAAAGAGATACCCATAGGCATACAAGAAGCCTACAGAACTGCAAATAGATTGGACCAGAAAAGAAACTCCTCCCGTCACATAATAGTCAAAACACCAAACGCACAAAATAAAGAAAGAATATTAAAAGCAGTAAGGGAAAAAGGTCAAGTAACATATAAAGGCAGACCTATCAGAATCACACCAGACTTCTCGCCAGAAACTATGAAGGCCAGAAGATCCTGGACTGATGTCATACAGAATCTAAGAGAACACAAATGCCAGCCCAGGTTACTGTATCCTGCAAAACTCTCAATTAACATAGATGGAGAAACCAAGATATTCCATGACAAAAACAAATTTACACAATATCTTTCTACAAATCCAGCACTATAAAGGATAATAAATGGTAAAGCCCAACATAAGGAGGCAAGCTATACCCTAGAAGAAGCAAGAAACTAATCGTCTTGGCAACAAAACAAAGAGAAGAAAAGCACACAAACATAACCTCATATCCAAATATGAATATAACAGGAAGCAATAATCACTATTCCTTAATATCTCTCAACATCAATGGCCTCAACTCCCCAATAAAAAGACATAGATTAACAAACTGGATACGCAATGAGGACCCTGAATTCTGCTGCGTACAGGAAACACACCTCAGAGACAAAGACAGACACTACCTCAGAGTGAAAGGATGGAAAACAACTTTCCAAGCAATTGGTCAGAAGAAGCAAGCTGGAGTACCCATTCTAATATCAAATAAAATCAATTTTCAACTAAAAGTCATCGAAAAAGATAAGGAAGGACACTTCATATTTATCAAAGGAAAAATCCACCAAGATGAACTCTCAATCCTAAATATCTATGCCCCAAATACAAGGGTACCTACATACGTAAAAGAAACCTTACTAAAGCTCAAAACACACATTGCACCTCACACAATAATAGTAGGAGATTTCAACACCCCACTCTCATCAATGGACAGATCATGGAAACAGAAATTAAACAGAGACGTAGACAGACTAAGAGAAGTCATGAGCCAAATGGACTTAACAGATATTTATAGAACATTCTATCTTAAAGCAAAAGGATATACCTTCTTCTCAGCTCTTCATGGTACTTTCTCCAAAATTGACCATATAATTGGTCGTAAAACAGGCCTCAATACATACAGGAAGATCAAAATAACTATACTCAACAATAAAAGGACTTCGGGGGAATCACTATCCCTGACCTCAAGCAGTATTACAGAGCAATAGTGATAAAAACTGCATGTTATTGGTACAGAGGTAGAAAGATAGAGCAATGGAATAGAATTGAAGACCCAGAAATGAACACACACACCTATGGTCACTTGATTTTTGACAAAGGAGCCAAACCGTCCAATGGAAAAAAGATAGCATTTTCAGCAAATGGTGCTGGTACAACTGGAGGTCAGCATGTAGAAGAATGCAGATCGATCCATGCTTATAACCGTGTACAAAGCTCAAGTCCAAGTGGATCAAGGACCTCCACATCAAACCAGATACACTCAAACTAATAGAAGAAAAACTAGGGAAGCATCTGGAACACATGGGCACTGGAAAAAATTTCCTGAACAAAACACCAATGGCTTATGCTCTCAGATCAAGAATCGACAAATGGGATCTCATAAAACTGCCAAGCTTCTGTAAGGCAAAGGACACTGTGGTTAGGACAAAACGGCAACCGACAAATTGGGAAAAGATCTTTACCAATCCTACAACAGATAGTGGCCTTATATCCAAAATATACAAAGAACTCAAGAAGTTAGACCGCAGGGAGACAAATAACCCTATTAAAAAATGGGGTTCAGAGCTAAACAAAGAATTCACAGCTGAGGAATGCCGAATGGCTGAGAAACACCTAAAGAAATGTTCAACATCTTTAGTCATAAGGAAATGCAAATCAAAACAACCCTGAGATTTCACCTCACAACAGTGAGAATGGCTAAGATCAAAAACTCAGGTGACAGCAGATGCTGGCGAGGATGTGGAGAAGAGGAACACTCCTCCATTGTTGGTGGGATTGCAGACTGGTACAACCATTCTGGAAATCAGTCTGGAGGTTCCTCAGAAAATTGGACATTGAACTGCCTGAAGATCCAGCCATACCTCTCTTGGGTATATACCCAAAAGATGCTGCAACATATAAAAAAGACACGTGCTCCACTATGTTTATAGCAGCCTTATGTATAATAGGCAGAAGCTGGAAAGAACCCAGATGCCCTTCAACAGAGGAATGGATACAGAAAATGTGGTACATCTACACAATGGAATATTACTCAGCTATCAAAAACAATGCCTTTATGAAATTCGTAGGCAAATGGTTGGAACTGGAAAGTATCATCCTGAGTGAGGTAACCCAATCACAGAAAAACACACATGGTATGCACTCATTGATAAGTGGCTATTACCCCAAATGCTTGAATTACCCTAGATGCCTAGAACAAAATGTGAATGCTTCACTCCTTCTTTAAAAGGGGAACAAGAATACCCTTGGCAGGGAATATTGAGGCAAAGATTAAAACAGAGACTGAAGGAACACCCATTCAGAGCCTGCCCCACATGTGGCCCATACATATACAGCCACCCAATTAGACAAGATGGATGAAGCAAAGAAGTGCAGACCGACAGGAGCCGGATGTAGATCGCTCCCGAGAGACACAGCCAGAATACAGCAAAATAGAGGCGAATGCCAGCAGCAAACCACTGAACTGAGAATAGGTCCCCTATTGAAGGAATCAGAGAAAGAACTGGAAGAGCTTGAAGGGGCTCGAGACCCCAAAAGTACAACAATGCCAAGCAACCAGAGCTTCCAGGGACTAAGCCACTACCTAAAGACTATACATGGACTGACCCTGGACTCTGACCCCATAGGTAGCAATGAACATCCTAGTAAGAGCACCAGTGGAAGGGGAAGCCCTGGGTCCTGCTAAGACTGAACCCCCAGTGAACTAGTCTATGGGGGGAGGGCGGCAATGGGGGGAGGGTTGGGAGGGGAACACCCATAAGGAAGGGGAGGGGGGAGGGGGATGTTTGCCCGGAAACCGGGAAAGGGAATAACACTCGAAATGTATATAAGAAATACTCAAGTTAATAAAAAAAAAATAAAATAAAAAGGACAAAAAAAAAGAAATACTCAAGTTAATAAAAAAATAAAAAAAAATAAAAAAAATAAAAAAATAAATACTCAAGTTAATAAAATAAAATGAAATGAACAAGATAGATAAAACCTTAGCCAGAATAACAAGAGGACAAAGAGACTGTTTCCAAATTAACAAAATCAGAAATGAATACGGCACTGATCAGAATCAGCGGAATTCAAAAAATTATCAGATCCTACTACAAAAGCCTATATTCAACAAAACTTGAAAGTCTGGAGGAAATGTCAATTTCCAAGACAGATACCAGGTACCAAAGTTAAATGAGGAACAGATGAACTATTTAAAGAACCCCATAACGCCTAAGGAAATAGAAGCAGTCTTTAAAATTCTCCCAACCAAAGAGAGTCCAGGTCCAGATGGGTTCAGTGCAGAACTCTATCAGACTTTCATAGAAGATCTCATACCAATACTATCCAAAATATTCCACAAAATTGAAGCAGATGGAGCGCTACCAAATTCCTTCTATGAAGCCACAATTACTCTTATACCTAAACCACACAGAGACCCAACAAAGAAAGAGAACTTCAGACCAATTTCCCTTATGAATATTGATGCAAAAATACTCAATAAAATCTTGCAAACTTAATCCAAGAACACAACAAAATGATCATCCATCATAATCAAGTAAGCTTCATCCAGGGTATACATGGATAGTTTAATATATGGAAAACCATCAATGTAATCCACTATAGAAACAAACTCAAAGAAAATTGAAGCAATCCCACTGAAGTCAAGGACTACACCAGACTGCCCACTCTCCGATTTAGTCAATATATTTCTCGATGTCCTAGCCAGAGCAATCAGACAGCAAAAGGAGATCAAAGGGATACAGATTGGAAAGTAAGAAGTCAAAATATCTCTATTGCAGAAGATAAGATTGTATATTTAAGTGACCCCAAAAGTTCCAGCACCTGATAAACACCTTCAGCAATAATATGGGTACAAAATTAACTCAAATAAATCAGTAGCCTTCCTCTGCAAAAAAGAGAAACAAGCCAAGAAAGAAAATAGGGAAATGACACTCTATATGAGTCCCAAATAATATAAAATACCTCGGTGTGAATTTAACCAAGCAAGTGAAAGATCTGCATGATAAAAACTTCAAGCCTCTGAAGAAAGAAATTTAAGAAAATCTCAGAAGATGGAAAGATCTTTCATTCTCATGGATTCGCAGGATTAACATAATAAAAATGGCCATTTTACCAAAAGTGATGTACAGATTCAGTGGAATCCCCATCAAAATTCCAATCCAATTATTCTTAGAGTTAGAAAGAACAATCTGCAAATTAATCTGGAATAACAAAAAACCCAGGATAGCTAAAACTAGCCTCAATAATAAAAGGACTTCCAGGGGCATCACTATCCCTGAACTCAAGCAGTATTGCAGAGCAATAGTGATAAAAACTGTATGGTATTGTTACAGAGAGAGGCAGATTGACCAGTGGGAATAGAATTGAAGACCCAGATGAACCCACACACCTATGGTCACTTGACTTTCCACAAAGGAGCCAAAACCATCCAATGGAAAAAAGATAGCATTTTCAGCAAATGGTGTTGGATCAACTAGAGGTCAGCATGCAGAAGATTGCAGATGGATCCATTCTTATCACCCTGTGCAAAGCTAAAGACCATGAGGATCAAGGACCTCCACATCAAACCAGATACACTCAAACTAACAGAAGAATTTCAAACACATGGGTACTAGATAAAATTTCCTGAACAAAACATCAATGGCTCAAGTTCTATGATCAAGAATAACAAATGGGTTCTCATAAAGCTACAAAGCTTCTGTAAGGCAAAGGACACTCTCATTAGGACAAAATGACAACCACTAGATTGCGAAAAGACTTTTACCAATCCTACAACTGATAGAGTGCTTTTTTTCCAAAATATACAATAAACTCACAAATTTAGACTGCGGAGAAAAATAACCCTATTTAAAAATGGGGTTCAGAGCGAAATAAAGAATTAATAGCTGAGGAATATTTAATGACTGAGAAGCACCTAAAGAAATGTTCAACATCTTTAGTCATAAGTAAAATACAATCCAAAACAACCCTAGACTCTACCTCACACCA
This sequence comes from Rattus norvegicus, assembly GCF_021556685.1. Lineage (NCBI taxonomy): Eukaryota > Metazoa > Chordata > Mammalia > Rodentia > Muridae > Rattus > Rattus norvegicus. Next base: position 73,293,093 of record NC_141539.1, on the reverse strand, counting down.
TTCAGAATGGCAAAGGTAAAAAATTCAGGCAACAGCAGATGTTGGTGAGGATATGGAGAAAATAGGAACACTCCGCCATTGTTGGTGGGATTGCAAACTGGTACAACCATTCTGGAAATCAGTCTGGAGGTTCCTCAGAAAATTGAACATTGAATTGCCTGAGGATCCAGTTATACCTCTCTTGGGCATATACCCAAAAGATGCTCTAACATATAACAAAGACATGTGCTCCACTATGTTCATAGCAACCTTATTTATAATAGCCAGAAGCTGGAAAGATCCTAGATGCCCTTCAACAGAAGAATGCGTATAGAAAGTGTGGTATATCTACACAATGGAATATTACTCAGCTATCAAAAACAATGACTTTATGAAATTCATAGGCAAATGGATGGAACTGGAAAATATTATCCTGAGTGAGGTAACCCTATCACAGAAAAACACACATGGTATGCACTCATTGATAAGTGGCTATTAGCCCAAATGCTTGAATTACCCTAGATGCAGAGAACACATGAAAATCAAGAAGGATGGCCAAATTGCAGATGCTTCACTCCTTCTTTAAAAGGGGAACAAGAATACCCTTAGGAAGGGATAGGGAGGCAAAATTTAGAACAGAGACTGAAGGAACACCCATTCAGAGCCTGCCCCACATGTGGCCCATACATATACAGCCACGAAACTAGATAAGATGAATGAAGCAAAGAAGTGCAGGCTGACAGGAACCAGATGTAGATCTCTCCTGAGAGACACAGCCAGAATACAGCAAATACAGAGGTGAATGCCAGCAGCAAACCACTTAACTGAGAAGAGGACCCCCATTGAAGGAATCAGAGAAAGAACCGGAAGAGATTGAAGGGGCTTAAGACCCCATATGAACAACAATGCCAACCAACCAGAGCTTCCAGGGACTAAGCCACTACCCAAAGACTATACATGGACTGACCCTGGGCTCCAACCTCATAGGTAGCAATGAATATCCTAGTAAGAGCACTAGTGGAAGGGGAAGCCCTTGGTCCTGCCAAGACTGAACCCCCAGTGAACGTGATTGTTGGGTGGAGGGTGGTAATGGGGGTAGGATGGGGAGGGGAACACCCATATAGAAGGGGAGGGGAAGGGGTTAGGAGGATGTTGGCCAGGAAACCGGGAAGGGGAATAACAACTGTAATGTAAATAAGAAATACTCAAGTTAATAAAGATGGGGGAAAAAAAGAAAAAGAGAAAGTGTGGTCTAATAAATTATGGTCCTAACCAAATGTAAGGAAAGAAAGGAATCAATAAGTTGAGCATCATCACCCATTGTTCTGTGCTTTCTCACAATGTACAAGTTGCCTAACAGGGTTCCATTCTTTACTTATGCTGGCAAAGTGTACCCCCAATTTATTAGGTAAAACAACTCTTTTTTCAGTAAATGACATTGCCATGCATGTTGTCACAACAAGAAAAGCAAATAGTGCATGTATGAATCTGTGAATGTTCATGTGTTGCTTCCATGTACCGTTCTGTGTTTATGTGTGATTTGGTTTGATAATGATACAGGGACCAATCTCATTTTCTTTCTTATAAAGCACACATACATCCAGTTACCCACAGAAGACAATTTTAGCAATATTTTGACTTTAGGATACAGTTCTAAATTATTATTGTTCTCTGTTAACAAAAACCTAGATATATCTTTCTCAGTATCATTAATCTTTTGACTATTTAATGACAAATGAAGTCATTATTAATATTTACAAAATAATTATACCTAATCATTCAAACATCATAGCCTCCACAACCTTTATTTATCCATTCTAAATATCTTGTTTATAACAGTATATTAAGTAGTATTGCTTTTCCTAGAAAATAAGACAATTTTTCATGTAGTTTCAACCATTTTTTTGAGACACATTTTCCTTTTTGATGTAATTGAAGGAAAAGTACTGAGTAGTAAAAATTTTCTATCCAACATGATCATATGAAGGGGTCAAAGGTAGGTTGGCCCAGGAAGCACACATTTTTCTTTCCAGTTTTATATGTGAATTTCATGGAGCACTCAGAAAATAGTTTGTTTCTCAATCCCCCCAGCTGGAAAGTTGAATATTAAAAAATGCCATGCAGAGAGAATACCGAATGGCTGGATACCAGCAATTGAAGTAGACTGTAGGGGATTCCCAACACATTCCATGCTTCAGATGATGAACACTCCAAGAAATACAAGAAGGGCAGAAGGGATATTATCAAACCTCGTGTTAGTCAACCAGAGGATTTCCTGCTATCTGTGGACTTAGAGGGAAGAGAAAACAGGAAGTATTGGTTGCTCTAAAGAATTTAGAAGTAATTTTTTTTCATGAAATTTACTTCTATCCTGTAAGCTGTCAAAAAACACTGAAAGATTAGATAGCTTTGGGCAAAGGAACAGTCATTGAGTCCATCATGTATAAATTTTCCTTCAGCATTAGAATGTTCATTTCCTCAACATCTAATTATCTCACATTTTGAGCTGACATTTTTTGGGTAGAAATTTGACTTCAATTTATACAGAATTATTTTACTCTTTAATTTCAAGAAATATGCTAATAATTGATTCTTTTTTGGTTTTGCTTCTAGCAGTCATTAAGAAAGGCAGAAGTGAGCTTGATAAGTAATATCTCACAGTACCAATTATACAAAAAATGTTCTCCTGGAATAAGGCACTATACACCTCATTTAGTAATCAAACATTAAAGGCTCTACTGGCTAACATATGTATGCACATGGTGATCATCTACAAGGACTGGAAAATGAAATCAGCAATGGGAAACCTATAATGATCACATCAGCCATTACTTACAGCTCCAGATATCTCAGGGTAGCATGTAGACATAGCATGTTATCTGCTATATCTTAAAGGTTAAAAAAAATACACTTCAGTCCTAATCATGAACTACCTATGAATGCACAATTTATGGCCACTAGAGTTGTTTCTATGTTAAAATTACCAGTGATGGAGGGGGTCAGAATCTTTGAAAAATAGATTCTGGATTGCAACTTCAGGGAGATGTTTACCTGTAATCCCACTGAGACATGAAAAGCAATTCTTCTCCGGGGCAGATTTTCAAAACTACCCAGTTAATATATACTCCCTTGTCCCCCTAAATCATTCAAACACAGCGACTTTGAGCCTTCACAGTGTGTGAAGATTGCACAAATTTCAGCATTTTAACATCTTTGACAATAAAAAACTGGAAACAAGAAATTTCAGTAAAGTCTATACTTTACTCTTCAGTTGCCTGGATTTCTGGGGCTGAAAAGTCCATGGTTTACCCTACTTGCCAAATTGGCTCTTTGTATTAGGCTACCGTTTTAGTAACATTCCAAATCAATAACTGTTTGTTCCCTGAAATGTTACTCTTACCCTTGACAAAATTGGTAATTCCAAAAAAATTAAGTCATTTAAAAGTATATATATATATATATTGTGTATACTTGTATGCTTTATTCAAAAAAAAACCTATTATAAGCTTTACAGCTAAAGGGCATTCTCCTAAACTGGTGGGTTTTTTTCTATGTGACTTCAATTTTTAAAAACTCTGTACTTCAAAAAAGTTCATATTGATATATATTATATATATCCATAAGAAGATTAATATAGTTCTTAAGAGGCAGAAAAGAGGCAAATAATCAACCATGATTATTAAACTGTATGTAATGCAAACATATATCAGTATAAATAAAGAAAATATAGCTAGTGATTCAGAATTTAAGCTAACAATACACTATTTGTGGTGAAATTACCAAACCTCACTGTACTGAATATAATAATTACCAAAACTTTATTTATTATTTTATTTTACTTTCATATAGCCTAGTAATAATTATATGTGATGTATTTGTTGATTAACTATTAATTATCCTTTCTTCTGAGCTAATCTCTATTCCCAGCACATTGCTGTTTCCAAGTCTCATTAGGACCAGGAAGGATGAATTTTTATCACAAAGGTGATTTAACGTGTTTAATTGTATTTCTTTCACAACATACCATCTATTTGAATCAGATCTATGCTGAACACCTCTGAAAGCACTCCAACTATTTAATCAGAGAGGATTTAATACAAGAAAAAACGTTATGCAAACTCAGTGGAGGTCTGGAAGACAGGTTTCAATGATATTGCCTATAAATGTGCTACAACATCCCACACTATCAATTCTCTGACTATATATTTCCAAGCAAGAACGGCAGGAACAGGCAAGTTCCAGGGTAGCAAATGGGAAATTCTTCTATACAGACTAAAACACATACACATGTTCTTAAGAACAAGCTTATACTTCTCTAGCCACTGAGTAAATTCCTTCTGGTTTCACTACACTAATTCCCCATCTATGTATTTTACAATAACCCATAATATGTGCACATTGTGTTAACATTAATATCCACAATTTATGATGAACTAAAAATTCAATAAAACAAAACTGAATAATATATTTACATGGTGGGCAAAGAGCTGATAAGACCCTTCCTACCTGACTTAGGAAGCTTGCTTTCCTGTAGAACCCAAGGCACCTCCTAGAGTGAGCTGGACACACTCACATTACGTGCTAATTAAGAAAAGAAAATACCCCACCGAAATCTTTTTTTAAAACTTTCTATTGATTCTTTGTGAATTTCACCTCATATACAGTAACCCCACTCATCTCCCAATCCTGGCATACCAGCCCTCCACCCTTGCAAACTCCACTCCAAAAGAAATTTTAAAAAATCTCACCGTGGAAGCAGCTGTTTGTACAGAGGGTCACAGTGTGTCACACAGAATACACTTTTTCCAAAAAAAGCTTCCATTGAAAATGCTATAGAGGCATTTTCTTAATTGAGATTACTTCTCTCAGACAACTCTAGCCTGTGCCAAGCTGAAATAAAAACCTAGCCAGCACATAGCTTAAATCTACTTTTGTACAGAATGAGAGATGGGTACAATTTCATCTTCTCCTGGTAAAACTCCTATTTTACTAAAAATATTTGTTGAAAGGCTGTCTTTTTATTCAGTACATTTTTTACATTATTTTAATCTTACACAATATATCAAAACTACAATTTCTTTCTCCCACCATTCCTCCCAGAACACCCACTCCTCTATTCCCCAGATACACTGTTCTGCCATTTCCCTGCAAATACGATCAGGCTTCCCAGTGATGGCAAGTAAACAAGGCATAAAATGTTATAATCGGACTAGGAATAAACCCTGATAATAAGGCTGGACAGGCTAAACCAGTAGGAGAAAAGGGGTCTTAAGAGCAGGCAAAAGAGTCAGAGACTTACAGAGGACCTAGTGCAAACCCGAGCAAGCTCCTCAATTATTATTCAGTCTCTGTGAGCACCTGTGAGCTTTGCTTAGTTGATTCTATAGTCTGGTGTTCTGCTTTCCTCAAACCCTCTGGCGTCTACAATCCTTCCTCTATTTCTTACACTGGGTTCCCCAAGCTCAACCGAATTCTTGGCTGTGGGACTTTGAATCTACTCCCACCCACTATCTGAGGAATCCTCTGTGATGATGATTGAGATGAGGACCTATCTATGAATATATCAGAAGATCATTAGGGATTGTTTCATTAACTTTTTCTTTTTGAGCAGTCATAATTGGTTCTGCTCTAGGTGCCTGAGCTATTCAGCTTTTGGTTCCTGGTTACCCAGGCAGTGATGGGTATGGATTCCGTCTTGAGGAGTAGCCCTCAAATTAGACCAGTCACTAGTTGTTCACTTTCGTAAGTTCTAAGCCACCTTTGTCCCAGCACATCTTGTAGGCAGGACAGGTAGTCAAAGGTTTTGTGGCTCAGTTGGTGTCTCAGTCCAACCTCTAGAAGCCTTGCCTGGTTACAAAAGTGACCAGTTCAGGCTCCACATTCCACATTCTCTTTTGCTAGGAGCCCTCAAGGATTCCAGGAAGTTTACACTTCACTAAGTTTCTACATTGCTCTCTAAATTCCCTCCAATTCCAGTTGTCTCTCCCCTTGCTCTTTCTCTCTGTTTGTCCTTCCACCTGCAATATGATCCCAGTTCCCATCCCCACCTGCCCCAGTCCACCCACAATGTCTAATCTATTTACCTTCCTAGGAAGATTCATGTATTCCACCTAGAACCCTACTTGATATATATATATATATATATATATATATATATATATGAATGTGTGTGTGTGTGTCTGTGTGTGTGTGTGTGTGTGTGTGTGTGTGTGTGTGTGTGTGTGTGTGTGTGTATTTTAGGCTTAGAACGTAGACTGAAACTTTAAATCCATATTAACGTGTATTGGATGACAGAGTTATCTGTTCCTATAGAATTGGTAGCTTTCATGAATTCAGCCAAAACCTAGAAAGAAAACAGTAGTTATTGTAACAGAAACATTTTCACAGCACAGGTAATTCTATCATAATTAACAATGTGGAAAACAAATAAAATAACTTGGCACACTTCCTGACATGAATGGTTCATGCAAGAGAGATGCAGTTGTAGAGAATGTCAGCAGTTGTATTTTATAAATTCTAATTACATTTCCAACAGTGTTTTTCAGACTTCATATAAGCAAAAAATGAAATTCCTTTAATATAGAAGCTGAGTAACTATGTTATTGAGAAATCTTCACCCAACCTCCAACTATAAGTCACTAATTTACAATGTGATGATGTGCTATTTCACATAGCTAACAGGATTTTATTAACAATGGTTCCCTGGAATTCCGTAAATGTCTTAATTATAAAAATTATATAAATTTCTTAATAGAAACATTGTGGTCATAGATATTTTTGCTTTCTTTGGTGAACCTAATGTATTTGCCAAGTGGTCTTTCACATATGGAATTTGCCAGTCTCTGTTATAGAGTATTTAACAACTGCATCCTTCTACCTAGAATAGTTTGTACAACCTACAGATCAAAGGAGTGTTTATTTTCCCTTTCTGGTCAATGCATTTAAGTGGGTATAGAATGATTTTCTGTTTTCCATGACATATATTTCTGGTATAAAATTTAAAATTTTGCTATTATATGCTTTTATGAAATAAGCTAATTTATTTAAAATATGTGTATTTTCTAGTTTCTGTCATTCCAATCCACTGTGCTTTGGTAAAGCTGAGTTTTTAAATAATCAGAGCTGTAGAACACAGATCTGTGGCAATTTAACTCTACTGAAATTTTGTTTCCTTTAAACAAATGACATGAATAGTTCACATTTCCCCTGTCCTGTTCTTCAATTTAATGAAGTCTTCTAACATTTCTAGCTTTAATCGTCAAAACACATCCTTGTAAAATTAGTAAGCGAATACCAAGACCAGCAGCTGCTTTATTAGCCATAAGTAAATTCCCATTGGTAAAATACACTAAGCCTGAAGAGCATCCCCTCATGTTTATTTTCACCTCCAAGGTGAGTAACTGCTGAGAGGAAATGCTGCTTTTCTTAAACTTGGAAGCCAAATTGACTCCCAGGCAGGAAACACCTCACTCCCTTAAGATGGGTAATTAGACACAGAACCCCACACGAGTTCATTAATGAGCTGTCCAGCTCCCATGGCATTCTTATTAGTCTAATACAGCTGTACATTGGGTAAAAGCCATTGCACATGGGGCAAACTTGATAATCAGGAGACTTGAGTCAAGCAAAGTGCTAGTCTGGGTATAAAAGAAATAAAACCAATGATCTAGAAAGAATAAGCAGCTGTAACAAAATTATTGCCAACTAATATTCTTTCCTTAACTACTGTAGAAAAAAGTCAACGTTCACTTTTCAATATTTCCCATTTAATAATTTTATAATTTTTAATCATTTTGTGTTTACTGTTTCTATTACATTCTAGACAATTTTATAGTAAGCCTATCTTCAATATTCAATATTGTATATATTGATATATGTAGTTAATATTAATTCTAGAACTACAGTAACAGAATGTAGTTCATTTCTTAAAATGATAAGTACTGCAATTAAAAAATATTTCATCTATCTGTGTTATTTTGATACTCAAAAAGCATCTTAGGTAAGTAATTTTTATCTACTCTTTAAGAAACTGGTACTTGGAGAGTGGAGAGATAGCTTATTGGTTAAGAATACTGGATGCTCTTTGAAATGACTAGAGTATGGTTCTCAGTACTCAAGTTAGGAACCTCATTAATGCTTGTACCTCTGACCCCACAAGTACCCCCACACATGTCACACACGTGCACACACACACACACACATACACACACACACATACACACACACACACACAGAATTATTTTTAAAAAGAAGTTGATGATAAACTTCAATGATGAACCATTGAGTAAATGTTTTTAATCTTTTTATTGGATATTTTATTTATTTATATTTCAAATAATATGCCCTTTCATGTATTCCCTTCCAGAAAGCATGACCTTATCCTCCCTCCCTCCCCCTGCTTCTAGGAGGGTGCTCACCCACCCACTCCAGCCTCACTGCCCTGGCATTCCCCTACACTGGGGCATTGAAACTTCAAGGACAAAGGGCCGGTATTCCCACTGATGTCCCACAAGACCATCCTTTGCTACATATGTGGCTGGAGTCATGAGTACCTCCATGTGTACTCTTTGGTTTGTGATTTAGTCCCTGGGAGTTATGGGGGGCCTGGTTGGTTTATATTGTTGTTCTTGCAAACCACTTCAGCTCCTTCAGTCCTCTCTTGCTCTGCTCATCCCAATGGTTGGTTGTGACCATCTACCTCTATATTTGTCAGGCTTTGGCTGAGCAGCTCAGGAGACAGGTATAACAGGTTCCACTCATCAAGTACTTCTTGGCATCTGCAATAGTGTCCGGGTTTGGTGTTTGTAGATGGGATCCAGGTGGGGCAGTCTCAGGAAGGCCTTTCCTTCAGTCTCTGCTCCACAATTTGTCTCCATATTTCCTCCCTTAAGTATTTTGTTCCTTGCTCTAAGAAGTACTGAAGCATCCGCTCATTGATCTTCCTTCTTGAGCTTCATGTGGTCTGTGAATTGTATCTTGGGTATTCTGAGATTTTGGGCTAATATCCACTTATCAGTGAGTGCATAACATGTATGTTGTTTTGTGACTGGTTACCTCACTCAGGATGATATTTTCTAGATCCATCCATTTGCCTAAGAATTTCATGAAGTCATCATTGTGATTAGCTGAGTTCATTGTAAAAACTCACCACCTTTTCTGTATCCATTCCTCTGTTGAAGGACATCTGGGTTTTTTCGAGCTTCTGGCTATTCTAAATAAAACTGCTATAAACAGAGTGGAACATATGTCATTATTATATGTTGGAGATTTTTAAGGTATATGCCCAGGAGTGGTATACCTGTGTCCTCAGGTAGCACTGTATCCAATTTTCTGAGGAACCACCAGAATGATTTCAACAAGGGAAGCCCTTGGTCCTGTCAAGACTGAACCCCCAGTGAACGTGATTGTTGGAGGGAGGGTGGTAATGGAGGAGAATGGGGAGGGGAAGGGGTTAGGGGGATGTTGGCCCAGAAACCAGGAAAGGGAATAATAATCGAAATGTAAATAAGAAATACCCAAGTTAATAAAGATGGAGGAAAAAAATGGTTTTACCAGCTTGCAATCCCACCAAAAATGGAGGAGTGTTCCTCTTTCTCTACATTCTTACCAGTATCTGCTGTAACTTGAGTTTTTGATCTCAGCCATTCTGATTGGTGTGAGGTAGAATCTCAGGGTTGTTAGAACATGCATTTCCCTGATGACTAAGAATATCAAACATTTTTAGGTGCTTTTTAGCAATTCCTCAGTTGAGAATTCTTTGTTTAGATCTATACACCATTTTTAATAAGGTTATGTGTTTCTTTGGACTGTAACTTCTTGAATTCTTTGCATATATTGGATATTAGCCCTCTCTCAGATGTAAGATTGGTAAAGATCTTTTCCCAATCTGTTGGTTTACATATTGCCTTATTGACAATGTTATTATAGAAACTTTTCAATTTTATGAGGTCCCATTTGTTGATTCTTGATCTTAGATTATAAGCCATTGGTGTTTTGTTCAGGAAATTTACCCAAGTGCCCATATGTTCAAGGCTCTTCCCTACTTTCTCTTCTACTAGTTTCAATGTATCTGGTTTTAAGTGGAGGTCCTTGATCCACTTGGACTTGAGCTTTGTACAAGGAAATAAGAATGGATCCTTAGGTTTGATCTTCTCATTGTGTCCTGGATTTCCTGGATGTTTTGTGTTAGGAGATTTTTGCATTTTGTGTTTTCTTTGACTATTGTGTCAATGTTTTTTATGGTATCTTCTGTCCCTGAGATTTTCTGTTCAATCTCTTCTATTTTGTTGATGATGCTTGCATCTATGACCCTGATCTCTTTCAAAGCAGTTTTATATTTCCAACATTGTCCCCCTTTGTCATTTTGTTATTGCTTCTATTTCCATTTTTAGATCCTGGATTGTTTTGCTCAGTTCTTTCACCTCTTTGGTTGTGTTTTTCTGTAATTCGTTAAGGGGTTTTTGTGTTTCCTCTTTCAGGGCTTCTACCTGTTTAGCTGTGTTTTCCTGTATTTCTTTAAGGGAGTTTTTTGTATCTTAAGATGTGATTTTAAATACAAATCTTGCTTTTCGGGTGTGTTGCGGTATCCAGGTCTTGCTGTAGTGGGCAATCTCCATTTTGATATTGCCAAGTAGGCTTGTTTCTGTTGTTTAGGTTCTCCCTCTTGCCTGCTTGCCTCTTGTCATCTTGTTATCTCTTGTGTTTATTGGTCTTGCTCTCTCTTACTGGAGCCTGTTTTCCCTGTGAGGCTGTGATCTTAGGTATGACAATACTCCTAGGCAAACAACTCTCTCTGGGTGGGATTTGGGTATGGGGCCCCGTGGGGTTTATTCCAGGGCACAGATGGAGACAGGAAGGATACTGTTCCCAGTTGCTTCAGGGTTCCCGAGCCTTGCGGTCTCCTGGCGGGTCCCTTCTTGACCAGTTACTGGAGCAAAAGTGTTCATCCCACCTGCGAACTTAGAAGTGGCAGCACTCCTGGGAGACAAGCTCTCTCCAGGTGGGATTTGGGTACAGAACAGATTTATAATCTTTAAAACATCAATTACTATGCTTCATTATTTTTTCTAACACATATTTTGACACATAGACTAGTATATATCAGAAATACTTGGCACTCCCTGATAGTTGAAGCTGACATCACAACTGGAACTACCTGGCTTATCTTCCTTACTACTGCTATTACAACAGTGGGCAAGCATCTAAATCTTTTGTGTTCTTAGCATCTTATTAATATTGGGTTTTTATTTGTTAACTGTGACATCTTTTTCTAACCGTATCCACAACTCAATCTGAAAGATTGGAGTACTCTACATTTACTTTTTATAATAGAAATAGGAGAGTTGAAAGCTAGTTGCCAGGAGCACCTACACACCTGACAGCAAAGATAAGATCAAACTTTCTGCTTCAAGTGACCTGTGGGAGTACTCAGGTCACACAAAGGCCGAAGTCCTCTGGGTTAGAGGACTTCTGGTTTCCAGCTGTGCCCAGAACTGAACTGAACTGATCGAACAGTTCACTGCACAAAAATTCAGTGAGAGAGGGAGGTGAAAACCCAGAAATGTGGATAATCCTGAGGCCGCAGGACAGACTGCCACTTCTGCCCACCTCTGCCCTCATCCTTGGCCCAAGAAGAAACTGCATATTGCCTCTGGATACAGGAATATAGGATCAGGCAGCAGTAGGAACCTGCTGGGTTCAGCCTGCACTGTGAACTAAACTGAACCAGTCACACAGCTCCTTGCACCCAAATCCCATGGGGGAGAGAGCTGGATCCAAAGAAGTGTGGACACTCTTGAGAACTCAGAAACTACTTTTTACCCACATTCCTGACCCAAAAAGAAATCGCCTAGTGCCATCTGTGACCCCTGGGCACAGAGACCTAGGAGTAGTCAGGAGCAGAACCCATCTGGTTTCTGCCTACACCAAGAGCTGAAAGCAGGTCACCAGGAACACCTACACACCTGCGAGCAGAACTCTCTGTTCCTAGATAGTGCTGAAAGAAAACAGGTCTACAGGAGTGCTGACACACAGGCCTACAGGAGGGTCAAGTCACTGTCAGAGACAGCAAGACAAGCTTACACCAGAGAAAACCTGATGGCAAGAGGCAAGGGCAGGAACCTAAGCAATAGAAACCAAGACTACTTGGCATGATCAGAACCCAGTTCTCCTACCAAAGCAAATACTGGATACCCAAACACACCAGAAAAGCAAAATTTAGATTTAAAATCATATTTTATGATGATAATGATGGAGGAACATAAGAAGGACATAAATAACTCCCTTAAAGAAATACAGGACAACCCAAGTAAACAAGTAGAAGTTCTTAGAGAGGAAACACAAAAATCTCTTCAAGAATTACAGGAAAACACAACCAAACCGGTGAAGGAAATGGAGAAAACCATCCAGGATTTAAAAAATGGAAATAGAAACAACAAAGAAAGCATAAAAGGAGACAACCATGGAGATAGAAAACATAGGGAAGAGATCAGGAGTCATAGATGCAAGCATCACCAAGAGAATATAAGAGATAGAAGAGAGAATCTCAGGGGCAGAGGATACCATAGAAAACCTCAAAACTGTCAAAGATAATGTAAGCCACAAAAGGCTCCTAGCCCAAAGCATCCAGGAAATATGGGACACAATGAGAAGATCAAACCTAAGAATAATAGGTACAGAAGAGAGTGAAGACTCCCAACTTAAAGTTCCAGTAAATATCTTCAACAAAATTATAGAGGAAAACTTCCCTACCCTAAAGAAAGAGATGCCCATAAACATACAGGAAGCATACAGAACTCCAAGTACATTGGACCAGAAAAGAAACTTCTCCCATCACATAATAGTCAAAACACCAAATGCACAAAACAAAGAAAGAGTATTAAAAATGGTAGGGGAAAATGTCAAGTAACATATGAAGGCAGACCTATCAGAATTACACCAGAGTACTCAACAGAGGCTATGAAAGCCAGAAGATCCTTGGCAGCTGTCATACAGATGCTAAGAGAACACAAATGCCAGCCCAGGCTATTCTATCCAGGAACACTCTCAATTACCATAGGTGGAGAAACCAAGAGATTCCATGACAAAACCAAATTTACACAATATCTTTCTACAAATGCAGCCCTACAAAGGATATTAGATGGAAAATTCCAACACAAGGAGGGAAACTACACCTTAGAAAAAGCAAGAAAGTAATCTGCTTGTAATGAAACCAAAAGAATAGAGACACACAAAAATAATTCCACCTCTAACAATGAAAATAACAGGAAGCAACAATCACTATTCCTTAATATTTCTTAATATCACTGGACTCAATTCCCAAATAAAAAGACATAGACTAATGGGTTGGATAGGTAAAGGTGACCCAGCATTTTGCTGCATACAGGAAACACACCTCACAGACAAAGACAGACACAACCCCAGAATCAAAGACTGGAAAACACTTTCCTTGCAAATGGTCTGAAGAATCAAACAGTAGTAGGCATTCTAATATCGAATAAAACTCAAACAAAAGTCATCAAAAAGTTAAATAAGTACCCTTCATATTCATCAAAGGAAAAATCCACCAAGATGAACTCTCAATCCTAAATATCTTTGCTCCAAATGCAAGGGCACCTACATTAGTAAAGGAAACCTTACTAAAGCTCAAATCACACATTGCACCTTATACAAATATAGTAGTAGATTTCAACACCCAACTCTCATTAATGGATAGATCATGGAAACAGAAACTAAACAGAGACATAGCAAAATTAACAGAACTTATGAACCAAATGGACTTAACAGATATTTATAGAACATTTCAGCCTAAAACAAAAGGATAATCCTACTTTGGTACCTTCTCCAAAATTGAACATATAACTGGCCACAAAACAGGCCTCAACAGATACAGGAAGATAGAAAGAATCCAATAAATCTGATCATGTCACCACAGACTAAAGCTGGTCTCCAATAACAAAAACAAAACAAAACAAAACAAAACAAAAAAACCAGAAAGTCCACAGATACGTGATATGTGGAAGTTGAACAACGCTCTACTCAATGATAACTTGGTCAAGGAGAAAGTCAAGACAGAAATTAAAGACTTCTTAGAGTGTAATGAAAATGAAGGCACAACATACCTAAACTTATTGGACACAATGAAAGATGTGCTAAGAGGAAATCCCATAGCTCTGAGTGCCTGCAAAATGAAAAAGTAGAGAATAGAGGGGATACATCAACAGCTTGATAGGACATCTAAAAGCTCTAGAACAAAAAGAAGCAAAGACACCCAAGAGGAGTAGAAGACAGGAAACAATCAAACTCTGGACTGATATCAACCAAGTAGAAACAAAAAGTACTATACAAAGAATCAACAAAATCAGGAGCTGGTTCTTTGTGAAAATCAACAAAATAGATGAACCCTTAGCCAGACTAATCAGAGGAAACAGAGAGTGTATCCAAATTAACAAAATCAGAAATGAAAAGGAGGCATAACAACAGAATCTGAGGAAATTAAAACAAATCATCAGAACCTACTATAAAAGCCTATATTCAACAAAACTGGAAAATTGGGAGGAAATGGACAATTTTCTAGACAAATACCAGGAACCAAAATTAAATCAGGAATAGGTAAACAATCTAAACAACTCCATAACTCCTAAAGAGATAGACGTAGTTATCAAAAGTCTCCCAACAAAAAAGAGCCAAGGACCAGATGGGATTAGTGCAGAATTCTACTAACCTTCATAGAAGACCTTATATTAATACTGTGTAAACTATTCCACAAAATAGAAACAGATGGCACACTACCAAATTCCTTCTACGAAGCCACAATTACGCTTATGCCTAAACCACACAAAGACCCTACAAAGAAAGAAATCTTCAGAGCAATTTTCCTTTTTAATATCGACACAAAAATACTCAATAAAATTCTCTCAAACTGAATCCAAGAACACATCAAAGTGATCATCTATCATGATCAAGTAGGCTTCATCCCAGGGGTGCAGGCAATGGTTCAATATATGGAAATAAATCAATGTAATCCACTACATAAACAAACTCAAACATAAAATCCACATGATTATTTCATTAGATGCTGAGATAGCATTTGACAAAGTTAAATACCCCTTCATGATAAGAGTCCTGGAAAAGATCAGGAATTCAAGGCTTATACCTAATCATAGAAAAAGTAATATATAGCAAGCCAATAGCTAACATTATACTAAATGGAGAGAAACTTGAAGCAATCCCACTAAAATCAAGGACTGGACAAGTCTGCCCACTCTCTCAATACTTTTTCAATATAATATTTGAAGTCCTAGCTAGAGCAACCAGACAATGAAAGGAGGTCAAGGGGATATAAATTGGAAAGGAAGAAGTCAAAATGCAACTATTTGCTAATGATATGATAGTATACTTAAGTGACCCCAAAAGTTCCCCCAGAGACTACTAAGCCTGATAAAAACTTCAACAAAGTGGCTGGGTATAAAATTAACTCAAACAAATCAGTAGCCTTCCCTACTCAAAGGATAAACAGTCTGAGAAAGAAATTAGGGAAAGTACGCCCTTCACAATAGTCCCAAATAATATAAAATATCTTAGTGTCACTTTAGCCAAGCAAGTAAAAGATCTATATGACAAGAACTTCAAGTCTCTGAAGAAAGAAATTGAAGATCTTAGAGGATGGAAAGACCTCCCATGGTCCTGAATTGACAGGATTAATATAGTAAAATTAGCCATTCTACTAAAAGCAATCTACAGATTCAATGCAATCATCAAAATTCTAACTCAATTCTTCATAGAGTTAGAAAGAGCAATTTGCATGTTCATTTGGAATATCAAAAAACCCAGCATAGCGAAAACTATACTAAACAGTAAAAGAACTTCGTGGGGAATCACCATCCCTGACCTCAAGCAGTATTACAGAATAATAGTGATAAAAATTGTATGATATTGGTACAGAGGCAGATTGATCAGTGGAATAGAATTGAAGACCCAGAAATGAACCCACACACCTTGGGTCACTTGGTCTTTGACAAAGGAGCTAAAACTATCCAATTGAAAAAAGATAGCATTTCAGCAAATGGTGCTGGTTCAACTGGAGGTCAGCATGTAGAAGAATGCAAATCGAACCATTTTTGTTGCCCTGTACAAAGCAAATCCAACTGGATCAAGGACCTCCATTTCAAACCAGATACACCCAAACTAATAGAATGAAAAGTGGGGAAGTATCTTGAACACATAGGCACTGGGAAAATTTTCCTAAACAAAACAACAGTGGCTTAAGTTCTAACATCAAGTACGGACAAATGGGACCTTATAAAACTGCACAGCTTCTGTAAGGCAAAGGACACTGTCATTAGGACAAAAGGGCAACCAGCAGATTGGAAAAAGATCTTTGCCAAACCTTCATCTGAATGAGGGCTAATATCCAAAATATACAAAGAACTCACAAAGTTACATGCCAGAGAGCCAAGTAACCCTATTAAAAATGGAGTACAGAGCTAAACAAAGAATTCTCAGCTGAGGAATATCGAATGGCACCTAAAGAAATGTTCAATATCCTTAGTCATCAGGGAAATGCAAGTCAAAACAACCCTAGATTCCATCACCAGTAGGAATGGCTAAGATCAAAAACTCAGGTGACAACAGATGCTGGCAAGGATGTGGAGAAAGAGGAATGTTCCACTATTGTTCGTGGGGTTGCAAATTGGTACAAACTCTCTGGAAATCCGTCTGGAGGTTCCTCAGAAAATTGGACATTGCACTACCTGAGGACCCACGTATACCTCTCCTGGGCATATACCCAAAAGATGCTCCAGCATTTAACAGGGACACATGCTTCTCTATGTTCATAGAAGTCTTACTTATAATAGCCAGAAGGTGGAAAGAACCCAGATGCCATCCACAGAGGAATGGATACAGAAAATGTGGTACATCTACACAATGGAGTACTATGCAGCTATCTAAAAGTGTCTTCATGAAATTCATAGGCAAATGAATTGAACTAGAAAATATCATCCTAAGTGAGCTAACCCAATCACAGAAAAGCACAGATGATATGCACTCACTGGTAAGTGGATATAAGCCCAAAAGCTTGAATTACCCAAGATACAATCCACAGACCACATGAAGCTCATGAAAAAGGATGACCAAAATGCAGATGCTTTACTCCTTCTTAAAAGGGGGAAATGAAAATATTCATAGGAGGGGATATGGAGGTAAAGTTTGGAGCAGAGATGAAGGAATGGCCATTTAGAGTCAGCCCCACATGGGGTCTATATATATATGGACACAGCCACCAAAACTAGATAAGATTGATGAAGCTAAGAAGTGCATGCTGACAGGAGCCAGATATAGATGTCTCCTGAGAGACACAGCCTGAGCATGTCAAATACAGAAGTGAATGCTAGCAGCAAACCACAGAACTGAGAATGGGATCCCTATTGGAGGAATTAGAGAAAGTACTGAAAGTGCTTAAGGATCTTTCAACCCCATAAGAACAACAATGCCAACCAACCAAACTCCCAGAGACCCAAAGACTATACATGGACTGACCCATGGCTCCAACTGCATATGTAGCAGAGGATGGCCTTGTTGTGCATCAGTTGGAAGGAGAAGCCCTTGGTCCTGGCAAGGTTGGATTCCCAGTGCAGGAGAATGTCGTGGGTGGGTGGGAAGGAGGGGTGGATGTGGATGGTAATAACCTTATAGAAGAACTGGAGGGGGATGGGATAGGGAGCTTATGTCTTGGAAACTGGGAAAGGGAATAACATTTGAAATATAAATAAAAAATCCAATAAAAAGAACTATCTACTAAATTTCTATGCCATGATTTCTTTAATGATTTCATGAGGGAGACTTACTTATTAATTTTATATAAATAATTCTTACTTATTACAAGGTATTAACAGAAAATTATGCATAAGAGAAAAACATAAATATTTTAAAGTGCAAGTAATTCTAGAAAGAAAATGTTTAATATTCAAATTTCATTATATTCTTCTGAACAGCCTCCCAGAACATGATTCAGATTGAATCAAAACTGTGACATGATTTTTTTTAAAAAAAATAATGCATGGATACAGAATTTATACAATTTCCATTCTCTCAACTCCTCACATGTCTTCTCAAGTTCATAACCTCCTCTTTTTTAATTGGGTAGGTTGGCAGATAGATAGACACATAGATAGATGGATGGTTGGCAAGAGAGGGAGAGAGAGAGAGAGAGAGAGAGAGAGAGAGAGAGAGAGAGAGAGAGAGAGAGAGAGAGAGAAAGCCTGCTGAGTACTGAGTGCTGCTTGTATGTGCATTTGTTTAGGACTAATCACTTGAAATTAAATAACCTATCAGAGAGCCTGTCCTTGGAGAAGACTCATTTTCCTTTTCTTGGCAACCATTATTTAACTTATTATCTGAGATGGGACCTTGTAAGATTTCTCTCACCTATGTAAGCATGTCAACTGATACTGACCTTTTAACGTCTTTTTAGACAACTAAACCTTTTCTGATTTCATGAGTACTTTCCATATGTTAAAGACACTATATTATATGCACATACCATATACCCTGATCATCTGACTCTTACAGCTTTCTGCACTACCACCCTTCTCTGAGGTGTTCCCTTCTCCTTATGTGTTGTGGTTTTGTTACAAATGCATTAATTGGGGTTAATTTCTCAATAGTAAGTTATACTCTGCAAATTGATCTGCTGTGGATTTCTAGAATGGTCTCCATTTGATACAAAGAGAAGATAATTGAATTGGATTTGATACTTATTCCTATCTGTGGGTATAAAGATAAGACAGTATATTCAGCCAATATCCAACAGCAGAACAATGAAGTTAGAGCCATATATCTCACCGTGCACAAAAATCAATTCAAAATGAATCAAAGATGTTCATTTAAAACCTAAAATAAAAAAAAAACCAAAGCTTTGTGGGAAACAGTTCAAGACATGGACATAGTTAAGAAACATAGCTCCCAAAGTTGACAATTGGGTTTCATGAAATCAGAAACCTTCTGCACAGCAAAGGAAAGAATCTGAGGAGTGAACAGATATCAAACAAAATGGATGGTCATCTTTGCCAGCTATACCTTGTATAGGCAGAGCCTCACCCACTGAAGCCAGGCAAGGCAGCCAAGCTAAAACAAACAAACAAAAAAAAAACAAAAACAAAACAAAAACAAAACAAACAAAAAACCCCATATCCCACATATAGGCAACAACTTTTGGAATAGCCCCTGCTCCAGTTCTATAAGACCCACATGAAGACCAAACTGGCCATGTGCTTCATATGTTACAGGGAGGCCTGGTTGATGGTCCAGGTTAGTTGACTGTGTTTGTCCTTCTGTGGAGTTCCTATCCCCTTTGCCGCTCACAATCCTTATAAGAGTCTCCAACCTCCATCCACTGTTTGGCTCTAGATGTCTATATCTGTATGGATCAGCTACTGGGTGGACCTTTTCAAGGATATCATGCACCTTTTGGGACTGGGTTACCTCACGTAGGATGGTATTCAAACGAATTCTAATTTTAAAACAATTTTTTTTATAAGGAAGCAATTTATAGAGACAAAAATTAATACTTACCTAGGACAACTATTGCTATTCTTATTATATGATATTGGAAAAGTTAAGAAACAAAATTAACTCTTTGATAGAAAGCTCTCAGTTCCAGAGGTTGAGATGGTGTAGAGGGAAGGGCCCACATCCAGAACAGCTTTCTCACTGTGTTATCCCTTCACATGCTGCTGAAGGACAAAAAAGAGCAATACTCCAGTTCTACTAATTGGGAAAGAGCCTTTATGACTGAATCACCTTTCCAAGTGTTTTTCTTTGTGTGTGTGTGTGTGTGTGTGTGTGTGTGTGTGTGTGTGTGTGTGTGTGTGTGTGTGAATTTATTTCTTATTTGCATTTCAATTGTTATTACCTTTCCCGGTTTCCAAGCAAAGTGTTTTTCTTAACACCATTAGATTCAGACTACACTTGGAAGGAGGAAAAGATTCTAGTCCTAGCAACATATGATGGAGAGAACATTCAAGAACAAACCCCACATTTTCCCCCCGGGAGGACGTCCAGTGGTTATCCCTCTGCTGATGATCTGGAGATACCGTTTTCAGCAGCTCAGCCTCACACTCTAAAGTATAGCACACAATTCACAACTAATCCAACCTGCGTTGCTTAGCAATGCTCCCTTCTAGCTCTTCTACTTGTAGGTGCTGTTTATGTCCATGCATATTATAAATTTAATATTTAAATATAAAAGATTGTGCTATTTTGCTATTTTAATGAACTTGTTCAATTTTAATGATCTGTAAACTTAGAAAATGTCCTTATTTCTGTCATTAGAGAAAATCAACATGATGTTTCTCTATCAATGTAATAATAACTTAATATTTTAAATACTTCAAACACAATTGAGTATAAGTAAAACTGAGTACAGAATCAGCATTCCTTATCATTATTTACTGATAAGCCATTTCTTTTACTTTCTATCTTATACATGTATTAATTTTACTCATACTCTCTTGCATATAATGTGATCATCCTGTGACTGGACCATCTTGTTCATTTGTACTGGAAATGTATGCTTTATTTTTCTTATACTATGAAGTGAGCTGCAATGTTGTTTATAACCTTGATATTTGTATTCAGAATTGAAATTTATTTGTCATTTTCTTTGCTTTTATTTTTTATGTAATTTATGAGTTTGGTTCCTAAATGTGACAAGGATCCTATTTATGGTACTAGGATCATTTGCTATAAAAAGAATCAATGATCTTTGAAAACATGTCATTGGCAAGTAAATGGATGGAACTGGAGATCATCATGTTAGACAAAATCAGACAGACTCAGAAAAAGAAGGTATCAGATATTTTTCTCAGTTGTGGGACTCATGAAACAGAGGGGAGAATGTTAGAAAAGAAGATCAGCAGAAAGGAATGGATGCTATCAGAGGCGGGTATTATCATATTATAGGTTCTGCATGTGTGGAAATCTTACGACAAAGCTTAGCATTCTCTATAATTAATATACACAAATAAAAATATTAAAAAGAAACACTAATGAAGTTTTATGAAAACACCTCAATACATTCAAGTGAGGAGTAAGATCAGAAGATTCCCAAATGTAGTCTGCGGCCACGAACATTTTGAAATCCTTACAAATAATACTCAGCTTTGGCTGTTGGTGCAGGGCTGCTTGTGAGCTTTTGGACCATAGGCACCTTTGATATAAGAAGCAAAGAACAATGTTTCATATGTGTCCTAGTGTTACTATCACTGTGATAAGGCACTATGACCAAAAGCAACTTGGGTGGGAAAGTTTCTTTCACTCCAAGTTCTATGCAACAGTTCATCATCAAAAGGGCAGTACAAGGAGGAACCCAAACAGGGCAGGAACTCAGAATGTGGAGCTGATACAGTGGCCATGGAGGAGTACTGTTCACTGACTTGTTCTGAATGGGTTGCTCAGTCCATTTTCTTATAAAATCCAGGACCACCAGCCTAGGGCTGGTCCCACCCACCATGGGCTGGGTCCTCCCACTGGCTTGCTTGTAGTCCAATATGTATGAAGGAATTTTATCATTTGAGAAAATAGAGTAACCTCTCAAGTGTCTCTAGCTTATATCAAATTGACATAAAACTAGCCATCACAATGTGTGTTAGTGCAAATTATACTAGTTATCTTAATTTTTGCTTCAACATGATAGGTCATGTTTTCTTCTGATTTAAAAATAAAATATTTCTTTGTGCTGAGGAAAGATTTAAGTTTCACTGCTTAATTTTATTCTAGTGAATCCAGAGGAATTGTAAACTCATATTCTGCTCACATCTGATTTTGGCAGTATGCTTTCTAAGGTTATCATATTGCATACCTTGCAGCATATGTGTTCTAATCCGATACATAGCCTACCAAGACAGATATTGGAGAAAGTCAAGATTGTGGTAGATGCTATAAAAGGAAAACAAAGGGTATTCTAAGAGCACAGTAGAGGACAATTACACCTACTTTAGTACTAAACTTTAGTCAAAGATGAAATTTCTTCAGAAACTGAATAATGGAGAAACAATATAAAAACAATGTAGGAGAATAAATGAGAACATAAAGAACATCAAAAATTCCACTTGCATTTTCAACAATTTTGTCCTGTTTTTCAGTTTAATGTGCAACTGAGACTTAAACTATAGTTAATGGTAGAAACAATATTAGATCAATAATTATATAGAATGTAAACTTAGCTTTAAATTTTATCTGTAAAATTTATATATACCAGGTTAAATAGTTTGAAAACTATTATACCTTCAATTACTTCAAAGCATCTTCTGTATACCAAGTACATTATATTAGTTTAATTAACTTATTTAATATATTTATTATTATAATATTATAATGAAATATTTTGTATATTCATTTAAATATGGTAGGTACAGATGTATATGTAAATGTAGATGTTTATAGTTATGCCTTAACCCAAGTTAGTTTCCTATTTAGAAGCGTTAAATATACTCACCTTATTTTTCAACCATTATCAGCATCCATTTCTAGAACGTATTTCCTCAAACTGAAGCCCAGTAAGTATTGAACAATATTTACCTATAGTCAGGCTCTGGCAATTGCCAGCGTACTTTATGTCTTTGTGAACTGACTACATTAGGTGACCAATGTAAGAATATATTTGACTGGTATACCATATATTGACACATTTTGTAAAATGTGTCAGAATTTAATTTTTAAAAGGCTAAATAGCATCCTGATGAACATTAATACAAATGTGTTCATTCATTCTTCTTTCTAAAGATGTGGTGTATTTTCAGCTTTCTGCTATTGTGAAAAATACTGCCATGGACTTGGGTGTACAAATGTTTTCAGATCCTTGTCTTTTGTTGTTTTGGGTACATATGCAGAGGTGAGATTGCAGGGTCACCTGGAAGTTCTATTTTTAGTTATTTAAGTCCCAATTCCATTCCATTAAGGAGTGTCTAAGGTTTCCATACTCTCTTATTTGTTGTTTTGTTTTGTTTTTGAGATAATAGTATATTTTATTAATCATTTTATTAGTTTACATTTCAAATGATGTTTCCTTTCCTGGTGATCCCTCCACAAACCTCCCATCTTGTCCTCCTTTTCCCCCTTCCCTTTTGCCTCTATGAGGGTACCAGCACCTGACCAATACAGATGCAGATACTCACAGCCAACTATCGAACTGAGCCCTGGGACCTCAATGGAAGAGCTGGGGGAAGGGCTGAAGGAGCAGAAGAGGATTGAAATCCCATAGGAAGAACAACATCAAATACCCGGACCACCCAGCGATCACAGACATTAAACCACCAAAGAGTATACATGGAAGGATGCATGGCTCCAGATACATGTGTAGCAGAGGATGGCCTTATTTTGTTTTCATAATCTTATCAACATATGTCATTGAGTGTTTTCTTTTGAGTGGGCGTGTGTGTCTGTCTGTCGGTCTGTCTGTCTCTGTGTCTCTGTGTGTGCACACGTATATGTGTATTGTTTTGCTTTTGATAAAAAGCATCCGAATGGGTATGAAGTGATATCACCTGCTTTTGACTTGTGTTTCTTTGGTGACTAATGGTGTGAAACATCTTTTCCTGTGCACTAATAGTTTGGACAGCTCTTTAAATAACTGTCTACATATGTGCCTTCCCAGTTTTATAGTTTTAGTTGTTCCTTGACATTCTTACTGAGTTGCATATGTCCTTTTAATGTCTTGGATGTTTCCTCTGCATCAATTATATGACCTTCAAATATTTCTTCTCTTTCCATTAGTTATATATATTTTTTAAATTTGTTGATATGGTCCTTTTTTCACAGAAGAGTTTAAGTAAAGTGTTATTTACTACATTTTCGAGGCCTGTGTATTTGGAGCAATATGCAGGAAGTTACTGCTAAATTCACCATTATGGAGTCTTTGTCCTAAGCTGTTTTCTTATGGGCCTCACTCATACATTTAGATATTTAGTCCACTTTGAGTGAATTTTTATTGATATAAAGCAGGAGTACAAGAATATTCTTTGGCTATTTGTTGAAAAGACTTCATTTTTACATTGAATGATTGTAACACTTTTATCAAACATCATTTGGCTTTCATCTGAAGGTTTATTGCAGGACTTTCTTGCCAGTGCTCTAAACCTCTGAGCCATCTTTCCATCGACAGTACCATATTCTTTTGATTGCTGTAGCTTAAAAAGATCAGTTCCTGTAATATCTCTATCCCCTCTCTAAAGTTGTTTTAGCTACTTAACACCCTTTGATATTCTATTTAAATCTAAGGTTGAAGCATCCTATTTCCATAAGAACATACTGTTAATATTTTCAAAGGTATGCAATTACAATCCTGTTTTTATTACCACTCATGATGATGATGATGATGATGATGATGATGATGATGATGATGATGAAGACAATGATGTATTCTGTGAAGAATCAAAAATCTTTAGGAAGATGCAGTTGTGCTTTCTGATACACTGTCACCTTCATCTGTCACCTTCATCCTCACTAAATAAGTAGCTTATCCATTATGTCATCCAAAAGGAAACTCAATATTAATAAGTATATATTCTTCTTCCATCTTCTTTTTATTTCTTATAATTTCTTTGTGCTTTATTTTTCTATGCTTTGATAAATCCATACATGCATGTAATAAAATATGATTACAGACACTCCCCACACTCCTTCTGGATTTCATGTTATATAATTTAATTCTCTCTTTTCTGCTCGATGTTCAAGTTTAAAGTCTTTTGACATACTGTTTTTATTTTACTGATATCCACTAGTTGCTTAAAAATGAGATTTTCCTTGAATTGCCTATGGCTTCCCATAATGCTCTGCTTCATTTCCCTTTGGTTGTTTTTATTTTCTTGTCTGATACTGGTAGATACATCTTTATAAACCAGCACTCTTAATTGGGGCAAAGGCTACAAAAACAATGCTTATACTACTAACAGGGTTTTCTTTTTAAAATCTTTTGTAGCTTTATGCCTCTTCTGGCAGCTGTGTGAAATGTCATAGCTAGTTATTTATTTGTTATTCCTATAATATGGCTACATTATTGACTCCTTTTCCTGTTCAAAAAAGTAAGATCTACAATCCTAAGTAGAATTATGGCAATCTCTTATTTATTTTCAGGTAAAACATACCCAATGGGTTTTAAAATATTTTGTCCATTTAGTTTCTCGTGCATCACATCAAAGGAAAAGTCCTTCTGAAGGATTATGGCAGAGGGGAAGTCACTGTCTTCAGCTGAGTAGTTACTGGTGACTATCAAGCTCCAGTGGATAATTCCAAATCTGTGGTTATTCAGACAGTTCTGGTTAAACTCATTGGGCCACAAAATAAACCAGTTAGCAGAAATCATTTATCTTTCAGTGAGAGAAGCTGCATTGGGCATGGCTTTAATAAAAACACTGCACATATTCATGCACACAGCTCAAAAATTCAGGCTATTGCTATACAAATGTGAATGATGGAACAATAGAAATCCAGGTTCTGAGGAAACAACAGCCATATTATGTTCTCAAGAAAGGAGAAATCAATGTGAATTACTAAAAATATAGAACATTTAATCACTCTGATGTTTATGTATTGTCCTTTTATTGGCATTTTAAATAGGGAGTGTGAGTGGTAGTGCTTGTAAAGCAAGAATAATAATGACCATTGAGAATTTTGTTCTGCCCTGTGGGATTGGAGGGTGTTTGAAAGAAATGAAAGCCAATCTGCATTATAATGCCACATATCAGTAGGAAGGAATGCAGCAAAAGAATGTCTGTCCGCCCGCCATAGGACTGAGGACTATGCACAGGAGATGAACAAAGTGTATGATTGGAATTTAAAATACTTGCCCACTATTTACAACGATTTGTTGTATACATAAAGCCTCTTTTCTATTAGATTGTAGAGATTACACAAATTAACAATAATCAGAGTCATTATTACTTAAGTCATAGACTTTTAGTCTCTTATTCTGTTTTCCCCCAAAAAATACACATAAATAGTGAAAAACAAAAACTACTCTTTTAAAAGACTGTTTTGATTCATTTTTTAAAACTCAATTTGCATACCTCAATTGTGTCAAAATCTGGTCTTACATTCTTGTTTTTGCTGCTTTTAATATGCAAGCTTTAGCAGTTTCTGGCCAAATTTCTTTTATTACAGCAAATATCCTAAAAGCAATTTTTATTTAGTACTTAACTATATTTGATGATAGCTATCCATCTTGGCCATTTTTTTCTTGTCAATTATGAATGGCTTCAGGTCAGTCTAGCACATTAACTGTGTTTCTATTAACACAGTGATCCTTGAATTACTGAGTCTTCAAATATCTTATCAACTTCTCCCCTGATTGTAATAATTTTAGTTAACACACATCAAGGCTTAGCATATTTAGGGCTTCTTCAGTAACTCATTCAGCCCTTGTAGTAACATGGTAGATAGGTTTCAACACTACAAATGCACCCGTTTGAAAAAAGTAGACAAGGCAGTTTTTAAAATGTCAAGAACAAATGGCTAAAAAACACAGCAGAGGCAGGATTTGAAATCAAATTGCTGTACTAGAAAGATCACTTCTCAGTCACTGCTACAGGACACTTACACCAGAACTCTCTTCTTACATAGGCCTCATCTATTTAGAAACTCTGTGGAGGTGATCTGACTCATACTATTCAACTTTTCATTCTGCGAAAATGACAATTCAATGTCCATTCACATATGATTTCTATTTGGATGACCAAACGGGGGTCTTATTAAGCACTACGAAACATGCCTTTATATTATAAAGTATTACTGTGGGGAAAAGGGGGATACTGAGAACATCTGTAAATTAAGAAATGTAATTTACCCACCACTAGAGGCATTGCAAGTGTGACTGCTGTGTCACATGTCTTTCAGTATGTGACACAAAAGAAAGACTATGTCTGTACTAAGTGTTCTGACCTATGAACATCTGAGTGATTTGTAGCCTAACACTCACTGGAAAAAAGTGAGACTCAGATGACCACCATTCCAGTGCCACACAGGCCCAGCGCCATAATGCATGAGCACAGTAGAGCACTCCAGTGGTTGCTCCTGAGGTAACTTCAGATACTTAGATACCCTTAGTGCCACTAAAAGGAGCAAGTACGTGGTGCAGAAAGTGGAAAAGAAAGACAAACAGAAGGGTACAATGAAGAGAGACAAAACTAGAGACTGAAGGGTAGTCAGGAACAGCCTGATGATGGCACCTGGGACCATATTGGGGTCCTAGACAGTGCTTTTACCTGGGACCCACATCTGGGTTCATGACCATGCAGCAATAGAGATCTGTTACCATTGGTGAATGGGCAGGCTGACCTCCCTGGTCTAGGCTGTCACCACAAACATGGTGATGTCTGAGAGCTATGTAAAACTGACCCCACCCCTGAGCATTAATGGAGAGCTGGCCTTCAGGCATGAGAGAAGAGCTGACCTCACCCCTACTCAGCTGCAGTACTCTAGAGAGCACATATTGGAAGCTGCAGGTAAACCAGCGGTGCTGAGGATACCAAGCAGGAATGAGTGAGCAGACCCTACCAATCATCTACTGTGCAGTGGCATGAACAAGGGAGACATACCCTCTTCCCCTTCACCCATCACATACTGTACCAGGTCATGAGATCAGGTGAGCTGGCTCTGACTCTTGCAAGCTGCAGCATTCAAAAGAGTAGGTCCTTCACCTCTTCTGGACAGAATAGACCCTAGTAGTAAGCTGGCACCAAGGATGTGAATATGGGAGAGCTGGCTCCACCATTTGTCTGCTGCTCAGTGACATGGGCAAAGGAAAGATGTCTCCATGCCCCTCACTTCTTGTTACCTGTGGCAGTCAGGAAAGTTGGCCAGGAGGTTATCAGAGGAGGAGAGGAAGAGCCCCTCAACTGCTACAGTACTTGGGAGAGCAGGCCCTGCACTTAGCCTGGACAGTAGGATAGAGCTGGCCCTGAATGTGGGTTACAGGTGAACTGTTCTGCAAAGCAAGAGAGTGGGAGAGCCATCAGATTAACCAGCTCAGATCTCCCTCAGGGCCAGATCAAGGACTTTGAATTGGACAACCCTAACATCTAGTCTATCAATGAACTATTTTTAATAAGTGCATGAAGGGGCCAGTTCTACAGATCAAAAACTACAGCATCTCCATGGCACAGGCCAAAAATGGACTGTCTAAGAAGAGTCCCAGTGAGGTCCCAATGTTGCTAGAGTAGCAGAAGCCAGAGGCCTCCTACCAGAAGAACCAGTCATTTCAAGACACTTGCAGGCAAAGAAGTGTGGACATAGGGGCATAATGTGAGATACACTATGCCACACTACAGCTTCCTCAAGCTTTTTTTCTTTTATAGGGAAAGTTTAGGTATGAGGGTAGGGGAAGATGTGTGGTATTGAGGTGCGTAGTGAGAAAAATCACACAGAATCAATAAAACGTTAAAAAAATAAATGTAATTTTCAGGGACTTCATGATGCAATTCCTGCAGTGTTGTCACCCCTGGTAGATGGGGCTTTTGTGTGAAGCAACTTGTTTTAATTCACCCATGCTCCTGAGAACAAAAGCATTTTCTCAACTTGAAATAAACAATTTAAAGCTCCAGGTTCCCGTGTGAGTCGTAGCTTGTCAAATCAGAGCTGGAGAATGAATGGACACATTTTTCTACAGCTACCTGGTAGAAAACTGCCATAAAGGTCTGGAATTTTCAACTTTAAGATCATTTGGAGAACGAACAGGAAAACATACCTGCTGCCTAGTCTAAATTACATATGCAGTCATTGTACAGTGTCTTAGGCAGAGGCATCACCAGTAATACCTGAAACAAACTGCTGCCAAAAACCTCATTTCTGCTGGTGCAAAGCCTAAGACATTTTACTCTGAAGAAGATAAAGTAGCTTGAAAATTCCTAAGCCAAACTAGTGAAATGAAAAAAATATGCAATTGAGAAAATTAAAGATAAAAATATCTAACCACATTTAATAAAATTGAAGATAAAAATAATCTATGTTTATAATCATATACCATGGTATTCTTAGCCTACATGAGAAAACCTCTCCTTGTAGCAAAGGGTGGTATACACAGAGACACATGGCTACTGAAGACATTGAGAATAAGTGAGAGTTAAGGACGCATTCCTAAACAAGATATTACCCAAGCTCAGGCTAAGGGAATGTTTCAGAGAAGTGGACCGAAAGAATGTAAGAGCCAGAAAAGAGGAAGACAGGCTGTGCAAGGCCATCTTCCAGTCAGAACATGGCTGTTGTAATTACAAATTCATAGCAGCTGTGGTTACCTGCTTTGGGACTGGGCACAACTGGCTCTTATCAGTGACTAATCATGGATAGGGTAAGAAGAACATGAGACTATACCCATCCCTGCTCAATTCAAGGGAAGCGGTGTCACTGTCTTCATTTGTGTAGCCACTAGTGACACTACCAGGGTCCAATGGATACTTTCAAACCTGTGAACATAGAGATAGCCCAGGTTATACTTGGAGGTTCAGAAAATTGACCCAAAAGCTATGATATGAGAAAGAGATTTCTAGAAAAGAGGGAACAGGAGATGTGTAAAGAAATTAAAAGGGTAGAATGAGAGCAATCATGATGCCCTACATACGTATTCGACATCCTTACAGAATAAAGTTATTTTTCTAAATCTCATTTCCAATAGCATCAAGAGCAAAATACATAGGGAAAAAACTTGAAAAGATGTAAAATATCCCTTTGAAAAATTTAAGATACTGAAGAATAAATTAAAGAGAGAACTAGAAGAAGGAAAGATTTCCCTCCTATGAATGGCAGAATACTGTAAAAGAGTGACATTACCACAAACGTATGTATCACAAACCAAACGAAATTCTAATGCGGTTTCCCACAAAAGTAGAAAAGGTGAGCTGGTCTTTCCTAGAGATAGGCACAGGGACATTCAGACCTGAAAAGATACATAATAGGTGACATTATATGAACCAAACAGGTTATATTTATAAATATATATATGGATATATGCATGTAAGAATAACTAGGGTAAAGGAGGACGACAAATTTAAAGAAGAATGAGGAAGGGTATATGGGAGAGTTTGGAGAGGGAAAAGGAAAGGGAAATGTGCTGCAATTATATTATATTGTCAAAAAATAAAAACTTTAAACTAAGTAATTCAAAATTGTGTATAGAAGCAAATGTATCTCAAAAGAATCAAAATAGAAAAGAATGTAAATAGAAAGAAAAATCCTAGAGTTATCATTCCATCTGGTCTCAAATTACAGAAATCACGGAATAGCAAAAACTGTAAGGTAATGGCAGAAAAGCAAGACATCCAGACCTATGGATAGCATGGAGGACTCAGAATAAATCCAACACAGTTATAGGTTCACTTTTTGACTAAGTTATCAAAACACACATTAGGGGAAAAACCAGCCTCTTCTATAAATAATAGTACTGGGAAATGTGAATCTGTCAACCGAGGAGTAAAAGTCTATCTATATCTCTCATGCTGCACAAATATCAATTTGAAATGAATCAAAGTTCTTAATTTAAAATCTGAATATTGAAACTATTAGATGGAAACATAAAGAAAACACTTCAAGAGGGAAGCATAGTAAGGAATTTCTGAAAGGAGCTCTAGTAACGCCGGAAATAGTCCCATGGAATTACAGATGGGACTACGTAAAATTAAAACGCTACTGCACAGCAAAGGAAACATTCATCAGACTGAAGAGACAACTTAAAGAATGGGAAACAATCTTTATCAACCATACCTTAGACATGAGATTTTTTTAGGATACATATTATATAAAATTTCTACTAATCTATGTGCATATGTACACATATCATGACAAAATTTAAACAGAAAAAAAATCCAAATTATCAAACTCACCCTAGTCAGAAGACTACCATCAAGAAAATGAGGGATGATAAATGTTGGTGAGGATTCAGAGGAAGAGGAAATTTAATTGTTAATGATGGAGATGTAAATTCATGTAGCCATCATGAAAATTGATAGAAGTTTTTCAAGAAACTAAAAACATAACATGTGTATATCATTCTTGAGTATGTATCAAAAGTAAATCTAAATTATTATTCCAAAAAGATATTTGACATCCACATTTATTGCTTCATTATTCAAAATAGCTAGAAAGTGGAGCAAACCTCCAGATCCATTAACAGATGAATATACAGAAAGAGAAAAAAAAAGAACCCAATGTATAGATATAAAATTTAACTTTAACTAGAAAACATAAGATTATTAAATTGATAGAAAAATGTATGCAGCTAGACAGCATTGTGTTAAACAGTGCTATGGTTTGCTCTCTAGAGCTGTAATCACAACCAAAAGCAACTTGGGGATGAAGAGGCTTATTATATTCCATCAAGATGAGAACTCAGGGTAGGAACACAAGATTGGAACATGGAAGCCAAGTCTGAAGGAATTCTCCCTATTCACTTGCTCTTCATATCTTTCTCAGTTTGCTTTCAGATATAACTCAGGACCACCTGCCCAGTAGTGGCACCGCCGCCAGCTGTCTGGGCCCTCATTAACTAAGAAAATTTCCTGCATACTTTGCTACAGACCAATCTGATGGGCACACCTTCTCAATTGAGTCTGCATCTTTACAAATGACTCTAGCCCATGTTGAGTTGACAAAATACCACAAGCACACTTGACCTTTTGTCAACATGATACACCAACATATATGAAAATAACCATGACCTTCCCTTTCTTAATTTTCTACACGGTCTCATGAATATCACATAAAGCATAACTCTAAAAGCTCCAAAGTCTTAACAATTTTAGAGACTTCAAAAGTTAAGTTCTCAGAGACACCACCAGAACCTGAAGGGATCTACCGGATAAACAGTTCACTGCACCCAAATCCCGTGGGAGGGACAGCTAAACCTTCAGAGAGGCAGACACGCCTGGGAAACCAGAAGAGACTGCACTCTGCACACATCTCGGACGCCAGAGGAAAAACACCAAACGCCATCTGGAACCCTGGTGCACAGAAGCTCCCGGAAACAGCAGCACAGATCTTCCTGGTTGCTGCCGCCACAGAGAGCCCGAGGGCAGCACCCCACGAGCGAACTTGAGCCTCAGGACCACAGGTAAGACCAATTTTTCTGCTGCAAGTGACCTGCCTGATGAACTCAAGACACAGGCCCACAGGAACAGCTGAAGACCTGTAGAGAGAAAAAACTACACGCCCGAAAGCAGAACACTCTGTCCCCATAACTGACTGAAAGAGAGGAAAACAGGTCTACAGCACTCCTGACACACAGGCTTATAGGGCAGTTTAGCCACTGTCAGGAATAGCAGAAAAAAGAAACACTAGAGATAATCTGATGGCGAGAGGCAAGCGCAGGAACCCAAGCAACAGAAACCAAGAGTACATGGCATTATCGGAGCCCAATTCTCCCATCAAAACAAACATGGAATATCCAAACACACCAGAAAAGCAAGATCTAGTTTCAAAATCATATTTGATCATGATGCTGGAGGACTTCAAGAAAGACGTGAGGAACTCCCTTAGAGAAACACAGGAAAACATTAATAAACAAGTAGAAGCCTACAGAGAGGAATCTCAAAAATCCCTGAAAGAATTCCAGGAAAATAAATAAATAAACAAGTAGAAGCCCATAGAGAGGAGTCACAAAAATCCCTGAAAGAATTCCAGGAAAACACAATCAAACAGTTGAAGGAATTAAAAATGGAAATAGAAGCAATCAAGAAAGAACACATGGAAAGAAACCTGGATATAGAAAACCAAAAGAAGAGACAAGGAGCTGTAGATACAAGCTTCACCAACAGAATACAAGAGATGGAAGAGAGAATCTCAGGAGCAGAAGATTCCATAGAAATCATTGATTCAACTGTCAAAGATAATGTAAAGCAGAAAAAGCTACTGGTCCAAAAGATACAGGAAATCCAGGATTCAATGAGAAGATCAAACCTAAGGATAATAGGTATAGAAGAGAGTGAAGATTCCCTGCTCAAAGGAACAGTAAATATCTTCAACAAAATCATAGAAGAAAACTTCCGTAACCTAAAGAAAGAGATACCCATAAACATACAAGAAGCCTACAGAACTCCAAATAGATTGGACCAGAAAAGAAACTCCCGTCACATAATAGTCAAAACACCAAATGCACAAAATAAAGAAAGAATATTAAAAGCAGTAAGGAAAAAAGGTCAAGTAACATATAAAGGCAGACCTATCAGAATCAGACCAGAATTTTCGCCAGAAACTATGAAGGCCAGAAGACCCTGGACTGATGTCATACCGACCCTAAGAGAACACAAATGCCAGCCGAGATTACTGTATCCTGCAAAACTCTCAATTAACATAGATGGAGAAACCAAGATATTCCATGACAAAAACAAATTTACACAATATCTTTCTACAAATCCAGCACTACAAAGGATAATAAATGGTAAAGCCCAACATAAGGAGGCAAGCTACACCCTACAAGAAGCAAGAAACTAATCGTCTTGGCAACAAAACAAAGAGAAGAAAAGCACACAAACATAACCTCACATCCTAATATGAATATAACAGGAAGCAATAATCACTATTCCTTAATATCTCTCAACATCAATGGCCTCAACTCCCCAATAAAAAGACATAGTATAACAAACTGGATACGCAACGAGGACCCTGCATTCTGCTGCCTACAGGAAACACACCTCAGAGATAAAGACAGACACTACCTCAGAGTGAAAGGCTGGAAAACAACTTTCCAAGCAAATGGTCAGAAGAAGCAAGCTGGAGTAGCCATTCTAATATCAAATAAAATCAATTTTCACATAAAAGTCATCAAAAAAGATAAGGAAGGACACTTCATATTCATTAAACGAAAAATCCACCAAGATGAACTCTCAATCCTAAATATGTATGCCCCAAATACAAGGGCACCTACATACGTAAAAGAAACCTTACTAAAGCTCAAAACACACATTGCACCTCATACAATAATAGTAGGAGATTTCAACACCCCACTCTCATCAATGGACAGATCATGGAAACAGAAATTAAACAGAGACGTAGACAGACTAAGAGAAGTCATGAGCCAAATGGACTTAACAGATATTTATAGAACATTCTATCCTAAAGCAAAAGGATATACCTTCTTCTCAGCTCCTCATGGTACTTTCTCCAAAATTGAACATATAATTGGTCAAAAAAACGGGCCTCAACAGGTACAGAAAGATAGAAATAATCCCATGCGTGCTATCAGACCACCACGGCCTAAAACTGGTCTTCAATAACAATAAGGGAAGAATGCCCACATATACGTCGAAATTGAACAATGCTCTACTCAATGATAACCTGGTCAAGGAAGAAATAAAGAAAGAAATTAAAGACTTTTTAGAATTTAATGAAAATGAAGGTACAACATACCCAAACTTATGGGACACAATGAAAGCTGTGCTAAGAGGAAAACTCATAGCGCTGAGTGCCTGCAGAAAGAAACAGGAAAGAGCATATGTCAGCAGCTTGACAGCACACCTAAAAGCTCTAGAAGATAAGGAAGCAAATACACCCAGGAGGAGTAGAAGGCAGGAAATAATCAAACTCAGAGCTGAAATCAACGAAGTAGAAACAAAAAGGACCATAGAAAGAATCAACAGAACCAAAGGTTGGTTCTTTGAGAAAATCAACAAGATAGATAAACCCTTAGCCAGACTAACAAGAGGACACAGAGAGTGTATCCAAATTAACAAAATCAGAAATGAAAAGGGAGACATAACTACAGATTCAGAGGAAATTCAAAAAATCATCAGACCTTACTATAAAAGCCTATATTCAACAAAACTTGAAAATGTGCAGGAAGTGGACAATTTCCTAGACAGATACCAGGTATCGAAGTTAAATCAGGAACAGATAAACCAGTTAAACAACCCCATAACTCCTAAGGAAATAGAAGCAGTCATTAAAGGTCTCCCAACCAAAAAGAGCCCAGGTCCAGACGGATTTAGTGCAGAATTCTATCAGACCTTCATAGAAGACTTCGTACCAATATTATCCAAACTATTCCACAAAATTGAAACAGATGGAGCACTACCGAATTCCTTCTATGAAGCCACAATTACTCTTATACCTAAACCACACAAAGACCCAACAAAGAAAGAGAACTTCAGACCAATTTCCCTTATGAATATCGGCGCAAAAATACTCAATAAAATTCTGGCAAACCAGACTGGTACAACCATTCTGGAAATCAGTCTGGAGGTTCCTCAGAAAATTGGACATTGAACTGCTTGAGGATCCAGATATACCTCTCTTGGGCATATACCCAAAAGATGCCCCAACATATAAAAAAGACACGTGCTCCACTATGTTCATAGCAGCCTTATTTATAATAGCCAGAAGCTGTAAAGAACCCAGATGGCCTTCAACATAGGAATGGATACAGAAAATGTGGTAAATCTACACAATGGAATATTACTCAGCTATCAAAAACAATGACTTCATGAAATTCGTAGGCAAATGGTTGGAACTGGAAAATATCCTGAGTGAGCTAACCCAATCACAGAAAGACACACATGGTATGCACTCATTGATAAGTGGTTATTAGCCCAAATGCTTGAATTACCCTAGATGCCTAGAACAGATGAAACTCAAGACAGATGATCAAAATGTGAATGCTTCACTCCTTCTTTAAAAGGGGAACAAGAATACCCTTGGCAGGGAATAGAGAGGCAAAGATTAAAACAGAGACTGAAGGAACACCTTCAGAGACTGCCCCACATGTGGCCCATACATATACAGCCACCCAATTAGACAAGATGGATGAAGCAAAGAAGTGCAGGCCGACAGGAGCGGGATGTAGATCGCTCGTGAGAGACATAGCCAGAATACAGCAAATACAGAGGTAAATGCCAGCAGCCAATCACTGAACTGAGAATAGGACCCCCGTTGAAGGAATCAGAGAAAGAACTGGAAGAGCTTGAAGGGGCTCGAGACCCCATATGTACAACAATGCCAAGCAACCAGAGCTTCCAGGGACTAAGCCACTACCTAAAGACTATACATGGACTGACCTTGGACTCTGAC
The DNA here is from genome assembly GCF_021556685.1 of Rattus norvegicus. Taxonomy (NCBI): domain Eukaryota; kingdom Metazoa; phylum Chordata; class Mammalia; order Rodentia; family Muridae; genus Rattus; species Rattus norvegicus. Next base: position 73,257,072 of record NC_141539.1, on the reverse strand, counting down.
CTCATAGGTAGCAATGAATATCCTAGTAAGAGCACCAGTGGAAGGGGAAGCCATGGGTCCTGCTAAGACTGAACCACCAGTGAACTAGACTGTTGGGGGTAGGGCGGCAATGGGCGGAGGGTTCGGAGGGGAACATCCATAAGGAAGGGGAGGGGGGAGGGGGATGTTTGCCCGGTAACCGGGAAAGGGAATAACACTCGAAATGTACATTAGAAATACTCAAGTTAACAAAAAAAAGTAAAAAAATAAATAAATAAAAAAGTTAAGTTCTCTTTAAAGATTCATTCGTCTTATTTTTTTATTGTTGGAAATGTTTTATTTACATTTCAAATGTTATTCCCTTTCCCAACTTCCCATCCATAAGCCCCCTATCCCATCCCCTTCCCCTTCTTCTATAAGGTTATTCCTCTCCCCAACAGTCCCCCTTCCTGCCTTCCCTCCCTGACATTCCCCTTCACTGAGGGGTTCCAGCCGTGGCAGAACCAAGTGCTTCTTCTTCGATTGGTGCCCAAAGAGGCCATCCTCTGCTACATATGCAGCTGGATCCATGGGTCTGGCCATGTACAGTCTTTGGGTAGTGGTTTAGCCCTTGGTATCTCTGGTTGGTTGGCACTGTTGTTCTTATGGGGTTGCAAGACCCTTCAGCTACTTCAATCCTTTCTCTAATTCCTCCAATGGGGACACTGTTCTGAGTTCAATAGTTTGCTGCTACCATTCTCCTCTGTATTTGTCATGCTCTGGCTGAGGCTTTCAGTAGACAGCTATATCAGGCTCTTGTCAGCATGCAATTCTTGGCTTTATCAATATTGTCTAGCTTTGGTATATATATACTGAATGGCCACTCCTTCAGTCTCTGCTCAAAACTTTGTCCTCATATCTATTCATATGAATATTTTTGTTCCCCCTTTTAAAAAGGAGTGAGTATCTGCACTTTGGTCGTCCCTCTTCTTGAGGTTCATGTTGCCTATAGATTGTATCTTGGGTAATTTGAGCTTTTGCACTAATATCCATTTATCAGTGAGTGCATACCATGTGTGGGTCTTTTTTTGTTTTGTTGTTGTTGTTGTTGTTGTTTTCTGTTTGTTTGTTTTTTGTGTTTTTTTTTTCTGTGATTGGGTTACTTCACTCAGGATGATATTTTCCAGTTCCCTGCATTTGCCTATGAATTTCGTGAAGTCATTGTTTTTGATAGGTGAGTAGTACTATTGTGTAAATGTACCACCTTTTATGTATCCATTCTGTATCATTCTGTTGAAGGGCATCTGGGTTCTTTCCAGCTTCTGGCTATTATAAATAAGGCTGCTATGAACATAGTGGAGCACGTGTCTCTTTTATATGTTGAGGCATCTTTTGGGTATATGCCCAAGAGAGGTATAGCTGGATCCTCAGGCAGTTCAATGTCCAATTTTCTGAGGAACCTCCAGACTGATTTCCAGAATGGTTTTACCAGTCTTCAATCCCACCAACAATGGAGGAGTGTTCCTCTTTCTCCGCATCCTTGCCAGCATCTGCTGTCACCTGAGTTTTTGATCTTAGCCATTCTGACTGGTGTGAGGTCTAATCTTAGGGTTGTTTTGATTTGCATTTCCCTGATGACTAAGGATGTTGAACATTTCTTTAGGTGCTTCTCAGTCATTCCGTATTCCTCAGCTGAGAATTCTTTGTTTAGCTCTGTACCCCATTTTTAATAGGGTTCATTCTCCTTAAAAGTTTAAACAACTAACTGTGGGCTCTAATAGACTGAACATTAAGCTCTGGACTTACCATCAAGGAGAGAACCATTGCACAGTTTGGAAACATATTATAGCAAAAACACATTCCAATGGCGTAAGATTTGAAGTTCTTTCAAAATATTCTGAGCTTCCTAGGACTGGGGCAGTTCCATTTCTCTAGCCTTTCCCTCCTTAGCACACAGAGGTTGACTGATAGGCTCAACTCATCTCCCCTTCATCTCTGTCATTGTCTTTAGTGGGCATTCTCTGACCCTGACATCTACAATAAGCAGGAGTTTCTACTGCTACTGTTGTTGTGCCTTGACTAATGGCCTCTCCTGGCTCTCACAATTCTAAACCTAAACTTCTCTACAACTCCTTCAATCCAGCAAGTCTCATGCCACCAATATAGGAAGTACATTGGAACTCTTACATACTTTCAGATTCAGAATTACATATGCCACATGATTTTTCATATGTATAATATATATTCAAATATATTTTCCTGTGTTTATGTGTATGATGTGTGTGTGTGTGAATAATAATCATGACAGAGGAAGAAAAAAATCTTAAAATAGGAAAATAGGGAAGTAAGGGTCTAATATAATTCATAGGTAATGAAATCAGGAAGGAATACTATCTGGGAGAGGAAAGGGGGCAGGAAAAGTATCCTGTGGGTTTGGGAGAGGGCTCCAGCAGAGAAGAATAAGGAGAAAGAAGTAGGCTATGTGCATAAAACAAAAACATAACAAAGCCTGTAAATTTGTATACTAGCCCCCAAAACAAAGCAAAGATATTATTATGGTCATTTACACCTTTAATTGAACCCAGGAGGCAGAGGCAGGCAGAACTTTTGAGTTTAGCCTGTTTTACAAAGTGAGTTCTAAGAGCAATGCAGTAGGATACAATCTCAAAAAGTCATATAAGGAAACAATTTACAAATAAAAGCTCCTAAAACATCATTACTATGACATCATTTTACACAGCACTGTGTTGATTAACTAAATAAATTATATTGCTAGCTTTTATAACTTATATATACACACATATTAAAAGATTATCATAAAAATAAAATATTTTGTCACAAGTATTATTGTAAAAAGTAGTCAAGTGCTTAAAAATAATGTAATTGCAAAACGAATGACTTCTTATAACAATTACACAGCTAAGGCTTTTCTGGTTTGATAATTTATTTTAGTTGAAATTTAGCAAAATAACATATAGATACATTAACTAATCCATTTTCCCAAAGCAGGCAGTTTAAACAGTAGATGGTAATCCTCTATTTATAGCAACTTCCTTTTATTCTACATGTGCCCTTTAACTCTTTTTAATGGTTTTACTTTTAATTTCATACTTGGATACTTCCTCTACATAATTCTCATTGCTATTCTCATTAACTCCTCCTTTCCCTTTTCCAATTTTATGATCTCTTCTTTTTCTATATATTACTTATATTACATGTATACACAAATGAGTTAGCTATTCTTGGTTGTCAACTGGACTACATATGGAATTAACTAAGACCCAAAAATGGAGGTCATGCCTGTGAGAGATTACAGCTTAATGTGAAGTATGAAGATTAGAGCTAGAAGTAGTTCTAACCCAGATCGTTGAGGTAGGAAGACACGCCTTTAATCCAGATCTAATCTAGGCCAATCCTGCTACTGGAATCCTATGTAAGGACATGGAAGAAGGAAGATTTTGCTATCTGCCTTCTAACTCTTGCCTTGCTGCCTTCTACCAAGTCCATCTCTTCACTGGTATCAGAGACTATTTCTTCAGAATTACAGAGTATACTAAGCACCAGCTGAGACATCTGGCTTTGTGGACTGTGCAACTATTGGATTTCTGGAGTTTCTGTTCATAACCAGCCACTATTTGGTTGACTGGATCACAGTTTGCAAAGCAATTTAACAAAACACAATACATAAACACACACACATACACAAACACACACACACCCACACACACAGAGAGAGAGAGGGAGAGAGAGAGAGACAGAGACAGAGACAGAGACAGAGAGGATATTTATTCTATAAATTCTGTTATTCTACAGAACTCTGATTAATACAACATACATACGTGAGAAACATTTGCACACATTTATATATAACATATATGTAACTGAATCCACATAGCTTTGTTCATATGTATGTCTGTCCAAGGTGACCATTTGGGATTAAAGCACCTGTGTGTACCCAGAAAAGCCCTGGGAACAGGCAGCCTGTATTAGTCATATGCAGGGGCTAAATGGGTTTAGAAGACAATGAGGCTCAGAAGCTATACAAAAACCCAGGTTCCAAGCACCTCAATAGATGCTGGCCTCCAAAACACCTGAATACATGAGCCATGTACTCCAGTAAAAGGGCACACTTGAATGGGCCCTACCTTCAAGTATTGGTGATGTCATATTCAGCTACATTTCTTATTGTTATATATCTTTTCTGTGAGTTGTCCCACATCTGTAATGTTTGCATAATAAACCATGTACTTGAAAAAAAACACCCATGTGGAAGTTCATTCCTGCAGGAAACTCCTCTCTCTCTCTCTCTCTCTCTCTCTCTCTCTCTCTCTCTCTCTCTCTCTCTCTGTGTGTGTGTGTGTGTGTGTGTGTGTGTGTGTCTGTGTGTGCCCGTGCGCACACGTGCACATACACCATACACACACGCGTGCACTAACCACCTGTAGCTCTGTGAATAGAATCGAGATCACATGGGATTTCCCATCTTAATTGTAATGATCGACTGGTATTAATGCAGTTATGCTGGTCTGTTCAGCAACCACATTGTTAAGAGTTCATGGGACTTTAAATGTTCATTTTCCCTTCAAGTCTAGGGGAGAAAATCTGTCATCAGGCATCCTTAGTCTCTGTTTCTTAAAATCTTTGTATCCTATCTTCTGTGATTTTACCTGAACCTTTTTATAGGAGTTGAATTTCACATTTATTAGATGAAGCTGGGCTAATTTCCTATTGCTGACTGGAGCATGGGTTGCTCCTAAGTCTGTTGCCTGCTTGTAGATCCCATTTCCCTAACTGGGCTGCCTTTTCTTGCCTCAGTAGGAGAGAATGTGTCTACAGTGACTTGATATTCCAGGATGGGGTGATACACAGGCGCTCCTCCCCCTTCTCAGAGGAGAAGGGGAGGGGAAATGGGGGAACTGTGTGAGGAGGAACTGGAAGGAGAGAGAGGCTGATATTAGGGTTTAAAGTGAATACATTAATTATTGGACAATATTCTATTGCTGAAGAGATCATACACTTTGAACACAATACTTGGAGGAAACAAGCCAAAACACACCTGAAAGCTTTCTCCCAGAGGACTAGCTCTCATAAAGTGAAAAGAAATATCTAAGATGCCAAGAAAGAAGAGCAATTGACAGCCCTACATAGCTACAAAGACCATAACCATAATGACTGGACTGTTAGGATTCCCACCATGCTGCAATGGTATCAGTTAACGTGTTTGGGATATTCAACAGCTGTTTAATTAGATTAAATCTCACTTAACTGGAGGAATTCATATCTGGTACTGTAAATTTAACCAACTACCCAGGCTCTGGAGGTCATAGACCTGAGAAAGAGCCTACTATTCATACCATATTTCTAAACCATTATAATTTCTGTCATCTAAATACTTTTCCTTAAATCCACAGGAATGTGTACCTCTCACTCCTCAATGAGGAAGATTATTTTTCAGCAAAAAGAGACATTGCACAGATACACAACTGGTCAAAATGCAGAGAATATTTTTAATTTCTTAACTGATAGTAAGTGACTTAAGAAATTAATCCAGTTAATTTTTGCAATAACTGCAATGTCCCTACTTACTGCAGAATGCAACTATAAATTCATGGAAACCCATTTCACCTAGTAAGGATTTAAATTGTTTATCTATTCCTCCCAGTCTGCCCAGTCCCCACCTCCGTGTGTGTGTGTGTGTGTGTGTGTGTGTGTGTGTGTGTGTGTGTGTGTTGTGTTGCTGAGAACTAAAACTAGAGCCCTAACAGATATCATTTCCTTTGGACATAAACCAATAGTACAGTTGGATCATACAGTACTTGTATTTAATAATTTTTGAGGAATCTTTTTACTAATTCCTGTATAGCTGAACAATTTATGTTCTTATGGCTAGAGTGCACGTAGGTACTGGAGGACTGCCTTCTCTGGCCTCAGTGGAAGAGAATGTGCCTGCCTAATCTTGTAGAGACTTGATGCCCAGGGGAGGGGAACACAGGAAGGGCAATGGGATGGGTGTGAGTGGGTGGGTGAGAGAATGGAATGGGACTAGGGAAGCACCCTCTCAGAGGCAAAGGGGAAGGAGAATGGGATAAAGAACTCTAGGAGGACTGGGAAGGGGGCAGCATTTGGAATGCAAATAAAACAATCAAAAAATAAATAAAAATAAGAGCAACAGTCATTATTTATGTAAAATGGAAAAAAACAAAATATTAAAGCTTTGAAATTATTAGTTTATAGAGAAAAATTTAGTGGGGAATAAAAGTCTTCATAAACAAAAATGAATAGTGTAATAAATACTTTTTAAAAAGAAGAAAGTTTTAATGTTGTGGTTCAAGATTAAATTAGCTAGCATGAATTTGTGGCAGATTTTTAAATGTATGGTTAATATTCATCAATACTACAAATCAAATTTTGTCATGAGTTCTGACCTCCATCTTAGTTACATTTCTATCGTTGTGAATAGACGCCGTGACTAAGGCTAATTCTAACACAGAAAGAACATTTAATTGAGAGGTCACTTACTATTTCAGAGGATGATTCTACAACCACCATGTTGGGAAGCACGGCAGAAGGCAGACAGGCATGTTATTGGGGCAGTAGCTTAGAGCTTACATCATGACCCACAGGTTGGTGCCAGAGACACTGGGGATAACATGACTTTTAAAACTTCAAAGCTGACCCTCAATACTATACCTTCTGCAGTAAGGCCACATAGCCTAGTCTTTCCCAAAATAGTCCCACTAACTAGGGACCAAGAATCCAAACATATGGAGTATGGGAACCATTCTTATACAATCCTCTACAACCTATGTGAAATATTCCATCAAAGTCAGTAAATTTTATAGTGATTAGTTTTCATCTATAAAATGGATGACTGATAAAGAACTAAGCAGTGGGAACACGAGGTTTATGATAAAGACACCGAAGTTAAGCCCATAAGTGTGAAAGTAAAGGAGTTGGAAACCAAGTCATAATGTAAACTTGTAAAAATATCTGTCCTTCTAATATACCTCATAGACAGATAGTTTAAAGGCAAGTAAAAATTCAATAGGATTGAATAGAATTTAATCATGTAAAGACACAAAAATTGTAACTTATGATACTGCTGTTGGTAGAACAGTTGTGGAATACTTATTTAGACAATGCATAAAATTAGAAGTGACTCACTCCTTGCCAAGTACAAAGCATCCTCAGAAAAATAGTGACATTTTGCTGGACCATTGAGAGACAGATTATATGGAAGTTTGACTAACAAAAGCCATTCTCTGGGATGAAAAGAAACAGTAGATAAAAATAAGAATATGGTTCAGTTTAAAATTTCCTTCCGAGTCAAAGCTCATTTGAAGGAGTATAAAATTGCCCTTAACAACTTTCTGTACTCACAAATTACCTGTGAATCCCAGCTTAGATCTTGGTATATCAGACCATGGGCTACTAGGAGACAAGGGCAAAAAAACTTTTCTGAAAATAAAAGAGAAAAATCTGCCATGTCATAAGTTTAGAGCAGTAGACTTCTTGTGACTGTATAACATTGTATTACAGGGAAATATTTTCTTTCAGAATGTTTTGATTTCAATTACATGAGAAAACAGTTGGTATGCATTTAGGAAAGTGTGTCAAAGCAACAAAAGCTTCTTAATAATAAGAATGGTCGCTTTGGAAATACTTGACAAAGTGAAACATTTCGATGATGGCAACCTTCCTGAGGCAGAATTCTATTGTTAAAATAGAGACAATTTCTCTTTTAATTCAGCAATAATTCCAGTCCATTTAAGCTGTATTCTCTATGATCTTAACAATAAATGCTAGCATGGTAAATTAATACTACTTATAAAGAATATTTCTTATCTTTTCATTGTATTTTTTGAGCAAGGACCATTTAGCACAGTTATCTTTGGTGAATTATACAAATTAGTATTTTTCCATTCCAGAATTCACACACATTTTGGGTTGTATTCAAGATCCTTGAGAGCAGCATGAAATTAAATCCTTAGTAATGGAAGACTACTTCAAAATGGTGCAGAATCCAGAAAAAAAAAGATAGGCGTGAACAAATTGCATGAAATAACAACTTAGAACAAATTGGATAAAATAATTTATTAAAACAATCAGCATGATAGCTCAGTGATGTCACCTTTTAAAAAGGTAACTTTGGTAGAAAGAAAATGTACAAAATACATCATAGTTTTGATAAACTTTCTGAAGGCTATACTTCAAAATCCACTTGAGAAATTGGAAATCCACCTCTAACACTAAGCTAGTAAATTTGTAGATGTACAAACAAGAGAGGAAGCAGGAAAACAAATGTTATAAGAACATAACCACAAACTAAAGATCTTTATTCACTTAAACATACATCCATTTTTAACTGTGTTTTCTCCCTTAGGCAGGGAAGTTACATCCATGAAATCTTAACAATAGGGCTGCGTCAGCAAGACCTGAACATTGTCAACACCAGTTACCATGCTAATGTGTTTGTGTGCAGGGGGTGAGGGGGCAAGGTGCCTCACAGGTCCACATTACTAGTTAAAGAGCTACAGGAAATTAATGAGTGCTGAGAGAGGAATAACCAATCTTCTCCAGGGATTGTGCCATAAATGATTATCTAATCCCAATTGATGAGCACTAAACACATATACAAAACAGACAAAAAACACTGGATGGACCTTGAGATCTGCATTTGTATATTTACATGCATATATATGACAGTTACTGAGGAAGAAAATGTCATCAGTTTGAGAGGGTATGGAGAGTAACACTGGAAGTCTGAGGTGGGAAGTGGGGAGAATAAAAATGATATAAATATGATACTCATGTATGAAATTCTCCAAACAAAAATTAAAGTTAAAAAAAACTGAGGAATTCAGAACACTGTGAAGATAAGAACAAAGGAATTGATGGCTGATAAGAAAACAAACAAATAATTAAATGAAGGAGAGTAAACTGGCCAGCTTATGAGTTCTAAAATAAGCATCATGGTCTGTGGTTTTTACCATTTTATACCACTAGTTCAGATATGCCTTGTAAGGGAAAAGGTAATGATTTGCCCAAAATATCAGGTTGGGAAATATATAATGAATAGTTGATTTGATATGTAAAGAAAACTCAGGAATCCTAAAGAATATTTTGCCAAATTTAAGAAGTATATTTATATTTAAAAGGATAAAATTTCTCAAGGGACTTTCATTCCCTAAATGTTGTACATCCTAACCTCAGAAACTTCACAGATGGGCAGATTCAACTGATGACAATGTACTCTTTGGTTGGCTGTTTAATCCCTGGGAGCTCTGTGGGGTCTGGTTGGTTGATATTGTTGTTCTTCCTATGGGGTTGCAAACCTCTTCAGCTCTTTTAGTCCTTTCTCTAACTGCTCCATTGGGGTTCTCATGCACAGTCCCATGGTTGGCTGTGAGCATCCGCCTCTGTATTTGTCAGGCTCTGGCTGAGCCTATAACAGCCTCCTGTCAGCATGCACTTCTTGGCATCTCCAAGAGTGTCTGGATTTGGTGTCTGTATATGGGATGGGATGGATCCCCATGTGGAGCAGTCTCTAGATGACCTTTGGTCGCTGCTCCACACTTTGTCTCCGTGTTTCCATTCGAGAGGGGTAATTCTAAGTTAAAAATTTAGAGGGGACCTTGCCTACCCTGTTGATATGATCTCTATACGTTCTCCTTCCCCTTTGTTGGATATTTCAACTAATCTCATGCTCACTGGGTCCTGGATGCCTCTTGCTTTCCTGGCATCTGGGATTTTCTGGTGGCTACCCCCAGTTCCCCATTTCCCATTGATATACACTTCTGTCCAATTTCCTGACCCTCGGTATAACATCCCTGTTTCCTCTCATACCTGTTCCTGTCCTCTCTTTCATCTCCCACAACTCATCAAATCCTCCCAAGTCCCTCCAACCCTTTTGGTATTTTGTTCCCCCTTCTAAGAAGGACTGAAACACCTTCACATCCAATGACAGGCCTCCTTCTATCTTAAGCTACAAGTTCTGAACCGTGGATAAAAATCCCCACCTGATTCAGGTTTCAAATTACATAAACCATACAGAAAACACTAAGTCAAACTAACAGATAACAAGTGTCAGCTGCGGGAGAGCTCGTAGGCAGCACCCCACGAGCAAACTTGAGCCTCAGGACCACAGGTAAGACCAAATTTTCTGCTGCAAGTGACCTGCCTGGTGAACTCAGGACACACAGAGGCAAAATTCCTCTAGGACCGGGCACTTCCGGTATTTAGTGGGAGTCCCAAATCTGCAGTTCCCTGCCCACAGCAGCTCTCTGCTCCCAACCCCTTGGGAGAGAGACCTCACCACCTAGACAGGTGGGCACTCCTGAGACTGCAGAGCAGAAGAGACCACGAACACTGCCCACCCCTGCCCACATCCCTGGCTCAAGAGGAAACTGTATATAGCCTCTGGTTTCCCTTTGATAAGGGCACAGCAGCAGCAGGGCCCCTGCATTTGAGACACCGCCAGAACCTGAAGGGACGGACCGGATAAACAATTCTCTGCACCCAAATCCCGTGGGAGGGAGAGCTAAACTTCAGAGAGGCAGACACCCCTGGGAAACCAGAAGAGACTGCACTCTGCACACATTCCTGATTCCAGAGGAAAACATCAAACGCCATCTGGAGCCCTCGTGCACGGAAGCTCCCGGAAAGGGCGGCGCAGATCTTCCTGTTTGCAGACTCTGGAGAGAGCTCATAAGCAACACCCCAGAAGCAAACTTGAGCCTCGGGACCACAGGTAAGACCAACTTTTCTGCTGCAAGTGACCTGCCTTGTGAACTCAAGACACAGACCCACAGGAACAGCTGAAGACCTGTAGATAGGAAAAATTACACGCCCGAGAGCAGAACACTGTGTCCCCATAACTGGCTGAAAGAAAACAGGAAAACAGGTCTACAGCACTCCTGAAACACAGGCATATTGGACAGTCTAGCCACTGTCAGAAATAGCAGAACAAAGTAACACTAGAGATAATCTGATGGCAAGAGGCAAGCGCAGGAACCCAAGCAACAGAAACCAGGAGTACATGGCATTATCGGAGCCCAATTCTCCCACCAAAGCAAACACGGAATTTCCAAACACACCAGAAAAGCAACTTCTAGATTTAAAATCACTTTTGATCATGATGCTGGAGGACTTCAAGAAAGACGTGAAGAACTCCCTTAGAGAAACACAGGAAAACATTAATAAACAAGTAGAAGCCTACAGAGAGGAATCGCAAAAATCCCTGAAAGAATTCCAGGAAAACATAAATAAACAAGTAGAAGCCCATAGAGAGGAGTCACAAAAATCCCTGAAAGAATTCCAGGAAAACACAATCAAACAGTTGAAGGAATTAAAAATGGAAATAGAAGCAATCAAGAAAGAACACATGGAAAGAACCCTGGATATAGAAAACCAAAAGAAGAGACAAGGAGCTGTAGATACAAGCTTCACCAACAGAATACAAGAGATGGAAGAGAGAATCTCAGGAGCAGAAGATTCCATAGAAATCATAGACTCAACTGTCAAAGATAATGTAAATCAGAAAAAGCTACTGGTCCAAAACATACAGGAAATCCAGAACTCAATGAGGAGATAAGACCTAAGGATAATAGGTATAGAAGAGAGTGAAGACTCCCAGCTCAAAGGACCAGTAAATATCTTCAACAAAATCATAGAAGAAAATTTCCCTAACCTAAAGAAAGAAGTACCCATAAGCATACAAGAAGCCTATAGAACTCCAAATATTGGACCAGAAAAAAAACTCCTCCCGTCATATAATAGTCAAAACACCAAATGCACAAAATAAAGAAAGAATATTAAAAGCAGTAAGGGAGAAAGGTCAAGTAACATATAAAGGCAGACATATCAGAATCAGACCAGACTTTTCGCCAGAAACTGTGAAAGCCAGAAGATCCTGGACAGATGTCATACAGACACTAAGAGAACACAAATACCAGCCCAGGTTACTGTATCCTACAAAACTCTCAATTAACATAGATGGAGAAACCAAGATATTCCATGACAAAACCAAATTTATACAATATCTGTCTACAAATCCAGCACTCCAAAGATAATAAATGGTAAAGCCCAACATAAGGAGGCAAGCTACACCCTAGAAGAAGCAAGAAACTAATCGTCTTGGCAACAAAACAAAGAAAAGAAAAGCACACAAACATAACCTCATATCCAAATATGAATATAACAGGAAACAATAATCACTATTCCTTAATATCCCTCAACATCAATGGCCTCAACTCCCCAATAAAAAGACATAGATTGGGGTTGGGTATTTAGCTCAGTGGTAGAGCACTTGCCTACCAAGCACAAGGCCCTGGGTTAGGTCCCCAGCTCCGAAAAAAAGAAGAGAGAAGAAAAAGAAGAAGAAAAAGAAAAAAATAAAAAGGCATATATTAACAAACTGGATATGCAATGAGGACCCTGCATTCTGCTGCCTACAGGAAACACACCTCAGAGATAAAGACAGACACTACCTCAGAGTGAAAGGCTGGAAAACAACTTTCCAAGCAAATGGTCAGAAGAAGCAAGCTAGAGTAGCCATTCTAATATCAAATAAAATCAATTTTCACATAAAAGTCATCAAAAAAGATAAGGAAGGACACTTCATATTCATCAAACGAAAAATCCACCAAGATGAACTCTCAATCCTAAATATCTATGCCCCAAATACAAGGGCACCTACATACGTAAAAGAAACCTTACTAAAGCTCAAAACACACATTGCACCTCACACAATAATAGTAGGAGATTTCAACACCCCACTCTCATTAATGGACAAATCATGGAAACAGAAATTAAACAGAGACGTAGACAGACTAAGAGAAGTCATGAGCCAAATGTACTTAACAGATATTTATGGAACATTCTATCTTAAAGCAAAAGGATATACCTTCTTCTCAGCTCCTCATGGTACTTTCTCCAAAATTGACTGCATAATTGGTCAAAAAACGGGCCTCAACAGGTACAGAAAGATAGAAATAATCCCATGCATCCTATCAGACCACCACGGGCAAAAGCTGATCTTCAATAACAATAAGGAGAGAATGTCCACATATACATGGAAGCTGAACAACGCTCTACTAAATGATAACCTGGTCAAGGAAGGAATAAAGAAAGAAATTAAAGACTTCTTAGAATTTAATGAAAATGAAGGTACAACATACCCAAACTTATGGGACACAATGAAAGCTGTGCTAAGAGGAAAACTCATAGCGCTGAGTGCCTGCAGAAAGAAACAGGAAAGAGCATATGTCAGCAGCTTGACAGCACACCTAAAAGCTCTAGAAGATAAGGAAGCAAATACACCCAGGAGGAGTAGAAGGCAGGAAATAATCAAACTCAGAGCTGAAATCAACCAAGTAGAAACAAAAAGGACCATAGAAAGAATCAGCAGAACCAAAGTTGGTTCTTTGAGAAAATCAACAAGATAGATAAACCCTTAGCCAGACTAACGAGAAGACACAGCGAATGTGTCCAAATTAACAAAATCAGAAATGAAAAGGGAGACATAACTACAGATTCACAGGAAATTCAAAAAATCATCAGACCTTACTATAAAAGCCTATATTCAACAAAACTTGAAAATCTGCAGGAAATAGGCAATTTCCTAGACAGATACCAGGTATCGAAGTTAAATCAGGAATAGATAAACCAGATAAACAACCCCATAACTCCTAAGGAAATAGAAGCAGTCATTAAAGGTCTCCGAACCAAAAAGAGCCCAGGTCCAGACGGGTTTAGTGCAGAATTCTATCAGACCTTCATAGAACACCTCATACCAATATTATCCAAATTATTCAACAAGATTGTAACAGTTGGAGCACTACCGAATTCCTTCTATGAAGCCACAATTACTCTTACACCTAAACCACACAAAGACCCAACAAAGAAAGAGAGCTTCAGACCAATTTCCCCTGTGAATACCGATGCAAAAATACTCAATAAAATTCTGGCAAACCGAATCCAAGAGCACATCAAAACAATCATCCACCATGATCAAGTAGGCTTCATCCCAGGCATGCAGGGATGGTTTAATATATGGAAAACCATCAACATGATCCATTATATAAACAAACTGAAAGAACAGAACCACATGATCATTTCATTAGATGCTGAGAAAGCATTTGACAAAATTCAACACCCCTTCATGATAAAAGTCCTGGAAAGAATAGGAATTCAAAGCCCGTACCTAAACATAGTAAAAGCCATATACAGCAAACCAGTTGCTAACATTAAACTAAATGGAGAGAAACTTGAAGCAATCCCACTAAAATGAGGGACTAGACAAGGCTGCCCACTCTCTCACTACTTATTCAATATAGTTCTTGAAGTTCTAGCCAGAGCAATCAGACAACAAAAGGAGGTCAAGGGGATACAGATCAGAAAAGAAGGAGTCAAAATATCACTATTTGTAGATGATATGATAATATATTTAAGTGATCCCAAAAGTTCCACCAGAGAAGTACTAAAGCTCATAGACAACTTCAGCAAAGTGGCTGGGTATAAAATTAACTCAAATAAATCAGTAGCCTTACTCTACACAAAAGAGAAACAAGCCGAGAAAGAAATTAGGGAAACAACACCCTTCATAATAGACCCAAATAATATAAAGTACCTCGGTGTGACTTTAACCAAGCAAGTAAAAGATCTGTACAATAAGAACTTCAAGACTCTGAAGAAAGAAATTGAATAAGACCTCAGAAGATGGAAAGATCTCCCATGCTCATGGATTGGCAGGATTAATATAGTAAAAATGGCCATTTTACCAAAAGCGATCTACAGATTCAATGCAATCCCCATCAAAACACCAATCCAATTCTTCAAAGAGTTAGATAGAACAATTTGCAAATTCATCTTGAATAACAAAAAACCCAGGATAGCTAAAACTATCCTCAACAATAAAAGGAATTCAGGGGAAATCACTATCCCTGAACTCAAGCAGTATTACAGAGCAATAGTGGTAAAAACTGCATGGTACTGGTACAGAGACAGACAGATAGACCAATGGAACAGAATTGAAGACCCAGAAATGAACCCACACACCTATGGGCACTTGAGTTTGACAAAGGGGCCTAAACCATCCAATAAAAAAAAGATAGCATTTTCAGCAAATGGTGCTGGTTCAACTGGAGGGCAACATGTAGAAGAATGCAGATCGATCCATGCTTATCACCCTGTACAAAGCTTAAGTCCAAGTGGATCAAGGACCTCCACATCAAACCAGATACACTCAAACTAATAGAAGAAAAACTAGGGAAGCATCTGGAACACATGGGCACTGGAAAAAAATTTCCTGAACAAAATACCAATGGCTTATGCTCTAAGATCAAGAATCGACAAATGGTGTCTCATAAAACTGCAAAGCTTCTGTAAGGCAAAGGACACTGTAGTTAGGACAAAATGGCAACCAACAGATTGGGAAAAGATCTTTACCAATCCTACAACGGATAGAGGCCTTATATCCAAAATATACAAAGAACTCAAGAAGTTAGACCACAGGGAGACAAATAACCCTAATAAAAAATGGGGTTCAGAGCTAAACAAAGAATTCACAGCTGAGGAATGCCGAATGGCTGAAAAACACCTAAAGAAATGTAGAACATCTTTAGTCATAAGGGAAATGCAAATCAAAACAGCTCTGAGATTTCACCTCACACCAGTGAGAATGGCTAAGATCAAAAACTCAGGTGACAGCAGATGCTGGCAAGGATGCGGAGAAAGAGGAACACTCCTCCATTGTTGGTGGGATTGCAGACTGGTACAACCATTCTGGAAATCAGTCTGGAGGTTCCTCAGAAAATTGGACAATGCACTGCCTGAGGATCCAGATATACCTCTCTTGGGCATATACCCAAATGATGCCCCAACATATAAAAAAGACACGTGCTCCACTATGTTCATCGCAGCCTTATTTATAATAGCCAGAAGCTGGAAAGAACCCAGATGCCCTTCAACAGAGGAATGGATACAGAAAGTGTGGTACATCTACACAATGGAATATTACTCAGCTATCAAAAACAATGACTTCATGAAATTCGTTGGCAAATGGTTGGAACTGGAAAATATCATCCTGAGTGAGGTAACCCAATCACAGAAAAACACACATGGTATGCACTCATTGATGAGTAGCTATTAGCCCAAATGCTTGAATTACCCTAGATGCCTAGAACAAAAGAAACTCAAGAGGGCTGATCAAAATGTGAATGCTTCACTCCTTCTTTAAAAGGGGAACAAGGATACCCTTGGCAGGGAATAGAGAGGCAAAGATTAAAACAGACACAGAAGGAACACCCATTCAGAGACTGCCCCACATGTGGCCCATACCTATACAGCCATCCATTTCAACAAGATGGATGAAGCAAAGAAGTGCAGGCCGACAGGAGCCGGATGTAGATCGCTCCTGAGAGACACAGCCAGAATACAGCAAATACAGAGGCGAATGCCAGCAGCAAACCACTGAACTGAGAATAGGACCCCCGTTGAAGGAATCAGAGAAATAACTGGAAGAGCTTGAAGGGGCTCCAGACTCCATATGTACAACAATGCCAAGCAACCAGAGCTTCCAGGGACTAAGCCACTACCTAAAGACTATACATGGACTGACCCTGGATTCTGACCTCATAGGTAGCAATGAATATCCTAGTAAGAGCACCAGTGGAAGGGGAAGCCCTGGGTCCTGCTAAGACTGAACCCCCAGTGAACTAGACTGTTGGGGGGAGGGCGGCAATGGGGGGAGGATGGGGAGGGGAACACCCATAAGGAAGGGGAGGGGGAGGGACTAGGGGGATGTTTCCCCGGAAATCGGAAAAGGGAATAACACTCGAAATGTAAATAAGAAATACTCAAGTTAATAAAAAATAAAATTAAATTAAAAAAAAGGGACTGAAACACCTTGGTCTTCCTTATTCTTTAGCTTCATATAGTCTGTGAATTTTATTGTGGGTATTTCAAACTTTTTGCCTAATATCCACTTCTCAGTGAGTACATACCTTGTGCATTCTTTCATGCCTGGGTTACCTCACTCAGGATATTTTCTAGTCCCACCCATTTGCCTAAGAATTCCATGAAGTCATTGTTTTAATAACTGAGTAATACTCCATTCTGTAAATGTACCACATTTTCTGTATCCATTCCTATGTTGGCAGATATCTGGGTTCTTTCCAGCTTCTGACTATTATAAATAAGTCTGCTATGGACATAATGGAACATGTATCCTTGTTATATGTTGGAGCATTGTGTGGGTATATGCCCTGGAGTGGTATAGTTGGAGCCTCAGGTAGTACTATGTCCAATTATATTTAATAAAATAAATCAAACTACTCCTAATAGCCTTCATAAGTTACCTTGCTTTATCAAGTATGTAACACTTTTTATTTATCATTTATATTCTGTTCTTTGACTCTTGGTAAGCTATGAAACTTTTGAGAATATATGTGCTTTTGAAACCACCACATTTCTATTCTACACAATTCATTCATTCATTCATTTGATATACAGTTATTGAACTGCTATTCACAGTTCACATGAAATTATTCTGTTTCACCAGGATTACTGAATTTGATACATAGGGACAAAGTGCAATATAATAAGAATTAAAACAGAAAAACTTACAAATATGTGACAAGAAATAAGAGTCATTTTCTCTAATCTTCTAGTACCGGAGATTGGAAAAATGTATGGTTTAAGTGAATTGTAAGAGATAGGAAAAGTAAGAACTTGTTGATGACATCTTTGTGGAAGCAAAAGAAAGAGAATTGTATCCAAGAACAATGTTTAAGAGGCAAAACAGTGGAATTAACTATACTGTCAAACAGGATATAGATTTCAGGGAGCATATCGTTTTCCATTTGGCACCTTAAACTTGAACATGTATATGAGACAAAAAATGTCAAATTGGTGGTTGAATATACTTGTTTGAAAACTATGTGCAACTTTAAGAGAAATGTAAATTTATCTGTTATTGGGATAGAAAGAAGCATGAAAACTATAGATATATCACAACATTGTGTGGAGAAGCTTTGACAACATACTTAATAAATACAAGACACCTTGAAATCAATTCTGGTTATATTTTTAATATCACATCTATAATACAGCTACTATTTCTGTTCCCATTTTACAGATAATAAAGCTTAAATATAAAAGGAATGAAACTAATTCAAAGTAATACAGTCAGTGAGTGGTAAGGCTGGATTTTGAGCACAAGCTGTTTTTCTACAAATCACACAAAATCTCAAGATGACAGTGTCTGACAGCTGGGAATTAGAACCCACCCAAAATTCAGAAAGATGTGGGAGAGCTGCTAAAACTAAAACAGAAAATGGAATAGACAAGAAAGAAAATCAGGGCACCATTGTGTCAAATAAGGGATGAATTTGTTTCAAAGTTGAGGGTGGGAATCATTAACAATTAATCCTACTGAAACATAAAATGACATACAGATGGAGACTGTTTCATAAAACCATGAGTGGATTCAATGCAGAGGTCATGGATTGTGGGAACTTAGCCTCAATGGATACATCTGCAGCACAGATCCTACATTTATGGTTCAGGGAACATCTTCTTAGAAGGGTAGAAAGATTGTAAGAGCCAGAAAAACAAGAAGTGTGCAGTGAAACCATCTCTTCTAGAAATGGCTTAGCAAATAAAACCTGGAAAATCACAATACCAATAAACATGTCATCTCAAAAGAGGAAATAATTCAGAACTATAGGTGACTTAATGACTGTCCAGGAGAGGGAAAATTAGCCATTCCCAAATGTAAGTCCTCTAATTAGCTATCCAATACAAAGTGGTCAGCCTTCAAACCAAATATACACAAACAAAAAAACTACTCAACAATTTGCATTCATGTGCATGCACAAACACACATGCATATACAGAGAAACTCACATACATACACTCACATAAATATAAGGCATTTATTCTAGAAGGTATTAATTTGAGAATGGGGGCCTTGAAAGAAGAGAATATGGGAAATAAAAGAAGGAGAAGAGGGAAGAAGGAAGATAATGTGATTATATTGCAATTAAAATATATTATTTTAAAAAAAGAGTGCAGCCTCTGGTAAGTTAGCCACACACTCAAGAATATATAAGAAATACAAATTGAACTTAATGGGTTTAAGATAAAAGCAAGTAAGTAAAGTTGAGAGTCATATGATCAAAAGATATTATACAAAATTTTCAAAGAACTAATAAAAATGTTTCTAAAAGAAAGATACACAGAGTAATTAGCATCACATAGACTTGCTAACAACAACAAAAACAGAACAATGGGCTACTAATTTTTATGAAGACAAACCAAGGTGTCTGCAAAGTTAGCTACATAAAGTCATGCTACTTTGCTATAACATTATGTTGTAAAGGCATGCAGATGTGCAGCAAGAATGAAAGAACAATCCTTTGATGTCACCCTTTGAGACACAGAGGCAGGCAGATGGCTGTGATTTGGAGGCCAACCTTGACTACATAACAAGTTCCAAGACATAGTAGGTTAGAAAAAAAAAGAACAGACTCAAAAAAATAATAATAAAATAAAATATGAAGATGTAGAGTTGGTCAGACTGTTGTGGTTAAACCCAGTTATCACAAAACAAAGCAAAAAAATGTTCTAATGTGAAATGTGAAATGGCAAGGTAAGAGGTTGGAGTAGTGGTGGACAGGAATGAGAGTCGAATAATAAAGGGCAGGGTGAGAGCAACCTGGCTTCAGAAGATTCATGTATGGACATTTTCAAAGAGAAACTTCAGTAGATGTTAAAAATAAAAAAGAAAAGAAAGAAAAAGAAAGCTAAAGAGATGGCTAAACAATTGAGACTACACACTGGCTTTGCAGAGAGCCTGCGTTCAGGTCCCCCCCTCTGCTTTGAGTGACTCACAACTGTCTGTAATGGCAATTTAAAGAATGTGACATCTGCTCCCTATGTCTATACTCGTGCATACCTGCTTCTCCCACCACAAACACAAACATATGCAAAACTGAAAATTAAATGTAAAATAAATAAATAAAGCTGAGAATATATTTTAGTAACAGGAAAGAAGGAAGAAAGAACAAAGAGAAGGATTCAGATATTAAGTGTTTCAACACCAGGGAATGTATATTCCTGGATCTCTCCACAAAATTCATGAAAATAATTGCAGTAATTGCTATTTTGTATGTAAATGTCTCAACATATTATTTCAGAATGACATAAACTGAGAGAATCAAATCATCTTTAGAAAGTAGGTGATAAAAAAAAAAGTAAAAAGTGTTATTTGTAAATTTTAATTTCACATTCTTGTATGTCAAATTTTCAGTAAAGTAATGAATTGATAAGCCTACAAGGGTTGATATTTTTAAATTATGATTAATTTTTTCTACAGTAAAATGCCTAGATATTAGCAGTGACTGTTTCATCTCTAGTTCATAGTTGAATTAAACTGTTGTGTCAGAGATGCCAAAGAATGCAAATACACACACACATACATGCACACACACACACATACACACACACATACATGCACACACACATGCACACACACACACACATACATGCACACACACGTGCACACACACATACACACACATACATGCACGCGCACATGCACACACACACATACACACACACATACATGCACACACACATACACACACACATACATGCACACACACATACACACATACATGCACACACACATGCACACACACACATACACACACACACACACACACACACACTCTCTACATAAAACCATAAAGTATACTGGCTACTGTTCTGAAACCCATAAGCTGTGTACAAATGGAAAATACTCATGCATATGAGACAGAATGTACATTAGTAACATTATAGTAAGCTTTCCTCCTGGGAAATTCTGTAATAAACAAGCTATATAAGTCAAATTTTTTGAAAATACCTAAAACTAATAAATAGGTCAGAAGAACCCATATCTAGATGATCTGAGAAGGAAAGAATACAGCCACTGACCCAAAGTTAACTGTCAGTGTTCTCCTATCATTAGGCTACTTTAATGCCTTATCAGATCATTATTTTCTTGTGAGTCTTCTCTTTGAACTTAAGTGGTGGAAAGTGGCAAATGGCATGCATTCAATGACCGCAACACTGTCACACAATGATTAATTGTCATGAATATAAGTTAAGATCCAGCCACAAGGACCTTGTCTTCACCCATGTATCATGATTAATGGGTTGCATGGCTGAACTGCACTTCGAAAAGTAAATAAACGCACCAGAGTCAAAGTCAATTGTGGAATAACTCAGATATATTTTGAGGAAATAGATAGGATCTTGATCATAAAATTTCTATAGTTACAAGGTAAAAAAAACTATTCAAGCACCTTATGAAGTAACAGGAATCTATTACTGCATTCATCTTCCTTTTGAAACATTCATTGCCTTTCTTACTGCTTAAGACTGTGAAACATTCCCGGTGTACATATTTAGGCTGATGTAGAAGAGTGCTGTTCTCTAGAACAAAAGAACAGTGTATGTGATGTTACTGGTGAAAATGAAATTGTTTGAAATTAAAAAAGAAGGAGCAATTCTCAAATTCATTTGGAATAACAAAAAAACAAACAAACAACAACAACAACAACAAGCAGGATAGCGAAACTATTCTCACAATAAAAGAACTTCTAGGGGAATCACCATCCCTGCCTTCAATCTGTACTACAGAGAAATAGTGTTAAAGACTGGGTGGTATTGGTACAGAGACAGGCAGGTAGATCAATGGAATAGAATTGAAATCCCAGAAATGAAACCACACATCTACAGTCACATGATCTTTGACAAAGGAGCTAAAATCATCCAGTGGAAAAAAGACAGCATTTTCAACAAATCGTGCTGATTCAACTGGCAGTCAGCTTGTAGAAGAATGTAAATTGATCCATTATTTAAAAAAATTATCCATTCTTATCTCCCTTTTCAAAGCTCAAGTCCAAGAGGATCAGGGACCTTAGCATAGAAGCAGACACACTGAAACTAAAAGAACAAAAGTGGGGGAAAGCCTCAAACACATGGGCACAGGGGAAATTTTCCTGAACAGAATGTCAATGGATATGCTGTAAGATCGTGAAATGACAAATGGGATCTCATAAAATTGAACAGTTTCTGTAAGGCAAAGGAGATACTGTCAATAGAACAAAACAGTAACCAACAGATTGGGAAAAATTTCTTTATCAATCGCACATATGGTAGAGGGCTAATATGCAATATATACAAAGAACTCAAGAAGTTAGACTACAGAGAACCAAGTAAGCCTATTACAAAACGGGGAACAGAGATAAAGAATCTGAACTGAGGAATATCAAATGGCTGAGAAGCACCTAAAGAAATGTTGAATATCCTTAGTCATCAGGGAAATGCAAATTCAAAATAATCCTGAGATTCCACCTCACACTAGTCAGAATGGCTAAGATCAGAAACTCAGGTGACAACAGATGCTGGCAAGGATATGGAACTGTGTGACCACAAGACATCATCTCAGTCAACATAGCTTCTCACCCTCTATGCTTCATTCCATATCACACTGCTGATGGCTATTCTCTGAGTCCAGCAACAATCCCTCTTCCTGTCTATTTCCCAAGGTAGGTTACCACCATGCCAGCCATACACATCCCAATTCCATGGCAGGTCCAGTGTCCTGCCACCACACACTCTCTTGAACTCAATTAAGTTGCCACATGAAAGAGCACACACACATAACACAATAAACTCTGATCCAATTGATAAGATATAATTTGCTCATCTAAACATACAAAGCCCTGTACACACTCACCCCTTAAGAATATTCATAACAACATGTAAATGTGCAGAGAGGAATTTTAACATCTGCCTCCATGTTCTCCATGTTCTCCATGTTCTCCTCTTCTCTAGTCTCCTCCTCCTCTGGAACTTTTCTCCCTCCTTCTCATCCAATGACAGGCCTCATTATGTCCTGTATCTGCCTTCACCTGTATAATGATATCATCCTACATAGTACTATCTGAGGACCCAGCTATACCACTCCTGGGCCTACACGCAAAAGATGTTTCAACATACAACAAGGACACATGTTCATAGCAGCCTTGTATATATAGTTGGAAGCTGGAAACAACCTAGATGTCCTTCAACAGAGGAATAGATACAGAAAATGTGGTACATCTACACAATGGAGTACTACTCGGCTATCAAAAGCAATAACTTCATGAAATTCATAGACAAATAGATAGAACTAGAAAATGTCATTCTGATAAGGCCTCTGGGAACAGGAAGATAGGGGCAGTCCAGCTGCAGGAGCCTTGCAGTCCAGACTGTGCCCTGATCTGAACAGACCCAGTCAAACAGCTCCCTGCACACAAATCCCATGGGAGGAAGAGCTAGACCTTCACAGGGGCAGACATGCCTGGGAAACCAGAGGAGACTACTCTGTGCCCACATTTCTGACTCTATAGGAAAATACCTAGTGCCATCAGCCCCCCCCCCCCCGCACACAAGGACCCAGAAGTAGGGGCAGGAACTTGTGGTTACTTGTGGAGGCAGACAGGAATTGTATGTAGATCTCTCCTGAGACACGCAATCAGAATATGGCAATTACATAGGTGAATGCCTGCAGCAAACCACTGAACTGAGAGCCAGTCCCACGTTGAAGGAGTCAGAGAAAGGACTAAAAGAGCTGAAGTGGCTTGAGACCCCATATGAACAACAATACCAACCACCAGAGCTTTCCAAGGACTAAGCCACTACCCAAAGACTATACATGGACTGACCCTGGGCTCCAACTGCATAGGTAGCAGTGAATAGCCTAGAAAGGGCACCAGTGGGAGGGGAAGCCCTTGATCCTGCCAAGGCTGAACTCCAGTAAATGGGCTTCTTGGGGGAAGGGCGGTAATGGGGGGAGGATGGGGAGGGAAACACTCATATAGAAGAGGAGAGGAAAGGTTTAGGGGTATGTTGGCCTGGAAACTGGGAAAGGGAATAACATTTGAAATGTAAATACAAAATACCCAATTTAATAAAGATGGAAAAAAAAAAGAAACAGAAAATGTCATCCTGAGTGAAGTAACACAGTCACAGAAAAACATAGGTGGTATGCACTCACTGATAAGTGGGTATACACCCAAAAGCTCAGATTACCCAAGATACAATCCACATCAAGCTCAAGAATAAGGATGATCAAAGTATGCTGCTTCAATCCTTTTTAGAAGGGGGAGCAAAAATATTCATAGGAGGGGATATGGAGACAAAGTTTGGAGCAGAGACTGAAGGAATGGCCATTCAGAGACTGCCCCACCTGGGGATCCATCCCATGTCCATATAGCCACCAAATCCAGACAATATTCCTGTGCCAAGGAGCGCATGCTGACAGGAGGCTGATATAGCTATCTCCTGAGAGCATCACAAATACAGAGGCAAATGTTCACAGTAAACCACTGAACTGAGAACATGGTCCTCAACGGAGGAGTTAGAGAAAGGATTGAAGGAGATGAAGGGGTTTTCAACCCCAGAAGAACAACAATACCAACCAACCAGAGCTCCCAGGGACTAAAACACCATCCAAAGAGTACACACAGACAGACACATGACTCCACCGTATATGTAGAAGAGGATAGCCTTGTTGGACACGAATGGGAAGAGAAGCCTTTGATTCTGCCAAGGCTGGACTCCTCCCCACACCCACTCCCAGTGTATTAGAATGTCAGGGCAGGGAGGCAGGAAGGGTTGGGTGGTTGGGTGGGGGAAATGGGACAACATTTGAAATGTAAATTTAAAAATATCCAATAAAAGTAAATAAATTCATTAAGTGATGAAGATCATTCACTTTTCTTTGTGAATTTATGTCACTATGTTTTGTTTCTTTTTTTTATTTTTTTACTGGTTCTTTGTGAATTTCACATTATACAAACCAATCTCACGCATCTTCCCCTCCCCTTGCACTCTCCCTCCATCCTTTCAACCTCCTCTTCAACTGAGGAAAAAGTCTCCTTGTGGAAGCTGTATTGTGTTGCAGTGTGTTCTTACTTCTTTGCTTGGAAATGTTTGCTGCAATAATTGTTTGATCTGCTACAAGGCCTCTGACTTCTGCTACTATTTCAATACTGGAACCTTGCTGAGACTTGTATCATACATTCTGTTGTTGGTCTGTGTCATGGTATCCTAAAGTTTTGGATCTATAGGACCAGCCCCTTCATGCACTCTAGCAGTTCATTGATGGTATAGATTTTGAGATGAACCAATTCAAAGCCCTGGATATGGGTCTGAGAGGTGTCTGAGCTTGTTAGTGGGCCAACTCTCCCACTTTCGTGCCCTCTGGATAGTTCATCAACAATCCTTCCAAAGATGACCAGCTCTACCCTGCTACCCAGGAGAAATACAGGGCCTGCTCTTCCAAGTGTTGAAGCCTTTGAGGGACATGGTTAGTTTTCCCACTCTCATGACTCCAGGGCCAGCTCTTCTGCCTGTCAGAGATGGCAAAGAACAAGGAGGGGGCGAAATGTATATCTCCTTCAGCTATACAACAATGCAGTAGACAAGGGTCAGGGCCAGCTCTCCCACACACACAGCCTTCAGGCCATGGCCAGCTCACCTATGCCACTGCCCTCAGGATCAGTTCTGCTTTAAGGCCCAGGTGTGGTGCAGACCTTGCTCCCCTGAGAGCTGTAGCAAGTGAGAGGCAAGTCCACCCTCTCCTCTCAATACCCAGCTGTCCTGCTTTCATAGGTGGTGAGGGACAAGGAAGGTAAGAAGGGCATCTTTACCAAGTCTGTGTTATCACACAGCAATCAAGAGTCAGGGCTGCTTTTCTCCATGCTCATGCCCTCTGGGCCTAGTCATTCACAATCCTTCTCAGAGCCAGCTCTACTGTACTGTCTAGGTAAGATGCAGGACACACTCTGCTGAGTGCTACAGAAGGTGAGAGGCAGGGGCAGCCCTCCTGCTTTCATCATCCCAGGACCAACTCTACCAAGAAACCCAAGTGAGGGTGATACTAGTTCTGCACTATCCTTGCAAATTAAAATAGCCCCGGGCAGCAGCCCAGACCAAGGATGTCCACCTGGCCATTGGTAGCAACAAACCCCTGCTGCTGCCTGGTCACAAACCCAGACCTGTCCCAAGGTGTCAGCACAGGCCAGGACCCCACAATCATTTTGAGTGGCATCACATCATGTTGTTGCTCACTACCCCTCAAGTCTTCAGTTCTGCTTCTCTTTATGGTGCCCCCATCTTTCTGTTTTTCTTTCTCTTCCATTTCTCTCACACGTACCTGCTATTCTTAGTGATGGACTGGGTCTCTTCAGTATCTGGGGTTGGGTCCTCTCAAGGATACTCTCAGAAGTGCTATGCCCTGATATTGCATTATGGTGCCAGGCAGGGCTCATTTCAGGTATGGTCTGCCAACCTACTTCTACCTCCAACTCCTGGCCTGCTAGACACTGGACTCATGGTCATTTCAGGCTAGCTTCCTGCCCAGGTTCCAAGGCTCCAGTTTGGTAGTCATCTTGGGCTTGCTCCCCATCTGGTTTGCCCAAGGGGCTCCATCTATCTCAGGCTCACTCTTGCTTAGGGCCTGCAATCGTAGGTAGGGTTCTAGTCTCCAGCTTACCCCATATTCTGGAAGCTCGTCTGGGCCTGCATGGTGCTGTGGTGGTCACCTCAGGCCAGCTGCCTGCCTAGGCCCTCTGCTTCTAGATTAGTGGTTGTCTTAGGCTCACTGTTTTTTGAGAATGGAAGGCTACTAATCATTTAAATGTTCATAGGTCAGAGCAGAGTGTAGACAAAGTCTCTCCACTCTGCCACCTACTGACACACATGTGACACAACAGCCACATTTGCAATACTTCTGGGGGAGAGATATTTCTTTTTAATAGGATAAGTAATAAATGTTAATTAAAAGTTTTACATATGACTAACAGCATTGACTTGGTCAAACATCTACATGTCTGTAGAATCCTATCACATACAGAGTAGTAAAACTTTGTCTAAGAAAGCAGGTGAGCTAACTACAGATTTTCACTTCTCTCATATTTCCGCCAAGCCTAGTGCCCAGCCTCAACTCCAGCTCTGTAGCAGACTATCTGCTGAGGTTTCACCTCACTCTTTCCTCCATTCCTAGACATCTAAGCAAATCCTGGTGGAAAACATTTATTTGCTCTTTTCCTTTCTCCTATGAAACAACTCACCTCTGCCCTAGGCCAGCCCTAATCTTAAGTGTTAGTTCCTAATAACTACAAACATATATTACCCAGAATCAAAGTGGTCAAAATTATTAGCATCCCCGAAGAATTCCTTACCAGGCAACATATACCCAGTACACCCTAAGAAAACAAAAAAGTCAAAAGAAACCAATGGATCGCATAGTCACCCAGTGAAAACAAGACATAATATCAGCATCTAGAATTGCAGTCTCCTAAACCCAGATGCCCGAATGCTAGGGTGAAA
Source organism: Rattus norvegicus (assembly GCF_021556685.1). Lineage (NCBI taxonomy): Eukaryota > Metazoa > Chordata > Mammalia > Rodentia > Muridae > Rattus > Rattus norvegicus. Next base: position 73,229,685 of record NC_141539.1, on the reverse strand, counting down.
ACACAGTTAACAGTGGCCAGGACAATTTGTCTCCATTAAAGGCCAGCAACCCTACCACAGCAGGCCCTGAATATGCCAACATAGCTGGAGCACAAGACAAAAGCATTAAAATAGCCTTTATGAATATACTTCCTAAACAGGAAGTTAATAGACTCCTTTAAAAAATCTATGAAAGCACGACGGAAGAAAATGAATTAAACTGTTCAAAAACAGAAAGTGGTAATAGAATCAGTAAAGGAAGTTAAAACTAAACAAAATCTGGAAGTGAAAATTTAGTAACTTAAAAAGCAGAAATTAAAGACTTTCTAGAATTCAATGAAAGACAGCACAACTAAACTTATTGGCAAAATGGAGGATATTCTTAGAGTTTATTATACTAAGTGCTTACATTTAAAAATAAATGGAGAGATCTCACACTAGTAACTTAATTGGATACATGAAATCTCTAGAGCAAAAAGAAATAAGCACACCCAAGAGGAGTAAACAAAGATAACAAGAAATAATCAGTCTGAGGGCTAAAATCAATAAAATAGAGACAAAGGGAATAATACAAAAAATCAAAGAAACAAAGAGTTTGAGAAAATCAACAAAATAAACCCTTATCCAAACTAGCTAGAAGAAGAGAGAATATCCAAGTTGACAAAATCAGAAAAGAGAGTATATAACAACAGACATCAAGGAAATCCATAAAAACAAAAGGACATACATTTAAAAAAAACCTATACCCCACCAAACTGGAAAACCTAAAGGAATTGATAATTTTCTCAGTAGGTATTATTGACCAAAGTTGAATCAAGTTTATATAAACAATTTAAATAGACCTATATTCTATAATAAAATAGATTCAGTCATTTTTCTCCCAAAAAAATTAAAAAAAAGCACATGGCCAGATGGTTTTAGAGAAAAAAGCAGACATTTAGAGAAAAATTAATGCCAATACTCCTTAAATTATTTCAGAAAACAGAAACAGAAAGACCATTGCCCAATTCATCATTTTATGATGCCACAGTTACTTTGATACCCAAACCACATAAACACTCAATCAAAAAAGAGTATAGAAGAGCAATTTCTCTTATGAACATAAGTACAAAAATAGTCAATAAAATATTTACAAACCAAATCCAAGAAAACAAAAGATCATCCACCATGGTCAAGTAGGCTTCATCCTAGAGAGGTAGGAATGGTTCAACAAGGATAAAGATATATGCAATCCAACATATAAACAAACTGAAGGATGAAAAGTACACGCTCATCTTATTAGATGCAAAAAAAGGCCTTTGACCATGTCACTCACAGACCTGCCCTCCCACAAATGGTACAGATGGGCCAAAAACACCTGCTTGCCCCCATGCCAGTCACCCAGGAATATGCTAGCTGTGTGGCCATCCTGCAGCAGGAAACACTACAATGTACATGTAGGTGGTAGACAGATTGGCGAGAAGGAGAAGTGGAACGGCTTGAGCACTATGAAGAGAGATGGCACTGGAGACTAAAAGATGGAAACGAGTAGCCTGTTGTGAGTGAGCAGTCCTGCCACCTGGGACCGAAGTGAGGTCCCAGCCCAAGCTGCCTCTGAGAACCAGATCTGGGTCTGTGACTAAGAAACAAGCAGGGGTCTGTGGCTCACATTACAACTAGAAAACAAAAGGTCCTGATCAGGAAAGCCACTAGGAACCATGTGGATGTTCAGGGACTATGCAAAAATGGCCCCATCCCTCACTGGTTGCTGTGCTCTGGAGGACTGGCCCCACCTCTCACTAACAGCAGTATGGAGAGCGGGCCCTATGCCTCACCTGGGCAGCACAGTAAAGCTGGCCCTAGTGGAAGGGATGCAGGCTCAATAGAGAAACTAACCAGACCACTCTTCTGTCTGCTGTGAGGTGACATGCTGCAGGGGTAATGCACCTCCCAACCCCCACCCCCATCTTTCCCCTTACCACCTGAGGTAGTCAGTAGTCAGTAGAGCTGATCCCGAGGGCATGAGAGGAGAAAAGCTGTAGCACTGGGAGAATGGACACAGAACCTTGCCTGGGCAACACGGTAGAGCAATCCCTGGTGGCAAAGGCATAAGTAAGCCATTCCTGAGTGTTTAAGAAAAGGGGGAGGTGGCCCAGCTCCTTGATAGCTGCAGCACTTGGGGAAGTAGATCCAGCAACTCTGGTGACTGGGCACCAGAGTGACTGAACTGTGTGGCTCTGAAGGTGTGGGTGCAGTTGAGTCAGACCTAAGAACATGGGAGGAGATCTGAGCCTACATATGGTGCTTGAGCAGGGCTGTAGAGCTTTCCCTGGTGGTGCAGATAAGGGAGAGTTAAATACTGACCAGCTCAGCTACTACCCAGGCCCATATCCAGGGCTCTGAGTTGACCCACTCCAAAATGTATATCATCTGTGAATGTCTGAGATGCATTCAGGTGGGCCAGTCCTTCTGATGAAAAACTACAGGAGTTCCATTAACACGGGAGAAAAATAGGTTAAGTCCCAGTAAGATCCAATACTGATATCACAGAAGCAAGAGATCTAGAAGCAGACCAATGACTTATTGCAAAGAACATTTTTTGAATGAATGTGTGGAGAGAGTGATACACTGTGGGACACACTGCAATGTACTACAGCACACACTCTAACGTACTACAGCTTACACAGTTAGACATTTTCTCGTTTCTGCTCTTGTACGTTTGTGTGCTTGTATGTTTTATTGTGGAGGCAGGTTGTAATGGTGAAGGGCAGATATGAAGGGACAGGGAGATGAGCAAGACTGGGATACATGACATGAAACTCATGAAGAATTACTAAAAATTAAAAAAAAAACGGTTTTTACAAACAAAAAAAAAGCCCAGACATTTTGGAATTGAATTGAATACCCAAATATAAACCCACGCACTAATAGCATCTTTATCAAATGATGCTGATCAATCTGAATGACTGCATGCAGAAGAATCCAAATAGATGCATAGTCCTCACCCTGACCAAAACTCAACTCCAAATGGATCTAAGACCTTAACATAAAACTAGATCCATTGTGCCAGATAGAAGAGAAAATTGAGAATAGCCTCGAACTCATTTTCACAAGAGAAAACTTCTTGTACAGAATACTAATAGAGCAGGCACTAAGATAAACAATAAATTAAACCTCACAAAACTGAGAGGCTTCTGTGCAGCAAAGGACACTGTCCATCAAAGTAGAAACCTACAGAATGGTAAAAGTGTTTTATCAACCTCACATTCAGTAGAAGGTTCATATCCATGCAGTGCGTATAAAACTGGATTTTGATAAAAAAAAATAACCCAATTTAAAGATGGAGTACAGATATAAACAGAATTCTCAAAAGAGAAGATTTAAATAGCTGAGAAATACTTAAATGTTCAATATCCTTAGTCATCATGAAAATACAAATCAAAACTACTTTGAAATATCACATTATACCCCTCAGAATGGCTAGACCAATAAAAACAAGTGACAGTCTATGCTGGGTGGATGGAGAATGAGGAAACCACTCACCCATTGCTTGTGGGAGTACAAACTTGTACTGGCACTGTTGAAATCAGTGTGGTTCAGACACAAAGTGAAACAACCCAGATGTCCCCTGACAGATTTGCACATGGCATATTACTCAGCTATTAAAAAATGGCATCATGAATTTTGCAGGGAAATGGACGGAAATAGGAAAATTCATCCAGAGTGATGTAACCCAGACCCAAAAAGACAAATATGAGAAGCATTCACTATATGTGGATATTAGTTGTTAAGTCAATGATAACCAAGATACAATCTGTAGAACCACAGAAGTTAGGCATAGAGTATGGGACTAGGGATATATTTCTCTAGGAAAGGGATATAGAATAAATACTTACAGATTAACCTAAGGGAGCTGGAGTGAAAAGATCTGTTGGAGAATTGGAGAGAAGAGAGGAACTGGGGAGAGAATACGGATAGAGACAGCTAAAGTTTAACAGATAATCTCATACAGTAGATGTTGCTTGTCTTAGTCACTGTTCTATTGGTGTGAAAAGACATAATGACTAAGGCAACTCTTATAAAAGAAAGCATTTAGTTAGAGGCTTACTTATATTTCAGAGGTTCAGTCCATTTTCACCATGGCAAGCAATGTGGTTACATGCATGGAGAGAGAGAGAGAAAGAGAGAGAGAGAGAGAGACAGAGACAGAGACAGAGAGACAGAGAGACAGAGACAGAGAGACAGAGACAGAGACAGACACAGAGACAGAGAGAGACAGAGAGAGGAGAGACAGAGAGAGATACTGCCATGGACTTTTGAAACTTGAAACGGCAAAGTCTACCCTGAGTGAACCACTAATTCTAACAAAGCTGTGCCTACTCTGGAAAGGTAACATTTCCTAATCTTTCTCAAATAGTGCCACTTGCTTGTGACTAAGTACTCAAATATATGAACCTATTGAGTCCATTCTTATTCAAAACATCACATTACCATATATATATATATATATATACATATATATATATATATATGAAAGTAAACTAATTGAAATCTCCAAATTTGAAGGACACTGAGCCCCAACTAGATACCTCTTGTCACCAAATGAAGCTTCCAGTACTAGGAACTGGTTACATCTAATTATGTTAGCAAAAGATGTTGTTTGGAAAGCCCCAAACAGCATAGGCTATTGTCACAAGACAGATTGACAGAAATGTACTACTGCTAAAAACAGCGCCTACATAACTCTTTGAACATGAAGAAATCTAAAGCTGGTGCTTACATAAAGCTCACACCCCTACATGCTAGCCTCTTTGAGGAAGAGATTCTGCAGAGTATCAAAGGAAAAATGTAAACCGAACCATAAACCCTTTGATTTACAATGGTGTCTTCCCTACAAGATATGCTAATTCAACATGATACAAAGTTTGTGGGAATAACCAACCACTATCTGATTTTACTAAACTACTCCATGAGACAGAAACCATGCTTTGTGGAGCACTGCTTCGGTGGCCATGAATCTGAAACTAGATATCGCAGGAAACTAGGATGAAACCAAATACCACTGTCCTAAAAATAACATTCAAAAAGTAGCAATAAAATGACTTGCAATGACATTTGTCTATACTCATAGACCAGTGCTGAGCCATCATCAGAGAAGTATCTTCCTATATCACACATGAGACCAAATATGGAGATTCACAGCCAGGCATTATTCAGAGAGTGTGAGAGCTTGGAACAATGAGCCCTAAAGGAAATGTGAGGGACCCTATAAAGGAGTAGGTAGGAAAAGCATAAGGGCAAGAAGGAAAGACCACCAAGAAAACTCTGTCAACAGAATCAAGGCCTATGTGAAACCCACAGAGAATGGGGCAGCACGCACAGGACCTGACCAGATCTAAACCAGATGGGGTCCTAGAGCTGAAGGGAGAAGTGGATACATGCTCTAACCCTATCCCAGAAGCAATGAATGTCCAATTTATAACCACTTTTAAATGAAAATATAGTTTCCTCCATGGGAGTCTTACTGGAAAAACAAACTGGTCTTATGGTAGGCTGCATGCCCTGCAGTAGATCACCAACAGAAGACAAACTCAAGGGCATATTTGGAGATATATTGTCTCATAATGTTGTATCACAGTTCTTCTTTCTTTTTTAATCCTACCCTTTTATTTTTTTAATTTAATTTATATTTTCCCTCTCTCTTTTCTTTCCTTTGTATATATTTTGTGGCTTCCAGATTGGTATCCTTATTGTGCAAACAAGTGGGATTCTATCTCTATATTTGTTTCTTGTGCATTTTCTTGAGATCTTTTCCTTCTGTTTGTTTGTTTGTCCTATTGTGGTGTGGTTTTTTTTTTATCTCATTGTATGTTTTTAATCATTATCCTCTAGAAGCCTGTTTGTTTTCTAATGAAGGACAGAAAAGGGTGAATCTGAATGGAAAATGAAATGTGCGTAAAGGAGGCATTTATCTAACTTGTAGAGCAATGATATCAGACAGATGATGTAAGTGAAGAGAACGAATGGTAGAATGTGCTATTCACCCAGGACAACTGCCATTATTGATTTTATCAATGCTTACTCAACTGGGGCTAAGGTCTCATAAAAGACCCAGTAGGTAAAGGTTTATACCAGATTCCTACAGTTCATTCCACAAGGACTCCTTAGCTTTGTAGATACAAAGGACAGGAGAAGATGGCGGTAAATTTGAATTGTTTCAGTAACTTGTCTATAGTGATGAAAATGAGAAGTGTGAATACTATCAATAATAAAATAACCTACCTGTGCCAAATGGCTTATATCTATAGATGGCAATAGTGTAAGGGACTGTCTGGGAGTGAGTAGGAGGTTTTGAGCTAACAGGTTCAAAAAGCTACTATAAAAGGAATGCAATCTTTATTGGGTAAATTTTCTCAAAAGTGAAGAAAGGGCCTGCAGAACTATTCTCCAGCAAATCTGTGTCTGAGCTGCTTGCCAGGATTGTCACTTCCTTTGATATTTCCTGAAGAGTTTGGCCACATAGCAAAGTTTTAGCTAAAACTCTAAGCACAGACTTTTTTCCACCTAAATTTAAAGGCATAGCAAAATGATATGAGTAAATGCAAGATAACGTTTGTTAGCATGAAATGATGTAACTATTTTGTCTCATTCTTCACAAAGGAATGTTAGAATTATTCATAACTTGATGAGACTACTTTTTATCAAAACAGAAACATTTCTTTCCTTGTTTCTCACAGGAATCTCTCCATTAAATCACATCAGAGATCTATTTCAATCAAAATAAACCATGTGCACACACCCTTTGATATATCCCTATGTGTTGTAGTGATATTCTTCCACATGAGCAGATAAATGTGACATTCAAGAAAGTAAGGAAATTTTAGTTGATAAGTTAATTACTATATAAGGCAGTCTACTGAATTCTGCATGTAAGGATGGTCAAGAGTCATCTCTGAACAAGTGCCCAGTTTCTGATACATCCCCCAAAACAATTTGGAAATCTGTATTACTGTTTTCTAAAACATGGGTCCATCCATGTAATAATTTGCTATGTGTAATAATTTCCTCCATCACTGTACTCAGTTCTCTTCAGTAAGTAGAGCTTATGTGATTCTCATAGAAACTTTCAAATCCAAGGAGTTATCTTTCTAAAGAGCCGAGATATCTCTTTACTAGTAATCAAACAAATAATAACATGAATAATAATGAAAAAGTGATGATAATGCTATACTAGTATATTAATATTATTACCAAAGTTGTGTGTCACATACTGTAAATCGTTTAAATAGATTAACTTTTCATAAAACCCTCAGAAGCTTATTCTCTATGGTGGAAATGGAAACTTAGCCAAACTAAAGCCTTTCTTCAGCTAAGGAATGTTAAAAGCAGTGGTGAAAATTGATTGAGTTGAATCTAAAGCTGCTGTGTGTGTACAAGAGAGATGCTAAGGAGTTTAAATCAAGGTCTCTGGAAAACTTGTATCACAGACTTGGTTTCTCATAAGTCCTTCCAGAAATTCGCTATGTGTGAATATATATATATACATATATATATTGAATATATATTACTATATTACTTATTGGTGAATAGCCCTTGGTCAGTCTTTGCTAGGTGAATGGAGGAAACTTGAAAGGTCAGTTCAGCTTACCCACAAGGCTTGTGCTTTATAAGTACTTCTCAAATAAAAAGAAATATTGCTGCCTTTTAAAGAAGAGAACCAGCTTAAAAAGGACAGCCACACTAAGACTTTGTAACCTTGTATTGGTGCTGTGGTTAATGCATTGCGCCTTGAAGCAAAATGTCCACTTAAAATGAGATTTGGAACATTCTAATCAAGTGGCAGAAATAAATTTAAAAGCAGAAAAAAGAATAACTGTTGTCATTTCCTGAAGTTGAGTAGAACTTTCCCTTTTTTTCAGTTTCACTTTTTAATCCTGAGGCATTGCTTCAGTGTGTATACATTTATGCTAATCATATACCACAGCCACGGGTTCTTCTATCAATATGAAATGTTTTGTACTTGCTGTTTTTGTGCATCTTGTATTGTTATGTGCAATATACAAAATAATGTGTCTAACTATGCCATTTATGCTTTTGAAAGAAAAAGCAAATTACTTACTAAAGAGAATGGCATTTGCATGCATGTGTGTCAGCTTTCAAGCCATTTCCTTCTACAAAATATTGCTTTCTACACTTAGAAAATGCATCCATCCATCAGTTACAAACCATTTCAAAGCACTTTATGAATCTACAGAGCAAAATGTACTTATCTTACATTGGCAGTGTCCCAGCTGTTACAAAATTGCTATTGTCCTAATACTTACAAGGCAATTTTAGCATCAGTTAATAATTTTACAGGATAGATAACTTCTAAAGCATTATAAAATGACAGACATTAAACAATAGCAACTTAGCATTTTTCGAAACAGTTCATGACAGCTTAAAAACTAAAGTGATTTTAATGTATAGTCTATGTAGTTTTAGTTTCTCATTGACAATTCCTTTAGAAGATAAAAGTGTGAAAACCCTTTTAAATAGTGGGTGAAAGAATAAAACAAATTTATCTTTAAAGATATTCAGTAAAAATCTCAATTAGGAATAATGTCTCAAATCTTCCTGTTCAGATAGTGGGTGACAAGAATTCGAATTTATTTAGGCAGAAAAAAATGATGGTATCATTTAATGGTAGGGTACCACAAAATAAAAAGGCATATCTATTCATTAAAGCTAATACAAAAAAGAAAAATACAATGAACAGCATTTTATATAAATCAGTATGCATTATTTCTTCCTAAACACTGTTTTCTATCAATCTTAGTTTAAAGGCTTCAGTTAAAGAAAGAATCTTGGTAAATGTACCATGTGTGATCTCTCTTGCTCCCTTTGTTTAAGTTGGTGGGATAGCCACACGAGTCACTTTTAGCTGGATATGTTACCACTCACCTTAGATAGATGATGCTTTGATAGTGCACAAAGAATAATAGCCGTAAACAAACTTTATTAATTAGGTATTTGATATATTACCTGTGCAATATCCTCAAAGATATAAAAATCTTTTGATAAGAACTATTGTACATCAGAAATTATTTTCATAAATTGATCTGTTAAATAAAACAAATTATTGCCAATATTCACCAAGGCCAATTGACCACATCAGATGACCAAACCTCCCTAGTATACAAATACCATGTTTTCTATCACTGAGTCACTGACATGGTGTGGGATCATTGTACGCTATGCTTCTGTATAGCAAACCATGCTCCTTCAGGAGCCCTTAGATTTTTCCAAATTATGAAAATCCACACATTTGATTCTGTCTGTCATATTTACTACTCTTATTGTCTCAAGCATACATGATCTTTTGTGAGACCAGAACATGGTTTTTCAGTTTCAGAACTTTTAATGATACTAAAAGAGTAAAGAAAATTATAACTCTAGAAGTCTTAAGTACTTTTACAATATGATATTATTTAATCAAATACAGATACTTGTACATGGAGACACCCTGAGTATATATGTGGCAAAATACACCAAAGAGCCAGATATCCTATAGCCTCCCCTAAGTACAAAACAACTGGTTTTGTCTCTGTTCTGTTCTAGGCAACACCTGTAAAGTGTAGAAAGTGCTGGGTGAACAAAAACATTTGTAGGGTGAATGATGATTGAATCGTGCTAATTCAATCTGAAATAATTAACTCTTCCCTAGGTGTTGGAAGTTTCAAATCCTTTTTCTTCAGTTTGGATATAGAGAATTGCTTTCAAAAAGAAAAAAAAAACTCACATGAATCTCACTTACAAAGTCAAGCATATACTTCTTGCCAAGTTATTAAAACTTTGTATTAAGAACATTGATGTGCCTAAAATTGCAAAGTATCTTTATCAGAATAATCTATGTTAATATAAAACTGATATAGTTATAATGATAATATAGAAAACTAGATTAATTTCAGGTAATTCTTTGCCATTATTCATTATCAATTTTTAACAGATCTATTTGCTGAAATGGATCTAGTAATATTAACAAGGATGGTTAGTATTAATACTGTTAATAAAGTATAGAAGGGTCAGGATCCAGATTACACATCTACATTTTTAGAAAAAAAAATACTCTGGGCACCAAGTGTTTTCCTTAAAGTTGTAATTTTAAAATGTCATTTGACTCAATCATTTCTTGTGACTTTTTTCTTCTCTTAATCTCAATTCAAAACTCAGGGTAACCTTTAGCTGAAATGTGTTTAGCGACAATGATAATGAACTTTACATGAACAACAATAGAAAATTTGTTTTAGATAAGAAGTTATTTTCCAATAAATCCTCGCAGGTCCTAATTTTCACAGAGAACTAGCCAAAAACCTCGTCATCTTTCAGGTTCTAGCACACCTATAATACCTCCATCCTACATAGACCTTGAGTTGAGATGTCTTTCCTCTCCAAACCATGATATGTCTATACATCCTCCCAGCTCTCTAGACTTTTCCAAGGGAGAAAATGCTTACTGCTTATCAAAGGGAAAGATCACATTAACTGTCAGAGAAATAAACCTGAATCTCTAGTCTCAGTCACACTAAAGTCAGCTCCTAGAAATAAAACTACCCCAGTCCTACTTAAGATTTAAGCATGCAGCCAGAATTTTAGTTAGATTTTTATTCCATTGTTGAGTCACTACATCTAAAAATATGTTGGGATCTTAGTGTCTTTGCTAACGTATCATTCACACCTGCATGGCATGAATTATTAATATAAAAATTATAATTTTAAATTGTTTGTATTACCAAGACATACATCAACCAGTTTTATGCAAGGAAATCTGAAGGACAAAATAAAACAGTTCAGAGGAGAAACTACCATAGTGTCAGGAGATTGTTCCCGAATTAAGCTTTGTAAAGTTTTCTCCAAAGATTGACCATTGCTGATCTAGTGCTTGTAGCTCAAGTCTCAGAAAGAGGCAGATTGATTTGATTTGATTTGATTTGATTTCTGGGGCATTTTTTCATCCCAATTAGGGTCTTAATCTCTGAACTTTGCTAGGAAACATCCTATCCCAGAAAAACTTCACTGAAACAGTCATGCTATACAGCTGTTCTAAAGCTGTTGTTTTTGTGTTGTCTGTATGTTCTAAAACTGTTGTCTTCTTACCCTAAGGATGCTCTATTTGCGGTGAAATTAATTTGTTCAAAATTAGTTCATGTTAGAATCTACCCATAGCTTAATCTCACCTCTCCCATCAATTAATATAAGCCAAGAATCCTTAAAACCCTAGAATGACTGTAACCTTATCGATTTTAATGTATCAAGGAGTCAGAATGCCTGAAGTTGAATCCTTCTGTGATATTTCTGCTATGTGTGTCTTTAGGAAAAAGTGCTTGATATCTCAATTGCCGTAGTTAAAATACTAAATTCAGTAGCTCAAATTCATATTAAGTGTTCTGAATAATAATTCATATTAAATAAATACTCTTAAGTATTGTCCCAAGTTCTAGGCAAGCTGATTATTATTTTATATGTTTTAGTTGTTCAGATCCTCCTTTTTTAAGTTAATGCTCATTACAGCAACACAGAACTCAGCTACTACATTTTTGGTACTGCACACAAAATCGGCAGAAAATACATCCAGCTGAGAAGATAACAAGGGAACATAATATTATTTGAAAGTAAAATACTTTGTAATATTATAAAATGATGTTCAAATTACAAGTGTTATATTTGAAATTATTATTCAAGAGTCTATTTTGCTTCAGAATATTTCAAGATCAACATTAGTTGATAATTATAACATTTATAATAATATACATTACAAAATAAATAGTATGACTTTAATCTAGTAGAAAAATATCAAAAGTATAACTAAAGACAACATTTAAATCCTGTAAGTTCAAGGCTTTATGAGTAAACACATAAAATTAAAGAAATTTCAAAATTATAAAGCATGTTTCTACTATAGTAGTCATTGTGAAAATGTAGATATTGACATCACTGATAATATAGATTTTCTTTAATTTATCATAAACCTCACTGTTGTATGACTTGCATTCCACTATAAAGTCATTATATACATGACCTCATTTATTCCAACTCACCTTTTAATCACATCTCAGTTTTATTTATTTTTATTAATTTTTAAATTAATTATTTTATTTATTTACATCACAAATTTTGTCCCCTCCCAGTCCCCCCCTCTTTGCCCCCTCCTCCCAGAGTTCTTCACCCCATACCCATCCTTTTCATCTCTAAGAGGGTACACTCACCCCTGGATATCCCCTTTTCCTGGGGCATCAAGATTCCACAAGACTAGGTGCAGTCTTCTCCACTGAAATCAGACAAGGCAGTCCTCTGCTACATATGTGCCGGGGGCCTCAGACCAACCCATGTATGCTCTTTGGATGGTGGCTTAATCTCTGAGAGCTCCCAGAGGTCCAGGTTAATTATTACTCTTGGTCTTCCTATGAGGTTCCCATCCTCTTCTCCTAACTCTTCTATAGGAGTTCCTGAACTCAGCCCAATGGTTGGCTGTAAGTATCCGCATCTGCTGCAGTCAGCTACTGGTAGACTCAGAGGACAGCCATGCTAGTCTCATGTCTGTAAGCACAACAGACATCTGTGAGATTTTGGTGCTTGCCCAGGAGATGGATTCTAAGTTGGGCCAGTCACTGGATGACCTTTCCTTCAGTTTCTGCTCCATTTTTGTCCCTGCATTACTTTTAGACAGTAACAATTCTAGGTCAAAGTTTTGAAGGTAGGTTGGTGACCCCATTCCTCTATTTGGACCTCTCAGTTTTAAACAAAAGTTCCTTTATATTCCTGACATTTCACATTTCAAATAATGAAGGAAGAGATTCATGATAGAAATTGTATTTTCTCCAAGAATTTCCTCAAGTGTAAAGGTTTAGGTCAATGGTGGAGTTTGTTTACTGCTTTTTTTCAATCACATGCCTTCAAATTATGAGATTATCTTGATATCTTGCACATAAGATCTTCAAAATTCTTTATAATGTGCATTAATTTTCAAGTATTGAGTAGGCATGATTATTTTGTACAAAGGGGAAAAATTCATGGTATTAAAAGTCCAAGTACCAAATTTCAGTTTGCCATTGGGCAAATGTTTCACAAAATTGAAAATCTTCCAAAAACAAATACAAAAAAAAACCATGGCTTATGTTTTTCAGAAGTTACTTCTCTCGCTTCTAAAAATAATGTATTTAAGGTGAATTCTATTTTATTCACTTCAATCATCACATAATATGCGTATACTAATAAGTGTTTACTTCTATTTGCTACAGAGATTCAAATACTTCCTAGGCTATCAATATCACAGATAGGACAAGTCATACATGTTTGCTATCATAGCATCCCAGCTAGGGCAAGAAGATCTTCATTTTGAACCCACCTAAGTGATAGCTCATCTCATTGTAACTCAAACTATTAACTACTGGGAAAACAGTTGGAAGGCTAAAAGGGTATGCATGGTCTTAGTTAATTTCCAATTGCTGTGATAAAACACTATGACCCAAAGCTACATTTTGAATTAAGAGTTTATTTTATCTTACCTTTCCAGCTCCACCATTAAGAAAGAGGAGTTGAAGCTAGGACTCAAGACAGAAACCTGGAGGAAGAATTGAATCAGAAGCAGAAAAATCTGCTCCATTTTTAGATCATCTAAAACCATCTATCCAGGAGTGTTATCATCCCCAGCAAGCTTTGTCCTTCCACATAAATCATTAATCAACAAAATATCAAAAGCTCCATATACTCCCTTCTAAATGTTATAGACAATTGCCAATGCTATCGGTTACCCTTCCCAACCTGATGGTAAGAGTTGCTCAAGCCACAACTTATTTCTGTCACTGAACATAGAAAGATCAAGCTGAGATACAACTAGAGGCTCCATCCCTACTAACATACATAGTGTCTGGATCAAGCCACAACTTATTTCTGTCACTGAACATAGAAAGATCAAGCTGAGATACAACTAGAGGCTCCATCCCTACTAACATACATAGTGTCTGGAAGGTGGCACCAGAAGAGAAAAGTATTCCTTGATCATACCCAGCTATGACCCTGATCCCTGTCACCTACAATATCAGCCTGCATGCATAATATACCGGGGCAAAAGTATTGCAGATATGGAAATAACCAACAACTATTTACAATGGACTTAAGGCCTACTCCATGAGATGGAACAAACACCTAAACCTGTTAATGAGGCCAAAATACAATGCAAGACAGACCATGAGCCTATCTTACTACTATTATTCTGCTAAATGAAAATAGCAATGTAACAACTCCTAATGACCTATTTCTACACCCATAGGTCCATGCATTGCTTAACTGTTATCAGAGAAGCTTCTTCTTTCAGCACATAGTACTTAACCCTGAGTCTAAAAGTGGAAAATGTGCAGACAATGAGAGAGAGAGACCTTTGATCATTCAGTTCTAAATGTTGTATCTATATCAAAACCAACACCTGAAGGCTTGCATATCTATGCAGAAGAGAAGGCACAAAGATTGCCAAGGATGCAGATAGTGGATAATTCCAAGGAAAGAGCATCTTCCAGGCACAATAGGACTAATGCACATTTGAACTGACTGTATAGCATGCATAAAACTATGCAAATTCAAGCCAGACATAATCGACATCAGAGGGCAGAGGATCAGTAGGAGAGAGGGGCTGGGAGAGAGAATGGAAGTCAGTGTGAGGTTATCTCTGGAATAAGCCAAAGAATTGAGAGAGGAAAGGCTCTGGGAAGTCAGTAGGCATGACCCTATCTAAGACTCCTAGCATTGGGAAGATAAGGAGCCTGATATTGTCACCTCCCTATCCAATCAGTACTTCTAGTGGAGGCAAGAGGACACTGACATACCCACAAAACCTTTCACCTAAAATTTGTCCTGTATACAAGATGTACAGAGATGATGATGCAGCAGAGACTGAGGAAATGGCCAACCACTCACTGGGCCAACTTGAGACCTACACTATGGAAGAGAGCCAACCCCTACACTTTTAATGATGTTCTGATATGCTTGTACACAGGAGCCTAACATAAGTGTCTTCTGAAAGGTTTCATCCATCAGCTGATAGATACAGATGCAGAGACTCACAGCCAACATTAGGTGCATCTTCTGTAGTCTTGTGAAAGTGTAGGGGGAAGGATGAAGGAAGCCCAAGTGATCAAGGGCACCATAAGAACTAACCTGGGCCCTCTGAGGCTTACAGATACTGAACAATCACCAAAGAGCATGCATAGGTTGGACCTAGACCCCCTATACATATGTAGAAGATGTGTAACTTGGTCTTCATGCGGGTCCTCTAACAACTGGAGCAGGGGCTGTCTCTGACTCTGGTGCCTGCCTTTGGATCCCTTTACCCTAAGGGCTACCTCCTCTGGCCTCAATGGGAGAGGATGTGTTTAGTTCAGCTACAAGTCATTGGTCAGTACCTATGGGGGGGTCCTCCCACTCTCCCAGGAGACAGTGAGAGGAAAAGGGGGTATGAGAGTGTGGTTGAAAAGAAAGAAGGCAGGACCATGAATGGGAGATAAATAAATAAATTAATGGAAAAAAGGGCTCGTTCTGAGTAGATTGATCTAGTAACTTCTATCAGAACTCCTGTGGGTACACAAAATATAAAAATGAGATTAGATTAACAGTTAAATATTATGGTCTTAGACTTAAGCTTTGCTTCCTTTCTTGTGTGTATTTAAAATATGTTAATTTTGGTTGCTATCATATGACACAAAAAGAGCAAAAACCAAGAAAAAAGGCCAGTACAGAAAAGGGAAGTTGGCCACCAAGTACTAACCATAATTGAGAGACTACTTTGCAAGAAAGAAAGAAGCAAATGAGTTTTCTCTAATGGATACTAAATATATTAACTATACCCTAGCATAGGCCTAATGCTCAGAGGTAGTTTGACCAATACAAACTGTGGTTGTATTGTTTGCTTTTTTGCAGTTTGGTATTTCCCTTTGTTTTATCTTGTAATGTATTTGTTGTTGTTGTTGTTGTTGTTGTTGTTGTTGTTGTTGTTGCTGCTGCTGCTGCTGCTGCTGCTGCGGCTGTTTGGGGAGCTGTTTTGTTTTTGAGGGAGAGAAAGGACATAAAGTTGGGTGAGTGTGATGTACAAAGCTTAAGTCCAAGTGGATCAAGGACCTCCACATCAAGCCAGATACACTCAAACTGATAGCAGAAAAAGTGGGGAAGAGTCTCAAGCACATGGGCACTGGTGAAAATTTCCTGAACAAAACAACAATGACTCATGCTTTAAGATCAAGAATCAACAAATGGGACCTCAAAAAACTGTAAAGCTTCTGTAAGGCAAAAAAGACACTGTATTTAGGACAACATGGCAACCAACAGATTGGGAAAGGATCCTTACCAATCTTACATCTGATAGAGGGCTAATATCCAAAATATACAAAAAACTCGAGAAGTTAGACTTCAGAAAGCCAATTAATCCTATTAAAAATAGGGTACAGATTCGGTCTCCAGCTCCGAAAAAAAAAAGAAGAAAAAAAAATAGGGTACAGAGCTAAATAAAACATTCTCAGCTGAGGATTATCGAATATCCAAAAAGCACCTAAAGAAATGTTCAAATCCTTTGTCATCAGGAAAATGCAAATCAAAACAACCATGAGATTCCACCTCACACCAGTCAGAATGGCTAAGATGAAAAACTCAGGTGAGCAGCAGCTCTCTGCTCCCAGACCCGGTGAGAGAGAGACCCAACCGCCTGGTCAGTTGGGCACTCCTGAGGCTGCAGAGCGGAAGAGACCACCAACACTGCTCACCCCTGCCCACATCCCTGGCCCAAGAGGAAACTGTATAAGGCCTCTGGGCTCCCGTGGGGGAGGGCCCAGGAGCGGCAGGACCCCTGCCTGAGACACCCCCAGAACCTGAAGGAAACAGACCGGATAAACAGTTCTCTGCACCCAAATCCCCTGGGAGGGAGAGCTAAACCTTCAGAGAGGCAGACAAGCCTGGGAAACCAGGAGAGACTGCTCCCTGCACACACATCTCAGACGCCAGGGGAAAAAGCCAAAGACCATCTGGAACCCTGATGCACTGAAGCTCCCGGAAACAGCGGCACAGGTCTTCCTGGTTGCTGCCGCTGCAGAGAGCCCGTGGGCAACACCCCACGAGCGAACTTGAGCCTCGGGACCACAGGTAAGACCAACTTTTCTGCTGCAAGAAAGCTGCCTGGTGAGCTTGGGATACACGGAAGCAGAATTCCTCTAGGACCGGGCACATTCTGTGTTTACCGGAAGTCCCACACCCGCGGATCCCGGCCCACAGCAGCTCTCTGCTCCCAGACCCCTTGAGAGAGAGAGACCCAACCGCCTGGTCAGGTGGGCACTCCAGAGGCTGCAGAGCAGAAGAGACCACCAACACTGCTCACCCCTGCCCACATCCCTGGCCCAAGAGGAAACTGTATAAGGCCTCTGGGCTCCCGTGGGGGAGGGCCCAGGAGCGGCAGGACCCCTGCCAGAGACACCCCCAGAACCTGAAGGAAACAGACCGGATAAACAGTTCTCTGCACCCAAATCCCCTGGGAGGGAGAGCTAAACCTTCAGAGAGGCAGACAAGCCTGGGAAACCAGAAGAGACTGCTCCCTGCACACACATCTCAGACCCCAGAGGAAAAAGCCAAAGACCATCTGGAACCCTGGTGCACTGAAGCTCCCGGAAGGGGTGGCACAGGTCTTCCTGGTTGCTCCCGCTGCAGAGAGCCCCTGGGCAGCACCCCACAAGCGAACTTGAGCCTCGGGACCACAGGTAAGACCAACTTGTCTGCTGCAAGAAAGCTGCCTGGTGAACTCAAGACACAGGCCCACAGGAACAGCTCAAGACCTGTAGAAAGGAAAAACTACACGCCCGAAAGCAGAACACTCGGTCCCCATAACTGACTGAAAGAGAGGAAAACAGGTCTACAGCATTCCTGACACACAGGCTTATAAGACAGTCTAGCCACTGTCAGAAATAGCAGAACAAAGTAACACTAGAGATAATCTGATGGCGAGAGGCAAGCACAGGAACCCAAGCAACAGAAACCAAGACTACATGGCACCATCGGAGCCCAATTCTCCCATCAAAACAAGCATGGAATATCCAAACACACCAGAAAAGCAAGATCTAGTTTCAAAATCATTTTTGTTCATGATGCTGGAGGACTTCAAGAAAGACGTGAAGAACTCCCTTAGAGAACAAGTAGAAGCCTACAGAGAGGAATCGCAAAAATGCCTGAAAGAATTCCAGGAAAACATAAATAAACAAGTAGAAGCCCATAGAGAGGAGACACAAAAATCCCTGAAAGAATTCGAGGAAAACACAATCAAACAGTTGAAGGAATTAAAAATGGAAATAGAAGCAATCAAGAAAGAACACATGGAAAGAACCCTGGATATAGAAAACCAAAAGTAGAGACAAGGAGCTGTAGATACAAGCTTCACCAACAGAATACAAGAGATGGAAGAGAGAATCTCAGGAGCAGAAGATTCCATAGAAATCATTGACTCAACTGTCAAAGATAATGTAAAGCGGAAAAAGCTACTGGTCCAAAACATACAGGAAATCCAGGACTCAATGAGAAGATCAAACCTAAGGATAATAGGTATAGAAGAGAATGAAGACTCCCAGCTCAAAGGACCAGTAAATATCTTCAACAAAATCATAGAAGAAAACTTACCTAACCTAAAGAAAGAGATACCCATAGACATACAAGAAGCCTACAGAACTCCAAATAGATTGGACCAGAAAAGAAACACCTCCCGTCACATAATAGTCAAAACACCAAACGCACAAAATAAAGAAAGAATATTAAAAGCAGTAAGGGAAAAAGGTCAAGTAACATACAAAGGCAGACCTATCAGAATCACACCAGACTTCTCGCCAGAAACTATGAAGGCCAGAAGATCCTGGACCTATGTTATACAGACCCTAAGAGAACACAAATGCCAGCCCAGGTTACTGTATCCAGCAAAACTCTCAATTAACATTGATGGAGAAACCAAGATATTCCATGACAAAACCAAATTTACACAATATCTTTCTACAAATCCAGCACTAAAAAGGATAATAAATGGTAAAGCCCAACATAAGGAGGCAAGCTATACCCTAGAAGAAGCAAGAAAATAATCGTCTTGGCAACAAAACAAAGAGAATGAAAGCACACAAACATAACCTCACATCCAAATATGAATATAACGGGAAGCAATAATCACTATTCCTTAATATCTCTCAATATCAATGGCCTCAACTCCCCAATAAAAAGACATAGATTAACAAACTGGATACGCAAGGAGGACCCTGCATTCTGCTGCCTACAGGAAACACACCTCAGAGACAAAGACAGACAATACCTCAGAGTGAAAGGCTGGAAAACAACTTTCCAAGCAAATGGTCAGAAGAAGCAAGCTGGAGTAGCCATTCTAATATCAAATAAAATTAATTTCCAACTAAAAGTCATCAAAAAAGATAAGGAAGGACACTTCATATTCAACAAAGGAAAAATCCACCAAGATGAACTCTCAATCCTAAATAACTATGCCCACATACAAGGGCACCTACATACGTAAAAGAAACCTTACTAAAGCTCAAAACACACATTGCACCTCACACAAAGATAGTGGGAGACTTCAACACCCCACTCTCATCAATGGACAGATCATGGAAACAGAAATTAAACAGTGATGTCGACAGACTAAGAGAAGTCATGAGCCAAATGGACTTAACGGATATTTATAGAACATTCTATCCTAAAGCAAAAGGGTATACCTTCTTCTCAGCTCCTCATGGTACTTTCTCCAAAATTGACCATATAATTGGTCAAAAAACGGGCCTCAACAGGTACAGAAAGTTAGAGATAATCCCATGCGTGCTATCGGACCACCACGGCCTAAAACTGGTCTTCAATAACAATAAGGGAAGAATGCCCACATATACGTGGAAATTGAACAATGCTCTACTCAATGATAACCTGGTCAAGGAAGAAATAAAGAAAGAAATTAAAAACTTTTTAGAATTTAATGAAAATGAAGATACAACATACCCAAACTTATGGGACACAATGAAAGCTGTGCTAAGAGGAAAACTCATAGCGCTGAGTGCCTGCAGAAAGAAACAGGAAAGAGCATATGTCAGCAGATTGACAGCACACCTAAAAGCTCTAGAACAAAAAGAAGCAAATACACCCAGGAGGAGTAGAAGGCAGGAAATAATCAAACTCAGAGCTGAAATCAACCAAGTAGAAACAAAAAGGACCATAGAAAGAATCAACAGAACCAAAAGTTGGTTCTTTGAGAAAATCAACAAGATAGATAAACCCTTAGCCAGACTAACGAGAGGACACAGAGAGTGCGTCCAAATTAACAAAATTAGAAATGAAAAGGGAGACATAACTACAGATTCAGAGGAAATTCAAAAAATCATCAGATCTTACTATAAAAACCTATATTCAACAAAATTTGAAAATCTTCAGGAAATGGACAATTTCCTAGACAGATACCAGGTATCGAAGTTAAATCAGGAACAGATAAACCAGTTAAACAACCCCATAACTCCTAAGGAAATAGAAGCAGTCATGAAAGGTCTTCCATCCAAAAAGAGCCCAGGTCCAGACGGGTTTAGTGCAGAATTCTATCAAACCTTCATAGAAGACCTCATACCAATATTATCCAAACTATTCCACAAAATTGAAACAGATGGAGCACTACCGAATTCCTTCTACGAAGCCACAATTACTCTTATACCTAAACCACACAAAGACACAACAAAGAAAGAGAACTTCAGACCAATTTCCCTTATGAATATCGAAGCAAAAATACTCAATAAAATTCTGGCAAACCGAATTCAAGAGCACATCAAAACAATCATCCACCATGATCAAGTAGGCTTCATCCCAGGCATGCAGGGATGGTTTAATAAGGAAAACCATCAACGTGATCCATCATATAAACAAACTAAAGAACAAAACCACATGATCATTCCATTAGATGCTGAGAAAGCATTTGACAAAATTCAAGACCCCTTCATGATAAAAGTCCTGGAAAGAATAGGAATTCAAGGCCCATACCTAAACATAGTAAAAGCCATATACAGCAAACCAGTTGCTAACATTAAACTAAATGGAGAGAAACTTGAAGCAATCACACTAAAATCAGGGACTAGACAAGGCTGCCCACTCTCTCCCTACTTATTCAATATAGTTCTTGACGTTCTAGCCAGAGCAATCAGACAACAAAAGGAGATCAAAGGGATAGAGATCGGAAAAGAAGAGCTCAAAATATCACTATTTGCAGATGACATGATAGTATATTTAAGTGATCCCAAAAGTTCCACCAGAGAACTACTAAAGCTGATAAACAACTTCAGCAAAGTGGCTGGGTATAAAATTAACTCAAATAAATCAGTTGCCTTCCTCTATACAAAAGAGAAACAAGCCGAGAAAGAAATTAGGGAAACGACACCCTTCATAATAGACCCAAATAATATAAAGTACCTCGGTGTGACTTTAACCAAGCAAGTAAAAGATCTGTACAATAAGAACTTCAAGACACTGAGGAAAGAAATTGAAGAAGACCTCAGAAGATGGAAAGATCTCCCATGCTCATGGATTGGCAGGATTAATATAGTAAAAATGGCCATTTTACCAAAAGCAATCTACAGATTCAATGCAATCCCCATCAAAATACCAATCCAATTCTTCAAAGAGTTAGACAGAACAATTTGCAAATTCATCTGGAATAACAAAAAACCCAGGATAGCTAAAGCTATCCTCAACAATAAAAGGACTTCAGGGGGAAACACTATCCCTGAACTCAAGCAGTATTACAGAGCAATAGTGATAAAAACTGCATGGTATTGGTACAGAGACAGACAGAGAGACCAATGGAATAGAATTGAAGACCCAGAAATGAACCCACACACCTATGGTCAATTGATTTTTGACAAAGGAGCCAAAACCATCCAATGGAAAAAAGATAGCATTTTCAGCAAATGGTGCTGGTTCAACTGGAGGGCAACATGTAGAAGAATGCAGATCGATCCATGCTTATCACCCTGTACAAAGCTTAAGTCCCAGTGGATCAAGGACCTCCACATCAAACCAGACACACTCAAACTAATAGAAAAAAAACTGGGGAAGCATCTGGAACACATGGGCACTGGAAAAAATTTCCTGAACAAAACACCAATGGCTTATGCTCTAAGATCAAGAATCGACAAATGGGATCTCATAAAACTGCAAAGCTTCTGTAAGGCAAAGGACACGGTGGTTAGGACAAAACGGGAACCAACAGATTGGGAAAAGATCTTTACCAATCCTACAACAGATAGAGGCCTTATATCCAAAATATACAAAGAACTCAAGAAGTTAGACCGCAGGGAAACAAATAACCCTATTAAAAAATGGGGTTCAGAGCTAAACAAAGAATTCACAGCTGAGGAATGCCGAATGGCTGAGAAACACCTAAAGAAATGTTCAACATCTTTAGTCATAAGGGAAATGCAAATCAGAACAACCCTGAGATTTCACCTCACACCAGTGAGAATGGCTAAGATCAAAAACTCAGGTGACAGCAGATGCTGGCGAGGATGTGGAGAAAGAGGAACACTCCTCCATTGTTGGTGGGATTGCAGACTGGTAAAACCATTCTGGAAATCAGTCTGGAGGTTCCTCAGAAAATTGGACATTGAACTGCCTGAGGATCCAGCTATACCTCTCTTGGGCATATACCCAAAAGATGCCTCAACATATAAAAGAGACACATGCTCCACTATGTTCATCGCAGCCTTATTTATAATAGCCAGAAAATGGAAAGAACCCAGATGCCCTTCAACAGAGGAATGGATACAGAAAATGTGTTACATCTACACAATGGAATATTACTCAGCTATCAAAAACAACGAGTTTATGAAATTCATAGGCAAATGGTTGGAACTGGAAAATATCATCCTGAGTGAGCTAACCCAATCACAGAAAGACATACATGGTATGCACTCATTGATAAGTGGCTATTAGCCCAAATGCTTGAATTACCCTAGATCCCTAGAACAAATGAAACTCAAGACGGATGATCAAAATGTGAATGCTTCACTCCTTCTTTAAATGAGGAAAAAGAATACCCTTGGCAGGGAAGGGAGAGGCAAAAATTAAAACAGAGACTGAAGGAACACCCAATCAGAGCCTGCCCCACATGTGGCCCATACATATACAGCCACCCAATTAGACAAGATGGATGAAGCAAAGAAGTGCAGACCGACAGGAGCCGGATGTAGATCGCTCCTGAGAGACACAGCCAGAATACAGCAAATACAGAGGCGAATGCCAGCAGCAAACCACTGAACTGAGAATAGGTCCCCCGTTGAAGGAATCAGAGAAAGAACTGGGAGAGCTTGAAGGGGCTCGAGACCCCAAAAGTACAACAATGTCAAGCAACCAGAGCTTCCAGGGACTAAGACACTACCTAAAGACTATATATGGACTGACCCTGGACTCTGACCCCATAGGTAGCAATGAATATACTAGTAAGAGCACCAGTGGAAGGGGAAGCCCTGGGTCCTGCTAAGACTGAACCGCCAGTGAACTAGACTATGGGGGGAGGGCGGCAATGGGGGGAGGGTTGGGAGGGGAACACCCATAAGGAAGGGGAGGGGGGAGGGGGATTTTGCCCGGAAACCAGGAAAGGGAATAACACTTGAAATGTATATAAGAAATACTCAAGTTAATAAAAAAAAAAAAACTTTTTAGAATTTAATGAAAATGAAGGTACAACATACCCAAACTTATGGGACACAATGAAAGCTGTGCTAAGAGGAAATCTCATAGCGCTGAGTGCCTGCAGAAAGAAACAGGAAAGAGCATAGGTCAGCAGCTTGACAGCACACCTAAAAGCTCTAGAACAAAAAGAAGCACATACACCCAGGAGGAGTAGAAGGCAGGAAATAATCAAACTCAGAGCTGAAATCAACCAAGTAGAAACAAAAAGGACCATAGAAAGAATCAACAGAACCAAAAGTTGGTTCTTTGAGAAAATCAACAAGATAGATAAACCCTTAGCCAGACAAAAGGGAGGACACAGAGAGTGCGTCCAAATTAACAAAATCAGAAATGAAAAGGGAGACATAACTACAGATTCAGAGGAAATTCAAAAAATCATCAGATCTTACTACAAAAACATTTATTCAACAGAACTTGAAAATCTTCAGGAAATGGACAATTTCCTAGACAGATACCAGGTATCGAAGTTAAATCAGGAACAGATAAACCAGTTAAACAACCCCATAACTCCTAAGGAAATAGAAGCAGTCATTAAAGGTCTCCCAACCAAAAAGAGCCCAGGTCCAGACGGGTTTAGTGCAGAATTCTATCAAACCTTCATAGAAGACCTCATATCAATATTATCCAAACTATTCCACAAAATTAAAACAGATGGAGCACTACCGAATTCCTTCTATGAAGCCACAATTACTCTTATACCTAAACCACTCAAAGACACAACAAAGAAAGAGAACTTCAGACCAATTTCCCCTATGAATATCGACACAAAAATACTCAATAAAATTCTGGCAAACCGAATTCAAGAGCACATCAAAACAATAATCCACCATGATCAAGTAGGCTTCATCCCAGGCATGCAGGGATGGTTTAATAAGGAAAACCATCAACGTGATCCATTATATAAACAAACTGAAAGAACAGAACCACATGATCATTTCATTAGATGCTGAGAAAGCATTTGACAAAATTCAAGACCCCTTCATGATAAAAGTCCTGGAAAGAATAGGAATTCAAGGCCCATACCTAAACATAGTAAAAGCCATATACAGCAAACCAGTTGCTAACATTAAACTAAATGGAGAGAAACTTGAAGCAATCCCACTAAAATCAGGGACTAGACAAGGCTGCCCACTCTCTCCCTACTTATTCAATATAGTTCTTGAAGTTCTAGCCAGAGCAATCAGACAACAAAAGGAGATCAAAGGGATACAGATCGGAAAAGAAGAGCTCAAAATATCACTATTTGCAGATGACATGATAGTATATTTAAGTGATCCCAAAAGTTCCACCAGAGAACTACTAAAGCTGATAAACAACTTCAGCAAAGTGGCTGGGTATAAAATTAACTCAAATAAATCAGTTGCCTTCCTCTATACAAAAGAGAAACAAGCCGAGAAAGAAATTAGGGAAACGACACCCTTCATAATAGACCCAAATAATATAAAGTACCTCGGCGTGACTTTAACCAAGCAAGTAAAAGATCTGTACAATAAGAACTTCAAGACACTGAGGAAAGAAATTGAAGAAGACCTCAGAAGATGGAAAGATCTCCCATGCTCATGGATTGGCAGGATTAATATAGTAAAAATGGCCATTTTACCAAAAGCAATCTACAGATTCAATGCAATCCCCATCAAAATACCAATCCAATTCTTCAAAGAGTTAGACAGAACAATTTGCAAATTCATCTGGAATAACAAAAAACCCAGGATAGCTAAAGCTATCCTCAACAATAAAAGGACTTCAGGGGGAAACACTATCCCTGAACTCAAGCAGTATTACAGAGCAATAGTGATAAAAACTGCATGGTATTGGTACAGAGACAGACAGATAGACCAATGGAATAGAATTGAAGACCCAGAAATGAACCCACACACCTATGGTCCCTTGATTTTTGACAAAGGAGCCAAAACCATCCAATGGAAGAAAGATAGCATTTTCAGCAAATGGTGCTGGTTCAACTGGAGGGCAACATGTAGAAGAATGCAGATCGATCCATGCTTATCACCCTGTACAAAGCTTAAGTCCCAGTGGATCAAGGACTTCCACATCAAACCAGACACACTCAAACTAATAGAAGAAAAACTAGGGAAGCATCTGGAACACATGGGCACTGGAAAAAAATTCCTGAACAAAACACCAATGGCTTATGCTCTAAGATCAAGAATCGACAAATGGGATCTCATAAAACTGCAAAGCTTCTGTAAGGCAAAGGACACTGTGGTTAGGACAAAACGGCAACCAACAGATTGGGAAAAGATCTTTACCAATCCTACAACAGATAGAGGCCTTATATCCAAAATATACAAAGAACTCAAGAAGTTAGACCGCAGGGAAACAAATAACCCTATTAAAAAATGGGGTTCAGAGCTAAACAAAGAATTCACAGCTGAGGAATGCCGAATGGCTGAGAAACACCTAAAGAAGAGAAAGAACTGGAAGAGCTTGAAGGGGCTCGAGACCCCAAAAGTACAACAATGCCAAGCAACCAGAGCTTCCAGGGACTAAGCCACTACCTAAAGACTATACATGGACTGACCCTGGACTCTGACCCCATAGGTAGCAATGAATATACTAGTAAGAGCACCAGTGGAAGGGGAAGCCCTGGGTCCTGCTAAGACTGAACCGCCAGTGAACTAGACTATGGGGGGAGGGCGGCAATGGGGGGAGGGTTGGGAGGGGAACACCCATAAGGAAGGGGAGGGGGGAGGGGGATGTTTGCCCGGAAACCGGGAAAGGGAATAACACTCGAAATGTATATAAGAAATACTCAAGTTAATAAAAAAAAAAAAAAAGAAATGTTCAACATCTTTAGTCATAAGGGAAATGCAAATCAAAACAACCCTGAGATTTCACCTCACACCAGTGCGATTGGCTAAGATCAAAAACTCAGGTGACAGCAGATGCTGGCGAGGATGTGGAGAAAGAGGAACACTCCTCCATTGTTGGTGGGATTGCAGACTGGTAAAACCATTCTGGAAATCAGTCTGGAGGTTCCTCAGAAAATTGGACATTGAACTGCCTGAGGATTCAGCTATACCTCTCTTGGGCATATACCCAAAAGATGCCTCAACATATAAAAGAGACACATGCTCCACTATGTTCATCGCAGCCTTATTTATAATAGCCAGAAAATGGAAAGAACCTAGATGCCCTTCAACAGAGGAATGGATACAGAAAATGTGGTACTTCTACACAATGGAATATTACTCAGCTATCAAAAACAACGAGTTTATGAAATTCGTAGGCAAATGGTTGGAACTGGAAAATATCATCCTGAGTGAGGTAACCCAATCACAGAAAGACATACATGGTATGCACTCATCGATAAGTGGCTATTAGCCTAAATGCTTGAATTACCCTAGATCCCTAGAACAAATGAAACTCAAGACGGATGATCAAAATGTGAATGCTTCACTCCTTCTTTAAATGAGGAAAAAGAATACCCTTGGCAGGGAAGGGAGAGGCAAAGATTAAAACAGAGACTGAAGGAACACCCATTCAGAGCCTGCCCCACATGTGGCCCATACATATACAGCCACCCAATTAGACAAGATGGATGAAGCAAAGAAGTGCAGACCGACAGGAGCCGGATGTAGATCGCTCCTGAGAGACACAGCCAGAATACAGCAAATACAGAGGCGAATGCCAGCAGCAAACCACTGAACTGAGAATAGGTCCCCTATTGAAGGAATCAGAGAAAGAACTGAAAGAGCTTGAAGGGGCTCGAGACCCCATATGTACAACAATGCCAAGGAACCAGAGCTTCCAGGGACTAAGCCACTACCTAAAGACTATACATGGACTGACCCTGGACTCTGACCCCATAGGTAGCAATGAATATCCTAGTGAGAGCACCAGTGGAAGGGGAAGCCCTGGGTCCTGCTAAGACTGAACCCCCAGTGAACTAGTCTATGGGGGATGGCGGCAATGGGGGGAGGGTTGGGAGGGGAACACCCATAAGGAAGGGGAGGGGGGAGGGGGATGTTTGCCCGGAAACCGGGAAAGGGAATAACACTCGAAATGTATATAAGAAATACTCAAGTTAATAAAAAAAAAAGAATTCTCTGTTCAAATCTGTACACTATTTTTTATCAGAAAAATATTTAACAATTTCAAAGACATGAATTTTTAAAAATCATATCGGCATCCAATAATATAATTACAACATGCTGTATACAAATCACTTCTAGCCAAGCATCTCACCTTGGCCTCATTTACTTGTTGTCAAATTTTATCTCTTTATACATCTTAGAAAGAAACATGTATTGAGTTCCATTTTCTATTGTCTTAAATTAGGTTTAAAAAATATATTTAATTTTTATTTTAGAAGAAGTCTTGTAATTTCTTTTTTTTCCATCTTTATTAAATTGGTTATTTCTTACTTACATTTCAATTGTTATTCTCTTTCTCAGTTTCAAGGTCAACATCCTCCTAACCCCTCCCCCTCCCCTTCTATATGGGTGTTCCCCTTCCCATCCTCACCCCCATTACTGCTCTCCCTCCAACAATACCATTAACTGGTGGTCCAACCTTGGCAGGACCAAGGGCTGCACCTTCCACTGGTGCCCCTACTAGGCTATTCATTGCTACCTATGAATTTGCAGCCCAGGGTCAGTCCATGTATAGCCTTTGGGTAGTGGCTTAGTCCCTGGAAGCTCTGGTTGGTTGGCATTGTTGTACATATGGGGTCTCCAGCCCCTTCAGCTCTTTCAGTCCTTTCTCTGATTCCTTCAACGGGGGTCCCGTTCTCAGTTCAGTGGTTTGCTACTGGCATTCGCCTATGTACTTGCCATATTCTGACTGTGTCTCTCAGGAGAGATCTAAATCCAGTTCCTGTCAGCCTGCACTTCTTTGCTTCATCCATCTTATCTAATTGGGTGGCTGTATATGTATGGGCCACATGTGGGGCAGGCTCTGAATGGGCATTCCTTCTCCACATTTTAAAATGAGGTTTTTATTATTAATTATATTATCTGTTTACATTTTTAACCATTGTCCTCTTTCTAGTCTCCTTTTGGTTCTAAGTGGGTACTCCCCCACCCAACCACTCCAACCTCACTTCTCTAGCATATGCCTTCTCTGAGGCATTAAGCCCCCACAGAACCAAGTGCCTCCCTTCCCACTGATGCCAGGTAACGTAGTCCTTTGTTACATATGTAGCAGGAGCCCATGGACTGGCCCAAGGATACTCTCTGATTGGTGGTTTAGGCCCTGGGAGCTCTCAGAGATACAGTTTGTTCTTACTGTTGTTCTTCCTATGTGATTGCAGTTCCCTTCT
This sequence comes from Rattus norvegicus, assembly GCF_021556685.1. Lineage (NCBI taxonomy): Eukaryota > Metazoa > Chordata > Mammalia > Rodentia > Muridae > Rattus > Rattus norvegicus. Next base: position 73,200,677 of record NC_141539.1, on the reverse strand, counting down.
GCTCCTTCAGTACTCCCCTAGCCCTTCCATTGGGGTCCCGGGCTCAGTCCAAGGGTTGGCTGTGAGTGTGTGCATCTGTCCTAGTCAGGTGCTGGCAGAGCCTCTCAGAGGACAGCCACACCAGGCTCCTATCTGCAAGCACATCTTGACATCCTCAATAGTGTCCTTTTGGCTCTGGGTTACCTCACTCAGGATATTTTCTAGTTCCATCCATTTGTTTGTCTGCAAAATTCTGGTTTGTATAAGGTGGAAATTCAGAGTCATTTTGCCTTGCATTTCCCTGATGATTCAGGAATTTGAACATTTCTTTTGGTGCTTCCTCGGTTGAGAATTTTTTATATAGCTCCGTACTCCATTTTAAAATTTGGTTATTTGGTTTTCTAGAATCTAACACACACACATATATATATGTAGGGAGCTGCGACGTGCCGCACCTCAAAGATGGCGCTGGTTTCCGCCTTCCACCCTCCCAATGGTGAGCGCTCCTTGTAGTAAACAAGTCCTTATTTGGCTATGCCTGCCTGACCTGCTACCTTCCACATAGTGACAGCCTATCTGCATGACCCACTTGGCTTGCTAGGATTGGCCAGTGCTAGCTATTTAAGTGTGGTGCGGGGGATCCCCGGGGTCAGAAGATTGTATCAAGGTTCCTGAGTAAGACTGCTTGAAGAACATCTCCTCTGGTCGTGTCTTCCTTGCTGGTCGAGATTGGGCGCGGCATATATATATATATATATATACATACATACACATATGCACTGAATACAGCTAGGCCAAGAAGGAGGCTATGTGGACTACAAGCAGTAGAAATGGATGACAATCTACTCAGGTCTGTTTGAGACCAGATAATACCACCAAGAGCTTGAGATGTCACCCAGTAAACTTACTACAGAAATTAATCTTGTCCATGCTTGGCTTTGATCATAATTTTTCACACTTCAGCCTATGAACCCAATCATACCTCTTGAAATAAAATAAAAACAAAAACTTTTCCTTTGGTATTTTTATTAGAAGTTTATAATTTCTTTGGGGGATTTTATAGGAAATCCAAATTGAGAGTTTATCTTAAGTATTAGAAAGAAACTTTGAATACTGTTAGATCTATTGAAGACTGTAGGGCATTTTAAGTTGGACCTAATGCATTTTGCCTTATAAGATGTACATGAATTTTAGAGAGCATCGTGTAATGCTATGTTCCAAGACAGACATTTGGATATCAAGTTAGCAAAGGGTAGAATCATGGTGGTTAATTTTCAATGCCATTGACTGGAAGTGGAATCACCTAAGAGACCCAGCTTCGGGTGTATCTATGAGAATGTTCAGAGGTTTAAACTAGAAGAAAAGATCTAAATATAGAAAGTGTAGTCTAAAATAACCCTATTAAAAATGGGGTTCAGAGCTAAACAAAGAATTCACAGCTGAGGAATGCCGAATGGCTGAGAAACACCTAAAGAAATGTTCAACATCTTTAGTCATAAGGGAAATGCAAATCAAAACAACCCTGAGATTTCACCTCACACCAGTGAGAATGACTAAGACCAAAAACTCAGGTGACAGCAAATGCTGGTGAGGATGTGGAGAAAGAGGAACACTCCTCCATTGTTGGTGGGATTGCAAACTGGTACAACCATTCTGGAAATCAGTCTGGAGGTTCCTGAGAAAATTGGACATTGAACTGCCTGAGGACCCAGCTATACCTCTCTTGGGCATATACCCAAAAGATGCCCCAACATATAACAAAGACAAGTGCTCCACTATGTTCATAGCAACCTTATTTATAATAGCCAGAAGCTGGAAAGAACCCAGATGCCCTTCAACAGAGGAATGGATACAGAAAGTGTGGTACATCTACACAATGGAATACTACTCAGCTATCAAAAACAATGACTTTATGAAATTCATAGGCAAATGGATGGAACTGGAAAATATCATCCTGAGTGAGGTAACCCAATCACAGAAAAACACAGATGGTATGCACTCTTTGATAAGTGGCTATTAGCCCAAATGCTTGAATTACCCTAGATGCACAGAACACATGAAACTCAAGGATGACCAAAATGCCAATGCTTCACTCCTTCTTTAAAAGGGGAACAAGAATACCCTTGGCAGGGAATAGGGAGGCAAAGTTTAGAACAGAGGCAGAAGGAACACTCATTCAGAGCCTGCCCCACATGTGGCCCATACATATACAGCCACGAAACTAGATAAGATGGATGAAGCAAAGTAGTGCAGGCTGACAGGAACCAGATTTAGATCTCTCCTGAGAGACACAGCCAGAATACAGCAAATACATAGGCGAATGCCAGCAGCAAACCACTGAACTGAGAACGGGACCCCCATTGAAGGAATCAGAGAAAGAACTGGAAGAGCTTGAAGGGGCTCGAGACCCCATATGAACAACAATGCCAACCAACCAGAGCTTCCAGGGACTAAGCCACTACCCAAAGACTATACATGGACTGACCCTGGACTCTGACCTCATAGGTAGCAATGAATATCCTAGTAAGAGCACCAGTGGAAGGGGAAGCCCTTGGTCCTGCCAAGACTGAACCCCCAGTGAACGTGATTGTTGGGTGGAGGGTGGTAATGGGGGTAGGATGGGGAGGGGAACACCCATATAGAAGGGGAGGGGAAGGGGTTAGGAGGATGTTGGCCAGGAAACCGGGAAGGGGAATAACAACTGTAATGTAAATAAGAAATACTCAAGTTAATAAAGATGGGGGAAAAAAAGAAAAAGAGAAAGTGTGGTCTAATAAATTATGGTCCTAACCAAATGTAAGGAAAGAAAGGAATCAATAAGTTGAGCATCATCACCCATTGTTCTGTGCTTTCTCACAATGTACAAGTTGCCTAACAGGGTTCCATTCTTTACTTATGCTGGCAAAATGTACCCCCAATTTATTAGGTAAAACAACTCTTTTTTCAGTAAATGACATTGCCATGCATGTTGTCACAACAAGAAAAGCAAATAGTGCATGTATGAATCTGTGAATGTTCATGTGTTGCTTCCATGTACCGTTCTGTGTTTATGTGTGATTTGGTTTGATAATGATACAGGGACCAATCTCATTTTCTTTCTTATAAAGCACACATACATCCAGTTACCCACAGAAGACAATTTTAGCAATATTTTGACTTTAGGATACAGTTCTAAATTATTATTGTTCTCTGTTAACAAAAACCTAGATATATCTTTCTCAGTATCATTAATCTTTTGACTATTTAATGACAAATGAAGTCATTATTAATATTTACAAAATAATTATACCTAATCATTCAAACATCATAGCCTCCACAACCTTTATTTATCCATTCTAAATATCTTGTTTATAACAGTATATTAAGTAGTATTGCTTTTCCTAGAAAATAAGACAATTTTTCATGTAGTTTCAACCATTTTTTTTAAAACACATTTTCCTTTTTGATGTAATTGAAGGAAAAGTACTGAGTAGTAAAAATTTTCTATCCAACATGATCATATGAAGGGGTCAAAGGTAGGTTGGCCCAGGAAGCACACATTTTTCTTTCCAGTTTTATATGTGAATTTCATGGAGCACTCAGAAAATAGTTTGTTTCTCAATCCCCCCAGCTGGAAAGTTGAATATTAAAAAATGCCATGCAGAGAGAATACCGAATGGCTGGATACCAGCAATTGAAGTAGACTGTAGGGGATTCCCAACACATTCCATGCTTCAGATGATGAACACTCCAAGAAATACAAGAAGGGCAGAAGGGATATTATCAAACCTCGTGTTAGTCAACCAGAGGATTTCCTGGATCCTCAGGCAGTTCAATGTCCAATTTTCTGAGGATCCTCCAGACTGATTTCCAGAATGGTTGTACCAGTTTGCAATCCCACCAACAATGGAAGAGTGTTCCTCTTTCTCCACATCCTCGCCAGCATCTGTTGTCCCCTGAGTTTTTGATCTTAGCCATTCTCACTGGTGTGAGGTGAAATCTCAGGGTTGTTTTGATTTGCATTTCCCTTATGACTAAAGATGTTGAACATTTCTTTAGGTGTTTCTCCGCCATTCGGCATTCCTCAGCTGTGAATTCTTTGTTTAGCTCTGAGCCCCATTTTTTAATAGGGTTATTTGTTTCCCTGTCATCTAACTTCTTGAGTTCTTTGTATATTTTGGATATAAGGCCTCTATCTGTTGTAGGATTGGTAAAGATCTTTTCCCAATCTGTTGGTTGCCGTTTTGTCCTAACCACAGTGTCCTTTGCCTTACAGAAGCTTTGCAGTTTTATGAGATCCCATTTGTCAATTCTTGATCTTAGAGCATAAGCCATTGGTGTTTTGTTCAGGAAATTTTTTCCAGTGCCCATGTGTTCCAGATGCTTCCCTGGTTTTTCTTCTATTAGTTTGAGTGTGTCTGGTTTGATGTGGAGGTCCTTGATCCACTTGGACTTAAGCTTTGTACAGGGTGATAAGCATGGATCGATCTGCATTCTTCTACATGTTGCCCTCCAGTTGAACCAGCACCATTTGCTGAAAATGCTATCTTTTTTCCATTTGATGGTTTTGGCTCCTTTGTCAAAAATCAAGTGACCATATGTGTGTGGGTTCATTTCTGGGTCTTCAATTCTATTCCATTGGTCTATCTGTCTGTCTCTGTACCAATACCATGCAGTTTTTATCACTATTGCTCTGTAATACTGCTTGAGTTCAGGGATAGTGATTCCCCCTGAAGTCCTTTCATTGTTGAGGATAGCTTTAGCTATCCTGGGTTTTTTGTTATTCCAGATGAATTTGCAAATTGTTCTGTCTAACTCTTTGAAGAATTGGATTGGTATTTTGATGGGGATTGCATTGAATCTGTAGATTGCTTTTGGTAAAATGGCCATTTTTACTATATTAATCCTGCCAATCCAGGCTCCCACTACTTCTTAAAAGGGGAAAATTATCCATAGGAAGAGATATGGAAGCACACTTTAGAACAGCGACTCAAGGAACGGCCGTTCAGAGCCTGACCCACATGTGGCCCATATATATATATATATATATAGCCACCAAAACTAGGTAAGATTGATGAAACCAAAAAATGCATGTGAAAGAGACAGGGTATAGATCTCTCCTGAGAGACACATCCAGAGCATGTCCAATACAGAGGTCAATGCTTGCAGCAAACCACCGAACTGAGAATAGGACCCCCTTGTGAGGAATTAGAGGAAGGATTGAAAGAATTGAAGGAGCTTGCAACCCCATAAAAACAACAATGCCAACAACCAGAGCTTCCAGGGACTAAACCACAACCGAAAGACAATACATGGACTGAGCCAGGGCTCCAACTGCATATGTAGCAGAGAATAGCCTTGTTGGGGTACCAGTGGAAGGGGAAGCCCTTTGTCCTCCCAAGGTTGGACCCCCAGTGCAGAGGAATATGGGGGGGCAATAAGGAGGTTGATAGGGGGAATACCCGTATGGGGGAGGGGGAGTGGAGGGAATGGGGGCTTATGGACAGGAAACCAGGAAGGGGCATAACATTTGAAATGAAGGTAAAGAAATATATCTAATAAAAATTTTTTTAAATGTAAGTAAAGAAATATATCTAATAAAAAATTTTTATAAAAAGTTGGGTGGCTGTGGATATGGGAGGACATGGGTAAACTCAAAGAAGGAGCAAGAATATGATCAGAATATATTGTATAAAAATTTTAATAATAGGAAATGAAATAAACAAAGAACAAAATAACAAGAGAAACAGAGGAAGAAAGAAAGGAAGGAAGGAAGGAAGGAAGGAAGGAGGGAAGGAGGGAGGGAAGGAGGGAAGGAAGGAATGAAGAAAACTCTACAGAATATCCTATACTCCAATCCTATGATGGCATTTATTTTTCAATTAAAATTCCCTTTTCCAAGATAACTCTAGCTTGGGTCAAGTTAGTAAAAGATCAACTAGAACAAGGACTGAAATAAATAAAGTCAAGAGTAATGTTTTAACTTCTTCACGCATCTCGGGAGGCATCTTACATGAGTTTCTTTCCTGGCAACACTGGAAACAGAAGAATACAAAGTATACAATACCCTTCTAGGTTGGGGTACAGAAATCCACAAACTCAAATGAGAGACTACAGCGTCCTTTCCTGGACTGAACTGTGGTTCACTAGTGGTGGAAAAGAAACCACTGCTATTAACTTCTTTCTTGCTTGGGGTATTCAAAACTGAAGAGTGAGAAGGTTACCTACAATATCCACTTTGGGACCCTTTGGTGTAGGGGTTAAAACCAAAGGATCTCATTCTCCAAACTTCCTAGGCTCAGGATCAGTATATTCAACAATGTGTATTAAGAACAGAAGAGTAGACAGTGCTCTTCTCTCTCTCTGTTGACTTCCTATCTCAGGGTAGTACATGTTCCCAGCATAATCTCTCCAGAGTAAAAGTTAGGGATAGCAAATGCTGGCTTCTTCATATGGTTTAAGTATTGAGGTTGAAGCCAAGGAAGGATCTAGTGGTTTCTCATTAAGATTTCTGCCGCATACCCACCCCACACTCATGACAAGTACTTAAAAGAAGACCTGGCATTTGGGAATTCAACCTAAGGAAAGCAGAAAACTGGATTCTAGCCAGTTTGGCATACATCCAAACACTGAATCCTGATATTTTTATTCCCCTTCCAGGTGAAAAATTGAGTAGCTCCTTTACCTTCCTCCCTCACTGCTTTTCTTCATCTCTCCTTATATATCACCTTAGCTCCTCAGAGTAGGAAAATGCAGGTCCTTTCTACTTCCATAATTAAAGTGTGGAAAATATGTAGGAGAAGATTGGAACAGAAGAGAAGGAGTGTGCCAATTTCTATTTACATAGAAATAGTCTCCACCTCCCCCTGTAGTAGAGAAATTAAATCCCCTACACACACACACACACACACACACACACACACACACACACACACACACACACACACAGACTCCAATCCCCTCATGAGGAAGAGGAACTAGATGTGCTAGACAGACAGACAGACCAACCAACAGACTGACTGACCAACAAGTTAGTAAGTAGGTACAGGGCAGAGCATTGCCTTAGGCCCTCCCTTTGAGGATAGGGAAGAAAGCAGCCTGATAAAGACTCAACCTTCCTCTTATTCTTCCCTCTCGTTCAGGAATTCTTTGATGGGGGAGCCAATTTGATGATTTCTTCTTCAGAGGGCTGACACATACTTTTTTTGTACTTCTTAGCTCTGAAGATACTGGTTAGCTTGGTGTGCAGCTCATCCTCCTGGGAGATCTTCAGCACATGGACTCTGTACTCAACCTCCATCTGAGTAGGTCAGCATGCACAGATATCTGAAAGATGTGCTCAGTATAAAGTGTTGTCTTTGTCTAGCTTGTTTTGGCTCTCTGAGAAGTGAAACCAGGCACTGCCTGCAGCAATTTTCTCACTCTTTTTGCTGGGAATGTCCTCCTTGCAGGATGACTTGAACTCTTCCAGATACTCAAGGGTGATGGTAGTGGTGATCCTAAGGGATAGTACTGTACTCTTAGGAGCACAGGACGCAAGCAATCCCACAATCCCTGGGCTCAGGTTCATAAGCAGCTTTGTGTGTCTAGTTGTGGTTCCTGCCACCACTGCTGCTGTTCCTGCTGTAGCTGCCTCTTCCATTCATATTTGCTTTCTTTTCATGTTCCCTAATCCCTCCCTCCCTCCATCCCCCCCTCTCTCTCTCTCTTCTCTTCTCTTCTCTTCTCTCTCTTCTCTCTCTCTCTCTCTCTCTCTCTCTCTCTCTCTCTCTCTCTCTCTCTCTTTGTGCTCTGCCTGTCTATCTACTGTGTTTTGTTGAATCTTCTGGGATTGGAGTTAGAGACAGGTATGAGCTGCCATGTGGGTAATACGGGTGCTAGGAGTTGAGTCCAGGTCCCCTGGAAGATCAATCAATGCTCTTACTAGCTGAGCCATCTCTCTAGCTAGCCTCCCTTTATGTTGGCTTTCAAGCCACTCTAAATATCCTTGATGCTCAGAGGAATTTTCTCAAAAACAACTGGATAAGTGTTAGGGAAGTTCATTAGGGTTTGACTCCAACTAATATTTTTGGAAATGCACAAGCTACAAAATACTACCTTTCTCACTTCCCATAATCCTTGTATCACTTATAGACAGCACACTTATTAAAGCCAGAGAATATAACAATGAGAACATAGTTACCTGCTGTATACACTATACTCAAATCATCCCAGATTTCTATTAACTCTTTTTTTTTCTGGCCCAAGGTCTATACTAAGACCTTATATTACATTTAGTTACTGTGTCTCTTCAAATGACCTTTTCTGGTAAAAAAAACAGGGGCATTATAACTCTAGTACTCATAATATACATTTCTAGGTTTTCTAGCACTAGATAAATTTTTGTTTTTTAATCTGCTTTTTTCTGTAGCTTTATCTCACATGAATTAATGATATCACATTGAAAAGGCTGTCATTTTGCAATGGTTCCAGATTGATCCGGTTTAGGTCATCAAAATCTTTTCAAACTTTTAACTTGTATATTTATAGTACTAATACATGCATATCATTTAAATAAATAAATGTGAATAACAATTATCAGGTTCCTCACTGTGAATGAAAAGTAGTCCTGAGAAAAACCAGAAATATACCCAGTCAGTAACTACAAGCTGATCAATGACATTCTGTTAACCATCCTCTCTTAGAAAGTTAAGTGCACGAAGATTCACAGTTACAGAATGTCACCTCTTCCTCATTTTTACACTATATTTCCAGTATAGATTATTTCCCCTTTCCCCATCCTCCTTGGCTGAGAACTTTAGAACTACTGCGGGCTTAATGTTCAAATCTCTTCTTGTATTTTCTCTTCTGTGTTCTATCCCAGTAACAAAAAAGAAAAAAAATCTGGGGTCTATGTTCTTTGCATTTCTTTCTATCTGTACACACATCAGCATGGGTTATACTATTTATTTTCACAATTAATTGTATTTGATATTTGTTCTTAATTTGGATTCTTCTCACATTTGATATATTTTCATTGTTTCTTTGTGAATTACGTGAAACAATCTCTAACAACAGGAGACAGAGAAATGCATTTTCCCAACAGTTGCTGTCCATTTTCCCACCATAGTTCCATTCTCACCCACCTACTCGTGGAATAAATTCATTAGTTTCTATTTTACTCTTCTTGCAAATATTTTCACTTCTGAAAAGATACATGAACTCATGTAACAGCATTGGGAACCAGAAACCACACCTAATATGGTAAATACCCTGTAACCTTCCTATATCTCATTTATATTCGCTATCTTGTTGCAATGACAAAAGACCAGACAGAAGGAACTTAAGAGAGGAATGTGGGTGCTGGCGTACAGTTTCACTCCATCATAGTAAGGAAAGTGTGAATGAATTAACAACAATGTGAAAGCGTAGCAGATGGGTATGATTTACCTCATACGTTGGTGGATCATGAAGCAGAGGCAAGACCAAAATGAGGAATGGGCTATAATTTTTAAGGGCTTATTCCTATTGGCAGACCCAAGTTCTCAACATTTCCACAACCTCCCAACCAGTGGCATGAGCTGAGAAACAATTGTTCCAACATTGGACCCAAGGAGTGACATTTCATATTCAAGTCATAAAAGTAGATCTGTCAACTAGATTTTTTTTTTTAGTACATATCATGGACTTGGGATAGAAAGATTACCTAGTTTGACAAAACTGGTCAGTTTCATTAAGAGTTGAGTGACTACATATAATCCTACATTGCCTTGTTTGCTACACAAAGGCTCAAATATTGCAGATGTTGAGTGGTATATTCCAAAATATCATCTCCTTTCTAATATACAGATAGGTACTACTCCATTGTGAAGATAGGCCACATTAATTTTTATTGGTTATTTTATTTACATTTCAAATGTTATTCCCCTTCCCATTTTCCCCTCCATGAGTCCACTATACTCTCCACCCTCCCTTGCCTCTAGGAGGGTGTTCCCTACCCACCAACCCACTCCCACCTCACCTCCATAGCATTCTCCTGTCCTGGGTCATAAAGCCTCCACAGGACCAAGGAGCTCCCCTGCCAGTGATACCAGAAAAGGTCATCCTCTGCTACATATCCAGTTGGAGACATATGTACCCCTCAGTGTACAATTTGCTTGCAATTTAGTCACTGGGAGATTTGGGGGGTCTGGTTGGTTGATATTGTTCTTCCAATGAGGTTGCAAACCCCTTCAGCTCCTACAGCCCTTGCCCTAATATCCCCATTAGGATCTCCATGCTCAGTCCAATGTTTGGCTGTGTACATCCACATCTATATTGGTCCAAATCTGGCAGAGCCTCTCAGGGGACAGCTATATCTGGCACATGTCAGTAAGTATTATTTGCATCAGCAATAGTGTCTGGGTTTGATCTCTCTAAGGGTGGATTCCTAGGTGGGGCAATCTCTGGATGGCCTTTCCTTAAGTCTCTGCTTCACTCTTTGTCCATGCATTTCCTTATGACCAGACAAATTCTGGATTAATATATTTGAGGTGGGTGGGTAGCCCCATTCCTTAAGTGGGGGCTGTGCCTATTCACTGGATATGGTCTCTACAGTTTCTATCTCCCTATGTTGGATATTTTGGCTAACGTTTTTCTTGTTGGGCCCTGAGAACTCCATGGACCCTGGCATCTGGGACTTTCTAGTGGTTACCCCCATTCCGTCCCACTCCAGTGCTACACACCTATTTTCAGTTTTCTGGCCTTCTGTGCTTCCCCCTTATCTCCTTCCACACATGAACTTGTCCCCCTTTTTCTCTCCCCCTCCTCTTGCCCTAGATCCCTCTCTCACTCTACCTCCGAGAGATTATTCTCTTCCTCTTACTGAGTAGACATTTGGTGTGATATTCCTTCTTCTTGGGCTTTATATGGTCTGTGAGTTGTATCACGGGTATTCCGGGCTTCTTTTTGGCTAATATCCACTTATCAGTGAGTACATACCATGTGTGTTCTTTTGTGATTGGGTTGCCTCACTTAGAATATTTTCTAGTTCCATCCATTTGCCTGGGGATTTCATGAAATCATTGATTTAATTTCTGAGTACTACTCCATGGTATAAATGTACCATATAATTTGTCTGTTGAGAGACATCTGGGTTGTTTCCAGCTTCTGCGCTATTATAAATAAGACTGCTGTCAACATAGTGAAGCATGTGTCCTTGTTATATATTGGAGCATCTTTTGGGTATATGGCCAGGAGTGGTATGGCTTGGTCCTCAGGTAGAATTTTTCAAATTTTCTGAGGAACCATCAGACTGATTTCCAGAGTGGTTGTAGCACCATCAATGGAGGAGTGTTCCGATTTCTCCACATCCTTGCCAGCATCTATTGTCACTGAATATTTGATCTTAGCAATTCTGACTGGTGTGAGGTAAAATCTCAAGGTTGTTTTGATTTGCATTTCCCTAATTAATGACTAAGGATGTTGAACATTTCTTTAAGTGTTTCTCAGTTCCTCAGTTGAGAATTCTCTGCTTAACTCTGTACCCCATTTTCCATAGGCTTATTTGAGTCTTGAGAATCTAACTTCTTGAGTTCTTTGTATATTTTGGATATTAGCCCTCTAATGGAGGTAGGGTTGGCAAAATCTTTTCCCAATCTGTGAATTGCCATTTTGTCCTATTGACAATGTCTTTCATCTTACAGGAGTTTTTCAATTTTATGAGGCCCCATCTGTCAATTCTTTATCTTAGACCATAAACCATTGCTGTTCTGTTCAGGAAATTTTCCCCTATGCTACAGGAGTTTTTCAATTTTATGAGGCCCCATCTGTCAATTCTTTATCTTAGACCATAAACCATTGCTGTTCTGTTCAGGAAATTTTCCCCTATGCCAATGTGTTCGAGATTCTTTCCCACTTTCTCCTGTTAGAATCATGGTATCTGGTTTTATGTGGAGGTCCTTGATCCACTTCAACTTGAGCTTTGTACAAGGAGACAAGATGGGTAATTTGCATTCTTCTACATGCTGACCACCAGTTGAACCAGCACCACCTCTTGAAAATGCTGTCTTTATTTTTCCACTGGATGATTTTGACTGCTTTGTCAAAGATCAAGTTGGGTGTGTGGGTTCATTACTGGGTCTTCAATTCTATTCCATCTCGCTGTCTCTGTACCAATACCATGTGTTTTTTATCACTATTGCTCTGTTGAGGTTAGGGATGATGACTCCCCCGAAGTATTTTATTGTTGAGGATAGTGTGCACTATCCTGGGTTTTTTTCTTATTCCAGATAAATTTGAGAATTGCTCTATCTCAGTGAAGAATTGAGTTGGAATTGTAAGGGAATTGCATTGAATCTGTAGATTGCTTTAGGTAAAATGGCCATTTTTACTATGTTAATCTTGCTGGTTCATGAGTGTGGGAGATCTTTCCATCTTCTGAGGTCTTCTTCAATTTCTTTCTTCAGAGACTTTAAGTTCTTGTCATACAGATCTTTTCACTTGTTTGATTAGAGTCACACCAAGATATTTCATATTATTTGTGACTATTATAAAATGTGTCATTTCCATATTTCTTTCTTAACCCATTTATCCTTTGAGTAGAAGAAAGATAATGATTTGTTTGAGTTAATTTTGTATCCAACCACTTTGCTGAAGTTGTTTATCAGCTGTAGGTGTTCTCTCGTCACTTATGTATACTATTATATTAGCGGCAAATAGTGGTATCTTGACTTCCTCCTTTCCAATTTATATCCCTCTGTTCTCTTTTTGTTGCCTAATTGTTCTGGATAGAACTTCAAGTACTATATTGAATAGATGGGGGAGAGTGGACAGCCTTGTCTTGTCCCCTATTTTAGTGAGATTTCTTCAAGTTTCTCTCTATTTATTTTGATGTTGGCTATTGGCCTTCTCTTTTTGATTTTATTATATTTAGGTATGACCTTGAATTCCTATTCCCTCCTCCCCGAAAATACTTTTAGCTTGAAGGGGTATTGTATTTTGAAAAAGGCTTCCTCAGAATCTAATGAGACTATTGGTTTTTTCCCTTTGAATTTGTTTATATGGTGAATTACATTGATGGATTTCTGTATATAGAAGCATCCCTGCATCCCAGAGATGCAGCCTACTAGACCATGGTGAATGATGTTCTGATGTGTTCTTGGATTTAGTTGACAAGAATTTTATTGAGTATTTTTACACCAATATTCATGATTTTTCATCAAAATTCACCAATAATTCATGAAATTGGTCTTTCTTTGTTGGGTCTTTGTGTGCCTTAGGTATTAGTGTACCTGTGGCTTCATAGAATGTATTAGGTAGTGTTCCTTTTGTTTCTGTTTTATGAAATACTTTGAGAAGTATTGGTACTAAATCTTCTTTGAAAGTCTGATAGAATTCTGCACTAAACCCATCTGGTCCTGGACTTTTTTTTGATTGAGACACATTTAATGAATGCTTATATTTCCTTAGGGATTATGGAACTTTTTATATGGTTTATCTGATCATCATTTAACTTTGGTACCTTGTATCAGTCTAGAAAATCATCCATTTCATCTAGATTTTCCAGTTTTGTTGAGTATAGTCTTTTCTAGTAGGATCTGATAATTTTTTAAATTTCTTCAGTTTCTGTTATTATATCTCCTTTTTCACTTCTGATTCTGTTAATTTAGATACCGTCTCTGTGCCCTCTGGTTAGTCTGACTAAGGGGGGTTTATCTATCTTGTTGATTGCCTCAAAGAACCAGCCCATGTTTTTGTTACTTCTTTTATAGTTCTCCTTTTTCTACTTGGTTGATTTTAACTCTGAGTTTGACTAGTTTCCTGTCATCTACTCCTCTTCAGTGTATTTGCTTCTTTTTGTTCTAGAGCTTCAGATATGCTGTTAATCTGCTAGTGTATGCTCTATCCTATTACTTTATGGAAGCACTCAGAGGTATGAATTCTTCTCTTAGCACTGCTTTCATTGTGTCCCATAAGTTTGGGTATGTTGTGGCTTGATTTTCATTACATTCTAAAAAGTCTTTAAGTTCTTTCTTTATTTCTTTCCTAACCAATTTATCCTTCAGTTGATAGTTCTCCAGCTTCCACATGTATGTGGACTTCCTGTTGTTTTTGTTGTAGTCTTGATAATATGATATAATATGATAATATGAGGGAGCCTGGGATAGTTTCAATCTTTTTGTATCTGCTGAGGCTTCTTTTGTGTGTGATTATATTGCTAACTTTGAAGAAGGTAACATGAAGTGCTGAGAAGGTATATTCATTTGTTTTAGGATGAAATATTCTATAGATATCTGTTAAATCCATTTGGTTCATAACTTGGTTCACTGTGCTGCTGTTTGGTTTCTGTTTCCATGATCTGTCCATTGATGAGAGTGGGGAGTTAAAGTATCCTACTATTAATAATCGAAATGTAAATAAGAAATACTCAAGTTAATAAAGATAAAAAAGTATCCTACTATTATTATGTGAGGTACAAGGTGTGCTTTGAGCTTCAATAATGTTTCTTTTACATATGTGGGTTACCATTGGGGTATAGGTGTTCAGAAATAAGAGTTTCTCTTGGTGGATTTTTCCCTGAATAAGTATGTACTGTCCTTCCCCATCTTTATTGATAAGTTTTTGTTGAATATCTATTTTATTGAATGCTAGATTTACTACTCCAGGAGCTTTTTTGCTTTTTGTATTTTCTTTTTACTGGATAGTTTTATTTACATTTCAATTGTTATCCCCTTTTGTAAGATGATGTCATACAAGTGAAGGCAGGTACAAGATAGAATGAGGCCTGTCATTGGACGAGAAGGAAGGATGGGCAGGAGAAAAGTTTTATAGGGAGGAGGAGACTGGAGCAAGAGAAAGGAAGCAAGGGAGAGAACATGGAGGTTGATGTTAAGATTCCTCTCTGCACATTTACAGGTTGTTATGAATATTCCTAAGGGATGGATGTGTACAGGGCTTTGTATGTCTAGGTGGGCAATTATATATTATCAGTTGGATCAGAGGTTATTGTATTGAGTGTCCTTTCATGTGGCGATTTAAGTTCAAGAGAGTATGTGGTGACTGGAGACACTAGACTGCCATGGAATTGGGGTATATATTTCTGGCATGGTGGCACAGGGAACTAGATGGGTAGAGATATTGTTGCTAGACTCAGAGAGAAGCCATTGGCAGTGTGATATGAGATAGAGCAAAGCAGATGAGAGGCTTTGCTGAATGAAATGAAGATATCTACTAGATATCTTAGGGCACTGTGGTGCCAGATCTAGTGTGGGGTAAAAGAAACGTATTAATTATAATTTTACAGCAATATGTGGCATCCAATGTGGGGCAAGAATCCACTTGTAATCCTAAGAGTTGAAAGTTTTATTTTCTAAGAGGAGGCCAGTGCCATGTTGAGTCATGTGATGTCCCAAGCTTGGAAACTTTAAACAAAAAAACACAGAAGCAGCTTGGGATGACAGGCGGTAGGTCCCCTACTGTGTGATAAGTACTGGCAGCTCAGAGAGTTAGAGATTAAAAGGTGCTTTTTAAAGAAAGTTGTTTGGAAAGTCTTTTAGGATACTCATATTCCTTCTAACATCAGCTCCACTGGAATTTTGGGTTAAAACCCTAGTTAGACAAGCTACTTCTTAATGACATGCATTATTAGAAGGTGATTAAGTTTGTTTTTAAGAAGAAGAGAGTGCAGAGATTACCCAAATCATGTGGGGATTTTCACTCATGGTTAGGAACTTAAGGAAAATTAGTCACTGATTCCAAGTAGAGAGTTGTGATCAAAGTCTTCAACAACAGGCAGAGTGAATGTAGACATATATTATAGAAGTTATTAAAAAATAAAAATCTGAGGTTCCGGGTAGAGAGCTTGACAGACTGATATATTTTGGGCTAAAATCCTGGTTTAATAAATTGCTTATTGATATTAGAATTGATAGAAGGTATTTAATTTGTTTTATGAATTACCCCACTAAAGGTCATATGGTTCATTGATGCTGGCTAGTGAGGGTTTGTGTTTATTTTTGATATTTACCACAACAGGAAGCTCAGATTCTCTTAACATGGGCTCCATGGGAATTTAAGGTTAATTTCCTGATGGGACAGATTAGAAAAGCCTACCAGGCTCATTGTTTAACACTATTGTTTAAACTTACTTCCTTTTTAAAAAAATGTTTAATCTTCATAATGAGTGTGACTTTCATTTTTGTGATTTGTATTATTACTCTGGGAAAGAGTACAAGATACAGGCTTTTCTAGTTACAGACTAAGGGACAGTATTTTGGGACAAAGGTTTGGTCTTTGTGTTTTTAAAAAGAATGATTAGGCTCCAGACACTTTCCAGAGTCGTATTGATCAGATTTGATAGAGTGAGACTGCCTGAAAAGCTAGATTTAAGAGAATCAAACAGCCAGATATAACGATTCTAAACTTTTGTCTTGAGAATTGTATTTTGCAGAATGTACCTACTTAGATTCCTGATCTCAAGGACTTTCAGCTGGGTCCAGTCAAGACAGGGACATCAGGCTATAACATTTGCTCCATTTTCCCTACCCTCTAACTCCCAAAGATATCTTGATGCCCACATAAAGCTTGAAGAATTTATTGAAGAGTCATTGCCTCAATTTCCCAGACTTTTGCCAGGCTGAAAGTGGTTTTTCTAAGGTTTTTTTTATGTAGAATTTAGAAATGGCCGTAATTTAACAGGGAAGAATTAACTAGATTGAGTTGCACAGCCATAATCTAATCTCATTTGGTAAATAAGCTAAAGTGATTTCTTTGCTTTGGTATAGAATTTATTTGTTAAAAAAGTATAAAACTACAAGGTTTAGAGCCAATCCTTTTATTGATGCAATTCCAAACTTCTGAGTTTATTACACATGTGAGTTAAGGGCCAAATAACAAATTCATGGCTCTAAGTTAGAGTGCTTTTATTAGAGAACTATCAAGATAATATATTAAGATATAAGAACAGTCCAGATTACCTTATATAGATAGATGTTTTTTCAAAAACATCAGAAATCCACATGAAATAAAATAAAATCTTCAGAAAAGTGAGAAACTTGGGCACAAATATACGATAGTAACAACATAGTTTCTAGTTACTACTCTCCTGTGTAAGTTTCCTTGTAAAAGTAACTTTTTTTTTACTTTATTTTATTTTAACTTGAGTATTTCTTATTTACATTTTGAGTGTTATTCCCAGTTTATGGGCCAACATCCCCCTAATCCCTCCCCCTCCCCTTCTTTATGGTTGTTCCCCTCCCCATCCTCGCCCTATTGCCGCCCTCCCCCAACAATCACGCTCAGTCTTAGCAGGTCCCAGGGCTTCCCCTTACACTGATGATCTTACTAGGATATTCAATGCTACCTATGAGGTCAGAGTCCAGGGTCAGTCCATGTATAGTCTTTAGGTAGTGGCTTAGTCCCTGGAAGCTCTGGTTGCTTGGCATTGTTGTTCATATGGGGTCTTGAGCCCCTTCAAGCTCTTCCAGTTCTTTCTCTGATTCCTTCAACGGGGGTCCTGTTCTCGGATTACTGGTTTGCTGCTGGCATTTACCTATGAATTTGCTGTATTCTGATTGTGTCTCTCAGGACAGATTTACATCTGGTTCCTGTCTGCCTGCACTTCTTTGCTTCATCCATTTTGTCTAATTGGGAGGCTGTAAATGTATGGGCCACATGTGGGGTACGCTCTGAATACGTGTTCCTTCTGTCTCTGTTTTCATCTTTGCCTCTCTATTCCCTGCCAAGGGTATTCTTGTTCCCCTTTTAAAAAAAGAGAGAAGCATTCACATTTTGATCATCCTTCTTGAGATTCATGTGTTCTAGGCATCTAGGGTAATTCAAGCATTTGGGCAAATAGCCACTTATCAATGAGTGCATACCATGTGTGTTTCTCTGTGATTGGGTTATCTCACTCAGGATGATATTTTCCAGTTCCAAATATTTGCCTAAGAATTTCATAAAGTCATTGTTTTTGATAGCTGAGTAATATTCCATTGTGTAGATGTACCACATTTTCTGTATCCATTCCTCTATTGAAGGGCATCTGCGTTCTTTCCAGTTTCTGTCTATTATAAATAAGGCTGCTGTGAAAATAGTGGAGCACGTGTCTTTTTTATATGTTGGGGCATCTTTTGGGTATATGGCCAAGAGAGGTATACCTGGATCCTCTGGTAGTTCAATGTCCAATTTTCTGAGGTACCTCCAGACTGATTTCCAGAATGGTTGTACCAGTCTGCAATCCCACTAACAATGGAGGAGTGTTCCTCTTTCTCCACATCCTCGCCAGCATTTGCTGTCCCCTGAGTTTTTGATCTTAGCCATTCTCACTGGTGTGAGGTGAAATCTCAGGGTTGTTTTGATTTGCATTTCCCTTATGACTAAAGATGTTGAACATTTCTTTAGGTGTTTCTCAACCATTCGGCATTCCTCAGCTGTGAATTGTTTAGCTCTGAACCCCATTTTTTAATAGGGTTATTTGTCTCCCTGCGGTCTAACTTCTTGAGTTCTTTGTATATTTTGGATATAAGGCCTCATTCTGTTGTAGGATTGGTAAAGATCTTTTCCCAATCTGTTGGTTGCCGATCTGTCCTAACCACAGTGTCCTTTGCCTTACAGAAGCTTTGCAGTTTTATGAGATCCCATTTGTCGATTCTTGATCTTAGAGCATAAGCCATTGGTGCTTTGTTCAGGAAATTTTTCCAGTGCCCATGTGTTTGAGATGCTTCCCTAGTTTTTCTTCTATTAGTTTGAGTGTATCTGGTTTGATGTGGAGGTCCTTGATCCACTTGGACTTAAGCTTTGTACAGGGTGATAAGCATGGATCGATCTGCATTCTTCTACATGTTGACCTCCAGCTGAACCAGCACCATTTGCTGAAAATGCTATCTTTCTTCCATTTGATGGTTTTGGCTCCTTTGTCAAAAATCAAGTGCCCATAGGTGTGTGGGTTCATTTCTGGGTCTTTAATTCTGTTCCACTGGTGTGTCTGTCTGTCTCTGTACCAATACCATGCAGTTTTTATCACTATTGCTCTGTAATACTGCTTGAGTTCAGGGATAGTGATTCCCCCTGGAGTCCTTTTATTGTTGAGGATAGTTTTAGCTATCCTGGGTTTTTTTGTTATTCCAGATGAATTTGCAAATTGTTCTGTCTAACTCTTTGAAGAAATGGATTGGTATTTTGATGGGGATTGCATTGAATCTGTAGATCGCTTTTAGTAAAATGGCCATTTTTACTATATTAATCCAGCCAATATATGAGCATGGGTGATCGTTCCATCTTCTGAGGTCTTCTTCAATTTCTTTCTTCAGAGTCTTGAACTTCTTTTGTACAGAAATTTTACTTGCTTAGTTAAAGTCAGACCGAGGTACTTTATATTATTTGAGTCTATTATGGTGGGTGTCGTTTCCCTAATTTCTTTCTCGGCTTCATTCTCTTTTGTGTAGAGGAAGGCTACTGATTTGTTTGAGTTAATTTTATACCCAGCCACTTTGCTGAAGTTGTCTATCAGTTTTAGTAGTTCTCTGGTGGAACTTTTGGGATCACTTAAATATACTATCATATCATCTGCAAAAAGGGATATTTTGACTTCTTCTTTTCCGATCTGTATCCACTTGACCTCCTTTTGTTGTCTGATTGCTCTGGCTAGAACTTCAAGAACTATATTGAATAAGTAGGGAGAGAGAGGGCAGCCTTGTCTAGTCCCTGATTTTAGTGGGATTGCTTCAAGTTTCTCTCCATTTAGTTTAATGTTAGCAACTGGTTTGCTGTATATGGCTTTTCCTATGTTTAGGTATGGGCCTTGAATTCCTATTCTTTCCAGGACTTTTATCATGAAGGGGTGTTGAATTTTGTCAAATGCTTTCTCAGCATCTAATGAAATGATCATGTGGTTTTGTTCTTTCACTTTGTTTATATAATGGATCACGTTGATGGTTTTCCGTATATTAAACCATCCCTGCATGCCTGGGATGAAGCCTACTTGATCACGGTGGATGATTGTTTTGATGTGCTCTTGAATTCGGTTTGCCAGAATTTTATTGAGTATTTTTGCGTCGATATTCATAAGGGAAATTGGTCTGAAGTTCTCTTTCTTTGTTGTGTCTTTGTGTGGTTTAGGTATAAGAGTAATTGTGGCTTCGTAGAAGGTATTCGGTAGTGATCCATCTGTTTCAATTTTGTGGAATAGTTTGGATAATATTGGTATGAGGTCTTCTATGAAGGTTTGATAGAATTCTGCACTAAACCCGTCTGGACCTGGGCTCTTTTTGGTTGGGAGACCTTTAATGACTGCTTCTATTTCCTTAGGAGTTATAGGGTTGTTTAACTGGTTTATCTGTTCCTGATTTAACTTCGGTACCTGATATCTGTCTAGGAAATGGTCCATTTCCTGCAGATTTTCAAGTTTTGTTGAATATAGGCTTTTATCGTAAGATCTGATGATTTTTTGAATTTCCTCTGAATCTGTAGTTATGTCTCCCTTTTCATTTCTGATTTTGTTAATTTGGACACACTCTCTGTGTCCTCTCGTTAGTCTGGCTAAGGGTTTATCTATCTTGTTGATTTTCTCAAAGAACCAACTTTTGGTTCTGTTGATTCTTTCTATGGTCCTTTTTGTTTATACTTGGTTGATTTCCGCTCTGAGTTTGATTACTTCCTGCCTTCTACTCCTCCTGGGTGTATTTGCTTCTTATTGTTCTAGAGTTTTAGGCGTGCTGTCAAGCTGGTGACATATGCTCTTTCCTTTTTCTTTCTGCAGGCACTCAGAGCTATGACTTTTCCTCTTATCACAGCTTTCATCGTGTCCCATAAGTTTGGGTATGTTGTAACTTCATTTTCATTAAATTCTAAAAAGTCTTTAATTTCTTTCTTTATTTCTTCCTTGACCAGGTTATCATTGAATAGAGCATTGTTCAACTTCCACGTATATGTGGGCGTTCTTCCCTTATTGTTATTGAAGACAAGCTTTAGGCCGTGGTGGTCTGATAACATGCATGGGATTATTTCTATCTTTCTGTACCTGTTGAGGCCCGTTTTTTGACCAATTATATGGTCAATTTTAGAGAAAGTACCATGAGGAGCTGAGAAGAAGTTATATCCTTTTTCTTTAGGATAGAATGTTCTATAAATATCTGTTAAGTCCATTTGGCTCATGACTTCCCTTAGTCTGTCTACGTCTCTGTTTAATTTCTCTTTCCATGATCTGTCCATTGTTGAGAGTGGGGTGTTGAAATCTCCTACTATTATTGTGTGAGGTGCAATGTGTGTTTTGAGCTTTAGTAAGGTTTCTTTTATGTATGTAGATGCCCTTGTATTTGGGGCATAGATATATAGGATTGAGAGTTCATCTTGGTGGATTTTTCCTTTGATGAATATGAAGTGTCCTTCCTTATCTTTTTTGATGACTTTTAGTTGAAAATTGATTTTATTGGATATTAGAATGGCTACTACAGCTTGCTTCTTCTGACCATTTGCTTGGACAGTTGTTTTCCAGCCTTTAACTCTGAGGTGGTGTCTGTCTTTGTCTCTGAGGTGTGTTTCCTGTAGGCAGCAGAATGCAGGGTCCTCATTGCATATCCAGTTTCTTAATCTATGTCTTTTTATTGGAGATTTGAGTCCATTGATGTTGAGAGCTATTAAGAAATAGTGATTATTGCTTCCTGTTATATTCATATTTGGATATGAGGTTATGCTTGTGTGCTTTTCTTCTCTTTGTTTTGTTGCCAAGACGATTAGTTTCTTGCTTCTTCTAGGGTGTAGCTTGCCTCCTTATGTTAGGCTTTACCATTTATTATCCTTTGTAATGCTGGATTTGTAGAAAGATATTGTATAAATTTGGTTTTGTCATGGAATATCTTGGTTTCTCCATCTATGTTAATTGAGAGTTTTGCAGGATACTGTAACCTGGGCTGGCAGTTGTGTTCTCTTAGGGTCTGTATGACATCTGTCTAGGATCTTCTGGCTTTCATAGTCTCTGGCGAAAAGTCTGGTGTGATCCTGATAGGTCTGCCTTTATATGTGACTTGACCTTTTTCCCTTACTGCTTTTAATATTCTTTCTTTATTTTGTGCATTTGTTGTTTTGACTATTTTGTGACGGGAGGAGTTTCTTTTCTGGTCCAATCTATTTGGAGTTCTGTAGGCTTCTTGTATGCTTATGGGTATCTCTTTCTTTAGGTTAGGGAAGTTTTCTTCTATGATTTTGTTGAAGATATTTACTGGTCCTTTGAGCTGGGAGTCTTCACTCTTTTCTATACCTATTATCCTTAGGTCTTATCTCCTCATTGAGTCCTGGATTTCCTGTATGTTTTAGACCAGTAGCTTTTTCTGCTTTACATTATCTTTGACAGTTGTGTCGATGATTTCTATGGAATCTTCTGCTCCAGAAATTCTCTCTTCTATCTCTTGTATTCTGTTGGTGAAGCTTGTATCTATGGCTCCTTGTCTCTTCTTTTGGTTTTCTATATCCAGGGTTGTTTCCATGTGTTCTTTCTTGATTGCTTCTATTTCCATTTTTAATTCCTCCCACTGTTTGATTGTGTCCTCCTGGAATTCTTTCAGGGATATTTGTGATTCCTCTCTGTAGGCTTCTACTTGTTTATTATTGTTATCCTGTGTTTCTCTAAGTGAGTTCTTCACGTCTTTCTTGAAGTCCTCCAGCATCCTGATCAAATATGATTTTGAAACTAGATCTTGATTTTCTGGTGTGTTTGGATATTCAGTGTTTGCTTTGGTGGGAGAATTGGGCTCCGATGATGCCATGTAGTCTTGGTTTCTGTTGGTTGGATTCCTGCGTTTGCCTCTCGCCATCAGATTATCTCTAGTGCTACTTTGTTCTTCTATTTCTGACAGTGGCTAGACTGTCCTATAAGCCTGTGTGTCAGGGGTGCTGTAGACCTGTTTTCCTGTTTTCTTTCAGCCAGTTATGGGAACAGAGTGTTCTGCTTTCAGGCTTGTAGTTTTTCCTATCTACAGGTCTTCAGCTGTTCCTGTGGGCCTGTGTCCTGAGTTCACTAGGCAGGTCGCTTTGAGTAAGAAGGTTTGTCTTACCTGTGGTCCCGAGGCTCAAGTTTGCCTGTGGGATGTTGCTTAAGAGCTCTCCAGGGCGGCAGCAACCAGGAAGATCTGCGCTGCCCTTTCTGGGAGCTTCTGTGCACCAGGGTTCCAGATGGCGTTTGGTGTTTTCCTCTGGCGTCAGAGATGTGGGCAGAGTGCAGTCTCTTCTGGTTTCCCAGGCGTGTCTACCTCTCTGAAGGTTTAGCTCTCCCTCCCATGGGATTTGGGTACAGAGAACTGTTTATCTGGTCGGTCCCTTCAGGTTCCGGCGGTGTCTCAGAGGCAGAGGACCTGCTGCTCCTGGGCCCTCGTCTACGGGAACCCAGAGGCCATATACATTTTCCTCTTGGGCCAGGGATGTGGGCAGGGGTGGGCAGTGTTGGTCTCTTCCGCTCTGCAGTCTCAGGAGTGCTCACCTGAGCAGGCGGTGAGGGCTCTCTCCCATGGTGTTTGGGAGCAGCGAGCTGCTGTGGGCAGGGATCCGCGGGTTTGGGACTCCAGCTAAACACCGGAAGTTCCCGGTCCATAAAAGTTACTTTTTTTTTTTTATTAACTTGAGTATTTCTTATATACATTTCGAGTGTTACTTTTATTCACCAGAAATAATTGTCCTCTTGGAAGCTTACTGCTGGATAAGCTCATCCCTTTTAGTTCTTTTTGAACTCTGGATGACTGGTTCAACTCAGTTGTTCTGACTCAAACTCTGTTCCAAACTGGCTTCTCTCAGCTTCTCACTGAATTTCTCTGCCTGATCTCAAACTGACTGTGGCAATCTGCTCTAATATTCTGGCTTCCTCTCATTCTTTGCCTCACTCTGTGTCTGTAAAACTGTTCTGGTCTCTCTCTCTCTCTCTTTCTCTCTCTCTCTCTCTCCGTCCTCCTCTCTCCCTCCCTCCCTCCCTCCCTTCTCTCTTAAGTCATTACTTTCCAGACTACTCAAGTAAGAGTTGGGCCTATCCTATGTCTGACACATTCTGTCAAATCTTTCTCTGATTTGACACTTTGTCTGCGAACCAATTAGATGACACTTTCAAACATGACTGCTTCTTTCCACAATCTAACATTACTTCCATTGTTTTTGGGATTAAAGGTGTGTACTAAGGGTGTGTCTGTATTTCAGCCAGAGGTGTTAAAGATGTATTGTTCCAGCTGTATCACAAGGAACTAAAAGGTCTTTGATGAGATCCTTTGCCAGAGCACTACATTGCTGGATTAAAATTCCTCTACTTTTCTTCATACTGCAGTCTTCTTATGAGAAAAGAGAGGTTTAAATAAACTCAGCTCCAAAATGTCAAAGTGTTACTGAGTCTATCACTTCTCCATGCTGCAGAACCACCAGCATACTAGTGATGCTAATAAGAAAACATATCTGGATTCTTTGTTTACTTTATGTAGGATGTTACATGTAAGGACTTGAATCAAGGAAAAGGAACATGCTTTTGATACTAAAAGATACAACCAAACATAGTATTAGAATAAACAGAAACAATGGAGCCTCCACATCAATACCTAGCAAGAGAATTCACCGTCATTTTTAAAATAGTATGTTATTCCACATGATATTCTTAATTAATTCTTATAATATTTGAGGGATGTTTTATAAGCAAAATAATCAAAGGATTTCTCAAACTTTGTTTTTTAAACAAATGAAGATCTCAAAAAAGAGTCAATTTGTGTGTGAAATTCAGAGCTAACTAAAGATATCAAAAACTATTTCATGGAGGTAGAACATGCTCCAACAAGTAAGAACATTTGCAATGAAAGCAACAGGATCTGAGTTCAAATTCTCAAATCTACTTAAAAGTCAGACATGCCTACATATATCTTTAATCTTAGTGGTAGCTGGCTAAAACAGGTAAAACACAAAAGAATGCTGGTTATCCAACATAGCTGTAGCTGAAATGACTAGCTTAAGGTTTAGCAAGAAAGCATGTCTCAAAAAGTAACATGGGAAGTAATAAGGGAAGAGACTCATCGTCCTCCTCTGCCCATGAATGCAAGCACACAGATCACAGAGATTCACACACACACACACACACACACACACACACACACACACACACACACACTATGCACACAATGTGATTTTAAATTTGTAAATATATGTAAATAAAGGGAATTCTGGTATTTAAAGAAATGTTTCATTATTCTGAATTTAGAGAAAGACTCATAGTTGCTTAACACTGAGTGTCCACTCTGAATTAGAACTCTTGAGGCTAATGATCAAGAAAGGGGGTGAGGGGACTTAGAGTGCCTTTTGTTTTCTTACAAAAGCAATCACATGTCCTGGCTCTCTGCCTCATTCTCAAGGCTTCCCATCCTCTGCTACCTCCCTCAAGATCACTCCAAACATGTCTCCTGGATCCTTCACGGCTCATTACCCAATGACTTAGCAGTGATCTGAAGATTCTGTACCTGACAACCTTTGCAGAAGCAGAGCAGAGCCATTCACAGCCAAGGAAGCTCAGACACTATGCAAGTAATTACTACAAACTCAAAATACTGAACACTGACTTTCCTCCACACAATATTTTTTAGAAAGCTTGTCTCAACTGAGAATTTTACATGGAAACAAAATCAGATTAAAATATGGGCTGCCACTATTACTGAGAAAATGTGGAACTTAAGCAAGAAATTTAGAAGTTAAAATTATACAATGCAATGGTAGATGGAGAGCTTGGGTGAGCTTATTTCCTCCATCCAAAAACATCTTATGGAAAACAAGCCAGAAGCTGAGCACTGTTGCTTAACCAACCTACCTGTGTGACTATGGACACAGTTCCAGAGTAAGACAAGCATCTTCGGTTTGTGGGCCCAGAAAAACATTTTCTTAAGGTTAAAGGAACGAAAGATGAGCCCTCTTATCTTTAGCACATGGCTTTGGCATAAATGGTAGTTTGATTGCTTTGATGAGATGAAATGGCAAGAGGGTAGAGGTCATGAAAAACATGGGTAGAGTGGTATATGTATTATCGATCATATCTTCTTGCTGCTCTGAGGAATTTTATTGTTCTTTTCTTTTTTTGCCTCTTATCGGATATTTTCTTTATTGACATTTCGAATTTATCCCCTTTCTGGTTTCCCCTCCAGAAAATCTGTATCCCATCATCCCTCTCCCTGTTTCTATGAAGGTGCTCCTCCATCCACTCACCCAAACCCAACCTCGTCCCTGCCTTGGCATTCCCCTGCATCGGGGCATCAAACTTCCACAGGACCAAGGGCCTCTCCTCCCATTGATGCCCAACAAAGACATCCTCTGCTACATATGCCCCTGGAGCCATGGGTCCCTCCATGTGTTCTCTTTGGTTGGTGGTTTAGTCCCTGGGATCTCTGAGGGGTCTTGTTGGTTAATATTGCTGTGCTTCCTATGGGTTTCAAACCACTTCAGCTTCTTCAGTCCTTTCTCTAACTCCTCCATTGGGGACCCTGTGCTCAGTCCAAAGGTTGACTGCCGGCATCCACTTTTGCATTTGTCAAGTTTTGGCAAAGCCTCTCAGGAGATAGCTATATCAGGCTCCTGTCAGCACGCACTTCTTGAATTCAACAATAGTGTCTGGGTTTGGTGACTGTATATGGGATGGATTTCCAGGTGGGGCAGTCTATGGATGGCCTTTCCTTTAGTCTCTGCTCCACACTTTTTTTTCTCCATATTTCCTCCCATGAGTATGTTGTTCCCCCTTCTAAAAAGGATTGAAGCAACCACACTTTTGTCTTCCTTCTTACTGAGCTTCATGTAGTCTGTAAATTGTATCTTGGGCATACTAAACTTTTGGGCTAATATCCACTTATCAGTGAATGCATATCATGTGTGTTCTTTGTGATTGTGTTACTTCACTCAGGATGATATTTTCTAATTCCATCCATTTGCCTAATAAGTTCATGAAATCATAGTTTTAGTACCTGAGTAGTAAGTACTTCGTAGTATAAATGTACCACATTTTCTGTATCCATTCCTCTGTTGAGGGACATCTGGGTTCTTTCTAGCTTCTGGCTATTATAAATAAGGCTGCTATCAACATAGTGGGGCATGTTTCCTTGTTGTATATTGGAGCATATTTTGGGTATATGCCCAGGAGTGGTATAGCTGGATCCTCGGGGAGTACTATGTCCAATTTTCTGACGAACCTCCAAACTGATTTCCAGAATGGTTGTACCAGCTTACAATCCCACCAACAGTGGAGGAGTGTTCCTCTTTCTCCACATCGTCACCAGCATCTGCTGTCACCTGAGGTTTTTATCTTAGCCATTCTCACTGGTGTGAGATGGAATCTCAGGGTTGTTTTGATTTGCATTTCCCTGATAATTAAGATGCTAACCATTTCTTTAGGTCCTTCTCAGCCATTCGATATTTCTCTTTGTTTAGCTCTGTAACCCATTTTTCATAGGGTTATTTGGTTCTCTGGAGATCTTTGTATATATTGGATATTAGCCCTCTCTCAGATGTAGGGTTGGTAGAGATCTTTTCCCAAACTGAGGCTTGTCTTTTTGTCCTATTGATAGTGTCCTTTACCTTACAAAGCTTTGCAATTTGCTGAGATTCCATGCCTATTGCTGATCTTAGAACATAAGCCATTGGTGTTCTGTTCAGAAAAATTTCCCCTTTGCCCATGTGTTTGAGACTCTTTCCCCACTTTCTCTTCTCTTAGTTTGAGTGTATCTGGTTTTATGTGGAGCTCCTTGATCCACTTGGACTTAAGCTTTGTACAGGGTGATAAGCATGGATCGATCTGCATTCTTCTACATGTTGACCTCCAGTTGAACCAGCACCATTTGTTGAAAATGCTATCTTTCTTCCATTAGATGATTTTACTCCTTTGTCAAAGATCAAGTGACAATAGGTGTGTGGGCTCATTTCTGAGTCTTCAGTTCAATTCCATTGATCTACCTGCCTGTCTCTGTACCAATACCATAAAGTTTTTTTATTACTATTGCTCTGTAATACAGTTTGAGGTTAGGGATGGTCCGATTCCCTCAGAAGTACTTTTAGTGTTGAAAATAGTTTTTGTTATTCAGGGTTTTTTGTCATTTCAAATGAGTTTGCAATTTGCTCTAAGTTTATGAAGAATTGAGTTGGAATTTTGATGGGCTTTGCATTTTCACAGAGAGAAATTTGACTTTCATTTATAATCTTTTTTCACATCCCAGCAATCAAATGTTCATACAACACTCCCAAAAGATGGCAATACTATTACAGTTGCCTGTATCTGTCATTCTTTAGCAATCCTTCATGATCTTCATTTTGCACAGACATCTGTATCTGGGAAGGGACTTCAAAAGAGTCTTTTGCCCAATTTCATGTGGGACTTTGTAAATATTTTCAAAGTATTAGTGCTTAAAAGTAATTTTCACTAAAATATTAATGGCTTCCATATAACAGTGTCATTGTAAATGTGGCAATTCAGTACTCTAAATCAATCCCATGAGAAATTGTGACATTTTTCTTTGGAAAACCATTTCAAAAGCTTGTGTTCTTGGTGTCCCATTATGGTGCCTTTCAAAAGAGATAATCAACCTCAATGTTATAGAAGTGAGTTTCTGTTATATGCCTTGGCAAAGGAAAGAGATTATTGAAAGGAATGTAGCTGAGTTGTAAAGTGCTTGCCTAGTATACAATGTTCCAGACTCAGTTACCAAGTCGCCTATGTCCCAGCACCTGGGAGATAAATTCTGAATATCAAGTAAACACATGATATTTAGACAATCATGTTAAGTAGCCCATAACACAATTTTATTTTTAGTTTTTTATTTTACCTCATGCTTGAAGATGGGATTATTTGCCTATTAGGTTAGAGATAGTAAAGACACAGAACCTCTCAATTCCACGGAAATTACTTAAGTAAGTGAATCAGTACTGTTGCTTTACTAGATATGTGCTACGAAATAGAAAGAAAAAGTTTGCACCATGGGCTATAATCTCCTTTCATTTCACTAATAAGAAGCACCCTGGTTCTCTGTCCTACTTTGCTCTGTGGTATGTTAGCTATCATACTATGAACACAAAGGCTGCTGTGCTCTACGTTAGAGGTTATTAATTAAAATATATTTTTCAATTAAGTGCTGAAAATTTGCCTGCTCTAATCTGTAGTTTTGATGATTGAAAAGAATAAACCAAGTACATATTCTTATTCTCACTGAAGTGTGACATGCTATCTTCAGAAGGCAGGCATTCTTATGTGACTCGTGAATCTGAGATTCATTGGTAGAGAGACAGGAAGTCACTTCCTCTACTTAAAGGCATAGAGGTGTCACTGAAGCAATACAAAGCTGACTGTGTGGTAATGTCAAAGAGAATCAACTTCAAAAGAATTCAGTATATGGTCTAGAAGCCAGCACTGAGATTTTATTCATGTTGATATAAAAAGATAATGCTTTGGGGTTACTGGTTCCTCCCTTATCAGTTCACTATAAACTCTGCATTAGGACGCTTTTCAGTTTACGCTAGGGAAGGTTCCCTTTGAGATGAACAAATGTCTCAGTTTCATTTCTTACAGTTCTGATGTGTGCAAACAAGCAAAGATATATTATCAGTTGGGGACATTTCTGATTAAGAAAATGCATAGGTCTTCCAAAACTACAAGTACCTCATCTAAGAATCCCATCATCTAGATGGTAGTCTGTACAGGACTGAAGAATTCTTCATAGACAATCTGGGGAATCCTGAGGTGTGGACCCTCCTCTGAAAAAGTGTAGGGGAATTTCTGTTTTGTATGAGTACTTGTCACAAATCAAGGGCATAAAGGCAAAATATTGCAAACTGTAAATGATAGGAACTAGGGCGATGGCTTGGTGGTTAAGAGCACTGACTGCTCTTCCAATTTACAACACCCACATGGTGACACACAACTAGCTGTAACTCTAGCCCCAAGGGGTCTAGACACTCTTAAGGCTTTGAGGGTACTACATGTGCATGGTCTCAGACATACATTCAGGGAAAACTCTCACCCACAAAAATAAAAAATAAAAAACAAAAATAAGAAAAGAAAGGAAGAAAAAAAGAAAAAGAAAAAAGAAGGAAAGCTCAATAGGGAATGTACACATTAGGTTGAATGTACACATTAGCTGCCTTTACAGGCTCAGGAGGAGCTATTTTTATTTTTAATCATACTTAGCTTTTAGTTGGGAAACTTCAGGGAATTCTTCTGAAACTATCTTCAAGACTTTAATCTTCAATTCACAATTCTGATGTATCTTAAATGACAAAACCAATATATTTCATAGTAGTCCTTAAAATAGTTATTAAAGTCTTAAATGAAAAGATTCCAAGGGGCGGGTATTTGTAAAATGGAAACATGGGTCTTAGTTCAGGGTAATCCACTTTGAAATGTTATAATAATTCCAATTTATAAAACTCCTAGGAGTAAAATGAAACATAAGCCTGAAATGATCTTGAAAATACAATGCCTTTGACCGAAGAAATAAATTTCACTGGTAGACTTTGATCATTTAAAGCAGTGAGGAATATCTGCTTCATTTTCAGCAGGACAAGGCCACATTAAAGCCAGACCATTCCATCAAAGGAGCTTGATTATGTTCTCAGTGTTTTAAATTATGCATACGATGGGTGACACAAATACATGTTTAAGTGGTTGCAAATTTTAAAAATCAATATTCCCAAAGAACTAAAATTATGCCCAATCATAAATAAAAATTAATTCACCTGCATATTTTGATCTACAACTTATGCTAGAAGAGAAATACCTTTTTGCATCAACTTGTATTCATTATATTTCATACAAATATAGCTCAAATTAAATACAACCCTGTCAAGTAGAATGTGTGTGTGTGTGTGTGTGTGTGTGTGTGTGTGTGTGTGTGTTCTATGTACTTTGTTTTTCAGATGATCTGGAGCGAGATGTGGACTGCCATGTTTCAGGGAACCAAGAGCGTCCCAGACCCATTGTTCCAAAGGAAATGAAGCTATCTGGGAATGCACTGGTGGGCTCTGCATGGAATGTGGAAAATAGCATATGTCACTACTGTCCAGTACACAACAGACAATTATGATTCAACTGTCCAAATTATAATCAGTTTGACAAATGTCCACAAACGTCTTCATTCTATTTTATATTTTCTCTAAGACAAGGCAATCACACAACCAGACAATTCCATCAGGGAAGCTTGTTAGCTGCTTAGTCTGTTAAACCCTGGTTGCCATAGCATCTAGAGTTGAAAAAGCTGCAGATTGGCATGAAAAAGCATGTCGACAATTGCCCTGTCACAGCATGCAAGCCAGGTCTGCTCAAAGGCAGCACACTACAAGTTTTCTTTCCCAGTTTGCACTACCCCATGCTGTTTAATAATATCCATTTACTAGTATTGGGATTGATCTAGCGCAGTGTAAAATTCACATCTAGTGAGACTTAGCTTTTCACATGGAGTGAATTCTTTAACAAATGAGAGTGTGGCAATTAATTTAGAAATGTAATACTGTATGCTCTATAAGAAGTACATTTAGATTTAATAAAGAAACTGTCCAAAATTTTAATGCACTGTTTTAAAGAGCACAGTAGTTTTACTTGGCATTTTTTCAGTTGACTTTCTAGTCATTTCTGAAGCCTTGTTAGTCATACTTCAGTGATGACAGACAGCATTCAAATTACAGTAGGATATTTTAAAACATGTTTTAATCATGCCATAGTCATTTCTCCATATGCATGTTATAATTTAATTAAGGACATATATTTCTAAAATAACTATAATTTAATTAAAGATTAATATCCAGATCACTGAAATTATAGTCTAGAAAGCAATATGCATCAATTTTTTTCCAGAGGGATCATATATTTAGTGGTGATAAATTACCATGTATTAATAAGAAAACTTAGGGTTCTACCAATGGGAATTCAAAACCCTGCCAACTCTCACATTCTTGTAGTCTATAGATTTTGAATAAAGTAAAGTGTGTTTACAAACAACAGTTGGTAACTTACTAGAACTGTAAAAATATTTAAAATATCTACAGAAATTTTGACTCTTGGGTAATTATTTCAATTAAGACTTTCATAGCTATATTACTTATTACTCAGACTCCGCCCATTCCCTCTTGTCCTAATATTTCTTCAATTTAAGTTTTTGATTTCACAAAGAACAAAATAATCTAAAAATATACAACCCATAAAACAATATGAGTTTCAAGTGAAAGAATTTTTAGGTATTATCCACAACACATTCTCTTTCTTTTGATGTTCCTTGCTTTGTTCTTGTGGTATAACAAAGGCATTTTCCACTTTGTATTGAGTGACCTCATCATTTTGAACTTTCACGTAAGAAAGCTTATCTGCAACGTGAGAAAGTGATGAACTGACCAGGAAACGCTGAAGTGATGGTTGTTCTTCACATTCTGAAACTAATGCACACCTTTTCCACTTTCTTTCTCCTAAACAAGTTAGTGAAATATTTAATTGAATGATCAAAGCAAAAGGCCTTCAGTTTTATATGTGCAAGGGCATTTGCATGCACTCAGGAAGATATGCACAAACAATACACAAACATGCCAAAAACATACACACAACACAAACACAACACACATAACACACCACACCACACACACACACACACACACACACACACACACACACACACTCATACATGAAAAGAGTGACACAGAGTGGATCTCTTCAATCACTAACGTTAAGCCCCTAATTTTCTAGGAATCCTCAAAATAAATCTCAAAATCTTGACATAAAACTTGGTTCACATATGGTGTCCATGAATGTGTTTTCTTATACCACATCTTCCAGGTTTTTTTTTAAAGGAGGAAAGCTGTTTACTTGTTAAAGGTCTTTTTATAAGCTTTGATGACTCAAAAACACCTTCATTTTAACACATGGAATTTGGCAACGAGTATAACCATGCTACCATTTGAAAGACTTTGATATTTTGAAAAGAAGAAGATTAAAAACAACAACGATTGAGAATAAGTTGGCTCTGATGTCTAGAACAAAAATTTCCAAAATATGAATTTTAATGTGAAGACTTACTCGGGAAATGTATCTGCCAGAACAGCATAACCTATCAAAGCCCTAGTTATCACAAATAAATAACAGCCAGTAGTGCCACAGACTTTACCCTGGTGTTGCAAGATAAAATATGGGACCAAACTGTGGCAAAGAAGAGATGGCAGGTTGGTATGTAAATGTTCACATAAAATGGAAAGGAGGAGTGGGGGTATCTTGTCTTCTAATTACATTTTTTCATTTTACATTTGCATTAACTGTGCAATTACATTTAACATTGGTTTATTTTTTTCCAATTTCTTTAATTTACACTCAGTTTGGTGCAGAGTAGTTCATGATGGATTAAAACAGGGCACCACCTCTGATCTTGTCTTGAACACACACACTTTTCTACACAACCTAAAACCTGGACCTCACAGAAACCAGAACAGAATTCTGTAACTCAGAGTACCTTATTTGCAACCACAACAACTCACAGTTGTTTGTAAGCCCAAGGTTATCTCTTGACAATGATTTGAAAACATATGCTGCCTTTGTTTCCTGCCTTCATTCACAATATGCATTCCCAATATATTTTAATTAATTATGTATGGACTGCATTTTCTTTTTACACCTGACCGATTTCCTGTTTATTCTTGTATTTTAATATAGGAAAATAAGAATGGCGCATTTCAACTCTTTAGAAAACGTTCATTAGATGCGATGACTAATGCAGACATGCTCTATAAACCATCTCATTTTGCTTAGAGCCAAATTTTTAATTGAAATTCTACAAAGAAAATGTCAATAGTCTTAGAATTCCATAGAAAGGGGAAAACACTCTGACTTGTGATCAGAGGGAGTATCTTGCCATGACATGATTCTTTTTTTTTTTTTATTAACTTGGAGTATTTCTTATATACATTTCGAGTGTTATTCCCTTTCCCGGTTTCCGGGCAAACATCCCCCTCCCCCCTCCCCTTCCCCCATTGCCGCCCTCCCCCCATAGACTAGTTCACTGGGGGTTCAGTCTTAGCAGGACCCAGGGCTTCCCCTTCCACTGGTGCTCTTACTAGGATATTCATTGCTACCTATGGGGCATTACTCAGCTATCAAAGACATGATTCTTTTAATGGAAAAAAAAAATCACAGATAAAGATACACAACACAACATTGCTTTATTTCTTAAAACATCTAAGTCATTTAATTTCCCTAGTGAAGCGCTAGCTTACAAGGAATGTAAGTTTCATACAAACACATGCGTTCTTGGGTGAGGTAGTTCTTGCTTCTCTGGGTGATTTTGCCTTGTTCTGAAATTGTCTTCACCTGACGCAGAGCGCATTAACTGCTAGATAGGCATCACACTGTCTGTCTCCATGCTGTAGCATACAGCCGTGAATTTGCTACGATCTGTTTAATCAGCAGTGCATTGATTTTCCCGCAGCTTTACTTCATTTTAGCCCCATAGCAGGCTTCTGTAATTTCCTTTGGACAAAGTGTAACCAAACTGTGCTAAGTGATGTTGATTTGCAGGCAAAAGTAAAGGGGTAAATATAAATTAACAAGCTATAAACATTTTACAAGTGGGGAGTCAATAAAAACAGTGTCTGCAGTTTCTTTAAAAAAAATGATTTGAAGCAGATTGTTAACAAAGGTGTCCAAAGAAACTGACATGAGTCTGAGAATAATTTTTGCGCTTTGTGATTAAGAATTGATCAGTCTAAAAGCCTCAGATGCAACTGAATCACCCATAAGCTGCTGGCCTGAAAAGGCTCAGCGGGGGCTGGTATTTGTTTGTTAAACTCCCATGATTCCAAGTAGATAATTGGTCTGTGAAGTTCATGGCAGAATCTGAATTTGCTTTCTTGCTTCCCAGCTGGCTGAGCACTGGTTTATAGACTTCTGTGTACAAATTTAGCCAGCAGCAAACCTCACATCTTTAATATAAAAGGTGTTTTGTTGTGTTTTTCAGGTGCTGAGTAGAAAGCCCACACTCCAGAAGCTCATTAAAAGGGCCAAGTTACAGTACAGGTTTATTCCTGTCACAGCGTTTCTGAAAACAGTGACAAGGATTAATATGTTCCTTTAGTACTGGAAAAAGCCTGACACAATCCCTTGTGAATTTGATCATCTGTTTCATTGCTTGTAGAAGATTCAGCCTCCTATTATATCTGAAAGTTACAGCTGTAAACTACTACTGGAAAGGTTTCATAAGCTCCTGCAGAACCCTGGGGCCAAGTTAATTGTTTTATTAAACATTCACTAATTTGGTTATTATTTATTTCATAACTCACCCTTATAATCATGTACTACTCTTCCTCAAAGTCAAGAGTGTCTTAGCTCTTTGGTTGCACAGAGCAAATAGAGACACAGTGGTTTAAATTCCAGGCAGTTTCAATAAAAGTTCCTGTGGACCAGTGTGTTGTAGAAATATCCAGTTTACATACTTTAAGTTTTAAAAAGGTCTCATTTTACAAACATCAAAGTCTAATGTTTCTATTAAAAATAATAACACCATGAATATAACCTTTCTGTTCTGACTAGTTGTGCAACAGTACACATTATTAGTGGATGCTACATGTCTAACACAACTTACCATGTGACACATGCAAACTTTAGGAAAGCGTAAAGTATACCACAAATGTTTGTCTTATGACAAACTAAATCTACTTGATATTTTTTAAAACTAAAAGATTTCGTAATGTGCATTTATCTATCATAAAACAAACATGCTTAAGAATTGAGAACTCTTTAACCTGCTCTTTTTCCTCTTTCTGTTCCTCTTGCTCCTCCTCCTCTCCCTCTTCCTCCTCCTCTATCTCTTAGGCTCATTGAGGAATGTCTACTCTTCTCTTTTTCTTTTATTGTGAAGACAAATGCAGAATTCAAATATTAGACACAAAAATGCATATCTAAAATGGTTTCAAATGGTGGGGATTCAGAAAATAAGAAACATGCAAATGTAAAGGTTGAAATGTAAAGCTCCCAGTGTCAAAATTCCCACTACCACCTTCACCCCTACTTTATATTAGTGTTGATTATGTCAAAATTGAATGACATGAAAAAGCTTACAGAAGTTGTATTTGTAGTTTCCTATATCCACAGATATTTATCCCATAACATTTGATTCTAAATAGAGAATAAAGCTACCTTGTTGTTGTCCTCAAACACGAAAAATGAAATCAAACCAGCAGTGAAAGACCAGCCAAGAAAAACACACTCTATCCCTTATGTACTACATCTTTCTGTTTCTACAAACAAAATCCTTTGCTTCATGTTTTCCTTCAACAGAGTCCATAATAGCAATAACAAAATAATTGGGAATATGATCATGTACTTCAAAATGTCCAACTGACACCATGTGAGTTCCGTGTGTCTGGCACATCTAAATAAGAAGGAGACCATGCATCATGCTATAATGCCAGCCACTGCTTTGTACTGAAGGGTCACATAATCTGCACTCAAACTTGTCCACAGAGTTAAATGTCCCTTCATTGGTGTTCATTAAAATGAACACACCACGGATGGTTTGGTGGAGACAGCTGCAATCCCTGATGAGTTTCATCCCTCGAGCTGTCGTATTATATTTCACTTCCATACATAATGACAGCATAGTTATTTCTATTTATAGTATTTCTTTCAATGTTTTTGTAAGATTTCCCTTATGACCATGATTCAATAAAAAACATTTTGGCCAAATGTTAGGCAGTGTTTCCTTCAGTTGTCAACACTGATGGTTGCATCATTATTGCATATAGCATGTTTCTTATAACATAAAGCAGGAAATAATGACTCCCATGCATAATGCTATAGATAATTGGTATGAGGACATTATTTCAAATTAACTCAAATGTATGATTTAATGTTGAAACCTAACTTTAAATTTAATTCTTTAAGTACACAACACATACATTTTTAAAGATGTTTTTTACTTAATGTGTATAAGTGTTTTGCCTGTGTGTGTGTGTGTGTGTGTGTGTGTGTCTGTGTGTGTGTGTGTTTGATGTGCATGCCTGATACCTACAAAGGTCATAGAAGGGTACTGGATCCCCTGGAATTACAGATGATTAGCCTCTATGTCGGTACTTGGAATATAATCCTGGTTCTTGCAAGAACACCAAGTTCTCCTAAACACTGAGCCATCTCTCTATTTCCCCTTTTCTATATTTTTATTTTTAAAAAGACACATATATCTTAGTTAACATTTTAAGATGTTGTGCTTATCACATTTAATAAAAAATAGTTTTATCCTATGAATGAACCAAGGATTCATGACTTTAGAACAATTAAGTCAGTATTCTTCAGGATCAATAATTCTCACTGAAAGATTTTTAATTCCTGGACTTCTAAATCCTTATGTGGTCATCAATGTTTTGCTAGCTGGGTTGTTGACTCTTGTTCACAGGAAAAACTCTTGCATTACTTTCAATCAACCTTGAACATGCATTGACCACTCAGTAAGTGTTCATTAAATTGAATTATTTAGGTGTTGAAGATATATGGTGTCTATCTATGTTGCCTTTACAGATTTTATCAATTCTTGTATGTATGGTAAAGGTGTTGTTCTTTGGGTCTGTGTCATTAATAATTACAAATTATCACTGATTATATTCATTGTACTTTCTAAAGGGAAATAATATCAATAGGGATTAAAAGCCAGAAAATATTGTCTCCATATTATTTTAAAATGCTGTTACTTTCGTAAATGGAAGTTAATATTTTTAAGAGTGAGAACAATGTTGGAAATTTGAAGTATTTCCCTCTTTTATTGTCCTTGTAAGTCTATAAAATATAGATCCCTATGAAATATTAATAAGCATGGGCATAAATATAAGAAGAATGCTAGGAGGAATGATTGCTATAGACTTATGAGAGCATTAATCAGTCACATCGTTCATTAGAAATTACATATAAAAATATAATGTTTAAATTTTGCAGCTGCTTGATTTGCGTATGTAAACACGGAGACCTTATATTTGCCATAGAAATTTATACCAAGAGAAGACGGAGATACATATGATTTGTTCAAACATACATTGACTCTAGAGTTTAGCCAGTTAAAAATAGCTAAATGTTTCAACTTGCAAAGAACATCTTTGTGAACAAAAGAACAAATATTTTCCACACTCAGACTTGAAGAGCACACACAAAACCTTCCCACGTTTACTTTGCACTAGTCTCAAGGTTTGCACTTTTGGTCCCTTTCCTGTCAGTTCCTGATCTCAGATATTAAATACTAGAATAATGGGCATTGAACTAAGTTTCATAGCTGTATGAAAAGAATGAGGCAAACTCCTAAGATAACAAAATTTATGCTAACAGTGTCAATCAGACACTTTTTAAAAAGTGCTGTTTCTGTAGAATGATTAATGAGTGACATCTTTGTTAACTTCTCTGCCATTAAGTGGTGGTCCCAAATTTATGTTGATTAATAAGACACTTTCCTGGGAAACAAATCCAGGACTGAGTTTCATCCAAGTAATCTTTACCATTTCCTTAAGTGGAAATGATGCTTTGTTCCCTCGATTTCCTTTATTCTGAATCGTACTGCACCTTTCCTCTCAAACACATCCTAACCAGGGAATCAGATACATGCTGTAATGCGCTGAAGAGGAGCTGCCCTGAGTTCAAACAACCTCTGAAAGTTAAAAATAAGTCAATGATTGATTGTCTATGAATAAGGAATGTTGCCGATCACAGTGTTTTGTGAAGACACTGAATAAAATGAATGATCTGTGCTTTTTCATCTCAGTCTCAAGCTCCCCTGCTTTTTGTAAGTTCCTTTATTCCTGAATATCAAACACTTGACTCTATTCAGGCATTTTTTTTTAACATTTATACAAAGGCTATGCATTCAATTAGCAGAGGTGTCATCAGTGCAGGCGATGTATCCAGGCAAATTTGATAATTACAATAACAAGAGAAGAATAAATATTTACATATGGTATATTTATGTTTAGCTCATGACCAAGCATAATGCCATAGATAGGAAACTTAAACTGAAGCTACCTCTTTGCTCACTAATCACAGATTGTCTTTTGGAAGACTTACTTTGAAATTGAAAATATGGCTATATGCCTAGTTGGTTCTTAGAGGGAGCTTTTTCTTTAGGGAGGAAATTATAAGAGGTCAGAGTTACTAGTGTCTACCCAATTTTGTCAACAATATTAGTTAGGCTTATAATTTACAATAGAACACTATAGTAGGTATTATATATAAATACTATAATAATTAGCATAGAGATTTTAGGATTCCTGTCTCTAAAGCATTATACTTTACTGGAGAGCTGAAATATATATCAAGAACACTTAGAGAAATAAATTCATTAAGCAGATTTGGAAACACACAAAACAAAATCGCAAAAACCCAAAAACAAATAAACAAACAAAAAAACATAAATTGGGCACATAACCAAATACAGTGAGATCATTCAAAACATTATAAAATTGTTTTAAGCTGAGTTTTGAAGCAATTAAGTACTTATTGTAACATAATGAAAAGATTTTTATTTGTTCATACTAGGATTCCATGTAGAAGACTGACATTTAACTTTTATAAGAAAAACTAGAATAGAAAATCAGTTGCCAGATGATCTTCAAAGAATACACATCAGCTAGAAACAGCCTGTGTTCTGAAGCTATGAATCAGCAACGCCAAATACCACCCATGTCCTGATTCCCCTTTTCTTGTACATGATTCATAGTGTAAAGATCTAGAAGTCAGTCAGATTCCTCAACCCACAGCACAGCACTGCAACTGTATTCCAGGACACAAGACAGGAAAGAGTAAGATGAGCCTGGACCTTCTGAAGAGCATCTGTGGGAAACTCACTCTGCAACATCCTGTGGCACCACTTTGGTCCATTCTGGGCAACTCTTTCAGTTTTTCTCTTACTTTGCCGACATCAGCAAATCAGAGCTGCATAGGGAGAAGGCTGAAGATGAATGTAGGTCACACATTGGGTAAAATAGGAAAACTAAGTTCTTATTCAGAAAGCACTAAATGCAGGTAAGCAAGTGCTTCTGACACTGGTAGTACAGCTGCAACAGGGAACAGAGATTGTCTTACCAATGGTAACAAGATAAATCTAAGCAGCTAAGCTTGAAAATATGCTTAGACATGAGACAATGGAATTAAACAACAGGCACACTTCAGTTCAAACAACTGTTTATAGATTTTTGAAGTGGTGAGCATAAAAGATTGCCCGAAGGAGCTTTCACAGATGTTATGAATGAAAATGTCTCAGGTGTGTGTGTTTGAGGAGGTGGAGGGAAAGGAAGGGGGATAGAGAGGGAGAGAGAGAGAAATCTTGATTTGCACTTATTTAAATGTCAACCAGAAGCTTGGTGTATAAGTGAAAATTTCTGGACTTAAAGGCAATCGTCCTTTTTCAAGAAAAAGAGGAATAAGTGCTTGACTCTGCTTTTATAATTGGTAAATTTTGTAAGTACCTGGGATAGCCTATTCCAAAAGGATGGATAAAGAAATATAAACATTGCAGTTCACTGGACATCCTCCAAGGAGTGCGCACACGCAAGCATGCATGGGCACACAGACACACAGACACAGACACAGACACAGACACAGACACAGACACAGACACAGACACAGACACAGACACACACACACACACACACACACACACACACACACACACACCACTTCTGCCGCTACTACCACTGCTACCACCACCAACACCAATATCAGCTTTCCATATCTTAATTAATACGCACTCCATTTACCCAAATTGAAATGGTAGAAAACTGGTCATTTATTACTTTTGTAACTATTCTAATCCTATCGGCAGTATTTTATTAAAGCTTGCCTTCTGATATATTTCTTGAAGTTATTTCTTCTTGAAGGCTATCTGGAAGGTAACTTTTTGCTAACTATCCACTGCTCTCATGCAGTCTAGACCTGAGAGACTTGCCAGCAAAGTCACCAAAGTAGTAGCACATCATTGTCCACTGTTTTCCCTCATACTGTGGTGTTTTCCTGACAACCAGAATATCTTTGGAGACAGTGAAAATCAAATTGTGCTATTTGTGAGCCTAAAACTCTTGGATAATTGACCCCACTGCTCTTCACTTTATCTCAGCACATTGGCACATTGCTATTTTGGAGATGCTTTGAGATCACTCTTGTCTGAGTGCCTATGCATTCACTCTTTGCCCTCCCCTAGGAACCTGTACCCACAAAGCTGACTCCTTAACTCAGGCCTTCAGCAACCTGCCCATCTAGTAACATACCTGTCCACAGGAAACTAAGCTCCACATGCCTGTGCATTATCTGTCCTTTGCGTTTTAATTTCCCTGCCACAAAACAACCTCTTGCCCAATAAAAAACTTAGTCAATATCTGTGGGGAAATTAATGGCAAGGATAGATGTTAAAGGTATCAATAATATACTTTTTAACTAAGGCATCCTTTTGGACAAACTGATGAGAACCCAGGATATCTCTTAACACTCCTAGTGTGAAAGGAGTGTTGGAGCAACAAAGCAAAAG
This sequence comes from Rattus norvegicus, assembly GCF_021556685.1. NCBI lineage: Eukaryota > Metazoa > Chordata > Mammalia > Rodentia > Muridae > Rattus > Rattus norvegicus. The sequence goes on along the minus strand of NC_141539.1, from coordinate 73,159,266 downwards.
CCAGTTCAGTAGCTTTCAAGGTTTGAAATGGAGTTAGAAAGGAATCATGGAATTGAGTACAAGAGACTCTCATAGAAGAAACAAGTTTATTTACTCGGGACAGTTTTAGTTTAAAACTTCAACCTCATTATTAACCAGGCTTCCTCTCTCAAATGGAGTTTTTGACTAAAAATTGATGTGGTAAACTGTATAGTCAAAAATGTTCAGGAGCCATCCATGGAGTTTCCTCAAGCCAGATTAATGTGGATTTTCTTATAGTTTTGTATCATCTCAACTTGCTCCTGTGAAAACAGGAAGACTCAGATGTTTTCCAAAGTCAGGAGGCCTCAAGGGGATTCATGTGGACTTCTCCACCAGCTGCTTCAGTGACTTTGCAGTAAGCAATCAACCAGGGAACACAGCCTGAGCTCCTGCAAAAGTATTTGGCATAAAGGAATAACAGTGCTACTTCTGATGCAAGAACAGCACGTACTTCCCTGAATCATCTAGTCAGACCAAAGATGGAAGGAGTCCCGGAACGCCAGCTGGGCTAGGCTCCTGCTTCAGGAAGCTAAATAAAAACTGGATCTAATGTCTGAGAGCCCTGTCTTACTATGCAGGTAAAATCGGCCACATGAAGACTATATGACATGAATGAACCAAACCGAACTGGGTCCCTGTATGACAGCTTTGCTACTACAGTTATAGAGATGGATGTAGTAATTTCTCCATCAGTTTAGTATGGATTTAATATGGATTTCCAGCTGTGGATTTTTATAGCAACTAAAAATAACTTCTTGTCTTTGATGAAATTTTATTATTTTGTTGTGAGAATTAGTGTGTAATATAAGTATCTGCCTAAAGCCTTATACTTTAATAAACGAAGATTTTGTACAATATTTTTGAGAAGTAAGGTTCACAATTATTTCTGTTGTGTGAATAACAAATGTTAGTCTCAGCAAGGTTAATCAACATCTTCAAAATTATCTAAGTAGACACTTAAGTTACATTTAGCCCTGCCAACCACAGCCCAGTACTTAGTCAGTGTTTTGCCTGTTATTTGTTGTTATTTAGTACCCAGGGGTGTGACTAAATGGAAAGTAAAAATTACCTAAAACTAGGGGTTGGGGATTTAGCTCAGTGGTAGAGCGCTTGCCTAGCAAGCACAAGGCCCTGGGTTCGGTCCCCAGCTCCAAAAAGAATAAAAAATAAAAAATAAAAAAAATATCTAAAACCTACAGCTAAGAGATGAGTGATCTGATTTTATATGAATTAAAATCAGGTGTATTTGTATACTAAAAGTTAAAAAACCACTTGACAATTTTTAATAACAACAACTTAAAAACTATTCCACTTGTTTGGGCATATTTTCAATATTTGACAGTATTTTCTCAAGTCTAGTAGTAATAATAGTTCCAAAGTGGATGGAAGCAATAGGATTGGTCCCTCACTCTTCATCTCCCTTTGGTTTTGTTTTTTGTTTGTTTGTTTGTTTGTTTGTACCGACTAAGTACTGGGCTGTGGTTGGCAGGGCTAAATGTAACTTAAGTTTCTACTTAGATACTTTTTTGAGACAAGACCTTACCCTGTGCCCAGGTAGGTCTTGAAATTCCAGCTATGATCCTACATCAGCCTCCCAAATGCTGCTTTTACTGACACAAGCCACCACTGATGAATACAACAGTTCTAATCCAATCTCACTCATAATTCTCTCAAATTATTTTCATTTTTCAGATGATAAAACAAAGGTCAAGAAAAGTCACATACTCTAAACCAGACAATGTTAGAAATTATCCCCACATATTTTTGCCTCCATAATGTGTTAACTTCTATTTGTGCTTCCTGTTCTGCAAAAATTGAAGAATAATGACTTTCCTCCACATTATGGATTGTTTTATTGACAATGAAATTACTTAGAAAAATGTTTTCTATCTTTGTTTAATTGAAAATAGATTTTTCATTCAATATATTCTGATTATAGTTTCTCCTTCCCCAACTCCTGCAAGATCCTCCCCATTTTCCTTCTCACCCAAGTACACACATTTTCAACCTCATTAAAAAAAATCATGCTTGTAGAGAAAATAATAAAATCATATAAGACAACAAAAACACCTGGAACAGGGCAAAACAAACAAATAAACAAAACCAAATAAACCAAATAGTCAAAGAAAAAGCATATAGACACAGACTCACGTGATCATGCAAACAGGAATCCATAACAACACAAAACTGGAAGCCCTAATATAAACAAAAGGAACCTGAAGGTTAAAAAAAACCTCCTGACAAAATATTATGAGACAACAAACCTCCAAAGATATCATTGGTTTAGTTCTATATTGGCCATCTGCTGCTGGGCATAGGCCCTTAAGAGTGATTTGAATCTATGATGAGATTCTATTGAGGACAACTAATTTCTCATTTGCAAGTGGATATCACTTGGAAATATCTTCTAGCATCAGTCACTTGTAGGGGCTCATTGTTCTCCTCTTCTATCAGCAATGGAACCTCATCTAGAACAGATCTGAGGAGGCCTTTGCATGCTACCACGGTCTCTGTTAGATATTTGATCTAGATATCCTATTCAGGATTGAATATTCCAAGGCCTGCCTCTCTCTCCCTCTCTCCCTCTCCCCCCCTCCCTCTCCCTCTCCCTCTCCCTCTCCCTCTCCCTTTCCCTCTCCCCTTCCCCCTCTCCCCCTCCCCCCTCTCTCTCCATTGTCCAGCTGTTGCTATAAACTCTCCAATCTACAATGATGACTTCCCTAAAAGATGTGCTAGGGCAACAGTGACACAAATCTTGTAGGAGTAACAAACTAAGATTTGATTGGATTTAAGGCCTACTTCATGAGATGGAACTCATCCCCAAAATTACTTTGCTTTGGTGGCCAAGGGCCTGCAACTAGATAGCTTGAGAACCTAGGAAAAAAGATCAAATTCTACTCTTCTGCTAAAGGAGCACAGAAATAAAATGATTCACATTGACATTCCTTTATGCTTATAGATCTGTGCATTGCTTAGCCATCATCACAGAAACTTCCTCCTGCAGTTAGAAAAATCCTTTTATATAAAGCCTGTGATTTCTTTCATTCTACACTGAGGCATGATAAGGTGATCTATGTCTATTCTTGGGTGTAAAAGCATCCATTCACCAATAACGTAAGACTATGTGATTCTGGGACCACAGTTCTTTTCCTCTAACATTAGCTACATAGACTGCGAGTAGTGGCTAAATATATCTATAGGAAAAAATGTCACATTTTGTCCAAATAATTTACATAAAGGCTTTAAAAATACCTTAGCATCCTTTTCTCTTTTGATCACTTCTGGAAATGATCTCTTTCCAATACAATAAAGATTTCCACCTCCAGGAAGGAGAAGAGGTGCGTTAATGTAAAGGAAGACTAAGAAACAGTAAAATTAATGGGTTATGGTTGTATACTATCATTATTATAATAATTGTATTATTATTATTATTATTACTATTATTCATGTTCTGTATGTGTGTATGTGTGACAGAGAGAGAGAGACAGAGAGAGACAGAGAGAAACCTGAGTGTAAGGTCCTTAGAGAAGGACAAAGGATGGCCTCAGATTCTGTGCATATTGAGTTACGGAGCCACTGTGGTTTAATGCTGAGAACTCTAGTCCAATATGAGAGAAGAACTCTTAACCATCAAGCCATCTCTCCAAGGACCATAAGCAAGAATTTGAATTGCAGAAATTAAAATACAAACACATTGTAATGAAAAATGAATGTGAAGAATATGCAGAATGTGTAATGTGATACATGGCCTGGTCCTGCTAAGTAGGAACTCTACCACTGAGCTAAATTCTGAGTTCTTAAATAAAATTTTAATTCCAAAATACATTTGCAAAATATATTCATATTAAAATGTGATTGAAATGAATTTTTTCCATTTTCTTCATTTTTTACTGTTAAAGATATAAGCCTGATCACAGAATTTAATACAAAGGAAGTTTCCATAGAATGACTATGAAGAGACTATCTTCTACCACAAGCAGGTCGTGAGATAAAGAACACAGAACAGGAGTAAACGTATATTTGGTCATTCATTTTCTTTCTTGTTGGTGGGAAAAATCCAATAATAATATGAACTGAGGAAAACATATTATGGCATTTAAGACTATTAAATCCTGTATTATTACTAAACAAAATACTGCTTGTTCGATGATATTGCCATCTAACTAGTCTAATCCTCCTAATGCCTACATGCTATGTGCAAGGCAGAGTAATTTCTCCTTATTCTTTCAGTATCTTGCCTAACATTTTTGCACTGTTTGGCAAAGAGTATAAAATAGAAATATCAAGGAGTAACCATTCTGTAACTGGAGTCTGATGAACTTTCTCACTTCTGAGCACAAGTCAAATGGTCCAGAAACATTAAGGTCCCAACCACAGAAATACCCTTAGCAAAGTCAAGAGAGAAGAAACTGTAAAGGTTTACATAGTTCTTGTGGCACAGCGCTCAATGTCTTCACTCCAGTGAGCACTGTGAAGGGCCTGGTGATCGTTCACTTTGACGCGAATGCCCAAATCCAAACTATTATGTGAGCAATGAGAATATGGACAGGATTCCTAGTCTTAGTCTTCTAGATGGAACTCTGTTGATATACCTCTATCAGCTCTCCATTGAAAACTTCATCATTTTCCAATACTCAAGTGACTTTTTCATATTCCTAAAGTTGTTTTATAATTTCAATATATATAATCTTGAGAGGTGAGATATCAAACAGTGATAGTCATTATGACTGGATCTGAAATCAACTAAGAGATAAGCTTTTTGGTGGATCTGTGAGGTCATTTTCAGGTATGTATATGTGAAGAGAGAAGACCCATACCAAGGATAAGCAGCAAAGTAGTCAGAGGATAAAGCTGTGTCCCTTTCCTGCTTGCCTCCCTGCCTGCCATCTGCTTATGCTTCTGGCTGGTGTGTCTATGGAATCGCTGCTGGTGATGGTAGCAGTGGTCAGAATCTAGTTGTTCCACTACCACTGCTGAAAGACAGAACCTCTGCAGGAATTTTCCAGATTTCAGCACTATGTTGGTACTAAAGCATCCATCTTTGTTTACTGGGCAACTGCAGGGAGCTCACACTCTCCAACATGCAGACAGTCATGATTGAACTATGAAGCCCCTTCTGTATAAGCTAAGCCAATAAATCCCCTTCATAATACATATTCATTCTATCATTTCTCTTCTTCGATAGAAACCATGACTAAGAAAGATCATATACAATTCATTCTATCACAACTGTGAATATTTTTAAAATAGGAATTCATGTAGTCAAATAACATCTTATAAATTGCAAACTCCAGGAAGGAAAACAATACCATAAGCAGGTACAATACCATAAGCAGGTATTCTTAGAACAGTTTTCTTTAAATGAATGCATGAAAAGCAATGCAAACTTCTTTGAAAATTTAGACAAGTTACACACTGGGGACCTGTTCAATGTATGAGCCATATTTAATAGAAAGTTTATTTTTATCATAAAATAAGTAAAAATGTTAAAATATTGCATAAGTGCTGCCTATGATCTTGTTCTGTTATGTGGGGCATGGATCTTTTGATTAGCTTACATTATCTGAAAGTATATTATTAATTCATTTGAATGCATATAATGTTTGCTATGACATATGACAGTACAGATTTTTGGAACAGCTCATGAAATGTTTCTTTTGCCATAGTTTGAAATACCACTTGCAATCAGGCAATAAACAGCAAGGCAACTACAGAAGCCTAACACAGCTGCTGGTGTAATCTTCTTTAAGTGCTGTTTGGATAACTTCATTCCCTCTCTTAGAGAACGACAAGCCTTTCAACTTCCTTTTGTTCTGTATATGAACTTATAAGCATTGGCAAAGGGGGTTAGAAAAATAGAAACCCACCTACAAAGATATATGAAGGGTACATATTTTGCTTGCTAATGAAATAAATTCCCATTTTTAACTTTTCACTCAGCTGTTATTATCCACTATAGCTCTTTGGGGGGACATACACAGAACTGGGAATGAAACCCAGGGCTTTGAGCATGCTCAGAAAGCACTCTATTTAAGCTATATTGCCAAACCCAAGTCTTATGCTCTACCAACAAAAGACCAATCCCTCTTCAATACAAGTCTATATTGAAAAATATTTGCCCAGGTTTCATCTGTATTTTCAAAACTGTAACCCTTATTGAAGTGGCAATGATAGCCAATTTACTTTTACAAATCTTTTAAGTGCTTTCTATTATTTAAAAGCATTTTAAAAAATATTTTATAGTAACTGAAATTATATGATATAGCCACCATAGATAATTCAATATTTATTGTTTTTGAAAAGACAAGATACTTCATATTATTCATACATATTGCCATTATACTATAAACATGTACATTTTTAAGATATACTTAAACATACTTACAAAAACATATTTGTAACACTTCTGTTTCAGTACAATTGTGAATTCAAATGCAAAGAGTGAATCCAGATGCAAGGATGCTTGAGTGCATTTGTATCAGATTTGTTTGATACTAAATGTTATTTAACAGAAGATTGATGAAATGGTCTGAAGCTATTTAAAAATTATATATTTTTTACTAGCACAGAATATGTGCATTAGAGTAGACATAGTAAAGAAAGCAAAGCTTATTGCAGATGTATATATAGAGAGAATGAGATCATTTGTTCAAAATAGTATTACAAGCACTGTTTCAGAGAAGGAAGAGCCTTCTTCGACTTTTCAAGTACATTTGAGCATCAAATGTCTGTACAATATAAGCTAATAAAGCAGAATTAGCTTGTCAAAAATAAGTTATGGAGGAGTGGGCAGTGGGCAGGGAAAAGGCCAATGTCAGAGATCACCAAGAAAAAATGGAAAAGGATAAGAAGAGAAAGAAAAGAAGAGAAAACAGGGTTTAAGAAAACAGAACAAGCAGAGGAGGAGATAGAATCCAAGAAACAAGTACAGACAGTTCTGCTCACACATCAAAATTCTCTGGAATAAAGTAGACTTTATTTATGGAATTTATTTATTTAGTAGAATTTATGGAAATTGTTAAAGAGTTAACTTGCTTTAAGATAAAGTCCTAATGTGAAGCTCTAGCTATCTTCAAATATTCTATATAGACTAGGCTGACCCTGAACTCACAGAGGTACTCCTGCCTCTGCCTCTCAAGCACTTTAATTAAAAGGTTGCACCATTGTTCCCAGACCTAAAGGAATGACTTTCAAAGAAACACAAGCAAATGATTGGAGTGATGTTTTTGCATCACTTCATCATGGGCATGATCATTTTTGTTTGGTGATAATGCCTTCATGGATAATTATCTATGTTAAGATTTATTAATTACAATCACAGTAAACGTATGCACTTTATTGCATGTCAGTTACTGCTCAGTAAATGTTTTGAATGTCATGCAAAATATCTCCTTTTTCTGTTTCTTCTCCCAGAAAATTCAGTCTCTCAGGCACAGCCCAAGTGCTGCAACACAACACCAGATGCATCATCCCTCCCCTTCCTGTACACAACTTGTGAACCCCATATGTTATCCCTCCAAGCCTCTGTCTCCCCAGTTGTTAGTCTGTTCCAGCCCGTAGATAAGGTGAACACCCCTATTAAACCCCAGGCCATACATGCCAGATAAACTACTCAAACCTCTGCTGTCTGTTCCCTAGCAGACAGAATCCCTCAGACCCATCCCAGCTTCAATCTCTCTTTCCCTATTCTTTCCTTCTGTGGATCCCAAAGACATCTCAGAAATCAGCAACTAGACTTATAATCAACCCAAACATGGATGCCTAGATGCTTGCATGTAAACAAAATCAATAATAGCCAGAATAATATGGCACCACTAGAGCCCAGTTATTCAAACACAACAGGTCCTTAATATTCCCATATAGCTGAAGTTCAAGAAAAAGGGGTTAGAACCAAGTATGTGAAGATGGCAACATTCCTTAAAGAAAAATTTAATAATTCTCTAATGTAATCCAGGAAAATACAAACTATTGGGGAAAATGCATACATCCCTTAAAGAAAGCCAGAAAAACACAAACAATTGGATGAAAGAAAAAATCCCTTGGGGAAAAAAAACAAGAAAAAGTAAGAAAACATTAAATAAAATTAATAAAACTGTTTAAAGCCTAAAGTTAGAAATAGAAGTAATGAAGAAAACATACAAATTGAGGGAATGCTGGAAATGAAAAGTTAGTAACACAAACAAGAACTACATAGGCAAGCCTCACCAAAACACTACAAAAGTTGTAAGGGAATCTCAGCCATTGATGATAAAATAGAATTGGATATATCAGTCACAGAAACAGTTAAATCTAAAAGTATCCTGTCACAAAATATTGATGAAATGTAGGATACTATGAAAAGACCAAACCTAAGAAAAAACTATGCATAGGGGAAAGAAAAGGATTATAACTTAAAGGCCCAGAAAATATTTTCAACAAAATCATAGAGGAAAAAATTTCTAACTTACAGAACAAAATGTCTAAAAAGTTACAAGAAACACAAAGAACACCAAATAAATTGAACCCCAAAAAAAGTTTCCTCACCACATAATGATCAAAAAACTAAACATACAGAAGAAAGCTTTTAATAATTATTAAAAGCTACAAGGGTAAAACACTAAGCAACATATAAAGGCAGAACTATTAAAATTATGCCTGACTTCTCCATAGAGGCAATAAAATGGGGAAAAACCTTGACAGAAGTGCTGCAGACTCTAACAGACCACAGATCCCAACCCAGACTGCTATACCCAGAAACGTTGCAATCACCATAGATGGGGAAAATAAGATACTCTATGAAAAAGTCAAATTTTAACAGTGTCTACTTACAGAAAGGGTTAGAAGAAATACTACAACCTAAGGAGGTTAACTATATCCTGTCAACATATGAAATAAATAATCTCATGCAAGCAAAACCAAAAGAAGACACACACACACACACACACACACACACACACACACACCACTGCCACCACCACCACTACCACCACCACCACCACCACTAACAACAACAACAACAACAACAACAACAACAACAGAATAATAGGAATCTGCAATCATGGGCCATTGGTGTCTCTCAATATCAGTGGTCCCAAATCACCAGTAAAAAGGCATGGCTAGCAAAATGAATGAGAAAACAGGGTTCGTCATTTTGCCTCATCCAAGAAATACTCACCAGAGGGAAAGTCCTCCATAACATTTTAATTCTTAACATCTATGCCCCAAATGCAAGGGCACACACATTTGTGAAGGAAATATTACTAAAACTTAAATCGCACACTGACCCTCATGTTGATAGGGGCAACATTCAATATTCTACTCTTACCAGTAAACAGGCCATCCATACAAAATCTAAACAGAGAAATATTGGAGCTAACAGGCATTATAAACCAAATAGACTCATCAAATATTTACAGAACATTTCACCAATACACAAAAAATTCATCTTCTCCTTAGCACCCCAGGGAACTTTCTCCAAAACTGACCACACATTTGGTCACAAAGCAATTCTCAACAGATACAAGGAAATTGAAATAACTCCCTGCATCATATTAGACCAAAATGGAATAAAGCTGGATATGAACAACAGAAACTACAGAAATCTTGCAAACTCATGCAAACTGAACAACTCCATACTGAATAAAAATTCAGACACAAAGGAAACCTCAAAGGATATAGGAAAAATGGAAATAACTCCCTGTATTCTACCTGACTACTATGAGTTAAACCTAGACATCAACAGTAACAGAAACTACAGACTTATCAAAACAATACAACTCTCTACTAAATAAACATGGGTCAAGACAAGTGAAAGGAGATTAAAGATTTTCTAGAATTCAATGAAAAATAATACACAGCCTACTCAAACATATATGACACAATGGAAGAGGTTCTAAAAGGAAAGTTCATAGCACTAAGTGCTTACATAAAAATGAAGAGATGTCATAGTAGTAACTTTAAACCCCACCTGAAGTCTGTAGGAAAAAAGAAGCAAGCACGTTGGAGAGTAGTACACAGCAAGAAATAAACTGAGGACTGAAGGTTTTTAAAAGGGAAGAAAAGAAACAAAAAGGACAATAGAAAAAAAATCAAAGCAATAAAGAGTTGACTCTTTGAGAACTTCAACAATATAGACAAACCTATCCAAATTAAGTAGATGGAAGAGAGAAAATATCCAAATGGAAAAAAAATTGAAACAAAAGGGGAGATATGACAATATACACCAAGGAAATCTAGAGAATCATAATCATACTTAAAAACCTGTTCCCCAGACAAGCCTGGGAAACCAGAAGAGACTGCTCCCTGCACACACATCTCGGACGCCAGAGGAAAAAGCCAAAGACCATCTGGAACCCTGGCGCACTGAAGCTCCCGGAAGGGGCGGCACAGGTCTTCCTGGTTGCTGCCGCTGCAGAGAGCCCCTGGGCAGCACTCCACGAGCGAACTTGAACCTCGGGACCACAGATAAGACCAAATTTTCTGCTGCAAGAAAGCTGCCTGGTGAACTCAAGACACAGGCCCACAGGAACAGCTGAAGACCTGTAGAGAGGAAAAACTACACGCCCGGAAGCAGAACACTCTGTCTCCATAACTGACTGAAAGAGAGGAAAACAGGTCTACAGCACTCCTGACACACAGGCTTATAGGACAGTCTAGCCACTGTCAGAAATAGCAGAACAAAGTAACACTAGAGATAATCTGATGGCAAGAGGCAAGCGCAGGAACCCAAGCAACAGAAACCAAGACTACATGCCATCATCGGAGCCCAATTCTCCCACCAAAACAAACATAGATATCCAAACACAACAGAAAAGCAAGATCTAGTTTCAAAATCATATTTGATCATGATGCTGGAGGACTTCAAGAAAGACATGAACACACTTAGGGAAACACAGGAAAACATTAATAAACAAGTAGAAGCCTACAGAGAGGAATCGCAAAAATCCCTGAAAGAATTCCAGGAAAACACAATCAAACAGTTGAAGGAATTAAAAATGGAAATAGAAGCAATCAAGAAAGAACACATGGAAACAACCCTGGATATAGAAAAACAAAAGAAGAGACAAGGAGCTGTAGATACAAGCTTCACCAACAGAATACAAGAGATGGAAGAGAGAATCTCAGGAGCAGAAGATTCCATAGAAATCATTGACTCAACTGTCAAAGATAATGTAAAGCGGAAAAAGCTACTGGTCCAAAACATACAGGAAATCCAGGACTCAATGAGAAGATCAAACCTAAGGATAATAGGTATAGAAGAGAGTGAAGACTCCCAGCTCAAAGGACCAGTAAATATCTTCAACAAAATCATAGAAGAAAACTTCCCTAACCTAAAAAAAGAGATACCCATAGACATACAAGAAGCCTACAGAACTCCAAATAGATTGGACCAGAAAAGAAACACCTCCCGTCACATAATTGTCAAAACACCAAACGCACAAAATAAAGAAAGAATATTAAAAGCAGTAAGGGAAAAAGGTCAACTAACATATAAAGGGAGACCTATCAGATTCACACCAGACTTCTCGCCAGAAACTATGAAGGCCAGAAGATCCTGGACTGATGTCATACAGACCCTAAGAGAACACAAATTCCAGCCCAGGTTACTGTATCCAGCAAAACTCTCAATTAACATTGATGGAGAAACCAAGATATTCCATGACAAAACCAAATTTACACAATATCTTTCTACAAATCCCGCACTACAAAGGATAATAAATGGTAAAGCCCAACATAAGGAGGCAAGCTATACCCTAGAAGAAGCAAGAAACTAATCGTCTTGGCAACAAAACAAAGAGAATGAAAGCACACAAACATAACCTCACATCCAAATATGAATATAAAGGGAAACAATAATCACTATTCCTTAATATCTCTCAATATCAATGGCCTCAACTCCCCAATAAAAAGACATAGATTAACAAACTGGATACGCAACGAAGACCCTGCATTCTGCTGCCTACAGGAAACACACCTCAGAGACAAAGACAAACACTACCTCAGAGTGAAAGGCTGGAAAACAACTTTCCAAGCAAATGGTCAGAAGAAGCAAGCTGGAGTAGCCATTCTAATATCAAATAAAATCAATTTCCATCTAAAAGTCATCAAAAAAGATGAGGAAGGACACTTCATATTCATCAAAGGAAAAATCCACAAAGATGAACTCTCAATCCTAAATATCTATGCCCCAAATACAAGGGCACCTACATACGTAAAAGAAACCTTACTAAAGCTCAAAACACACATTGCACCTCACACAATAATAGTGGGAGATTTCAACACCCCACTCTCATCAATGGACAGATCATGGAAACAGAAATTAAACAGTGATGTCGACAGACTAAGAGAAGTCATGAGCCAAATGGACTTAACGGATATTTATAGAACATTCTATCCTAAAGCAAAAGGATATAACTTCTTCTCAGCTCCTCATGGTACTTTCTCCAAAATTGACCATATAATTGGTCAAAAAACGGGCCTCAACAGGTACAGAAAGATAGAAATAATCCCATGCGTGCTATCGGACCACCACGGCCTAAAACTGGTCTTCAATAACAATAAGGGAAGAATGCCCACATATACGTGGAAATTGAACAATGCTCTACTCAATGATAACCTGGTCAAGGAAGAAATAAAGAAAGAAATTAAAAACTTTTTAGAATTTAATGAAAATGAAGATACAACATACTCAAACTTATGGGACACAATGAAAGCTGTGCTAAGAGGAAAACTCATAGCGCTGAGTGCCTGCAGAAAGAAACAGGAAAGAGCATATGTCAGCAGCTTGACAGCACACCTAAAAGCTCTAGAACAAAAAGAAGCAAATACACCCAGGAGGAGTAGAAGGCAGGAAATAATCAAACTCAGAGCTGAAATCAACCAAGTAGAAACAAAAAGGACCATAGAAAGAATCAACAGAACCAAAAATTGGTTCTTTGAGAAAATCAACAAGATAGATAAACCCTTAGCCAGACTAACGAGAGGACACAGAGAGTGCGTCCAAATTAACAAAATCAGAAATGAAAAGGGAGACATAACTACAGATTCAGAGGAAATTCAAAAAATCATCAGATCTTACTATAAAAACCTATATTCAACAAAATTTGAAAATCTTCAGGAAATGGACAATTTCCTAGACAGATACCAGGTATCGAAGTTAAATCAGGAACAGATAAACCAGTTAAACAACCCCATAACTCCTAAGGAAATAGAAGCAGTCATTAAAGGTCTCCCAAGCAAAAAGAGCCCAGGTCCAGACGGGTTTAGTGCAGAATTCTATCAAACCTTCATAGAAGACCTCATACCAATATTATCCAAACTATTCCACAAAATTGAAACAGATGGAGCCCTACCGAATTCCTTCTACGAAGCCACAATTACTCTTATACCTAAACCACACAAAGACACAACAAAGAAAGAGAACTTCAGACCAATTTCCCTTATGAATATCGACGCAAAAATACTCAATAAAATTCTGGCAAACCGAATTCAAGAGCACATCAAAACAATCATCCACCATGATCAAGTAGGCTTCATCCCAGGCATGCAGCGATGGTTTAATATACGGGAAACCATCAACGTGATCCATTATATAAACAATCTGAAAGAACAGAACCACATGATCATTTCATTAGATGCTGAGAAAGCATTTGACAAAATTCAACACCCCTTCATGATAAAAGTCCTGGAAAGAATAGGAATTCAAGGCCCATACCTAAACATAGTAAAAGCCATATACAGCAAACCAGTTGCTAACATTAGATTAAATGGAGAGAAACTTGAAGCAATCCCACTAAAATCAGGGACTAGACAAGGCTGCCCACTCTCTCCCTACTTATTCAATATAGTTCTTGAAGTTCTAGCCAGAGCAATCAGACAACAAAAGGAGATCAAAGGGATACAGATCGGAAAAGAAGAGGTCAAAATATCACTATTTGCAGATGACATGATAGTATATTTAAGTGATCCCAAAAGCTCCACCAGAGAACTACTAAAGCTGATAAACAACTTCAGCAAAGTGGCTGGGTATAAAATTAACTCAAATAAATCAGTTGCCTTCCTCTATACAAAAGAGAAACAAGCCGAGAAAGAAATTAGGGAAACGACACCCTTCATAATAGACCCAAATAATATAAAGTACCTCGGTGTGACTTTAACCAAGCAAGTAAAAGATCTGTACAATAAGAACTTCAAGACACTGAGGAAAGAAATTGAAGAAGACCTCAGAAGATGGAAAGATCTCCCATGCTCATGGATTGGCAGGATTAATATAGTAAAAATTGCCATTTTACCAAAAGCAATCTACAGATTCAATGCAATCCCCATCAAAATACCAATCCAATTCTTCAAAGAGTTAGACAGAACAATTTGCAAATTCATCTGGAATAACAAAAAACCCAGGATAGCTAAAGCTATCCTCAACAATAAAAGGACTTCAGGGGGAATCACTATCCCTGAACTCAAGCAGTATTACAGAGCAATAGTGATAAAAACTGCATGGTATTGGTACAGAGACAGACAGATAGACCAATGGAATAGAATTGAAGACCCAGAAATGAACCCACACACCTATGGTCACTTGATTTTTGACAAAGGAGCCAAAACCATCCAATGGAAAAAAGATAGCATTTTCAGCAAATGGTGCTGGTTCAACTGGAGGGCAACATGTAGAAGAATGCAGATCGATCCATCCTTATCACCCTGTACAAAGCTTAAGTCCAAGTGGATCAAGGACCTCCACATCAAACCAGACACACTCAAACTAATAGAAGAAAAACTAGGGAAGCATCTGGAACACATGGGCACTGGAAAAAATTTCCTGAACAAAACACCAATGGCTTATGCTCTAAGATCAACAATCGACAAATGGGATCTCATAAAACTGCAAAGCTTCTGTAAGGCAAAGGACACTGTGGTTAGGACAAAACGGCAACCAACAGATTGGGAAAAGATCTTTACCAATCCTACAACAGATAGAGGTCTTATATCCAAAATATACAAAGAACTCAAGAAATTAGACCGCAGGGAAACAAATAACCCTATTAAAAATGGGGTTCAGAGCTAAACAAAGAATTCACAGCTGAGGAATGCCGAATGGCTGAGAAACACCTAAAGAAATGTTCAACATCTTTAGTCATAAGGGAAATGCAAATCAAAACAACCCTGAGATTTCACCTCACACCAGTGCGATTGGCTAAGATCAAAAACTCAGGTGACAGCAGATGCTGGCGAGGATGTGGAGGAAGAGGAACACTCCTCCATTGTTGGTGGGATTGCAGACTGGTAAAACCATTCTGGAAATCAGTCTGGAGGTTCCTCAGAAAATTGGACATTGAACTGCCTGAGGATCCAGCTATACCTCTCTTGGGCATATACCCAAATGATGCCTCAACATATAAAAGAGACACGTGCTCCACTATGTTCATCGCAGCCTTATTTATAATAGCCAGAAAGTGGAAAGAACCCAGATCCCCTTCAACAGAGGAATGGATACAGAAAATGTGGTACATCTACACAATGGAATATTACTCAGCTATCAAAAACAACGAGTTTATGAAATTCGTAGGCAAATGGTTGGAACTGGAAAATATCATCCTGAGTGAGCTAACCCAATCACAGAAAGACATACATGGTATGCACTCATTGATAAGTGGCTATTAGCCCAAATGCTTGAATTACCCTAGATCCCTAGAACAAACGAAACTCAAGACGGATGATCAAAATGTGAATGCTTCACTCCTTCTTTAAATGAGGAAAAAGAATACCCTTGGCAGGGAAGGGAGAGGCAAAGATTAAATCAGAGACTTAAGGAACACCCATTCAGAGCCTGCCCCACATGTGGCCCATACATATACAGCCACCCAATTAGACAAGATGGATGAAGCAAAGAAGTGCAGACCGACAGGAGCCGGATGTAGATCGCTCCTGAGAGACACAGCCAGAATACAGCAAATACAGAGGCGAATGCCAGCAGCAAACCACTGAACTGAGAATAGGTCCCCTATTGAAGGAATCAGAGAAAGAACTGGAAGAGCTTGAAGGGGCTCGAGACCCCAAAAGTACAACAATGCCAAGCAAGCAGAGCTTCCAGGGACTAAGCCACTACCTAAAGACTATACATGGACTGACCCTGGACTCTGACCCCATAGGTAGCAATGAATATCCTAGTAAGAGCACCAGTGGAAGGGGAAGCCCTGGGTCCTTCTAAGACTGAACCCCCAGTGAACTAGTCTATGGGGGGAGGGCGGCAATGGGGGGAGGGTTGGGAGGGGAACACCCATAAGGAAGGGGAGGGGGAAGGGGATGTTTGCCCGGAAACCGGGAAAGGGAATAACACTCGAAATGTATATAAGAAATACTCAAGTTAATAAAAAAAAAAAAAAAAAACCTGTTCCCCACAAAATTGGAAAATAAAAAAAATGGTAATTTTTGTGGTAAGTTCTACTAACTAAAATTAAATCAAGATTAGATAAAATTAAATAGAGCCATAATGTCCAGTGAAATAGAATAGTCATTAAAAGTCTCCCATCCCCATTGTTAGGTGATTTTAGCTCAGAATGCTACCAGATTTTCAAAAAAGAATTAACACCACTACTCTGAAAATTATTCCAGAAAATAAAAACAGGAGCATTGCCCAATTCATTTTATGATGTCATGGTATTTCTGCTACCCAAATTGTATATATACTCAAGAAATAGAATTGCAGACCAATTTCTCTTATGAACATAGATGCAAAAATGGTCAAACCAAATCCAACAACACATCAAAAAGATCATCTACCATGATCAAGTAGGCTCCATACCAGAAAGGCATGAATGATTAAGTAAATTAAAATCAATCAATGCAATCCACCACGTAAACAAACTAAAAGAAAAAAAAACAAATCTCATTAGATGAAGAAAGATCTTGACAGATTCAACACCCCTTAGAGAGATTAGGGATACAAGGGACATACTTAAACATACTAAAGGTAATATACAGAAACCTGTAGCAACATCAAATAAAATGGAAAGATTTCCATTAAAGCAAAGCAATTCCACTAGTATCAAGAACAAAACAAGGTTGTCCACCCTCTCTATACAGATGGAGTCATTATTCAATATAGTACTTGAAGTCCTAGCTAGAGCAATAAGACAACTGAAGAAGATCACGGGGATACAAATTGCAAAAGAAGTAAAAGTTTTCTTGTTTGCAGATGAAATGATAGTATGCATAAGTGAAAAAATTCCACCAGGAAACTCCTATAGCTGGTAAACACTTTCAACAAAATCCTAAGATCAGAGGGGAGACCACCACTTCTGCTCACATTCCTGGCCCAAATGGAACTGCATAGTGGCCTCTGGATACAGAAATAGAGGAGCAGTCAGCTGCAGGAACTGCTGAACTCTGCCTGTGCCAGGAACTGAACTTAACCAGTCCCAAAGCTCCCTGCAACCAAACTCTGTGGAGGAAAGAGCTGAACCCACATAAGTGTGGACAATCCTGAAAACTCAGAGGAGACAACTATTTTCTGCCCACATTCCTTACCCAAAAGAAACTGCCTAGTACCATCTGTGCCCTCTCAGCCAAGGGACCTAGGAGCAGTCAGGATCAGGATCCTTCAGGTTTCTGCCTGTGCCAAGACTGAAAGTCATTCGCCAGGAGTGCCTACACACCTGAGAGCGAAGGTAAGACCAACTTTTCTGCTCCAAGTGAACTGCCTGGTAGACTCAGGACATACAAAGGAAGAAGTTGTTAGGGACAAGAAACTGCCGGTTTATGCCTATACCAAGAGCTGAAAGCCAGTCACCAGGAACACCTAAACAACTAAGAGCAGAGGTAACACCAACTCTTCTGGTCCAAGCATCCTGTCTAGAGGCTTCAGGACACACAAACCCAGGAGCAGCTCTTTGTTCCCAGATCCTGCTGAAAGAAAACAGGCCTACAGGAGGGTCAAGCCGCTTTCAGAGATAGCCTGACAAGCTAACACCATAGACAACCTGATGGCAAAACAGAAGAGCAGGAACCTAAACAACAGAAACGAGCACTACTTGGCATCATCAGAGCCCAGTTCTCCAACCATAGCAAACACTGGATATCCATAAACACCAGAAAAGATGGATTTAAAATCCTATCTTATGATGATGATAGAGGACTTTAAGAAGGACATAAATAACTCCCTTAAAGAAAAACAGGACAACACAAGTAAACAAGTAGAAGCCCTTAAAAAGGAAACACGAAATCCCTTAAAGAATTACAATAAAACACAACCAAACAGGTTAAGGAATTGAACAAAACTGTTCAGGATTTAAAAATGGAAAAAGAAACAATAACAAAAATTACACAGGAAGACAACCCTGGAGAGAGAAAACCTAAGGAAGAGACAAGGAGTCATAGATGCAAGCATCATCAACAGAATACAAGAGATAGAAGAGAGAATCTCAGGGGTAGAAGATACCTTAGAAAACATTGACACAACCAGGAAAGAAAACATAATGCTCCCAAACCCAATGGGAGAGAGAGCTGATCACCCAGAAGAGCAGGCAATCCTGACACTGCAGGACAGGAGAAACTGCCACTTCTACCCACATTTGCCCACATCCCTGGCACAAAAGGAAACTGCATAGTGCCTCTGGACACACAAATATAGGAGCAGTCAAGCTGCAGGAGCCCCAAAGACCAGACTGCACCTGGATATGAACTGAACTGGTAAAACAGCTCCCTGCACACAAATCCCTTGGAAGGGGGAGAACTAGACCAACAGAGGGGCAGATGCCCCTGAGAACTCTGCTCACATTACTGACTCAAGAAAAAAGCAGCTAGCACCATCTGGGCCCCATGCTTATAGGAACCTAGGAGCAGTAGGGGAAGGACACTTCTAGTTGCTGTCCTCAAGGAGAACTGAAAGCCAGCCCCAAGGAGCGACTTCAGGCCCAAGGCCAGAGGTAAGACCAACTTTTCTGATCCAAGTGACTTGCCTGGTGGACTAGGACACACAAAGGCAGAATTCCTCTGGGACCGAGCACTTCCAGTTTCTAGCTGACTCCTGAAACTCTCTGATCCCGGACCAAAGCTCCTAGCTCCCAAACCTGGTGGGAGAGAGAACTGATCACCCAGAAGTGCAGGCAATTCTGAGACTGCTGGGCAGGAGAGACTTCCATTTCTGCTCACCTTTTCCCATATCCCTGGCCCAAGAGGCAACTGCATAATGCCTCTGGACACAGGAATATGGAAACAGTCATGCTGCATGAGCCCTGTGGTCCAGATTACACCCAGATCTGAACTGAACTAGTCAAACAGGCTCCCTGCACCCAAATCCCATGGTGGGGAGAACTAGACCTTCAGAGGGGCAGACACTCCTAGGAAACCAGAGAAGACTACTCCCTGCCCATATTCCTGACTCAAGAGGAAAACACCTTGTGCCATCTGTGCCTCCTGCACACAGAGACCTAGGAGAAGTAGGGGCAGGACACTTCTGTCTCATGCCCACAGAAAAAGTTCAAAGCCAGCAGCCAATGACTACATGCCTCAGAGCAGAACACTGTTCCCATAACTGGCTGGAAGAAAACAGGAAAACAGGTCTACAGCAGTGCTGATACACAAGCCTACAAGATGGTCAAGCCACTGTCAGAAAAAGCAAGACAAGGTAACACCAGAGACAACCTGATGGCGAAAGGCAAGCTAAGGAACACAAGCAACAGAAACCAAGACTACTTGGCATCATCAGAGTCCAATTCACCTACCTACCAAACACTGGATGTCCAAACACACCAGGAAAGCAGAATCTAGAGATAAAATAACATTTGATCATGACGATGGAGGACTTTAAGAAAGACATAAAGAACTCCATTAGACAAATGGAGGAAAAAACAAGTAAACAAGTAGAAGCTCTTAGAGAGGAAGCACAAAAATCCCTGAAAGAATTCCAGGAAAACACAATCAAACAGGTGAAGGAATTGAAAATGGAAATAGAAACAATAAAGAAAGCACAAAGGGAGACAAGTCTAGATATAGAAAACCAAAGGAAGAGACAAGAAGCCATAGATACAAATATCACCAACATAATACAAGAGTTAGAAGAGAAAATCTCAGGAGCAGAAGATTCCATAAAAATCATCGACACAACTGTCAAAGATAATGTAAAACAGAAAAAGCTACTGGCCAAAAACATACATGAAATCTAGGACACAATGAGAAGATTAAACCTAAGGAAAAGAGGTATGGAAGAG
The DNA here is from genome assembly GCF_021556685.1 of Rattus norvegicus. Taxonomy (NCBI): domain Eukaryota; kingdom Metazoa; phylum Chordata; class Mammalia; order Rodentia; family Muridae; genus Rattus; species Rattus norvegicus. The sequence goes on along the minus strand of NC_141539.1, from coordinate 73,139,059 downwards.
AGTGAAGACTCCCAAATCAAAGGACAAGTAAATATCTTCAAAAATCCTGGAAGAAAACTTCCCTAACCTAAAGAAAGAGATGCCCATAAATATACAGGAAACCTACAGAATACAAAATAGATTGAACCAGAAACGAAACTCCAACCATAACATAGTAGTCAAAATACCAAATGCAAAAAACAAAGAAAGAATATCAAAACCAGTAAGGGAAAAAGGTCAAGTAACATATAAAGGCAGACCTAACAGAATTACACCAGAATTCTCACCAGAAACTATGAAAGCCAGAAGATCCTGGAAAGATGTCATATAGACCCTAAGAGACCACAAGTGTCAGCCCAGGTTACTGTATCCAGCAAAACTCTCAAGTAACATAGATGGAGAAACCAAGATATTCCATGAAAAAAACAAATTTATGCAATATCTTTCTACAAATCCATCCCAACAACGGATAATAAATGGTAAAGCCCAACACAAGGAGGCAACCTATACCCTAGAAAAAGGAAGAAACTAATCGTTTTGCAACAAAACAAAGAGAAGAGAAGCACACAACATAACCTTACCTCCAAATAGGAAATTAATAGGAAGAAACAATCACTATTCCCTAATAACTCTCAACATCAATTGATTCAATTCACCAATAAAAAGAAACAGATTAACAAACTGGATACATAATGGGGACCCAGCATTTTTATATTTATATTTATAGAACATTCTATCCTAAAGCAAAAGGATATACCTTCTTCTCAGCTCCTCATGGTACTTTCTCCAAAATTGACCATATAATTGGTCAAAAAACGGACCTCAACAGGTACAGAAAGATAGAAATAATCCCATGCGTGCTATCGGACCACCACGGCCTAAAACTGGTCTTCAATAACAATAAGGGAAGAATGCCCACATATACGTGGAAATTGAACAATGCTCTACTCAATGATAACCTGGTCAAGGAAGAAATAAAGAAAGAAATTAAAAACTTTTTAGAATTTAATGAAAATGAAGATACAACATACTCAAACTTATGGGACACAATGAAAGCTGTGCTAAGAGGAAAACTCATAGCGCTGAGTGCCTGCAGAAAGAAACAGGAAAGAGCATATGTCAGCAGCTTGACAGCACACCTAAAAGCTCTAGAACAAAAAGAAGCAAATACACCCAGGAGGAGTAGAAGGCAGGAAATAATCAAACTCAGAGCTGAAATCAACCAAGTAGAAACAAAAAGGATCATAGAAAGAATCAATAGAACCAAAAGTTGGTACTTTGAGAAAATCAACAAGACAGATAATCCCTTAGCCAGACTAACCAGAGGACACAGAGTGTGTCTAAATTAACAAAATCAGAAATGAAAAGGGAGACATAACAACAGAATCTGAGGGAATTTAAAAAATCATCTGATCCTACTACAAAAGCCTATATTCAACAAAACTGGAAAATCTGCTAGAAATGGACAATTTCCTAGACATATACCAGGTACCAAAGTTAAATAAGGAAAAGGTAACCCATTTAAATGACGCCATAACTCCTAATGAAATAGAAGCAGTCATTAAAAGTCTACCAACCAAAAAGAGCCCAGGTCCAGATGGGTTCAGTGCAGAATTCTATCAGAACTTCACAGAAGACCTTATACCAATACTATCCAAACTATTCCAATAATTGAAACAGATGGTGCTACCGAATTCCTTATATGAAGCCACAATTACTCTTATACCTAAACCACACAAAGACCCAACAAAGAGAATTCAGACCAATTTCCCTTATGAATATCGACGCAAAAATACTCAATAAAATTCTGGCAAACCGAATTCAAGAGCACATCAAAACAATCATCCACCATGATCAAGTAGGCTTCATCCCAGGCATGCAGCGATGGTTTAATATACGGGAAACCATCAACGTGATCCATTATATAAACAATCTGAAAGAACAGAACCACATGATCATTTCATTAGATGCTGAGAAAGCATTTGACAAAATTCAACACCCCTTCATGATAAAAGTCCTCGAAAGAATAGGAATTCAAGGCCCATACCTAAACATAGTAAAAGCCATATACAGCAAACCAGTTGCTAACATTAGATTAAATGGAGAGAAACTTGAAGCAATCCCACTAAAATCAGGGACTAGACAAGGCTGCCCACTCTCTCCCTACTTATTCAATATAGTTCTTGAAGTTCTAGCCAGAGCAATCAGACAACAAAAGGAGATCAAAGGGATACAGATCGGAAAAGAAGAGGTCAAAATATCACTATTTGCAGATGACATGATAGTATATTTAAGTGATCCCAAAAGCTCCACCAGAGAACTACTAAAGCTGATAAACAACTTCAGCAAAGTGGCTGGGTATAAAATTAACTCAAATAAATCAGTTGCCTTCCTCTATACAAAAGAGAAACAAGCCGAGAAAGAAATTAGGGAAACGACACCCTTCATAATAGACCCAAATAATATAAAGTACCTCGGTGTGACTTTAACCAAGCAAGTAAAAGATCTGTACAATAAGAACTTCAAGACACTGAGGAAAGAAATTGAAGAAGACCTCAGAAGATGGAAAGATCTCCCATGCTCATGGATTGGCAGGATTAATATAGTAAAAATTGCCATTTTACCAAAAGCAATCTACAGATTCAATGCAATCCCCATCAAAATACCAATCCAATTCTTCAAAGAGTTAGACAGAACAATTTGCAAATTCATCTGGAATAACAAAAAACCCAGGATAGCTAAAGCTATCCTCAACAATAAAAGGACTTCAGGGGGAATCACTATCCCTGAACTCAAGCAGTATTACAGAGCAATAGTGATAAAAACTGCATGGTATTGGTACAGAGACAGACAGATAGACCAATGGAATAGAATTGAAGACCCAGAAATGAACCCACACACCTATGGTCACTTGATTTTTGACAAAGGAGCCAAAACCATCCAATGGAAAAAAGATAGCATTTTCAGCAAATGGTGCTGGTTCAACTGGAGGGCAACATGTAGAAGAATGCAGATCGATCCATCCTTATCACCCTGTACAAAGCTTAAGTCCAAGTGGATCAAGGACCTCCACATCAAACCAGACACACTCAAACTAATAGAAGAAAAACTAGGGAAGCATCTGGAACACATGGGCACTGGAAAAAATTTCCTGAACAAAACACCAATGGCTTATGCTCTAAGATCAACAATCGACAAATGGGATCTCATAAAACTGCAAAGCTTCTGTAAGGCAAAGGACACTGTGGTTAGGACAAAACGGCAACCAACAGATTGGGAAAAGATCTTTACCAATCCTACAACAGATAGAGGTCTTATATCCAAAATATACAAAGAACTCAAGAAATTAGACCGCAGGGAAACAAATAACCCTATTAAAAATGGGGTTCAGAGCTAAACAAAGAATTCACAGCTGAGGAATGCCGAATGGCTGAGAAACACCTAAAGAAATGTTCAACATCTTTAGTCATAAGGGAAATGCAAATCAAAACAACCCTGAGATTTCACCTCACACCAGTGCGATTGGCTAAGATCAAAAACTCAGGTGACAGCAGATGCTGGCGAGGATGTGGAGGAAGAGGAACACTCCTCCATTGTTGGTGGGATTGCAGACTGGTAAAACCATTCTGGAAATCAGTCTGGAGGTTCCTCAGAAAATTGGACATTGAACTGCCTGAGGATCCAGCTATACCTCTCTTGGGCATATACCCAAATGATGCCTCAACATATAAAAGAGACACGTGCTCCACTATGTTCATCGCAGCCTTATTTATAATAGCCAGAAAGTGGAAAGAACCCAGATCCCCTTCAACAGAGGAATGGATACAGAAAATGTGGTACATCTACACAATGGAATATTACTCAGCTATCAAAAACAACGAGTTTATGAAATTCGTAGGCAAATGGTTGGAACTGGAAAATATCATCCTGAGTGAGCTAACCCAATCACAGAAAGACATACATGGTATGCACTCATTGATAAGTGGCTATTAGCCCAAATGCTTGAATTACCCTAGATCCCTAGAACAAACGAAACTCAAGACGGATGATCAAAATGTGAATGCTTCACTCCTTCTTTAAATGAGGAAAAAGAATACCCTTGGCAGGGAAGGGAGAGGCAAAGATTAAATCAGAGACTTAAGGAACACCCATTCAGAGCCTGCCCCACATGTGGCCCATACATATACAGCCACCCAATTAGACAAGATGGATGAAGCAAAGAAGTGCAGACCGACAGGAGCCGGATGTAGATCGCTCCTGAGAGACACAGCCAGAATACAGCAAATACAGAGGCGAATGCCAGCAGCAAACCACTGAACTGAGAATAGGTCCCCTATTGAAGGAATCAGAGAAAGAACTGGAAGAGCTTGAAGGGGCTCGAGACCCCAAAAGTACAACAATGCCAAGCAAGCAGAGCTTCCAGGGACTAAGCCACTACCTAAAGACTATACATGGACTGACCCTGGACTCTGACCCCATAGGTAGCAATGAATATCCTAGTAAGAGCACCAGTGGAAGGGGAAGCCCTGGGTCCTTCTAAGACTGAACCCCCAGTGAACTAGTCTATGGGGGGAGGGCGGCAATGGGGGGAGGGTTGGGAGGGGAACACCCATAAGGAAGGGGAGGGGGAAGGGGATGTTTGCCCGGAAACCGGGAAAGGGAATAACACTCGAAATGTATATAAGAAATACTCAAGTTAATAAAAAAAAAAAAAAAAACCTGTTCCCCACAAAATTGGAAAATAAAAAAAATGGTAATTTTTGTGGTAAGTTCTACTAACTAAAATTAAATCAAGATTAGATAAAATTAAATAGAGCCATAATGTCCAGTGAAATAGAATAGTCATTAAAAGTCTCCCATCCCCATTGTTAGGTGATTTTAGCTCAGAATGCTACCAGATTTTCAAAAAAGAATTAACACCACTACTCTGAAAATTATTCCAGAAAATAAAAACAGGAGCATTGCCCAATTCATTTTATGATGTCATGGTATTTCTGCTACCCAAATTGTATATATACTCAAGAAATAGAATTGCAGACCAATTTCTCTTATGAACATAGATGCAAAAATGGTCAAACCAAATCCAACAACACATCAAAAAGATCATCTACCATGATCAAGTAGGCTCCATACCAGAAAGGCATGAATGATTAAGTAAATTAAAATCAATCAATGCAATCCACCACGTAAACAAACTAAAAGAAAAAAAAACAAATCTCATTAGATGAAGAAAGATCTTGACAGATTCAACACCCCTTAGAGAGATTAGGGATACAAGGGACATACTTAAACATACTAAAGGTAATATACAGAAACCTGTAGCAACATCAAATAAAATGGAAAGATTTCCATTAAAGCAAAGCAATTCCACTAGTATCAAGAACAAAACAAGGTTGTCCACCCTCTCTATACAGATGGAGTCATTATTCAATATAGTACTTGAAGTCCTAGCTAGAGCAATAAGACAACTGAAGAAGATCACGGGGATACAAATTGCAAAAGAAGTAAAAGTTTTCTTGTTTGCAGATGAAATGATAGTATGCATAAGTGAAAAAATTCCACCAGGAAACTCCTATAGCTGGTAAACACTTTCAACAAAATCCTAAGATCAGAGGGGAGACCACCACTTCTGCTCACATTCCTGGCCCAAATGGAACTGCATAGTGGCCTCTGGATACAGAAATAGAGGAGCAGTCAGCTGCAGGAACTGCTGAACTCTGCCTGTGCCAGGAACTGAACTTAACCAGTCCCAAAGCTCCCTGCAACCAAACTCTGTGGAGGAAAGAGCTGAACCCACATAAGTGTGGACAATCCTGAAAACTCAGAGGAGACAACTATTTTCTGCCCACATTCCTTACCCAAAAGAAACTGCCTAGTACCATCTGTGCCCTCTCAGCCAAGGGACCTAGGAGCAGTCAGGATCAGGATCCTTCAGGTTTCTGCCTGTGCCAAGACTGAAAGTCATTCGCCAGGAGTGCCTACACACCTGAGAGCGAAGGTAAGACCAACTTTTCTGCTCCAAGTGAACTGCCTGGTAGACTCAGGACATACAAAGGAAGAAGTTGTTAGGGACAAGAAACTGCCGGTTTATGCCTATACCAAGAGCTGAAAGCCAGTCACCAGGAACACCTAAACAACTAAGAGCAGAGGTAACACCAACTCTTCTGGTCCAAGCATCCTGTCTAGAGGCTTCAGGACACACAAACCCAGGAGCAGCTCTTTGTTCCCAGATCCTGCTGAAAGAAAACAGGCCTACAGGAGGGTCAAGCCGCTTTCAGAGATAGCCTGACAAGCTAACACCATAGACAACCTGATGGCAAAACAGAAGAGCAGGAACCTAAACAACAGAAACGAGCACTACTTGGCATCATCAGAGCCCAGTTCTCCAACCATAGCAAACACTGGATATCCATAAACACCAGAAAAGATGGATTTAAAATCCTATCTTATGATGATGATAGAGGACTTTAAGAAGGACATAAATAACTCCCTTAAAGAAAAACAGGACAACACAAGTAAACAAGTAGAAGCCCTTAAAAAGGAAACACGAAATCCCTTAAAGAATTACAATAAAACACAACCAAACAGGTTAAGGAATTGAACAAAACTGTTCAGGATTTAAAAATGGAAAAAGAAACAATAACAAAAATTACACAGGAAGACAACCCTGGAGAGAGAAAACCTAAGGAAGAGACAAGGAGTCATAGATGCAAGCATCATCAACAGAATACAAGAGATAGAAGAGAGAATCTCAGGGGTAGAAGATACCTTAGAAAACATTGACACAACCAGGAAAGAAAACATAATGCTCCCAAACCCAATGGGAGAGAGAGCTGATCACCCAGAAGAGCAGGCAATCCTGACACTGCAGGACAGGAGAAACTGCCACTTCTACCCACATTTGCCCACATCCCTGGCACAAAAGGAAACTGCATAGTGCCTCTGGACACACAAATATAGGAGCAGTCAAGCTGCAGGAGCCCCAAAGACCAGACTGCACCTGGATATGAACTGAACTGGTAAAACAGCTCCCTGCACACAAATCCCTTGGAAGGGGGAGAACTAGACCAACAGAGGGGCAGATGCCCCTGAGAACTCTGCTCACATTACTGACTCAAGAAAAAAGCAGCTAGCACCATCTGGGCCCCATGCTTATAGGAACCTAGGAGCAGTAGGGGAAGGACACTTCTAGTTGCTGTCCTCAAGGAGAACTGAAAGCCAGCCCCAAGGAGCGACTTCAGGCCCAAGGCCAGAGGTAAGACCAACTTTTCTGATCCAAGTGACTTGCCTGGTGGACTAGGACACACAAAGGCAGAATTCCTCTGGGACCGAGCACTTCCAGTTTCTAGCTGACTCCTGAAACTCTCTGATCCCGGACCAAAGCTCCTAGCTCCCAAACCTGGTGGGAGAGAGAACTGATCACCCAGAAGTGCAGGCAATTCTGAGACTGCTGGGCAGGAGAGACTTCCATTTCTGCTCACCTTTTCCCATATCCCTGGCCCAAGAGGCAACTGCATAATGCCTCTGGACACAGGAATATGGAAACAGTCATGCTGCATGAGCCCTGTGGTCCAGATTACACCCAGATCTGAACTGAACTAGTCAAACAGGCTCCCTGCACCCAAATCCCATGGTGGGGAGAACTAGACCTTCAGAGGGGCAGACACTCCTAGGAAACCAGAGAAGACTACTCCCTGCCCATATTCCTGACTCAAGAGGAAAACACCTTGTGCCATCTGTGCCTCCTGCACACAGAGACCTAGGAGAAGTAGGGGCAGGACACTTCTGTCTCATGCCCACAGAAAAAGTTCAAAGCCAGCAGCCAATGACTACATGCCTCAGAGCAGAACACTGTTCCCATAACTGGCTGGAAGAAAACAGGAAAACAGGTCTACAGCAGTGCTGATACACAAGCCTACAAGATGGTCAAGCCACTGTCAGAAAAAGCAAGACAAGGTAACACCAGAGACAACCTGATGGCGAAAGGCAAGCTAAGGAACACAAGCAACAGAAACCAAGACTACTTGGCATCATCAGAGTCCAATTCACCTACCTACCAAACACTGGATGTCCAAACACACCAGGAAAGCAGAATCTAGAGATAAAATAACATTTGATCATGACGATGGAGGACTTTAAGAAAGACATAAAGAACTCCATTAGACAAATGGAGGAAAAAACAAGTAAACAAGTAGAAGCTCTTAGAGAGGAAGCACAAAAATCCCTGAAAGAATTCCAGGAAAACACAATCAAACAGGTGAAGGAATTGAAAATGGAAATAGAAACAATAAAGAAAGCACAAAGGGAGACAAGTCTAGATATAGAAAACCAAAGGAAGAGACAAGAAGCCATAGATACAAATATCACCAACATAATACAAGAGTTAGAAGAGAAAATCTCAGGAGCAGAAGATTCCATAAAAATCATCGACACAACTGTCAAAGATAATGTAAAACAGAAAAAGCTACTGGCCAAAAACATACATGAAATCTAGGACACAATGAGAAGATTAAACCTAAGGAAAAGAGGTATGGAAGAGAGTGAAGACTCCCAAATCAAAGGACAAGTAAATATCTTCAAAAATCCTGGAAGAAAACTTCCCTAACCTAAAGAAAGAGATGCCCATAAATATACAGGAAACCTACAGAATACAAAATAGATTGAACCAGAAACGAAACTCCAACCATAACATAGTAGTCAAAATACCAAATGCAAAAAACAAAGAAAGAATATCAAAACCAGTAAGGGAAAAAGGTCAAGTAACATATAAAGGCAGACCTAACAGAATTACACCAGAATTCTCACCAGAAACTATGAAAGCCAGAAGATCCTGGAAAGATGTCATATAGACCCTAAGAGACCACAAGTGTCAGCCCAGGTTACTGTATCCAGCAAAACTCTCAAGTAACATAGATGGAGAAACCAAGATATTCCATGAAAAAAACAAATTTATGCAATATCTTTCTACAAATCCATCCCAACAACGGATAATAAATGGTAAAGCCCAACACAAGGAGGCAACCTATACCCTAGAAAAAGGAAGAAACTAATCGTTTTGCAACAAAACAAAGAGAAGAGAAGCACACAACATAACCTTACCTCCAAATAGGAAATTAATAGGAAGAAACAATCACTATTCCCTAATAACTCTCAACATCAATTGATTCAATTCACCAATAAAAAGAAACAGATTAACAAACTGGATACATAATGGGGACCCAGCATTTTTATATTTATATTTATAGAACATTCTATCCTAAAGCAAAAGGATATACCTTCTTCTCAGCTCCTCATGGTACTTTCTCCAAAATTGACCATATAATTGGTCAAAAAACGGACCTCAACAGGTACAGAAAGATAGAAATAATCCCATGCGTGCTATCGGACCACCACGGCCTAAAACTGGTCTTCAATAACAATAAGGGAAGAATGCCCACATATACGTGGAAATTGAACAATGCTCTACTCAATGATAACCTGGTCAAGGAAGAAATAAAGAAAGAAATTAAAAACTTTTTAGAATTTAATGAAAATGAAGATACAACATACTCAAACTTATGGGACACAATGAAAGCTGTGCTAAGAGGAAAACTCATAGCGCTGAGTGCCTGCAGAAAGAAACAGGAAAGAGCATATGTCAGCAGCTTGACAGCACACCTAAAAGCTCTAGAACAAAAAGAAGCAAATACACCCAGGAGGAGTAGAAGGCAGGAAATAATCAAACTCAGAGCTGAAATCAACCAAGTAGAAACAAAAAGGATCATAGAAAGAATCAATAGAACCAAAAGTTGGTACTTTGAGAAAATCAACAAGACAGATAATCCCTTAGCCAGACTAACCAGAGGACACAGAGTGTGTCTAAATTAACAAAATCAGAAATGAAAAGGGAGACATAACAACAGAATCTGAGGGAATTTAAAAAATCATCTGATCCTACTACAAAAGCCTATATTCAACAAAACTGGAAAATCTGCTAGAAATGGACAATTTCCTAGACATATACCAGGTACCAAAGTTAAATAAGGAAAAGGTAACCCATTTAAATGACGCCATAACTCCTAATGAAATAGAAGCAGTCATTAAAAGTCTACCAACCAAAAAGAGCCCAGGTCCAGATGGGTTCAGTGCAGAATTCTATCAGAACTTCACAGAAGACCTTATACCAATACTATCCAAACTATTCCAATAATTGAAACAGATGGTGCTACCGAATTCCTTATATGAAGCCACAATTACTCTTATACCTAAACCACACAAAGACCCAACAAAGAGAATTCAGACCAATTTCCCTTATGAATATCGACACAAAAATACTCAATAAAATTCTTGCAAACCGAATCCAAGAACATACTAAAACAATCATCCTCCATGTTTAAGTAGGCTCATCCCAGGCATGCAGGGATTGTTTAATTTATGGAAAACCATCAACGTAATCCATTATATAAAAAAACTGAAAGAACAAAACTACATGATCATTTCATTAGATGCTGAGAAAGCATTTGACAAAATTCAACACCCCTTCATGATAAAAGTCCTGGAAAGAATAGAAATTCAAGGCCCATACCTACACATAGTAAAAGCCATATAGAGCAAACCAGTAGCTAACATTATACTAAATGGAGAGAAACTTGAAGCAATTCCACTAAAGTCAGGAACTAGACAAGGCTGCCCACTTTCTCCCTACTTATTCAATATAGTTCTCGAGATCCTAGCCAGAGCAATCAGACAACAAAAAGAGATCAAAGGGATACAGATCAGAAAGGAGGAAGTCAAAATATCACTATTTGCAGATGATATGATAGTATATTTAAGTGATCCCAAAAGTTCCACCAGAGAACTACTAAACCTGATAAATACCTTCAGGAAAGTGGCTAGGTATAAAAGTTAACTCAAATAAATCAGTAGCATTCCTTTACACAAAAGAGAAGCAAGCTGAGAAAGAAATTAAGGAAACGACACCCTTCATAATAGTCCCAAATAATATAAAGTACCTCGGTGTGACTTTAAACAAGCAACTGAAAGATCTGTATGATAAAAACTTCAAGTCTCAGTGAAGAAATTAAGGAAGATATCAGAAGATGGAAAGATCTCCCATGCTCATGGATTCGCAGGATTAATATAGTAAAAATGGCCATTTAACCAAAAGCAATCTACAGATTCAATGCAATCTCCATCAAAATTCCAATCCAATTCTTCATAGAGTTAGACAGAACAATTTGCAAATTCATTTGGAATAACAAAAATCCAGGATAGCTAAAACTACCCTCAACAATAAAAGGACTTGAGGGGGAATCACTGTCCTTGAACTCAAGCAGTATTACAGAGCAATAGTGATTAAAACGAAAATAAAAACAAAAAAACCCAAACAAACCAAAAAAACTGTATTTTATTGGTACTGAGACAGGCAGATAGACCAGTGGAATAGAATTGAAGACCCAGAAATGAACCCACACATCTATGGTCACTTGATCTTCAACAATGGAGCCAAAACCATCCAATGGAAGAAAGATAGCATTTTTAGCAAATGGTGCTGGTTCAACTGGAGGTCAGCATGTAAAAGAATGCAAATCAATCCATTCTTATCACCCTGTAGAAAGCTTAAGACCAAGTGGATCAAGACCTCGACATCAAACCAGATACTTTCAAACTAATAGAAGAAAAAGTGGGGAAGAATCTAGAACACATGGGCACTGGAGAAAATTTCCTGAACAAAACACCAATGGCTTATGCTCTAAGATCAAGAATCGACAAATGGGATCTCATAAAATGGCAAAGCTTCGGTAAGGCAAAGAACACTGTCTTTAGGACAAAACAGCTACCAATAGATTGGGAAAAGATCTCTACCAATCCTATACCCAAAAGGAGCTAAAATCCAATATATGAAAAGAACTCAAGAAGTTAGACTCCAGAGAATCAAGTAAAACTATTAAAAAAAATGGGGCACAGATATAAACAGAATTCTCAGCTGAGGAATGCCAAATGGCTGAGAAACACCTAAAGAAATGTTCAACATCCTTAGCCATCAGGAAAATGCATATCAAAACAACTCTGAGATTACACCTCACAGCAGTCAGAATGACTAAGGTCAAAAACTCAGTTGACAACAATTGCTGGCAAGATTGGAGAAAGATGAACACTCCTCCATTCTTTGTCAGATTGCAAGCTTGTACAACCACTCTGGAAATCAGTCTGGAGGTTCCTCAGAGAATTGGATGTTGTACCACCTGAGGACCCAGTTATACAACTTCTGGGCATATTCCCAAAAGATGCTCCCACATGCAACGAAGACATGTGCTCCACTATGTTCATAGCATCCTTATTTATAATAGCCAGAAGCTGGAAAGAACCCATATGTCCTTCAACAGAGGAATGGAGACAGAAAATGTGGTTCATCTGCCCAAAGGAGTACTGTTTGGTTATTAAAAACAATGACTTCATGAAATTCATAGACAAATGAATGGAACTAGAAAATATCATCCTGAGTTAAGGTAAACCAATCACCAAAAAACACACCTGTTATGCACTCACTGATAAGTGGATATTAGCCCAAAATTTCAGATTACACAAAATACAATCTACATACCACATGAAGCTAAAGAAGAATGACCACCGATGTTGGATGCTTCAGTCCTTCTTAAAAGGGGGAACAAAAGTATTCATAGGAGGAGATATGGAAACAATATTTGGAGCAGAGACTGAAGGAATGGCTATTCAGAGCCTGCCCCATCTAGGGATCTAACCCATATACATACAGCCACCAAACCCAGACAATATTACTGATACCAAGAAGTGCATGCTGACAGGAGCCTGATAGAGTTGTCTCTTGAGAAACTCTGCCAGAGCATGAAAAATACAGAGGTGAATGCTCAAAGCCATCCATTGAACTGATAAAAGGGTCCTCATTGAATGAGTTAGTGAAAGCACTGAAGGAGCTGAAGGTGTTTGCAACCCCATAAGAACAACAATACCAACCAGACAGAGTGCCCAGGGACGAAACCACTATCCAGAAAGTACACATTGACAGACCCATGGCTCCAGCTGCATATGTAGCAGAGGATAGCTTTGTTAGGCACCAATGGGCAGAGATGACTTTGGTCTTGCCAAGGCTGGCCCTCCCAGTATAGGGCGATGTCAAGGCAGGGGAATAGGAAAGGATGGGGTTTGGGTGGGGGAACAACCTCATAGTAGGAGGGGGAGGGGAGATTGTATATGGAGATTATGAACAGGAAACTGGGAAAGTGGATAACATTTGAATGTAAATAAAAAATCCAATTAAGGGAAGGGGCGGCACAGGTCTTCCTGGTTGCTGCCTCTGCAGAGAGCCCTTGGGCAGCACCCCACGAGCGAACTTGAGCCTCAGGACCACAGGTAAGACCAACTTATCTGCTGCAAGAAAGCTGCCTGGTGAGCTTGGGACACACGGAAGCAGAATTCCTCTAGGACCGGGCACCTTCTGTGTTTACCGGAAGTCCCACACCCGCGGATCCCGGCCCACAGCAGCTCTCTACTCCCAGACCCCATGAGAGAGAGAGACCCAACCGCCTGGTCAGGTGGGCACTCCTGAGGCTGCAGGGCAGAAGAGACCACCAACACTGCTCACCCCTGCCCACATCCCTGGCCCAAGAGGAAACTGTATAAGGCCTCTGGGCTCCCGTGGGGGAGGGTCCAGGAGCGGCAGGACCCCTGCCTGAGACACCGCCAGAACCTGAAGGAAACAGACCTGATAAACAGTTCTCTGCAATCAAATCCCATGGGAGGGAGAGCTAAACCTTCAGAGAGGCAGACAAGCCTGGGAAACCAGAAGAGACTGCTCTCTGCACACACATCTCGGACGCCAGAGGAAAAAGCCAAAGACCATCTGGAACCCTGGTGCACTGAAGCTCCCGGAAGGGGCGGCACAGATCTTCCTGGTTGCTGCCACTGCAGAGAGCCCGTGGGCAGCACCCCACGAGCGAACTTGAGCCTCAGGACCACAGGTAAGACCAAATTTTCTGCTGCAAGAAAGCTGCCTGGTGAACTCAAGACACAGGCCCACAGGAACAGCTCAAGACCTGTAGAGAGGAAAAACTACATGCCCGAAAGCAGAACACTCTGTCCCCAAAGCTGCCTTTGACACTCTGACAAAGAGAGGAAAACAGGTCTACAGCACTCCTGACACAAAGGCTTATAGGACAGTCTAGCCACTGTCAGAAATAGCAGAACAAAATAACACTAGAGATACTCTGATGGCGAGAGGCAAGCGCAGGAACCCAAGCAACAGAAACCAAGACTACATGGCACCATCGGAACCCAATTCTCCCATCAAAACAAACATGGAATATCCAAACACACCAGAAAAGCAAGATCTAGTTTCAAAATCATTTTTGATCATGATGCTGGAGGACTTCAAGAAAGACGTGAAGAACTCCCTTAGAGAACAAGTAGAAGCCTACAGAGAGGAATCGCAAAAATGCCTGAAATAATTCCAGGAAAACATAAATAAACAAGTAGAAGCCCATAGAGAGGAGACACAAAAATCCCTGAAAGAATTCCAGGAAAACACAATCAAACAGTTGAAGGAATTGAAAATGGAAATAGAAGCAATCAAGAAAGAACACATGGAAACAACCCTGGATATAGAAAACCAATAGAAGAGACAAGGAGCTGTAGATACAAGCTTCACCAACAGAATACAAGAGATGGAAGAGAGAATCTCAGGAGCAGAAGATTCCATAGAAATCATTGACTCAACTGTCAAAGATAATGTAAAGCGGAAAAAGCTACTGGTCCACAACATACAGGAAATCCAGGACTCAATGAGAAGATCAAACCTAAGGATAATAGGTATAGAAGAGAGTGAAGACTCCCAGCTCAAAGGACCAGTAAATATCTTCAACAAAATCATAGAAGAAAACTTCCCTAACCTAAAAAAAGAGATACCCATAGACATACAAGAAGCCTACAGAACTCCAAATAGATTGGACCAGAAAAGAAACACCTCCAGTCACATAATTGTCAAAACACCAAACGCACAAAATAAAGAAAGAATATTAAAAGCAGTAAGGGAAAAAGGTCAAGGAACATATAAAGGCAGACCTATCAGAATCACACCAGTCTTCTCGCCAGAAACTATGAAGGCCAGAAGATCCTGGACTGATGTCATACAGACCCTAAGAGAACACAAATGCCAGCCCAGGTTACTGTATCCAGCAAAACTCTCAATTAACATTGATGGAGAAACCAAGATATTCCATGACAAAACCAAATTTACACAATATCTTTCTACAAATCCAGCACTACAGAGGATAATAAATGGTAAAGCCCAACATAAGGAGGCAAGGTATACCCTAGAAGAAGCAAGAAACTAATCGTCTTGGCAACAAAATAAAGAGAATGAAAGCACACAAACATAACCTGACATCCAAATATGAATATAACGGGAAGCAATAATCACTATTCCTTAATATCTCTCAATATCAATGGCCTCAACTCCCCAATAAAAAGACATAGATTAACAAACTGGATATGCAACGAGGACCCTGCATTCTGCTGCCTACAGGAAACACACCTCAGAGACAAAGACAGACACCACCTCAGAGTGAAAGGCTGGAAAACAACTTTCCAAGCAAATGGTCAGAAGAAGCAAGCTGGAGTAGCCATTCTAATATCAAATAAAATCAATTTCCAACTAAAAGTCATCAAAAAAGATAAGGAAGGACACTTCATATTCATCAAAGGAAAAATCCACCAAGATGAACTCTCAATCCTAAATATCTATGCCCCAAATACAAGGGCACCTACATACGTAAAAGAAACCTTACTAAAGCTCAAAACACACATTGCACCTCACACAATAATAGTGGGAGATTTCAACACCCCACTCTCATCAATGGACAGATCATGGAAACAGAAATTAAACAGTGATGTCAAGAGACTAAGAGAAGTCATGAGCCAAATGGACTTAACGGATATTTATAGAACATTCTATCCTAAAGCAAAAGGATATACCTTCTTCTCAGCTCCTCATGGTACTTTCTCCAAAATTGACCATATAATTGGTCAAAAAACGGGCCTCAACAGGTACAGAAAGATAGAAATAATCCCATGCGTGCTATCGGACCACCAGGCCTAAAACTGGTCTTCAATAACAATAAGGGAAGAATGCCCACATATACGTGGAAATTGAACAATGCTCTACTCAATGATAACCTGGTCAAGGAAGAAATAAAGAAAGAAATTAAAAACTTTTTAGAATTTAATGAAAATGAAGGTACAACATACCCAAACTTATGGGACACAATGAAAGCTGTGCTAAGAGGAAAACTCATAGCGCTGAGTGCCTGCAGAAAGAAACAGGAAAGAGCATATGTCAGCAGCTTGACAGCACACCTAAAAGCTCTAGAACAAAAAGAAGCAAATACACCCAGGAGGAGTAGAAGGCAGGAAATAATCAAACTCAGAGCTGAAATCAATCAAGTAGAAACAAAAAGGAACATAGAAAGAATCAACAGAACCCAAAGTTGGTTCTTTGAAAAAATCAACAAGATAGATAAACCGTTAGCCAGACTAACGAGAGGACACAGAGAGTGTGTCCAAATTAACAAAATCAGAAATGAAAAGGGAGACATAACTACAGATTCAGAGGAAATTCAAAAAATCATCAGATCTTACTATAAAAACCTATATTCAACAAAATTTGAAAATCTTCAGGAAATGGACAATTTCCTAGACAGATACCAGGTACCGAAGTTAAATCAGGAACAGATAAACCAGTTAAACAACCCCATAACTCCTAAGGAAATAGAAGCAGTCATTAAAGGTCTCCCAACCAAAAAGAGCCCAGGTCCAGATGGGTTTAGTGCAGAATTCTATGAAAACTTCATAAAAGACCTCATACCAATATTATCCAAACTATTCCACAAAATTGAAACAGATGGAGTCCTACCGAATTCCTTCTACGAATCTACAATTACTCTTATACCTAAACCACACAAAGACACAACAAAGAAAGAGAACTTCAGACCAATTTCCCTTATGAATATCGACGCAAAAATACTCAATAAAATTCTGGCAAACCGAATTCAAGAGCACATCAAAACAATCATCCACCATGATCAAGTAGGCTTCATCCCAGGCATGCAGGGATGGTTTAATATACGGAAAACCATCAACGTGATCCATTATATAAACAAACTGAAAGAACAGAACCACATGATCATTTCATTAGATGCTGAGAAAGCATTTGACAAAATTCAACACCCCTTCATGATAAAAGTCCTGGAAAGAATAGGAATTCAAGGCCCATACCTAAACATAGTAAAAGCCATATACAGCAAACCAGTTGCTAACATTAAACTAAATGGAGAGAAACTTGAAGCAATCACACTAATATCTGGGACTAGACAAGGCTGCCTACTCTCTCCCTACTTATTCAATATAGTTCTTGAAGTTCTAGCCAGAGCAATCAGACAACAAAAGGAGATCAAGGGGATACAGATCAGAAAAGAAGAAGTCAAAATATCCCTTTTTGCAGATGACATGATAGTATATTATAGTGATCCCAAAAGTTCCACCAGAGAACTACTAAAGCTGATAAACAACTTCAGCAAAGTGGCTGGGTATAAAATTAACTCAAATAAATCAGTTGCCTTCCTCTATACAAAAGAGAAACAAGCCGAGAAAGAAATTAGGGAAACGACACGCTTCATAATAGACCCAAATAATATAAAGTACCTCGGTGTGACTTTAACCAAGCAAGTAAAAGATTTGTACAATAAGAACTTCAAGACACTGAAGAAAGAAATTGAAGAAGACCTCAGAAGATGGAAAGATCTCCCATGCTCATGGATTGGCAGGATTAATATAGTAAAAATGGCCATTTTACCAAAAGCAATCTACAGATTCAATGCAATCCCCATCAAAATACCAATCCAATTCTTCAAAAAGGTAGACAGAACAATTTGCAAATTCATCTGGAATAACAAAAAACCCAGGATAGCTAAAGCTATCCTCAACAATAAAAGGACATCAGGGGGAATCACTATCCCTGAACTCAAGCAGTATTACAGAGCAATAGTGATAAAAACTGCATGGTATTGGTACAGAGACAGACAGATAGACCAATGGAATAGAATTGAAGACCCAGAAATGAATCCACACACCTATGGTCACTTGATTTTTGACAAAGGAGCCAAGACCATCCAATGGAAAAAAGATAGCATTTTCAGCAAATGGTGCTGGTTCAACTGGAGGGCAACATGTAGAAGAATGCAGATCGATCCATCCTTATCACCCTGTACAAAGCTTAAGTCCAAGTGGATCAAGGACCTCCACATCAAACCAGACACACTCAAACTAATAGAAGAAAAACTAGGGAAGCATCTGGAACACATGGGCACTGGAAAAAATTTCCTGAACAAAACACCAATGGCTTATGCTCTAAGATCAACAATCGACAAATGGGATCTCATAAAACTGCAAAGCTTCTGTAAGGCAAAGGACACTGTGGTTAGGACAAAACGGCAACCAACAGATTGGGAAAATATCTTTACCAATCCTACAACAGATAGAGGCCTTATATCCAAAATATACAAAGAACTCAAGAAGTTAGACCGCAGGGAAACAAATAACCCTATTAAAAAAATGGGGTTCAGAGCTAAACAAAGAATTCACAGCTGAGGAATGCCGAATGGCTGAGAAACACCTAAAGAAATGTTCAACATCTTTAGTCATAAGGGAAATGCAAATCAAAACAACCCTGAGATTTCACCTCACACCAGTGAGAATGGCTAAGATCAAAAACTCAGGTGACAGCAGATGCTGGCGAGGATGTGGAGGAAGAGGAACACTCCTCCATTGTTGGTGGGATTGCAGACTGGTAAAACCATTCTGGAAATCAGTCTGGAGGTTCCTCAGAAAATTGGACATTGAACTGCCTGAGGATCCAGCTATACCTCTCTTGGGCATGTACCCAAAAGATGCCTCAACATATAAAAGAGACACGTGCTCCACTATGTTCATAGCATCCTTATTTATAATAGCCAGAAACTGGAAAGAACCCAGATCCCCTTCAACAGAGGAATGGATACAGAAAATGTGGTACATCTACACAATGGAATATTACTCAGCTATCAAAAACAACGAGTTTATGAAATTCGTAGGCAAATGGTTGGAACTGGAAAATATCATCCTGACTGAGCTAACCCAATCACAGAAAGACATACATGGTATGCACTCATTGATAAGTGGCTATTAGCCCAAATGCTTGAATTACCCTAGATCCCTAGAACAAACGAAACTCAAGACGGATGATCAAAATGTGAATGCTTCACTCCTTCTTTAAATGAGGAAAAAGAATACCCTTGGCAGGGAAGGGAGAGGCAAAGATTAAAACAGAGACTGAAGGAACACCCATTCAGAGCCTGCCCCACATGTGGCCCATACATATACAGCCACCCAATTAGACAAGCTGGATGAAGCAAAGAAGTGCAGACCGACAGGAGCCGGATGTAGATCGCTCCTGAGAGACACAGCCAGAATACAGCAAATACAGAGGTGAATGCCAGCAGCAAACCACTGTACTGAGAATAGGTCCCCCGTTGAAGGAATCAGAGAAAGAACTGGAAGAGCTTGAAGGGGCTCGAGACCCCAAAAGTACAACAATGTCAAGCAACCAGAGCTTCCAGGGACTAAGCCACTACCTAAAGACTATACATGGACTGACCCTGGACTCTAACCCCATAGGTAGCAATGAATATCCTAGTAAGAGCACCAGTGGAAGGGGAAGCCCTGGGTCCTGCTAAGACTGAACCCCCAGTGAACCAGACTATGGGTGGAGGGCGGAAATGGGAGGAGGGTTGGGAGGGGAACACCCATATGGAAGGGGAGGGGGGAAGGGGGATGTTTGCCCGGAAACCGGGAAAGGGAATAACACTTGAAATGTTTATAAGAAATACTCAAGTTAATAAAAAAAAATCCAATTAAAAAAAAGATATCCAATTTAAAAAAAAAAAGGACTGGGATTACAGATGGATTCTACCACATCAGCCCAATGTGTGTTCTGACAATCCAAACCCAGGTCTTCCACTTGTGTGGCAAATTCTTTACTCTATAAGTCATCTGTTTAACCCTATACTTAACATTTTTAAAAGATTAGCACTTCAACCGATAAAGTCGTTTTAGGAAAGTCAAGTAATGTAGAATGAAAATTTAAAGATATTTATGCTATTCTACTATATTCGTGTTGAGTAAGAGGCTGTCCTCCAATGAATGCTCAGCAGCTCCCAGTAACCTGTGTGAATAATGAAGGGATACAATAACAATAATTGCTCAAGTTACAATTTGTTCTACTTCATTGTATATTCAAGCAATTACTTTTCAGAGCATTTTATTTTTCCAGGAGCTTCACATTCATTCTTTTGTCAACAGAATTCTATGCCTTCACATTATTCCTAAGAACATCCAGAGTTTTTCAGCCATATGATTTGTTAAAATGTGTCTTTTGATAAATTATTCTTTTCATATCAACTGACTTCTATTCCAGTTTGGACTCACTGTTTGTAGACTAAATGCATAGTTGCCAAAATACAATGTTTCTCCCTTGCATTTTCAAGATAGGCCAATTGTTTCTTCCACATTTTTTTTCATCCAGGTTTTTAATCTCTAATGTCATACTTCTAGAAGCACTTGAAATCAAAGGTCTGTGTAGCATTAGCATTCTACCACATCACCTGCTGTAAATATCTGTTTTGCCACCTGACTAGGAGTTTGGCTTTACTCCTTTGCCATATGCTTAGCAAGAGCAAAAACATGTGAGTTCTGAAAATCATTCATCTGCTGTAACTTTTGTGTTATCCTGGAATCACTGAAAAGTATCTATATTCAAAAAAAGAAGGGTTAAGTTTGACCTTGGGGAGACAGAGTCACCTCAACATCTATCGCCTGTGACTGTGCTACTTTTAATATGCAGAAGAATTTTTCAGATGTGATTAACATTAAAGACCTTCAAATAAGGAAAGCAAAGCAGAACCTCATTCAAGCGAGTAGAATATAATAACTTGAGCTCTAAAATGCACGGAACTTTCTTTCACTGAAGAAGATACAGGTGTTGAAGGAGAAGACAGCATGAGAATTACCAAATGTATTTGTGTGGTCTTGAGACCAAAAGGGCAATATGATGACAAATGTAGATGTCCTAGAGGAGTGACTCCACCAACAGCCAGAAAAGAAATGCTACTTCTGTGCTAGAAACAAAAGAAGTAAAGTTTCACAAAGTATAGACACACATACACATATATACACACAAATACACACGTACACATACATATACACACTTATTTATTTGCTGTTTTGTCCTTCAGGGGACAAAGTACAGGAAGATGCACTGTGTAAACTTGCACCACTCTTTGACACCTTGTTCAACAGGTCCTATTTTCTTTCCCATCAAAGGCTTCTGGGCCTGAGCAATTAGCACTTGAAGATAGGAGGGAGATCATGATCACTCAAGTCAGGATTTCTAACACTAGATTTATTTTTTACCCTTAGTCAAGAAACAATCTAGTAGACTACCTATTTTATTCTTAGAGATTGTAGGGTATGTAATTAATTAGCCTCAATCAAAGATCCCTGTAGATTAAAAAAGTCTTCTATGTGTTGCCCACCTTTCTTTTCTCACTTGGCTTATAAAGGAAAGGAAACCAACCATAGGTATTTTTGAATATGTAGACCCTCCTTTCATTAACATCAATCCCTGGGTGGAAGGAAAGCCTGTGGCTTCTCATGTAATGTAGTAGGAAATGAGAATACAGATTATACATGACACAGCTGCCTCAACTTTCTAGTCTTCATAACTTTACATTTCTTCTTCTATGCCCTGAAAGTGAGTCCTAGTGAACCAGCCAATCAAGCCAGCTACTAGAGATAGTTCTACAAGGTACCACACTATAATTCAGATCTCTTCGAAAATGTGAAATTGTGTTGAATCTTCAATACATTCTGCTCTTTGTCTTAATTCATTAAAAAGTCATTCATAATTATCTATTCCCAAAAATGTGTTGACATGCTTACAAAGTCTTGTGATTCTTTTAGTAGCTGTGCTATTTCATTCTAGTTTATAAAGTGCCAGTGATTTTGGTACTGGGTGATATTTGGGAAATTTTGGAGATTTGTTTTAATTCTACAATGACAGGGTGGTGTCATTTCTGGTTTCAAGTAGAATTACCAAGTACTCCATAATCAACAATACAGAGCAGAAACCAAGCTCTTAACATGGACCTCTATGAGAAATCTCAAAGCTGCTACCTTCAGTAATCATCAAGGAAGTTTAAAGGTGATGCCTCTGCAGACCAAGGGGTGTCACCCTCTATTTCTCATTGACAGTAATCTTAGCACCACATTTTAGAGGAATGGCTAACCCAGATCATATGCTGTTCTCAGTGATCCTTGAACTTTAAATCAAATGTGTAAAATCAATCAGTAAAATAAAATTTATAGGTCATCACACTTTTCTCCTAATTTTGTGTTGATGGAGAAAGAGCTCATAAATTCAGCTTTATTCAGAAAGACTATTACTAGAGCAAGAGGAAGCCAAAGAAAGAATGCAAGGCAACAGAACTAAATCAGGAAAAACAGGACATGAGGCAGTCATGGAATATGAACCTTCTTTTCAGAGTACTCATCCTCTTCAACCCAAATCAGTAAAAAGAAATTTTAGTTAAAGATTATATTTTATTTTCAGCTAAATTTATTACTCTTAAAATATTTCTTGCTTCAAAAAGATTTGGATATATTTTGGAACACACACACACACACACACACACACACAAAACGTGTTACTAGTGGAAATTTTAGGATGATGCCTCAAGGATGTAGGAGTGGGAAGTCATGCTTTACACTTAATAGTTTATTCTTTGAGGTTTTATTTATCAATGAAGATGCATACAGCCTATGCTTGTGATAAAAATAATCAAAGTAAATATATACTAACTAGATGCAAAACATTTTCAAAGAGACATATCTACTAAGGTTGGTAATTATGTAAATACAAGAGTGCCAAGAGAAATAGCCAAGATAAAATATATTCTGCATCTAGATTCTTAGGCTTTATTTAAAAACAAAAACAAAAATAAAAACCAAGTTATGTGAACCTAAACTTTTAATCTATTGGAAGAATTACATTCATATCACTATACAGAACGATCTAGTAACTAATGAAAAACATCAAGTGTTTAGTAATGAATTAATAACATTTCAACCCTTTCATCAACATTAGCCTAGGGTCTCCTTCAAGAATAAGAACAGCTTAGTTTCTAGACATAGTAGCTTTTACACCCCTACAGTCTAGGTGAATTACCCCTCCATAGTACTTGAAGAAATTGGGATCATTGACAAAACCTGGACTGGTAAGTAAGGAGATACATTCTGAGGTTCCGTTGCTTTTTGGTTGAGGAACATATTTTATCTTAAACTAACTGCTATTTTGAAAATATTATCATGAATAAAAAGTCTTACATTAAAAAAGAAATTTTATTCTGATGCCATTTATAGGAAATGACCTGACACTTTGCCAGAATAATTTCACTGGCCTCCTCTGAGAAATCTACATTCCACCCAAAGCATCTGTAGGCTACAGAATATTATCAGACAACTAATACATCCCAATCAGACTGAATTTATTTATAGACAACGTTCTTTTTGCAATGTTAGATGCCTCATTAACTTGATTCAGCTTGTGCATAGCAAAAATATTCCCTCCCTCTTCAGATTTTTTGATAGAGTGAATTATAATTTCTTGTCTCACTCATTATAAACCTTTAGTTTGAAGGACATTTAAAAAATGTGTAGTGCCACTTACATAGATCCTGGATTGCTTTCCTGTATTAATTATATGCTTTATTTGTTTTACATTGGGGGAGTGGATAGAATGGGCCATTGTCACATTTTTCTTTGCATGGAAAATAAGTTTAATTTTCCATAACCTTAATAATTAAGAAAAATGAGCAGTGACTCTGTATGTTGTAGATGCCAGAACTCTAAAGTTAGTGGTATGTAAGCCTCTCTGGAGTCTTAATAATTCTGTTTACTTTTAAAACGTGTGCCATTGTAAGCAATGCTGTGAAGATGCTGTGAAAATTTAGGTCACACAATGTACATGAACCACATCTTCACATTTTCTAATTTCCTTTTCGATGTTGCTCTATAACTTTCAGGTTGCATGCCTTTTTGATTTGGTTTCCACATTTACAAGTGTGAGTGGAGAAATGCTTTTCTTTCCAAGCCTTCCATCACAGCCATTTAAAGCATCTCTGCTTAGAATGTTGTCATCAAGGGTTATGCCATTAACTGGAAAGGATCTCCCCTCATAGAGAAGTCCTGAATGTATGTTATTTGACGAAATTCCTAATTCTTTGAGAAAACTGGGAATTCATACAGAAAAGTGTCACCAAAGTTTAGTACCTGTTATTCCTTTCTCTTGTAAAGGAGAAAAAGTAGATCATTATTATGAAGCCTCCTCGCTTACAAAATGGCAGCACATGTGCCACATGTTGAGTGTGACTTACATCCATGTCGTTGGCTTAGCTGGTGAGCTCACTTCCACAACATATATGTGAAAACTTCCTTGGAAACTACCTTTTCTTTTCTTTTTTCTTTTACTTTTTTTCTTTTGGTTCTGGAGAAGCTTCAGGTTTACCTGATGATCGATCGGGCTTTAAGGCTTTCAAGGCCATATGGCAAAACCAAGTAAACCACCATCCTCTATTCTAATCACAGCTAAAGTCAGCTGTGGGAGGCTGTCTCCTTTGAATGGTTTATAATCAGCTTGAGACATAAAACTGACTCACTCTGGAAGTGTGGGGGCTGCTCTCTAGTTTTCTCAGTGCGCGAATGCCACTATCAAGCAGGAATAAACGCTCTGACCCCACCACCACTTTTCCTTCCCCGCTCGTTAACTTCTCATGGCATGTGGGCTCATACTGTATGCTTGCTCAGCTTCGAAGCATCTCTCCCACTATTTTGCATTAAGCATCCTGCTTTGTTGTATTGCTATAATAGGCCTAATATCTCCCATGATGTTTTATTTCATTATATTTCTCTATGAAAATCGACACATTAAAAATGAATAAATATAAAACTTGAACTCAGTAAAACAAATTCATTCAATGTCATCTCTTAGGAGACCGCTTGCATTCTCCCTTCATGTTGCTAATGGGAGCTGTAAACTCGTCCTGTAAAGTACTGTTATTATGGAGTCACGCTGAAATTACAGACCTTCGCGAACCTTCTAAAGTTTAAGCTGTAATGTTTTGTTCCTTTCTTTTAGGAGTGTTTGATCTCCTAAATAATGGGCACACATCTTCCAGAATTTTATATTTTACTTGGTGTTCCTTTGGGTGTTGATAAAAATCTTAAAAGATCTATCCTGGTTAAGTTGTTCTTGTCTTGTGCTTCAAATAATCTTCCCATAGCAATTCATAAAGTTAAAAATATTACATGATAATAAAAATTTGGGAGTTGTACCATCAAGCAATCATATTGACTTTTGACTATGAACATTTTGATTCACAGAGGAGGATTGGTATCTACTAAAAGGTTAAATTCAAAAGTTCTTTCAAAAATTTTTACTCACTGTGGGCATAGATGAACTTTTTGAAGGCTCCATGTCTCACTCTTAACAAAATATAGTTTCCCAGAGCATCAGCTCTGTATTAATGCAGAGAGGCCTATGATAGCTTCCCACTAATAGAATGCCTGCTGGATCTTACTCTTTTTTTTTTAATAACTAAAACCAGCTTTTGTGTTTCTTTAATTCAGTTGTTGTTCAGATAGCTTACAAATGTTTTATTTTCCATCTTTATTAAATGGGGTATTTCTTATTTACATTTCTTTTTATTTTTTTTATTAACTTGAGTATTTCTTATTTACATTTCGAATGTTATTCCCTTTCCCGGTTTCTGGGCCAACATCCCCCTAACCCCTCCCCATCCCCTTCTATATGGGTGTTCCGCTCCCCATCCTCCCCCCATTACCGCCCTCCCCCCAACAATCATGTTCACTGGGGGTTCAGTGTTAGCAGCACCAAGGGCTTCCCCTTCCACTGGTGCTCTTACTAGGCTATTCATTGCTACCTATGAGGTTAGAGTCCAGGGTCAGTCCACGTATAGTCTTTGGGTAGTGTCTTAGTCCCTGGAAGCTCTGGTTGGTTGGCATTGTTGTTCATACGGGATCTTGAGCCCCTTCAAGCTCTTCCAGTCCTTTCTCTGATTCCTTCAACTGGGGTCCCATTCTCAGTTCAGTGGTTTGCTGCTGACATTCGCCTATGTGTTTGCTGTATTCTGGCTGTGTCTCTCGGGAGAGATCTACATCCGGTTCCTGTCGGCCTGCACTTCTTTGCTTCATCCATCTTGTCTAATTGGGTGGCTGTATATGCATGGGCCACATGTGGGGCAGACTCTGAATGGGTGTTCCTTCTGCCTCTGTTTTAATCTTTGCCTCCCTATTCCCTGCCAATGGTAGTCTTGTTCCCCTTTTAAAGAAGGAGTGAAGCATTCACATTTTGATCATCTGTCTTGAGTTTCATGTGTTCTGTGCATCTAGGGTAATTCAAGCATTTGGGCTAATAGCCACTTATCAATGAGTGCATACCATGTGTGTTTTTCTGTGATTGGGTTACCTCACTCAGGATGATATTTTCCAGCTCCCTCCATTTGCCTATGAATTTCATAAAGTCATTGTTTTTTTTTATTAACTTGAGTATTTCTTATATACATTTCGAGTGTTATTCCCTTTCCCGGTTTCCGGGCAAACATCCCCCTCCCCCCTCCCCTTCCTTATGGGTGTTCCCCTCCCAACCCTCCCCCCATTGCCGCCCTCCCCCCATAGACTAGTTCACTGGGTCTTAGCAGGACCCAGGGCTTCCCCTTCCACTGGTGCTCTTACTAGGATATTCATTGCTACCTATGGGGTCAGAGTCCAGGGTCA
Organism: Rattus norvegicus; assembly: GCF_021556685.1. Lineage (NCBI taxonomy): Eukaryota > Metazoa > Chordata > Mammalia > Rodentia > Muridae > Rattus > Rattus norvegicus. The sequence continues at coordinate 73,112,125 of NC_141539.1, read as the reverse complement.
GTCCATGTAAAGTCATTGTTTTTGATAGCTGAGTAATATTCCATTGTGCAGATGTACCACATTTTCTGTATCCATTCCTCTGTTGAAGGGCATCTGGGTTCTTTCCAGCTTCTGGCTATTATAAAAAAGGCTGCGATGAACATAGTGGAGCACGTGTCTTTTTTATATGTTGGGGCATCTTTTGGGTATATGCCCAAGAGAGGTATAGCTGGATCCTCAGGTAGTTCAATGTCCAATTTTCCGAGGAACCTCCAGACTGATTTCCAGAATGGTTGTACCAGTCTGCAATCCTACCAACAATGGAGGAGTGTTCCTCTTTCTCCACATCCTCGCCAGCATTTGCTGTCACCTGAGTTATTGATCTTAGCCATTCTCACTGGTACTAAGTACTGGTACTGAGGTGAAATCTCAGGGTTGTTTTGATTTGCATTTCCGTTATGACTAAAGATGTTGAACATTTCTTTAGGTGTTTCTCAGTCATTCGGCATTCCTCAGCTGTGAATCCTTTGTTTAGCTCTGAACCCCATTTTTAATAGGGTTATTTGTCTCCCTGAGGTCTAACTTCTTGAGTTCTTTGTATATTTTGGATATCTTATTTACATTTCAAATGTTATTCCCTTTCCCAGTTTCCATGCCAACATCCCCCTAACCTCTCCCCCTCCCCTGCTATAGGGGTGCTCCCCTCCCAATCCTCCCCCCATTGCCGCCCTCCCCCCAAGAATTCCAGAAGATTTCTGTAGTGACAATTCTGGAATTTTGGTTTCTTAAAAAAACAATAATATTATAAGAATATGTTTTCATCTTAATTCCAGATGTAGGGAGGAGGGGATGTTTCAAAGCACCTGATGATTTGCTTCATACACTGGCAGAGGCATAGTTTTGTCAGTTTCAGATAGTTTCTATGATTGTGTGATATTTCAAATTCCAGGAATACTTCAGAGGTTATGTTATAGCCCTGAGAGGCAGCGTGTGGGTGATTGTTGGTGGTAGATTTGGGGTGGGGAGGATGAGAGGGCAGCTCCAATCTGTCAGTAGTCATAGTCAAAGAGAAAACAAAGAGTAATTAGATTCATAAATCTCTATACCTCTCTCCCTGTATCCTTCTTTTTCTCCTATCTAGTGATATGGGGTGAAACTGGGAGGATGAAGAGCGGAAAAAAGAAGAACTCACAAAATAGTAAAAGACCAACTGTAAATGTCTCAGCTCCAAGGTCTCCTTGGTGTTGGCATAGCTACATGATTCTTACTTCATTGACTTATCTGGAATCCTGCCCTCTGTAGCTTCTCATTTTCTGAGCAATCATTGTATTCTGACACTTCTGTTTCCATTCAAGCACCATCACTTATACTCACCCCATTTTTGACAATGTGCCGACACTGACTGTGGAAATGATTGTGGGCCTCCATCTGAAATCCCTGAGCCCATCATTTTAATCCTGTACCACTGATCTACATAGTGTATTTGAGATATATACTCCAGTGATTTCCAGATTGCACTTTTCACTGCAATACTAAAAACATCTCTCTCCCCTGTATCCTTCTTTTTCCTCCTATTGTCTCCTTCAGAAGTCAAGATTTTGCACCTCTCTCCTTAAAAATAATTGGATATCAATAAGAAAGAAAAAGGTCAGAATTTCAACTTGGGTGAAAACAAAAGTTACAGGATATAACTTCTAAATAGATTAAATTTCTATAAATTTGAAAATGCAAAACTAAAAGCAATGAAAAATTTCAGCAAAGACAGAAAGACAAAGCATTGGAAACACTGAATCTAACCGTGTTCCAGTGTGTGTAAAATCTTCCATCTGGAAGAGGTATGTAAAATTTGAGGTCCACAGCTTTGATTTTAAAGTCAGTACAAAATCTGAGGTAATTTCACTCTGAGTGTGTGAACGGTGTTCAAGAACATGCGTAAGGTAGCATAATCCACTCACGTCCTACACTTACCTTTCTGTGATGCTTAAGTGAAGAGTTGTACTGTAAAGACCAGCAAGCTGACAGTATTTGAGTGAGTTTTGTCTTTAATAAAAATCTTTTGAAAAATAGGCCTCTAAATAGTACACTATTCATTTTGGGTAAAGAGAATGATAATTAGAACAAAATTATTATCGCAGTGAAAATAAAATAATAAAATTTTCAGCATGAATTCTTTAAATAGTAAAATGGCTATTGGCTGTGCACACCTCTAATCCCAGCACATGAGGGGCAGAGCTAGGTACGTCTCTGAATTCAAGGCCATCCTGGTCTACAGAGCAAATTCCAGAACAGCCAAGGCTACACAGAGAAACCATGTCTTGAAAAAAAAAAACAAACAAACAAACAACAAAAAGAATTTAAATATTCTTTAAATGGTTAAGTAGTTCTTTTATAGGAAGTCTCAGGAAAAGGGGGGGAAACAAAACTCAAAGAATAGAGGGCAAAGCAACAGATGGAAATAAAATGAGATGTGAGCTGTTGAGATTTAGGAAAGTATATGAACAAAAGAATGATTATTCTAGAAGTCAGGCAAATTAAGAAGTATATGATTCTGTCATGATGGAGGCTGGATCAAGACTTCTCCACTCATAAAAGCCAAGAAGAATAATATAAAATACTTTTGTACATTATTATAACAATTTCTATATCACCCTGATCAATCACTAAGAGAGGAAGAAGAAATAGGTGAGTTCATATTTAAGCTGAATTTCTATACGGAAAAGCTCTAGGCCCTCCTTTGATGGTAGTTGGATCAAATGCAGCTCAGCACTTCAAAATAGAGACAGACAGGGCTCAGAGTGTCTGTGGTGCAGTTGTGAGTTTTTTGTTTGTTCATTAGAGTCTTGTATCCCAGGGTAGTCTTGGACTTAAAATGTAACCAAAATGAACTTGAACTTTGTATCCTCATATCTCCACTTTCTGGGTGCTGGGATTACAGGTACATGCCATCACATCCAGTTTTCATGCAGGTTAGGCAAGCACTGTCCCAACTGAGCTATATGTGACTGACATCTTGTAAGGAAGACTGAAGAAAAGCAAACCGCATATGCATAAATATTCAAACTTGTCTCTGAGCTGGTTGTTGGCATCTGTTGTGCTGTAGAGTATGCAGTCAAAAGGAAAGAAAGATGTACACTGAGTTCTATCCCGTACTCACACAGGGCTTTAAGAAGTCCAGACAGCCATAAGCTAAAGAGCAGGCTCCTCACTGTACTCTGTATCATCTGTGGAAACAGCCCATGGGACAAACTGAAAGAAAGACATTCTCCACCTACCCTAACATCAAGGAATGCCATTAGTAGGCAAAACTGAATTACAAGTAATTTAACCATCTGTGTGAATAATTCCAACACATTTTCAAGGAAGGAGAAAATTTTCAACTCTAGGCAGCCGAAAATTTATAGTGTCCAGCCTTCAATCAAATACTACATTTTCCAGGAACAAATATGTCAGTCCAAACAATTTACCAATGACAACAGTAAGGAAATTAACACATACTAAAAGTCTAAAATTATTTTTAAAAAGCTATAATGATAACCAAAACTAAAAAGTAACATAACTGTGATGAGGAAAATATAAAAGTAGATAATAGAAATAGAAAATTTTAAATATGAAGGGATGAATTAGATGAAATAAATACTATGGTACAAACTACTCAAACATCAGATTAAAAACAAAGAGGTCTAAAATCCAATAAGGGACAGAGCCTCAGTGACCTGTAGGGCAACAGTATATAGTAAAACATGGGGAAGGAAAGGGAAAAAAACAGGAGACACTACTATCACAAAATATAAATGGAACAAAGAGTAGACAGGTTTGTACCTTCCAAGAGTGACAAACATCCTCAGGGCAAGTCAGAAAAAAAAAACACACGGGTGAAAGTAATATTTCAGAGATTAACAGAGTGCACATAATATGAACAAAGGGTATTAAATTGTGCTGTGCTTTTAAAGAGAGAGGAAATTCAAACCAGATAACATTAAGATGAGCCACCTATGTGCATTGTAGAAGGCGATCAAATGGGAAGGCTATGAGTCAAAGCAGTATTGTCCACAAAGTCTATCCAATTTGTTTTAGTCTAGAAATATTCCACATATTCAATACTTTAAGTCAATATTTTAGAATAATGGGGAAAAGCATTTAAAGCTTAATGTAAATAAAAACAATAAAGACAACTGTACTTTCTATTAAAAATGAAAAATGTGGTGATGGGGACATGCAACAACTAATATTATAAAGTGACATTTGAACACAGCAATTTCCCCTCAACCCATGGAAGATAAACAACTGTTAATGAATCCTCAAGGTTTCTTTGATGGGGAGATATAGGAGATTGAACAAATGAGGTAGGTTTTGAGCCTAGGTTTTCACTGTGAAGACAGAGCAACACAAACAGAGCAAATCACTGAATGTAGGTTTTGGGGTTGAAAGAATAAACACGATGTCTTATCCACATAATTTCTTTTTTTATCGTGTCAAGCCAGGAGAGGGAGAGAGAGAGAGAGAGAGAGAGAGAGAGAGAGAGAGAGAGAGAGAGAGAGAGAGAGAGAGCAGAAGAGAAGAAGAGCAGAAGAGAGAGCACATAATTTCTTATGCACATATCAAAGCTCAGTTTGTGGAAAGTGTCTAGGAGTCGTGACATATTAGTAATGAGTACTACTGCAACCCAGTCTTGATTTCAAAGCATTATTTGCTACATAGAAACCAAGAGAGGATCAGAAAATGTACAAAATCAATCTAAAAACCATATTATGATGAGGAACAGTGCTCCAATATATAATGGAGCTGCTGAGTGTTGGCACACAACTTTCATTTGGGCTATCAGAAGATGGGAAAACAGATCTCTGGAAGTTCAAAGCCAAGATTTGATCTATACATTGAAATCCAAGACAACCTGGACTACATAATAAGACTTTTCTCAAGAAAAATAAAACTTATAACAGACAAATGTGGAAAACACACAGAACCAGGCCAAAAAAGGTTTTCCTCTGATGGTTGAAGCCAACTTGAGCACAAAATAAAATAAGGTTATAGACTAGAATACAATAGTGACACTAAAATATATCTGCATTTGATAATTATTAAATATCATTTAATGATTCTTAAGTAAAATGCTGACTGCTGAAATCTTTAAAGGAGAAATATTAATTAAAGTAACTAACTCTTAAATAAGTTAGAAAAATCTATGCTTGCCAAGCATGTGTGATTCCCTGGGTTTAAGCTCCAGAGTCACAAACTATATCATATATATGTATGCATACATATGGGTAGATATACACACAAATACAATGAAGGGTGGATGGACAGAAAAGGGAAGAGGGCAACACTAATGTAGCTAAATATTTTAAATGATCCTTTTTGCTGACATATGTCCTATATTGTCAAGAAACTGTACCTACTTGAAACTGGTCAAGATTATTAACTCATGTACCACTTCATGGTCACTGTGTGAGTGATGAGAACAGAACGTCTACCTTGGGTACATGTCAAGGACATAGTACTGAGTCTTTACCACAACCATCACCTGTGCATTACTGCTCCAGAACTTACTGTCCTTTTTACTGGAAGTCTGTGAGTCCTCTTTGGTCAGTGCCACCTCATTCCCTCCACCTCACGGTCCTGCCAGCTCTTCCCTTCTTCTGTTGGCTTCTTTGAGTTTTGCTTTGGAGCTTGCAAATGAGATCATACAGTCTTTGTCTTCCTGCATTTGGATTTCTTCACACAGTCCTGCAGATCCATCCATCTTATTGCAATGGCAGAATTTTCTTCTCTCTGTAGGCAACATACAGTTCCAATGAGTTTCTTTTCCACAGTGTCTAGATGGTTTCCATACCTTAGCCATGAACAGTGCAGTGGACATGGAGATGCAAGGATCCCTTAACCATACTGAATCAGATGCTTAGGCTACATAGCTTGTAATGGGATTGCTAGGCTATGTATTACACCTAATGTTTGTATTTTAAAATATTAGGAAATTCCATACTCTTTTTATAATGACTAAAGAACATTTTTCCTTTTCCTAGCCATTCATAAGAGTTCTCTTTACCCACTTTGACAATACTTACCAATTCTTCATTATCAAGATTACATCAGTTGATCAACAGGAAATTATTGACTGCTTGGTGGAGGAGAACTGGTCTCAACCCTGATGATCCTCTTGTTGATTGTACAATACAAAGTTATCAGCCCCAAAATTACATACAAACAGAGAACAAAAATGGATTCAGGACAATGTATTTATACGTATTTGTATGTTAACATACATATATATCTAAACATAATTAAAGAATAGGCTAGCAACTTGGAAGATTCAGGAAAGGTTTAAGGAAAGTAGTTGGGGAGTGTTGAAGTAAATAAGGGTAGGGAGAAGTGATTTAATTCTTTCCAAAAAAATTTCCAAATATATATGTATATATATGTATGTATCTTTAAAAATGATTATTTAAGTTTTATTTATATCATGTAAGTTTTATGGTTTTTGTTTTCTATTTCTTTAAAAACTGTATTGAAAATATGATACAAATTATATAGCATCTATAATTAATTTGGATAGCGTATTTTTAAAATATTAATTTTTCCAGTGTTTGAACATGAGATATCTTTACTACTCTGAAGGCAACAGTATAATGAAGCTAAAAACATAGCATTAACTATATCACAAAGTAATATTTGTGATACAGAGTACTAAACTTAATTTCTTATCTTTCATATAGCTGGGTCCTCAGGTGGTACAATGTCCAATTTTCTGAGGAACCTCCAGACTGATTTCCAGAGTGGTTGTACAAGCTTGCAATCTGACAAAGAATGCAGGAGTGTTCATTTTTCTCCACATCCTTGCCAGCATCTGTTGTCCACTGAGTTTTTTACTTTATCCTGACAGATACAAATCTATGTGAGGAATTTGAAATGATTAAAATCAGAACAAGATTTTTTTTTAAATCTGTGTTGTGGAATGGTAGAAAGGGGCCTCACAAAACTAAAGCAGATTCATACATGCGCATGTCAATGGTGCATCCTGAGCCCTCAGGGAGTCACTATGAGAACTGTAGATTTTAGATTATGGGAAACGGTTCAATGACAAGGAAATGGCAAAAAATGGCAAGTTATAAAGCATTCAAGGAACAATACTGGAGAAGTCAAAAAAGACATACAGTACCAAGCATCATTCGAAAGGAAACCCAAAGCAATTGACTGCTTGACTTGATTTTTGTTTTCTCTTCACAAGTCCGTGCAACTGAAGATTCACTGGAAACAGAAACTAGAAATTTCAGCTTACCTTATAGGACGTGGATATTAGATTCATCTGCATGCTTAGCATGCATATATATATTATATATATACATATATATATATCCAATCAATAACTTTCATTTAAATGTTGCTGAACTCAGGGGTAGGGGTATAGCTCCGTGGCACAGCCTTGGATTCAAAACTTCCACCAAACACATTTAATGATCTGTCGGGGTCATTGGGAAAAGTCACACCACATACTTCAGACTCTGTTTCCTACCCCAAAAGTCTAGAACATGACATTTTTTCCAAGGAGCTGTAGGGCCTAATTTCACAAGCTGCCTCCATGGACTCAAAGGGCACTCCAAGGTTGGACTCAGTGGGGATCCCCAGTGCAACTAAGTCATGACATCCTGACATCCAGAACCTGAGTTACTTGCGAGAAAGAGAGAGGGAGTAGGAGCTAAGGGGGGAAAAAGCTTTTATATTCAATGAAAATATGTAGTTTCTTTAGAAGTAATTGTCAAAAAATCACAAAACATTCCTCCTCATATGATAGGATGTGTCACAATTAATTAAACTTTTGATGTTTTATTAATTAACATCTCTATTTCCTTTGTGATTTTTCATGACCCTGGAGGGCAGGTATGTTGATACATGTTATTCTGCTGCACACCATTTTACCTTAGACATTCAACCCACTCCACACTCTTGCACATTCTTTTCCCTAGCATCTTTCCAAGGTGCCCCAATTTCTTAAAGAAAATGTCTATAGAAACAAATATGTGAAGTCCAAGCTGCACATCTGCTGCATATGTGCAGGGAGGCCTAGGTTCACCCTGTGTACGTTTGATCTTTAGTTGATGGTTCAGACTCTGAGAGTCCCAAGGGTCCAGGATACTTAACTCTGTTGGTCTTGTAAATCTTCATGCGAGTCCAGAACAACTGAAGCAGGGACTATCCTAAAAGCTGTTGTCTGTACCTGGGACATATTCTTCTAGCTAGGCTGCCTTATCTCAAAGGGAGAAGAGGCACCTAGCCTCGCAGAAACCTGACATGTTAGGGTGGGGAGATACCTGGAGTTTCCACCCTCTCAGAGGAGAAGGGAATTTGGGATGGAGGAAGGATTGTAAGAGGGGGTTACTGGGAGGGGTGCAGTGAACAGAACATAAAGTGAATAAGTAAAACAATTAAATTAAATTAAAAAGCAATGTCTAATTCATAACCTTTGTCTTTGAGATATATAATGATGGTAATAAAATTTATTTCTGTTAAATGAAGGCATAACTGACTGAATGATATTTTTTTCTTCCTATAGTTCCTTGAATTTTGCTGTAGAAAATTATAAAGAAATTAAAGTGTATTAATATCAAAAATTAAAAAAAAGAAGCCAATATGTTCCTAAGAAGTGCCTGCTGCTAATGAGTATTCTCATTTCTCAGTTCTCTTAACCAATAGACTAAAGGAAAATATGTATATTCTAACATTTTTTTTCTGGACATACAATGTGAATCTGTGCATGAGCCCATAGGAAATGTTCTGACATTGCCACCAAATGAATCACACTTCTTTCTTGTGTATGAATCCTCTTGCTTCAGCAGGAAGAACTGTCACTGTTAATATTCACTATGCATTTATATAAATGACCAATAGTATAAGTATGTGGAGATTTTTAGAATCGATAACACATACCCCTTCGGAAAACAAAAACTAAACCAAAGTACATTGTTTATGTGTGATTCTTTTGCCTTTAACTTATTGCCTCTACAGTTCCAAATATTTTATTAGGCCAAAATATTTTCTTCCCATCTTAGAAGTTAGAGGTTGTTGAACTCATGCTCTACAATATTCTTTTCTCCCAGTTTGCGTCAAAATGTCTCGATGAAGAATCTTTATATCTACTGAGATGTCTCTGTGCTATAAAATTCTACAACTTTGACAAAATCATACTATCTCTGTTCTCTGTTACTTCAGTACCATGCATAATAGCTTCATCATCCCTAAATAAGTAGTCCTGAGAGCTGGACATATAGCACCGGATACATCTGAGCTCAACTCTTAGAAAGTTGAGGCAAGAAGGTCAGGAATTAAGGATCATTCTCAGTTAGATGATGTCTAGACTAACTACAACCACAAGAAAACTTGTCACAAAAAGTAGGGGGACAGTCCTGATTTTTCTAACAAAAACCATCCCTCTTTATAATATTTTTGAAATTATAGCATAATTACATCATCTCCCTTACCTTTTCTCACTCCAAGGACCCAATGGAAATTCCATTTTCTGTGTTAGCATGCCATTTAATGTAATTCTTGTTCAGGTGTTGCTTAGATTGCTATATTGATGAAATTTTACAAGTATAGCTTCTTTGATCATTATCCTTGTTGTCCAACTAAACTCAAACAGTTGAGTACACCTGTGTAGGATGCTTTATTTGTGGACATGGATTAAATAGTCTGACGTAAAAGACCCACCTTAAATCTGGGCCACACCTGGAAGCAGTCCACATAAAAGGACATGGAAGAGGAATCCTTTTGCTCATTGCCTGCTTTCTTTCATTCTCACTGGCAAGTTCATCTATCATATTTCTCAACCATTCCTTGCCTGGTGTTAGAAACTACTTCTTCAGGATTGCAATGTAGATTGAAAACAGGCAGCTCCCTAGGACCTCCCTATGACTCCAGGACCACATTGAGACAGCTAAACCATTCAGCCTCATGGGTTAAACAACTAACAGATCCATTGCATTCCTAGCAGGAGACAGCCATGTATACATCTCATTCAACCAATTCTGGTGCTTTACAGAACCTGACAGATGGATACCTTGGAAACAACAAAGAGAAACGTGCAGTCTGTGTCTTTTGATTAGAGCATGGACTCCATCATTACTTAAAGTTATTGTTAAAAGGTGTGTGTTGGTTCCAGTTATTGTACTATTTAATTTTGTTGCTATTGATTATGTTCTCATTGGTATTTTATGTTTCAGTAACTAAAGTTTCATTTTTTGTCTTTTGATGGCCTATTACCTATGCTCATTCCCTTCGTCAATCTGAAATATTGCTTCCAGTATGGTTGTTTTGTTTGTTTGGTTGGTTGGCTGGTTGGTTGGTTGGTTGTTTTAGGTTTGGTCTGTTGGACATAGATGTTTTAGTTTGTTTGTATTATGAACAGTTATTCTTTCTCCGTCAACTATGCCAGATAATCTTATTGGGTAGATTACTCTAGGTTGGCTATCCTTGTCTTTTAGAGCATGAAATGCATTGCTCCAATTTCTCTTGACTTACAAATTGTCCACTGAGAAATCAGCTATTGTCTTGATTAGTTTTTTTAATATGATTTTCACGTTTTCTCTTTCAGTTTTTAATATTCTTTCTTTGTTCTATGTATTTAGTGTTTAATTACGGTATGACATGAGGAGTATATTTTCTGGTCTTGTCTAGTTGGGGTTCAGTGAGCTTCTAGTATTTTCCATGGATATGTCTTTTCTTAGTTTGAAGAATTTTTTTTTATTGTTCTTGTTGAAGATCTGGTCTAGGCCATTATCCTGGAATTCTCCATCTATTCCTATAATTTCAAGATTTGATAGTTTCAGTGTATGTAGTGACAATTTTGAAATTTTTGGAATTTTAGTTTCTTTTTGAAAACACATAAACATTACAAGAATGTTTATTTTGTTTTAATCCCAATTACAAGATATGGAGCTGCTTTGGATTTTCCACAGTAGCTGACTATGATTTGTCTCATGCTCTAGCCAAGGTATGATTTTTCCAGGTGCAGATAGTTTCAGTGAGTGTATGATGTTTGGAATTCTGTAGCCTTTTCATGGGGTATATAAATGATAGGACCCCAAGACACAGTGGTGGGTTATTGGTTTGTTGTGAGTTCTTGCTGGCTTGCTGTTTTGTTGGTAGTGGTTGCTGCTTGTCACAGTTCATTATGTCATGCACAAAGAAGAAACAAGATGAACAAAAAAATTAGATATCCTGACTGAGACCAAACCTGACCCAAGGAACTCGACACCCCCAACCAGCAGGAAGTAATCTAACGTTAACATCACCCCCTTCCAACTTCTAATTTATTTACAGAGATCTTTTCTTTACCCTCTATCCTTTTTCTCTCCTGTCTAGTGTTAGGGGGATGAACTGATGGAAGAAAAGGGATGGAGATGGAATGAAGAAGCCACAAAATATCAAAGTCCAGCTATAGGTATGCTCCTACATGTCCCCACATTTCCTACATTCTCCTTTTCTGTGTGTAAAAACATGTTTACATATTTTATTTATTTTATCTAGATCCTCTACTTTGTCTTGCAGTCTTGATGGTCTATCTTCAGCTAAATTTATTCTATTTGTCAGACTTTTCTGTACATTTTCCAGTTAGGTTATTGGGTCTTTCAGTTCCATCATTACTTTGGGTCTCATCTTCTTCAATGTTTCCTTCTATTCAGTGTTGATTGAATTCTATTTTCAAATCCTAAACTTTCTTTATCATTTCCATGAGTCTTATGTTTATGTTTTCTTGGGCATCACTTGAGAATTTATTCTCTTTAACTCCACAGAGGTATTTCATTGAGTTGTCTTTAAATTCTTGGAGCTATTTGCTGAAATATAGGCTTGTTCCTTGAAATTCTGTGTCCTCTAGTTCGTGTAGACAATTGAAGGACATTTCTGTAGGACTGATGAATTTGGGACAACAGATACTGTCTTGATTTCTTTTTATATGGTTTGTATTTTTGCAATGAGTTTTGGGTATGTGGACTTTTTCTTCATTAGTTCTATGTCTGGTGTGGTTAGTGAAGATTGAGACAGAACAAAAGATGTGTAATTTGATTTGAGCCTAGAGGTTGAAAATGTCTTAAGTGTAGTCCAAGTGCACAGAAGTCTGGGCCTCTGTGTAAGAAGTGATGACTGGTCTAAGCTTGGAATTTGGAGGTAGATCTAGGTGGTAGGTTTGTTGCATGGTGAGAGGATTGGATAGACTCACCCTGCTAGACTCCAACAGTAACTTGGCTGGGAAGATAATTTCTTGATTGGTGTGGGAGGGCCATGTGAGTTTGGGACAAGCAGGAATTTCCTGGTAGAAGCCTAGAGGTCATGAACAGTGCACACAATGATGGTCAGACTAGGTCAGGATCAGTCACACTCACCAACCTAGATCCTGGTGAAGGATGGCATTCCCTTTTGCTAAATCAATGAATTTTGTATATATAACATTTTAACATTTCTTCACCCATGCATGTACTGAAAACATAAGCTATTTTTCTTCAGTGTTTAGATTTCTTCTTTTAAAATACTATAGGAAATTTTGAATATGAAAACTATACATGTTTGTGTCCAAAACAAAATTAAAGTTTACAAATTATATTTTTGTTAATTGTTTCTATAGGCAAACAAGGTCAAACATATTACTTTCATAAATGTAATTTAGTAAATTTCATAAAACCTAAAATACATTTACTTAACATAATGAATGGGTGATGGTGACATGCATAATGCAATTTTCACAAATGAAGGAAAATGTAAGTTCATATATCTGTATTCAAGAGAACTACGAACTAACTCAATAAAGATGAGCAATATTAACCTTAAGGAGTTAATCATAGCAGTGAATGAGGAAAGATAGTATAATTACCAGTATATGAAGGTAGTCATTAAGGTGAACCAAGTCACATAATATAGTTTGCAGTTTAATGTAAACAAAAGCCAAAGTTCCCATAGCAACACAAACTTTTTTCAAATGTATATATACTAAGCTTTGGGTTATTACTTAATGTTCTAAATTCGTAGTTTCTAATGAATACATATAATTAGGTCATATCAACCTGATTCTGAAAACAATGAAATTTATGCATTAAAATCATGTACAATTTGATTTGCAAGCTTCCTATTTCATTTTCTAGATAGTTGGCATGCCCTCAAACTGTGCTGGCTTTTCAAGACATTGTCATGAAATCATATTTGTTATACTTCTAGAACTGTTTGTAATCTTCCTTGCTGCTTTTGCTGTAAAAGTTCTATATTTTAGGACACCTATATGGTCTGTCAAGTTTAGTTTTAAGAATGTTCATTATTAACCCTAGTGATGTTGACATATAGGGTTATATAAAGTTTAGAGGACTCAGGATGTAGGATACTATCATGGAACCCTTCTTAGTCGGTAAATCAACCTAGATAGCATCCCAAACACGTCAATAGCAGCAAGCCTAGAAAATAAAACATCTAGCTCTAGATCATTTATTCACATAAGCAGTAGAAATATAAAATATAACAAAACTGTATTTTTACTACACATGCACAATTACACTGGTATTTATTCTGTAAGGACTATTTTTCTATAGTTTTAGTTCAAATAATATACCCCATTTAAACCGAATCTATATCATTGTTGTTTTTATGTATATGAGTGCTTGCCTGTCTGTACTTACAAATATTAACCATCTATTTGCTTGGTGACACGGGCCAGAAAGGGGAATGGATCCCCAGGGATTAGAATTAGAGATAATTGTGAGGTACCACGTGGGAGCCTGGAAACAACTAAGGTCTTCTGCAAAAGCAGCAAGTACTGTTAACCACTGAGCCCTCTTTCCAGCTCCTTAAACTGACTCTTTACCTTGAATTTCTTCTTTGAAGAGGAAATGAAACCAATTAAACGTTTATGTTTACAAAATGCTTTCTAATGGCTTCTATTGTAATATTTGTGAGGTTTTTATGAATTGCTAAGTAGATGATAAGGACAATTACTTGTACTTTGCATATGGAGCAAGAAGTGAACATATAAGAGCATAACAGTGACAATTAGCAATGTCATCGGATATCAGTCTAGCATTGTTCATAGCAGGTGGCAAGAAAATATGTATTTTAGTTCATATTCATGCATGTTATTTATCTATATAGAAACTCAAGCATTTTGATTAAGAATTAAAAACTAGATGCTTACCATATTCAGAAATCTCTTATTGGTTGACTATTTCAAAGAAAAAATGTTTTGTTTTACAGATTTAAAGTATTGGCAGAAGACTTTGTTCACTGTAAAATGCACTTTAAGTATGTTTTAGTTGTGCTATTTTATCTGCCCTTAATTTCAATGCTCTCAAATTTTTATTAGTCTCCTTTGAGACTACATTATAATGTAGTTGAATTCTCAATCATTAAATGAAGGCTAGTTCTCAAATCTCAAAATTAAACTATGTTGGAATTTAAACTATCTATGGATTATAACTGAGCATTTGAAGTATGGGAGATAGTATTTATAATTTGCCAGGACAGGATAACAACATATAACTCACAATGGCCTTTCCAGAATACACAGATATACATATACAATGGTAGACAGCTAAAATATATTTAATACATATACAAAACTCAAAAGATCTGAAAACAAGAATGAAAATTAAAGCACTATTTCAATTTAAATTTGAACAAATAATATTTATAATAGCATATTATTTTGGCATTTTCTGGCACAGACAGAAATGACATTGTGGTATGAATATAAATAGCTTTGTTTGTGTTGCTATGAAAATACACATTTAGATACATAAGTTTCAAAGGAGGAATGTCCGTTTCCAGGAGAAAACCATCCCTTTTAAAGACAATAATATATATTCAAGTTTTCCTTCATGAAGGTAATATTTCTTGTCTGAGTCAACATACTTTACCATCTTTAAACTTTTCTCATCATATTTTTGACAGCAGGTTTTCTAATTTTGACAGCTTTTTAGAAGTAATTTTAACAGCCGAGTGACTTCTCTTCTAAGCAAAGTCAGATTATGTGAAATGTCAATGCAAAAACTATAGACTTTGACACATAACCATTTTACTTGAATTTACTTATTAATTTTGCTTGCTATTACTAATAAAATCTAAGTGCTTAGCTAATTGTATTTCTCTCTGAAATATTTTAATAGTATTTGAAGGGGTATTCTTTTCTACAAAGCTTCTCCTTACATCATGAGTACTCCCCATTCCTAATCAAAGAGGAGGGGAGAGTATCACATGGCTAAGAAGACAACAGGCAATTGAGAGATGGAGTACTGTGGAGACTGTAAATTGAGTGTGCAAATCTTCCTTTTCCTTAACCAGGAGGGAGGCAGACATTAATCCCCTAGAGGAAACTCACTTTCTTGTCTTGAGTGAAAATCCCTGGAGCCATATAAATTTAAAACAAAACACCACCAACAAAACAACTAGTGACTTACTTGGCTAAATTAACCTATCTAATTTACTCAATACTTTATTTCAGAGTGTTTCAGGATGTAAAAGTACTATCTCTAAATACAAAGAAATTATCATTTCGAAGGCCATCTTAAAAGATTCTCTCTTGTTGTCTACTTCCTGTTCATTTTATTTTGACATTGGAAAGTGAGTTTTTTCCATACAGTGAAATAGATAGTCTTAAAAGGTTAAAATAAATGACAGGATTACATAGCAAACACTTGAGCTATTACTCTATATTATTGCTGAGTATTGAGTCTAATGATTAATAACTACAAAATACATGTTCCACTCTTGAATTGCATCTATACTCCCAAAAAGTTCATTTCAGTCAGTGATCCATCGGTAAGAATGAAACATTAGATCTCTAAGTAAAATAAAAATTTTATCTCATTTATGTCAAAAGACATTCTAATAAAACTATTTATTTTAAATAGATCTGGTGAAATGTCTCCCTAAGTAAAGGCATCTGCTACTGAACCTGATGACGCTATTTTGATCACTATGGTCTTGTGTTGAAAAAGCAGAAGTTCTGCAACTTCTTTGACTTCAACATAAGCATTGTCACATTCACTCACTGACACACACATACTAGCAAACATAAGCAAGAAAATTGGAAAAATAAAATTAATATGATAATTTGCATAAATGCCACTAAGGACAGAAGTCACACAGTCATCTCAGTAGGTGCAGAAAGGGAATTTGATAGAATAAAACACACTTTTATGATAAGAATATTACAAAGAGTAAAGATGGAGGAAACATGCTTCGATGAAATAAAGGCTGTATATGACAAACACACAGTAAATAATATCCTAAATGGAGACAACTAAACCCAAGACTACTAAAGTCAGGAACAGGGCAGGAATTCCATTATTCCCACTTCTTTTCAATATAGTGTTTAAAGCACTAGCTGTAGAAATAAGGCAAGATGATGAGATCGCAGGTTTAAAAAATAGAAGAAATAAAATTATCCTTAACCATATACAATATTGTATTATACATAAGGTATGCCTAAAATGTGACCAGAAAATTTCTAGAATTAGCAAATAACTTTAGCAAGGATACAAAATCAGCTTACAAATATCAGTAGCCTTTCTGCATTGTAGCAAACGTACTAAGCAAGAGAGCATGGACACACTCTCATTCACAACAGCCTCAGACACATAGAATAAAACTAACCAAGGATGTATCAGGCATCTATAATGATTTGGTCTTTTGATAGTATCCTGTATTTCCTGACTGTCCCTTTCCTGTGGGTTTTGTTTGTTTATATTTTGTGCTTATTTCATCTATGCCTTCTATTTTCAAATTCTTACAGTCTGGCTTTTGCTTGATTCATCCTATTTATAAGGCTTTTCCATGAGTGTTGTCATTGGGAAACTGAGTTTTAGATTTCATCTTCATTTCAGCTTGTGTTTTTAATCAACATTTCTTGTTATTGAATTTGTCTTTGAAGCCCTGAGTTGTCTTCATCACTCAGCTCTATGTATTTGTGTTTTCTTGGATATCGCTCAGGTGCTACTGTTGTACTCTTTATCTGCCTGGAGTTCAATGAAGAACAATCAATTTTTTTCAAATAATTCAAGTAATTTAGAATAAAGAATTGAACAGCTGTTCATCAGTTTCTGTCTTATTGTCCATACCATAGCTGACACATTTGCTGGAACAGCCTGTTTATAGCTACGTCTCATGCACACTATTTTCAAATATTGTAATATATTCTCTGTTCTATCAGAAAGTTTAGAAAACAAAATCAACAAATTCAGAAGATAGATCACATTCACAAATGAGACATATTGTTCCATACTAAAAGAGAATAAGGTGGCCACTCTGTGATTCTCCTAAAGATTCTCTACTCTTCAATGATATGACTCTGATTATGTATCTTGTTACCCATTACAGGAAGCATTGTTATTGTCTATGAAAGACAATACTACATAGGGAAGGGTAGCCATATTAAGATTGCTTTCAGAGATAGAACACCTACAGACAGATGAAATCTGGATACATGTCTTATTATCAACTTTAGACACCATATTCTCCAACTCCTCTCTGGTTCATTTAGTTCCTCAGAAAGTGTCTAATTATGAAGCATTTCTTTCATGGAAAATACAAACAAATGTCTACTTATCTCAGTCAGTAGGGTACCAATGACATATGAAAGAAAGAATTCCATCCAAGTGAGTCAAGTCAGTGCATTTATGAGGATTACTTGCAGAAACATGGGTGAGGAGTAACTTATAAAAGCACCTCTGTGTCTATTACACCTGCATCACTAAAATTCCCTCTTGGCATGAGTAATGGCTCATCAACGCACCAACTATGGAGTTCCCTGTCCAACCTGCAATCAGCTCTACTGAAAATAAAAATCCTCTGCATAGTACTTGTTTGTTATATTTGGGGTGAGGTCCTGTGAACTTTCTACTGAGTTTCCTAGGCTTTATAAATCTCAGCAAATTCCTGAGATTTATTTGATGTCAAGTTAAAATGAGGATGTATTAGGCAGATATAGATAGGGTTGGAAATAAAAGGGGATACATGTTATAATATTTTATTGAACATAAATATGAAGTTCTCAGGTAATGAAAAATGATAATGCTTTTAAATAAAACAGAAAACTATTGTAAACAAGAAATACTCAGTGTATGAATTCTTTGACTTGAGAAAGAATTTTAAACATGAAATAAAAGAGCATCTTATATGCTAGCTTATGCAGATGTAGGGAAAGGCAAGGGGATCTCTTGCAGATCAAAAAAGTTTAAAGTGTCATGAAAAGTCAGACATGTGAAATAATAAGGCAATCAAGGAAGATAAGTGGTGAAAGCAGATAAAGCACGTGTCCACAAAGGCAAATGTCACAAAAGTGTGTGTGAAGGCAGAGTTCCCAAGGGACAAAGTCACAGAAAGCCAAATCCTGTTATTCAATTTGTAGGAAGCTTAAAGTCCCAAGCAACAGATCACAGAACGCATAAACAGTAAAACAGTTCAGGTGAATTGAAATGTAAGTTTTTTATTATGAGTGAGCAGTTATTCTCCAAGATTATGTTGTGTACATTTTTATATTACAAGGAAATATAATTGGAGCTGCTGTGGCCAACAGAAGATCAAGGGCCACAGTGCTGGCCACAAGGCTGTCAGAACTGAGATTCCAGCATCAAGGACAGGTACTCCAGACCAGATGCGCGTCTTCCTTGGACCTGAGCTAACCCCAGAGACATAAACCAGCTAGTCAGTGACTTTGGGAATGGAGAAATGTGGGGCTGCTTTGCTGCTGCTGCTGCACTTCAAACAATATTTCTGTGAAACAATTTGATATTGTTGTAGATCCAATTTATGTTGTACTGGGCATCACTAATAAGTCACTTATTATCTCTTTAGCCATCCAAGACCAATATTTACTTGATTGCAGGAAAAAGTGATTGGCCTTCAGTTATCTTTCCCATTCTCTACAAAAATAACAGGTTTTTTTTTACATAACTGACAAATTGGCTACAGCTATATTTTCTTGGGTGGATAGATATTTGTTTATATCCCTAGAGGAAAATTCACTCAACAACATCCCACCATTCCTAGAACTCTAAAGAAATTTATTTTAGATCTTCCTTTTCTGACTCTATCCATTCTTCTTTGATTCTGAAACTGAGTTCCACCATACAAACTCTTAGTCAGGTAATAAAGAAAATATTTTAATTATTTATCAATCAATGCATTTACTGTGGTAAATTGGAGCTAAATACCCTAGAAACAATGTGTCATGATTATCTAATTCAGAGAGAAGGAACTTAAATACTTGTTCTACATTTACCATTTCCATTGTTTAACATTGGAACATAGGAACATTGGACCCCTGCTACTATGCATATTGCCTGATCAAGCTTTTGAAGCATTGTAGGAAGCTGTCAGTCAAGTGTGCAGAGAGACTGTGGAGTTTGCAATGCATACTTGCTCAGTAACTGTAAACTCTACCCACAGAAACTGCAACGAACTCAGGGAACTAGAAACCACAAGGTGGAATGTGGTAGTATCTGTAGTATAGACTTGGATTTCGTCTTTACAATTCCACTTAGTGGCCCTTCAGAGACTCTGTGAAAGGAGTTTAAGCTTGCTATAAATCAACATTGCCTGGCATCATCAACTTTACGTAGGCTCTTTAGTGTATGTTTCTGTAATCTCAGCACCTCACACTGCATAACTCAGCAGCCAGTACCATGTGAATGATGCAGAGTTCCGTCACCAGCTTGAGGTATAGCCAGGGACCCTAAGACGATGGATATGGCAACTATTGATTGCCCGGATGGCTGAACCTGGGCAAACACCATAAGCTATTATTTGGGTGCAGGGAACCCAGTGTCAGGCACTTCTGAAGAAGGGTCTATATACTTCTAAAGGAGTTTTATGTCCTGGATGATTCTGGTACAGCCGCATTCTCCAGGCATCTTTCTTATTATCCTAGTACAGTGACGACGGCTTATTTTTAATAGCATTCGGCATTAATCTCTTTTTTTTACTAATCTCTTTAATAATTACAGCCACTGTGTCTGCACCTGTATTGTCTGCACACTTCTTGTCAAACTACATGTATTTTTACATTGTTTTGCTCTGCTTTTTGTTCTGAGTTCTATCAATCTGACTAAAGCCCATGAGCCATAGCAAAGATAAAACTGAATGCTGTGCTACTAAACTAATTATTCCATTGTCTTTAAAAATTCAGTCACAATACAATTTTTAGGATATAAGCATAAAATGGGTGCATTATTTGCTAGAATGTGGTGTGAGTTTCCTGGACCCTAATTTCCAATTGAGTCTTCATTTTCATTTGATTTTTCCAGAGCATAGTGTGTCATCAGCATATCTATGGCACTCTAGTCATCTGAACCATTAGCAGGACCAGTCAATATCTTCTCATAAGGCTGTGGACACTTCTCGGTGAGTAAAGTGTATGTAGTGTAAGTGGGGGCAACTGAGTTCTGATCATTCTAGCCAATGTAAGGCCAGGCATTACAGGATATGTGATGGAGACAGAAGAATTCCTAAACGCTCATGAGCCAGTGAGTCTGGCATGCACAGCGGTAAAGAAAAAAACAAAACAACAACAAAAAATTGTCTTAATTAAGATAGAAGGTGAAGACCAATAATCAGGGTTGTCTTCTGGCTTCTACAGATTCATCACTGTATGAATGTGTCTGTACATATGCACATGAACACACAAATATGAATACACAGGGGGGGAGGAAGAGAGGGTGTGGCTACCAATTATCTCATTACAGCATTCTATGGATTACCTAATTCACAACTCCAAACTTCAGATTCCAATACAAATCATTTTCAAAAGTCCTTAAATGTTAATCAGTAGATAACCTCCTACCAGAGGCAAAAATTTGATTCAGTGGGAAAAATAAAAAATAAATTTTATAAAGGTAACAAACACGCTCAGAAGTTGTGGATTTAGACATGGAAGGAGTTACAAGGAATTGGAGAATGAATAGAATGAAAATACCTTGCATCCATGCACTAAACTGTCAAAGAATTATTACATATATTTTTATTATTTAAAAGAAAAACATATAGATGAATAGATGACGTTGTCAAGTTTAACAGTGAATGCCCACTCCTGGTACCAACTTAATGAAATATTTTTCTTGGCAGTGTGACAAAATTATTGACAAAAACAGCCTATGACATGACAAATCTGAAACACATGACTTCAGGATCTATTAGGTCACCTAGTGAGGAAGGAGAGGTGTCAAGAGCAGTTCTTGGTGACAGAAGCTTGAAGTTATAGTTTTTGGCTTTTTTTTTTCCGGAGCTGGGGACCAAACCCAGGGCCCTGCGCTTGCTAGGCAAGCACTCTACCACTGAGCTGAATCCCCAAAGTTATAGTTGCAGTTAGACCAAGAATAAGAAACAAACTGAGAATGGAGCTAGTCTCTAAATCTCTACCCCTGGCAAGGCACAGATGAAAGGTAAAGTTCACGCATGTCTAGCTTAATGACTAGTGAGTTTGGGGGGATTGCTTGCCGTATTTAGATGCCTCCTAGACATCTCCACCACTAGGAATACCACCACAGCATGTGTGATAATTCACGAAAGTTGCATTTCTGGTTCTCTCTGAACCATTTGCAAGCAGTTCAGTGATCAGATTTGAACCCGAAGGAAAGGTTTTGAAAGTCTAAAGCAGTTTCCTGTGCCTTGTAAATTTTACTTACTTCCTGAATCTTATGAGCTCCCATTCTTTTTCTAGTAGGAATGAAACAGTTACACAAGACCATTGCCCTTCCTCTAGCTCTGAGGTACTTTCCCATCAGAAATTAGCTTTCTGCAGACATAACATTCATACCACTATTGTATTGTGTCTGGTGTGTTGGCACAATAGAAGGCAGGATCTATCGTCAAGGAGTAAAAATGAAAATTATCCACCAGGAGCCTGTATAGTAACTTCTGGCACTTTGAAAGCCTCCAGCACAAAGGAAACTTCCATCTCAATCCCATGGTGGTTTTTCAGTGCCCACCAATCAAAGCATGGAGTGTCTTCATAAGTAGAGACTCACCAGGTATTTATGGCCAGAAGCTAATCAACATCCGCGGCAAGAATCTTTAGAGCCAACATCTTACCTCTGAAAATGAGATACTTCATTCAACAGCCTTATGTTTCCTGGGATTGCATGTTCTGACTTACACAGTTTTCAAGCCACTCATACTAAGAATATCCTCTTCCACACAATTATATTACTCTAGAGAAGGTGTTTGTGAATCTGGAAACTTTTAGGAAATTTCTGGGGTCCTTAAGTTTTGTGTGCTTCCTGGATCCTACAGGATTCATCAAATCCTGAACCTTACGAGTCTCCTTCCTCCCTCCAGGAGGAAAACGCCTAATTTAGAATAAATAGCCTTGTATATTATATAAGGATTTTGGGTTTTAGGTTAGATGCAATAAAAAGCAATAAGGGTTTCAACAGAAAAAAGTGATACCTAGTTTAAATTGAGCACTGATATGTTACTAATAAAGGGTAAAAGATCAAAATGTAGGATATATCTCAGTTGGTAGAGATTTTTCCCAGTGTTCACTTAGCCCCAGGTTCTATAAACAGCACCACATAAACTATGCATGGTGACATATATTTTTAATCCCAGAGTGAAGTGGGTTTGAGACAGGAGAACCATAATTCAAATCCATCCCTCAATACTTAATAAGTTCAAGAGTAGACTTGGATACATGAGAACTTGCCTCAAAGAAACAGAAATGTTAAAAAAAATAGAAGGAAACAAATGAAGAGTAGAGGCTGCAAAAAAAAAAAACTCAGGAGAGATACTGGATCGCTTTGATCTGGACTGTTGAAATAACGTTGGTGAAAAGAAAATGGATTTGGGATACATTCTAAACCACACAGCAACAAAGGTTCCTGGTCAGTTAGGCAGTATACAGGAAAGAGTATTAGCACAGAGTCATTAACAATTTTAAGGGATTTTTGGATTCTCCAGTTTGAAGAAGGAAGTTACATATCCCTGAGAATTCCCTGGTGAAGAGAAAGTTGTAGAAAGAGCATTCTGAACATGGTAAGTTTAAGATATATATTCTATCAAACAGAGATATGTTACGTGTAACTCAGAAAAGAAACATGAACTGCTGATTCATATATGTGTATGTACTGTATAGAAATCAATTTACATATTGCTATATTTATATTTTTGTATTTATATAAGATATGCTTATCTATATATTATTATATAAATATAGGCTTACATATTACATAAGTATAAAAATGGAAGTCAAAGCCTCAAGAGTAAAATGTCCAGTAAATTAATAGTTAGTGATAGGTGAAAGAACTGATGTAATTAACAAACCTAGGGAGAGTGAAATATTCAGAAGTCAATGGATTTGCTGAGCTATGTTTACAATCTTAGGAGGAGGAGGATGTCTACAATCGAAGAGGAAAAGAGGAGATTTTGATTTTTAGACACGCTATCATAAAGAGCAAACATTTATCAAAAAAAATGGAGAGAAGGTTGGGCAGGGAGAAGTAGATTAAAAAAACAAAACAAAATACAAAAAAACAACAACACAGTACTGCAGTCTTTCTATCATGGAATCCAAATAATGTTTTAAGTTAGGAATACACAGACATTCTCTTAATATTGGCAAGAATTTAAGTAAAATAAGGATTAAGAATTGGGCATAGTAAACTGGTACAACCATTCTGGAAATCAGTCTGGAGGATCCTCAGAAAATTGGACATTGAACTGCCTGAGGATCCAGCTATACCTCTCTTGGGCATATACCCAAAAGATGCCCCAACATATAAAAAAGACACGTGCTCCACTATGTTCATCGCAGCCTTATTTATAATAGCCAGAAGCTGGAAAGAACCCAGATGCCCTTCAACAGAGGAATGGATACAGAAAATGTGGTACATCTACACAATGGAATATTACTCAGCTATCAAAAACAACGACTTTATGAAATTCGTAGGCAAATGGCTGGAACTGGAAAATATCATCCTGAGTGAGCTAACCCAAACACAGAAAGACATACATGGTATGCACTCACTGATAAGTGGCTATTAGCCCACATGCTTGAATTACCCTAGATGCCTAGAACAAATGAAACTCAAGACAGATGATCAAAATGTGAATGGTTCACTCCTTCTTTAAAAGGGGAACAAGAATACCCTTGGCAGGGAAGAGAGAGGTAAAGATTAAAACAGAGACTGAAGGAACACCCATTCAGAGTCCGCCCCACATGTGGCCCATGCATATACAGCCATCCAATTAGACAAGATGGATGAAGCAAAGAAGTGCAGACCGACAGGAGCCGGATGTAGATCGCTCCTGAGAGACACAGCCAGAATACAGCAAATACAGAGGCGAATACCAGCAGCAAACCACTGAACTGAGAATAGGACCCCCGTTGAAGGAATCAGAGAAAGAACTGGAAGAGCTTGAAGGGGCTCGAGACCCCATAAGTACAACAATGCCAAGCAACCAGAGCTTCCAGGGACTAAGCCACTACCTAAAGACTATACATGGACTGACCCTGGACTCTGACCTCATAGGTAGCAATGAATATCCTAGTAAGAGCACCAGTGGAAGGGGAAGCCCTGGGTCCTGCTAAGACTGAACCCCCAGTGAACTAGACTGTTGGGGGGAGGGGGACAATGGGGGGAGGGTGGGGAGGGGAACACCTCTAAGAAAGGGGAGGGGGGAGGGGGATGTTTGCCCGGAAACTGGGAAAGGGAATAACACTCGAAATGTATATAAGAAATACTCAAGTTAATAATAATAAAAAAAAAAGAATTGGGCATAGTGGTACAGGCCTTTAATCCCAGCAGTCCAGAGACGAGACAGACAGATCCCTGAGGTGGAGGCCAGCCTGGCTAGCTGGTACTATATAGTGAAGCCCTGTAATAAAAAAAAAAGTTTATTCTATCTCGTGGATGTAAGTTGTTGCTCTCTAGATAGAAGATTAAATTTAATGTAACAATTAGGCCATATTATATCAGCTACTGTGAAATGTTGACATTGAACCAGATATTGTGAAGCATTACAGAAGAAACTAAAATCAAATACAAAATTTAATCCAAATGCAATAGTAAATATGCATGAATTTTAATCTCTATTCATTAGCAACTTCGATATTATTTTACCATTACTAATGCCAAACTCTCAACTTAGCTGTGATCATAGAATACATTAAGTTGATAGGTAATAATCTAGGAACAGAGAGAGAGAGAGAGAGAGAGAGAGAGAGAGAGGGAGAGAGAGAGAGAGAGAGAGAGAGAGAGAGAGAGAGAGAGAGAGAGAGAGAGAGAGAGAGAGAGAGAATCGGTCATTAGATGTAATGACATGGAACTGAAGGGCAATAATCAGGCATGTTTCAGTTGAGGTCTGGGGCTAAAAATGTTTGGAATGAATTCAAGAAAGAAAATTACTAGAGAAATTGGAAGCAACATGGAGAAACTGTTTTTGTTTGTTGTTGTTGTTGTTGTTGTTGTTTGGTTTTTGTTTTGTTTTGCTTTGTTTTTGTTTTTTGGGTTTTTTTTATTTTTGGGGGTTTTTTTGGTTTGGTTTGGTTTGGTTTGGTTTGGTTTTTTGCTGTAAAAGAGAGCAAAGGTACTGAAAAAGAACCAAGTGGAAGGGGAAATGGAGTTTAAGACAAGGATCTCTAGAAATAAGTTTATGAGCTGTTCAAACTCTCCTTGAGAGGAAAATACACATAGTACCAGAAAAAGAAGACTTGCGGGGACCCTACCCTAAAGTAGCAGGGGAGGAATTGAATCTAGTATGCAAGTAACAAATTAGCTTTTCTAGGAGCACAGTGATAGAACCTAAGTAAAAGAGAACTAGTGTAGGGTTAGCACATCTTCAAGCCAACGTGGGAGCTCATGGAAAGCCCCTTCTGTATGCGCCGCTCTTAGTGAAGTAGAATAGTAGTTGTTGACTAAGGCTACGAGGAGAAAGTGCTGAGGTTTGAACAACGAAGTGGGAAAATAGCCATCCAAATCCTGTGGGTGAAAAGGAAGATGCAGTATGATTACCACTCAGGGTAAGGAAACTGAGAGGTCGGCTACCCAACTTCAGGAGAAGACAACATGACTGCATTTTGTTCTCCAACTGCACTCAGTGGAAAGTAGAGAAATGCAGAGTGACCTAACAACTGTGCTGTTCCCAGGTGAGCACGGGGAAGCATCAGAGACTGAAGGGTGAACGGTATTCACGGGGAGTGAATCTCTGTTGATAGAAACTCTGTAGAAACTCACACCAACTTAAACCCAAGATGTGTTCTTTAAGCAATCTTTATCTCAACTGTTGATAAGTTTTACAATGCACCTTCCCAACAGGGGAAAGCAAAAAAGTTTATGAGAACCTTTCCATTGTCAGTTCTACAAAAGTTGCCTTTAATTTCTGCTAGCCTTTAAACTGTAGCATTTAAAAATCAGAGCCTTCCATTGTCGATAGATGAATTGGGATATGGGCTGCTCCATAATAGTAGAAAGTTAAAAAGAAAAAAAAACTTAAAATTTAACAACCAGTAATATTAAATTACCCTTGAGTGCACACTATTTAGTTCCTCATTATCTTAATTGTTTTTCAGTAAAAGTGAAATGTGCAATATGCAAATTAAATAATATTATGTGTCAGAGTTTGAAAGAAATATTCATTTAACATCGGAAGAGATTTTTTTTTCTCCCAGGAAATCTTGTTCATTTATTTTGTGAGAAATTTTGTTTGTCGTTATTTGTTCAAAACATAATACAATTGTGAGACCCAGTGCCTGCTGGCAAAGTTGGAATAGCTGTCAGCAGGAAATGGCAAACTAATAATAAGTGCTGGTAAAATATTTATATTATAGTTTACTGGGAAGCTGAATGTAGTTTTGTATTTCATTAGTGCTTGAGGCAGTACATAGTAGCATATTTGTGCTCCAAAATGAGTGGATAGAATTCTAAATACTATGGTAACTTATCTTTCAGCTATCTGCTGGGGGAAACTAGAATTAATAATAATAAACCCTTTTAGTGCTTGAAATACAAGAAATTTTAAACAAGGTCCGTAGGGCAGTAATTAGCACCATCTCACACTCGGTGTTATTGGACACTAGGCTGCTGGATCAACCACTTCTGTATGTGGCCTAGTAATTTAGCTCCAGTTCATAATTTTCAATAACAGAGCTATTCACCAGGGAGGGGTGGTCTTAAGCCACCAGAGGACTCAGAAGTCTGGTGATGTTCAAGTACAGCACTGTGTTTATGTACTCCCCAAAGTGTATCAAAGCTCAGATCCAGAGAAATAAAAGAAAAGTCAAACAAAACAAGCATTAGACTGCGTAAAATACGGTATGGACAAGGCAGACAGGTGAGGCATTGTTTAGGTGGCTGAGGCAGATCAATATCTATTCTTGCAAGCCAGGAATCCTGCCTGTTTTCCTGAGGAGCCGTGCAGATCATCTTACGGCTTGCAGACAGACTGTCGCCTAACGCCAACTGACAGACAACCTACTTCACCCTGTAAAAACCATACCCATCTTTGTGATTCACTGTGCGGAGAGAACATATAACTGCCCACATAAAATAATGCCAGATTGGCTTTACCATGCACCTAATCCTCTTCATTGACTTAATTTTAAAAGACTCACTCCTAATTTCTCTTTCATCTCTGATTTTAAACTGTTCAATAAAGTCTAAGTAGATTATTACATGTGTGTGTGTGTGTGCGCGCGCGTGTGCGTGTGTGCGTGCACGCATGCATGTGCATGCCTGGTTGGGTTTAATGGAGAGGTAGCAAAAATTTACTCAAAATAATATCTGACTCACAGCAATCACTAAATAAATATCAACCAATAGCAATATTCCTCTCATATTAGTTTTACCTAATAAAAGGATCCACAGAGAACAAATAAGAATCAAGAAATAAATGTATATAATTATTTGTAACTTATGAAACAAAGATGTAATATTTCATCCATCCTGAGAGAAGTCCAGTTGTCCTAGTGATAACTGAACTTGGACTTAGAAAGTCTGATGGCTACCTTTGGGCAGAGAAATGTGTATTTGCTTTGTTCCAGGAAACTACAAGTTCCTACCTCACTCTATTTTAATCCTAATGGGAAAATCAAAATTATGATTATTTCCTAAAAATATCATACTTCAGTGAAAAGTAGCCACTTAAATCTGTTCTTTAGTTATATCAAATTTAGACTAGGAAGATTTCCATGAAAATTATTCACATGGCTATTTTAAATTTACATATACAGTTTTTATTGTTATCTTTACAATTTTAACAAGCTGGGATAGTAACTTTTACTGACATAAAAGTGACGGAAATTCCCACAGCAAAGCACTGTGTAAAGGAGAGATTACAATAAAAGTCACTTAATTTAGGGGAAAAAATACTTGAAAACCCCTTAGTTCTCTCAATTTTGATTTAGTAGATCAAATAATAAATAATACCATCTGGATGAGGAATTTTGATTTACTAAATCAAAATATATAAATTAGGGACTTTTCATTTGTATTCTCTTAAGTTTGACATTTACTGAGGCTAAAAGTTTTCTTAATTGTAATAACCTATAAAGGCCATTTTTTCCTTATCAGATTTGTTCCTTTGTGATTCTCCTTCACTTAGTCGATCAATTAAAGTGATAAAAATTTTAATTAAATACTCAAAATACTAATTTCCAAGACTGGGTCATTTTAGTTATTATATAATTTGCCATATTTTAAAGGTCATGTTTTGTATACTCTAGGGTGTCATATCTCAGATCAATGAAAATATGTTTTTTTCTCAGGATGATAGTTCTCTGCCTACTCTTCATAATGGAAGAAATTTTGAGTTGTCATATTGAGATATTTTATATGTAAGTCTTCCTATCTTTTGAACCAGTACTTGTGAAATATTACATTTTAAACAAATGATATGTTTAATTAAACAACTACTTCAGTCTAAATACAAAAGAATATGACTGTCAACTTAACAGCAAACTGAATAACTAACATGCATTAGAAAAACATTTTAATTCACCAAAAATATGGTTATGCCAATTTAAGTCAATACAAAATTACAAGGTAAACAAAATACATACATTGTTGCTTTCAGGGTATCATCAAAAATTTTCTCTCAACATTTAAAAATAATATAATACTATTTTTAAAATATTAGCTTACATTAAAACTTTTTTCAAGCAGTAAATCTCAATTTAAAAATCACTTAACAGTGATAAGAGTGATGCCCAGGTGGGTGTAAGTGCTTGCCATTTAAGCCTGGCCTGAGTTCAAATCAACAAAACCCACATAAAAGCCAGACAGGGTACATACATAATGTGTGCATTTCCCAAACCAGAACTCAGGGAATGGGGAGGCCAGAGAAAACTCCCCAGAAACTCTTTCTCCATACAGTGTAAGCAGTGAACCAGAAAAAGATCCTGTTTCAAAGGTGAAGGGTCAAGACCCATACCCACAGTTGTCCTGTGACCCCTACATAGGTGCTGTAGCATTCACATAACCATAATCATATACATGAATGATAACATATATATTATATGCCACACACACAAACACAATCAATTAGCAACTTACTATGATAGCAAAGGCTTATCTTAAATATAAATTTGACTCAACTAGAAGACTCGTTTTATTTTTGTGTATGTAACTGAGTTTTTCAAAGCTGTAAGTTAATAATTCTAAAATATGGTTGCTCGATTGTAAGGAGAACAAACTATGGTGATATAAACTCTGTTGGATAATTAAGAATGCTATAACATACATAGTTAATGCTTGTATGTCTAATATATGTACATTTAATGATTATACATGATTGTTTGAAAGACAGAAATTGGTGTTATCTTTAAACTTCAAAACACTAAGTAATAGATTTGCTGTGATCATTTAGAAGCTCGTGCTGAAGGTCAACACTAATTCATAGTCACAAAAGAACCAAAAGTTAGAATGTGACCGAATCAAAGCCATGAGATGTTTGTGAAAACATGGATTGTTATCCTAATTATCTCTATTTGTGTTTGTTTAGTTAGATAAACAGATGAAACATTTCTCATCCAGATGTGACAATCTCAGTGCTGTCATTTACCTTTCAAGGATCATAGAGTTTTTGCTTTTAACACATTCCCCGGAGAACCTACATGTTTTCATTATGAGCCAGTAGTTGAGAAAACATGTCAGATGTTAAATTTAAAATCCACCATGCAGGAAGCACTCAGAAATCTAACAACTGTTTTTGGAGGAAATGACTTCACATTGGTTTACATAAAATCTTCAATGATTTGCCAATAAATTTTGATTAGCATTTATGTTGCACTAGACCTCAAATACTAAATGATTTCTGCTTAACAACTTATCGTTTATGTGTAGAACTTGAGACCAAAATATCTATATACTAAAACATAAAGTAAAGTTTAGGAATGAAAATATGGCTTTTTCAACCCTGAGATTTCACCTCACACCAGTGAGAATGGCTGAGATCAAAAACTCAGGTGACGGGGTTGGGGATTTAGCTCAGTGGTAGAGCGCTTGCCTAGGAAGTGCAAGGCCCTGGGTTCGGTCCCCAGCTCCGAAAAAAAGAAAAAGGAAAAAAAAAGAAGAAGAAAGAAAAAGAGAAAAAAAAACCTCAGGTGACAGCAGATGCTGGCGAGGGTGCGGAGAAAGAGGAACACTCCTCCATTGTTGGTGGGATTGCAGACTGGTACAACCATTCTGGAAATCACTCTGGAGGTTCCTCAGAAAATTGGACATTGAACTGCCTGAGGATCCAGCTATACCTCTCTTGGGCATATACCCAAAAGATGCCCCAACATATAAAAAAGACACGTGCTCCACTATGTTCATCGCAGCCTTATTTATAATAGCCAGAAGCTGGAAAGTACCCAGATGCCCTTCAACAGAGGAATGGATACAGAAAATGTGGTACATCTACACAATGGAATATTACTCAGCTATCAAAAACAATGACTTTATGAAATTCATAGGCAAATGGTTGGGACTGGAAAATATCATCCTGAGTGAGGTAACCCAATCACAGAAAAACACACATGGTATGCACTCATTGATAAGTGGCTATTAGCCCACATGCTTGAATTACCCTAGATGCCTAGAACAAATGAAACTCAAGATGGATGATCAAAATGTGAATGCTTCACTCCTTCTTTAAAAGGGGAACAAGAATACCCTTGGCAGGGAATAGAGAGGCAAAGATTAAAACAGACACAGAAGGAACACCCATTCAGAGCCTGCCCCACATGTGGCCCATACATATACAGCCATCCAATTAGACAAGATGGATGAAGCAAAGAAGTGCAGACCGACAGGAGCCGGATGTAGATCGCTCCTGAGAGAAACAGCCAGAATACAGCAAATACAGAGGCGAATGCCAGCAGCAAACCACTGAACTGAGAATAGGACCCCCGTTGAAGGAATCAGAGAAAGAACTGGAAGAGCTTGAAGGGGCTCGAGACCCCAAAAGTACAACAATGCCAAGCAACCAGAGCTTCCAGGGACTAAGCCACTACCTAAAGACTATACATGGACTAACTCTGGACTCTGACCTCATAGGTAGCAATAAATATCCTAGTAAGAGCACCAGTGGAAGGGGAAGCCCTGGGTCCTGCTAAGACTGAACCCCCAGTGAACTAGATTGTTGGGGGGAGGGCAGCAATGGGGGGAGGATGGGGAGGGGAACACCTATAAAGAAAGGGAGGGGGGAGGGGGATGTTTACCCGGAAACTGGGAAAGGGAATAACACTCGAAATGTATATAAGAAATACTCAAGTTGGGGCTGGGGATTTAGCTCAGTGGTAGAGCGCTTACCTAGGAAGCGCAAGGCCCTGGGTTCGGTCCCCAGCTCCGAAAAAAAAGAACCAAAAAAAAAAAAAAAAGAAAAACAAAAAACAAACAAAACAAAGAAATACTCAAGTTAATAAAAAAAAATATGGGTTTTTGTAGTGACAATTAGAATATAAAAGAGCGGTAATAAAACTATTAGTCTTTAGCACTTAAATCCTGTCACTACACAGTACCTTACAGAAAATTGCAGACAGAATACATGGTGCTTGATGGTCTTTTTATAAGACTGTTTAGTGACATGCACAGTCACATAGATTGTAAACTTTAACATTAGCGGGTTCATAGTCACTACTATAAAAGAAAATGAAAAATGTAGGGGGAGTCAAAGGTTAAAAGATTTCAAACTATTTTCTCACTAAACATTTTATTTTACACAGATTATTATTTTAATACCAAGAAAATTATTTATATAATATAAAAATAAAAATATGTACATAGTCATTGAAATGCAAAATGGATTTATTTAAAATGTACAAAATAGTTCATTGTACTTCTTATATGAGTTCCTACTTAATGTAGTTTGACATAATAAACTACCAAAAATATTTATTTCCAATTTATACCACTGTCTCTACTTTGTTTGTTCGTTTTGTGTGGATAAAGATGTCCTTATTATGCAGCCTAGCCTAGTCTCAAAGCTATAGTACTTCTGCCACAGAGTTCTAACACTGTATGGGCCACTCTACTGGTCCCAATTTCTACCTTTTATTTTCCTTTTGCTCCAACACAGCTGTTCAGTTTAATATTATATGTCAACAATTAGAGAGCTGATGCATTTGAAATGATTTACTGTTTGACATCTCTTTACTAGAGATAGGCATTAGGCTAATACAAAAGCCGAAATTATGATTCTATATTTAACTCTAACCTCCTTTAATTTACAAGCAATTGTGTGACAAATTCTAAAACACACAAATTTACCTGGAAGATGATACATATTTCATATACAAATTACTAATTAGTACAAAAACAAGCTTGGATATGACTTATACTAATCTCAGACTTTCAATGTTAAACAAAGAATGGTGGCACATATGTGTAATGACAACCTTGAGATGCAGAGAGGGGGATTAGGAGTTCAGATCCACCCTAGACTACACAGGGAGCTCAAGGCTAGCATAAGCTGCATGAAACCATGCCTCAAAAAATGTCAGCCTTTAACTTTACCTGCTAACTAAATAGACAATTAAGAATGCATTATAATGAGTATTGGAAATATTTCATTTGATTAAACTTAGGGGAAAGATAGATTAGGTCATTTCTTCTATGGCTGTCCTGGTTTCCCTTCCACCTCTGAAACAAGGCTTCTGGTATGGCTGTTTCTGATGGTGTCATCAAGATACAGGATGCTCAATAACAGGATAGTGAGCAAGTTGCCAACTCCAGGGGAAGTGAAGAGCGTAAGAAAGCAGTGCCCGTCTGCCCGAGGGAGGACAAAATCCCCATCCTGAAGGACATCAACCAGACCCTAGCAGGTGATGCTGAGCAAAGTGATGACTGCTACCCACCATTGTCAAGATGCCACCAGACGAGAAATATTGCTATGATGTAACCTGTTGATACCTAGTAGAGGAAGAGGAAATCCCAGCCTTTGAGCTCCTGAGAATGAACCCCTTAAGAACAAAATTATCTTGGTGCCAAAACTTCCATCAAAAAGTAGTTGACAGGCATTAAACATAAATTACAAGCAACGGTCTATGAGGAGTCGAAGGACCACTACATCCTGGCAGAAAAACAAACTTACTGGCAGCCCTGGCAACTTTGAAAGGCAGGACTTTATTAGCTTCCTCTAATCCTTTTCTGGAGCACCTAGCATTTACCAGACCTGCTCTTGAGTGTTGCAGACTATCACATTCTTGACAAACAGGAGCGACTGAGGGGATTCCTTCAAGGGGAGGGCATTACCACAAATTACCAAATACCACTCCAATGCCACTACCACCGCATGGACAGTTCTTCCGTTCTTGATAATTCAGCCTTTCCCAAACTGTTCTTTTGATCCTCTGATTCCACTTGGGTTAAAGCAGACAAATCCTCTGGCACAGGCATCTTATGTCATACCTATTTCCAACCTCTACCTCTGCATCCATCCCCCTCAATCCCATGTTGCAAAGTTCCAGGCAAAATAGTGAGTCTGATTGTCTGTTTATCTCTGTGTATAAATGGAAAATGGCCCTCCCTGCACCAGCTGGTTGCCCTCCCTTTACTCTTGGTCTTGGCCACTCAATAGATGGAAAAATCAGCAAGGGAATATCAACTTAAAAAAATTAAGATAAACTGAAAGGCATAATTAATAAGCAAGGTATAAAAGTTAAAATACCATACTATTTTTACATAGTCATATTAGAAGAAAGTAAGTACAATAGTTAATTGTCACAAAATAATATCAACGTAATTGAGAGTACTCAATAGAAAGAAACTGAGTAAATGCAGTCAGTGGAACACTAGTATTAATGCAGTAAATAGCATGAGTATCACCTCAATTTGCTCTGGCAAGTATGCAATAAGCAAGATATCTGACTCTGTTTCCTTGACCATGCTGAGCAGGGCATCATGAAAACTTTAAAGGAAGTCTTTAGTTTGGAGAGAAACTTCAACTAGTTACTGGTTAGTGGATTTTAATACTAGAATAGAATACTCTCTCATTAGCAAAGCGGAATCAGTTTAAAAGTCATATTTTGGAATATCATAGCAAGGCTTACACTCTGCATAAAGTTTACCGTCACAACAATTTTTCATGGAAAAAAATCTGAAATTAACCATTGTCAATCTACTTCTTTTTGAGTTTTTAAGTCACTTAGAAGTAGCAGTTAAAACATACAGCAAAAAAAAAAACTCTTAAAAGCACTGACTTTCATAGTTCATCCCAACAAGAAAATTTGCTATTTACTTGTTTTACAGTTAATCTCCATGCTAAATCTGAAAGTGCATTCTCAATAACAAGCAGAATTAAAGAACATTGGGATAATGGCAGAAGACGATAACAGCAAGGAAAATGCTCGTTTGAGGATGTAATCTCCTTCACATATACGAGCTTTAAGTTGTAATGAAGCAGGTTATGGGCCTCACAGAAAGTTGCCAAGAGGATTTGTATGAAACAAAAACTTAACCACGGAGTAGGAAGCCTTTCTAGACTCAATCCCTGAAGGCAAGTGCTTTCTAACAGGAGCCACCTGCCTCCTTAATATGGAGTGGAGATTAGTTTTTAGTTTAGTATTTACAAATTTTAACTACCTGACAAAAAACAAAGAACGATATTCAAATGTAGTCAGTAAGTGGCCACCCTTGGTTGATTGTCAAAACAGAGATACTGCCATGTACTTAGAAAAAAATCCATTTATTTTCCCTCCTAAATACATAAATGAACAGCAGGCTATGCTGATGCTGTACCTACAGTGAAATTTGACAAAGTGAATTACTCCAGGCATATGAAATTAAAGGAATAGAATCAAAGAATCCTGAGCATACTTTCTATATGCTATCCAGTGTTGATTATGCAAATTTTGCATGGCCCCAAAGATGACAGACTCATTCCTAAGTCCCTAAGGGATTGAATAAGGCTGAATAAAGATCTACTCCCACGCTCCATTTGTTCTGAGAGGATTAAGCATGTAAGGTTGTGGAGAAATATATAAAAACACTTATTCATTAATTTATTCCACTGGTATTCTGAATAACAAAGATTTGTGAGATGAAAATTGCTTTTAGAAATTCAGAATAAAGCAGAAAAGGTAATTAAATGGAATTTAAAGATCAGATAGTAATTTCTAAAAACTATATCCTCTAAAATATACCGTTGTTACCTGCCAATATCTTGCTTGTGCAATCATATCCTAAATTTCTACTGTTTTATTGAGATTCTATCTTTATTTAAGTACTTAAAGTATGATTTCCATTCATTTATTTTTTTTGATCTTTTGGGGATATAGTTCTGCAGTTCATGGTGTATACTGTTACATTTCTATATATGTATACACTATGTGATAATCGGATTACAGCAACTGGCATATCCTCCACTATTTTTGTCATTTCTTTGTGTCAAGAACAAACCTTTTCTAGTCTTTCACTAGTGTAATCATAATTACATTGTTTGTTGCCATAGAATATTATAAATTGTTCCCCTGTCTAATAGGCCCCATGAACCCATCCTCTTCCCATTTCCTTCTCACACTTGGCCAAATCCCTGTTAACCATTTCTACTGTTATGAGATCAACTTTTTAGTTTCCACAGATAAGTAAGAAAATGCAGTGTTTGTTCTTTTATACCTGACATTTGACTTGATATCTTCCAGTTCTAGCCATAAGGCTGCAAACAACACAATTGTCTTTGTGTATAACTAAAGTATTGCTGACCTGATCTTCTTTAGATTGCCACTAAATAATAAGATTAGGGGATGATATGTCAGTTCTACATCTGTTTTTCCCAAAGAATGCCCCTGCCATACTGAATTTCAGTTGTAATAGTGTGAAAAAGTTTTTTTCCCTTTGACTCCTTACTAGCATTTGTTTTAGTATGTCTTTTAATAGAAAACTGTTGAAATGAGGTGAAATAATATCTCATCGTTCATTGAATTTGTATATCCTATTATACACTAGTCCATACTAGTATACTAGTGCATAGTACTATGTAGTTTGTATAATTTTCACAGTTTAATTTCCTATAGGAGAATGTCAATATAATATCATCATTGAGAGATGAAATTGATGTGCACACTTGTTAAAGTGATCTCACAGTTCATAAGCTACTAAATAGCAAATTCAGCATCTAAGTGGCCTTGCCTTTATACCCACCATTACAGGGAATGCTTGGTCCCATTAATTTATTATTTGAGCCCTGGTAATTTACATCAAGAAATTGCCTTCATGCATAGAAGCATGTGGTTGTGTTTTATATCGTATTTATATTGAAATTGGACAGAAGTGGCTGGACATGACATGCACAATGTTGAATTAGTTTGCACTTTGAAACTTTATGCTTAGGTAACTTTTATTAACATACCAAAATGTTATTCCTCTCCATAAAATATAGTTATGTAGTAAAAGAATTTTTAATACAGTCAAGAACAGTTTTGACTTATTTATGACAAACAACTTCAACGAACAAACTTCACGGAAAGCATGGAATATTGCCTAATGGTAACTGTCACTGTGCTAGTTTCTGTGGTTAATTTCTAAGTGAAGCTACTTTGAAAGTCATGTAACCAAGAATATTGCTTGGAAAACATGGGTTCTAAATACATCTGTCATTTACAATTTCAACAGTTATTAGCACCAAATTTAGATAGCCTAATATTGATTCACAACTGGACTAGGATTGTCACTGAGACAAGAGTCTAACAGGATGACCTTTCAATCCCTTATCTCCAAGCCATGCTCAAATAAGTTTTTGCTACGTGGCTTCTGTATTTATCCCCTTCCATGGCTATCTATTTCCTCTAATGCCTCCAATTAACTTAAATCAGATCTTGTAGCTGAAGAATCCATCTTTTCTCCAAAGGTAGTTTGCATGGTTGTGAGGTCTATTTTGTGTTGACGTTGAAATTCAACAACCTAAAAGTAATCTCATCCTGTGCTTTTTTTAATTTAAACTTCTTGATGATACCTCTCTGGGTAAATCCATAAGAATTGAGAAAAACATCACCAGGTTTAGTACTACATGCCTTTAATATCAGCACTGGGGAGGCAGAGGGAGATCTATGTGATTATTTAGAGTTCTAGGAAAGCCAGAAATATATGTAAGTTGAGTCTCAAAATATTTTTAAATTATTTCAAGATAATGTAAAGCACACTAAAATATCTCATATATTTATGATATATCATAGCAGCTGTTTCCTCTAACTTAGGATAGAAACAGTACACACTTGAATTAATCATGAACTGAGGATTGAACTTAGGGCCTTTCTTACTTTCTAGATACCATCTAGCACTGCCTTATATCTGCAGCCCTAGGCACCCATTTTATCACATACATCTTGAGTGCTAGAGTAAAACTCTACAAATCCCTCCTTTAAAAGAATTTATTTTGGGGTTGGGGATTTAGCTCAGTGGTAGAGCGCTTGCTAGGCAAGGTCCTGGGTTCGGTCCTCAGCTCCAGGGGGAAAAAAAGGATTTATTTCATATTTGCACTAAGTCCTATACCAAGCAAAACATTCGGAAAGAAGAGTGGCCCAGAAAATGCACACACTTGCATGCAACCTAAGGAAAACATGGTGTTGCACCCTATGCTCTCTATGAGTGAAAGAATTACTTCTTCAGGTGTGTGTGCTACAAGATCAAAACCCAGTGATACAACATCTTTATTCTCTTTCCCAATTAGACAAATATGGAGAGAAGTTTTGACCCACACATAAAACCTATATCATCAGGAGGTAGCAGATGCGATAATAAGATAAATTATAGTCCTATGCAGCTCCCCACACTTGGACTGATTCAGCCAAGCTTCAATTGATTCACTGAGACCAAAACAATTTTATCCATTTATTAACATTTTATTTTTATTTATGGAACTAGAAGATAGGAAGATGAGCAAGAATTTTGGCATAAAGTTCTGTCTAGTCATTCTGAGAATAGAGGATTCTGAAGAGAATCTGCTTCTTCTTTTTATTTTTTTCCTTCTGAAGAATGATGAAGCAATTTTCACCAGGGACATGTGACTACAGGGAGTCTGCTCTCTACTTGGAAATTCCTGCTTGGTGTCAGCACACTGGTGGATAAGACACCCTCTAATGTGAAGTGGATGATCATGCCAGCCTTCCTTGTACCAAGGAGGAGTAAAGCTCTGAAAATAATAGGACAGGAACAAGAAAATAGATGATCAGTACAGAAAAGTCAAAGGTTTCTTAATAAAAACAAGATTGTACAAGCAAGAATTATTTGAAAGGTATTTGAAACATTTCAATTTCTCATGGTAATATGTTATTACATTATGCTTGACAAACATATGAAACCTTACTCTCCAAAATCAATAACTAAATCTCTTTAATTGATGTAATCACCAGATTTAGGGATAAATTTTAATATGTTTAATTACGTACAAGGAGTTATACATATCTATTCTATGGTTTTATTTACCTTTGCACGTTTTAATTGATTTTCCTCATTTCTTATCAATTGCATTAATTATATGAATGGAATGGTATTTTTTATCTGAAGGGAGCAAAGTACCATGTGAAATAGTGAGAGAATGATTCTTGGGGAAATGCATTAAAGGTCCTAAAAATTCAACTATTCAAATGTAAATGACAAAGCAACAGTGAGCCAAACCCATCAAGTGGCATATGTTGTCATGTGATTGTTTTTCAGTTTCTCATTGTTAGAAACAAATTGAACTACATTAATAGGAGGAATCTGAAGAAATAAAAATGAAGAAAAATAGATATTTCAAAAGAAAAAGCTTAAGAAATACCTTAAGTGAGAGGAAATTCCTCTTTGGTAGAATGAATCCATGAGGAAACGTGAAAGAATTAAAACGTATCTGTCCATTACTATGAACAGACTAAGATACCAGTCCAAATAATACACATGTAGACAATGACTTTTGGTTAGTGGGATTTTTTTTAAACACCACTTAGTAGTGTGTGAATAAAGAGTAAATAATAGATCAGTAATAGTTCCCTGGAAATCATGAAATAACGATGGGCTCCAATAAAAAAAATCTTAACATTGACTCTAATCGAAGTGTTCATCTCAGAAAGTGTGTTACTAACTCTATATAGTTAAATTTCGACTGAAAAAAAATGGTCTCTAAGTCCTAAGAACTGATTGTAGTGAGATTCTATTTCAATTGTGTAATGGAAATTATGAACATGGTCTTCTAAAACCAGAAAACCAAATATGGAGACTTAGGCACCCAATGAACTTGCCACTTTGCTTTAACCATATGGAATTGCTGTGTTGGGAGATCACTGTTTCAGAGGAGGATTAGGTTTGTTTATCCATAACAATTACGTGGATTAATGCACAAAAATGAACACTCACCCCAGGGTTTTCTCTTCATTCTTTAATATGCGTGCACGCGCAGACACACACACACACACACACACACACACACACACACACACACACAGAGAGAGAGAGAGAGAGAGAGAGAGAGAGAGAGAGAGAGGGAGAGACAGAGAAAGACAGAGAGAGACAAAGAGAGACAGAGAAAGACAGAGAGAGACAAAGAGAGACAGAGAAAGACAG
Source organism: Rattus norvegicus (assembly GCF_021556685.1). Taxonomy (NCBI): domain Eukaryota; kingdom Metazoa; phylum Chordata; class Mammalia; order Rodentia; family Muridae; genus Rattus; species Rattus norvegicus. The sequence goes on along the minus strand of NC_141539.1, from coordinate 73,072,175 downwards.
AGAGAGACAGAGAGACAGAGACAGAGAGCTTAGGTCTTGGAAGTTACCTGTCTTGTTTTGTAAGTCGCACCTGTACTGTTGCTACACATCTGTGGAGCTTGGTGTCAGCCAACTGTTAATCAAGGATCACTTCCTTTCAGAGTGACTGATGAGCCACTGTTACAGCAATTTACAAAAATAACTTTTAGAAAAAGGGACTCGAGAGTTCCAGACAGTTCTCAGCAGCCCTGAAAGTTCCATGCTTGAAAGTTCACGCTTTACTAATGTACGGGTAGACAATTCAAATGGTCCATTAAATTTTAGAAATAGAATATCACGGGCAATATTTTCTTTTTGATTACAAGCAATGATAATGTCCCAGATCGTCTTTGAAAGTCTTTAGCCCTGGCAAGGTGAAAAGAAGATGCAGATTAGGTAGGCTCAGCAAGGCATGGTCAAAAAGTGCAAATTCAGAGGGTGCTGGAGAAACTCTTCTCACAAGGAGTGTGACTATTGTCTGATGAAAGGAATTGGAGGATATGGTTTTTGAAGAAAAGCTAAGAAAACAAGTATTTTATGACAAACCTGTTTAATTTTCCTACTTTGGTTTTGTTATCTCGTCAATATTACACTAAAGTTCTACACACAGCCAATGTTTGTGGGATACTTGATGCAAATCTACCAGACATTGAATGTTTCAATTACCAGACACAGGGAGCAGAACGTGTGTTGAAACTTCATGTTCCATTTTTGGTGTACATTTCTTTGTTGATTTATGTAATGTAGCTAATAATATGCAGCCTACCCTCGTTTTTAAACAAACAAATGAACTTTTAAAAAGCTTTTCGTAAGTTGCTAAGCAACTCCAAAGACACGTTTTATTAATTTAACAAATAGCATTTAGATGACAATCCTTAAAGATTTCTACCTCTGCTTTTATTAAAAAAAAAAAAAAAAAAAAAAAAAAAAAAAAAGGAAATCCCAACAGATACCCTCCTAGTGTTCGCCATCTAAAGCCTCAGGGCAAGTCAAAGACATTGCCTTCTTCAATTCTATTTTTCTTACTGGGCAAAATAGTATTTTTTTTAAATGTTACTAAAATAAAAGTTAAATCCAAGGACTTCTGGTGTAGATATCCAAAGTATTCCCAGACCTGAAGATTGTTTAGCCTGGGTCCCACTGACAAGTTGGACAGAAGAGTTTGAAGCTAAACAGGAATGAAATGTTGACTTGCCTAGTGGCATCCAGCAACTTTACCTACCGGGTGCTAATGGCATGCCATCCCCTGTAGTTGCTATAATCAAATTTTTCTGCTGATAAATCCAAAATATCTAAAGAGGGTGGATACAGTAGGAAGAAAACTTCATTCATAGTTGAGAATCGCTTCAAATGAAGGTGAGTATAAATGCTAAATGCAAAATACACCTTGAGCCTAACATGTGGTAGCACTAACTCAAGATTTATCCCCACATGTCAATACCTATCCTCTTCACCGCTGCTGGTGATGAAGACTAGGTAGGTAAGTAATATGACTCTTGGGTAGCACAGCTCTCCCTGTATTTGAATACGTTTATGTTTATGTTTTGGTTTACCATTTCAGTGTAATTCCACTGTATACACACCAGAGTAAGGGGTCCAGTGGTTATTGTAATGATAGGCCTTTTCTAGCAATACCATGTTTCAGATATTTACCTGAATCTTTTCTTAATCCTCTTCAATTTTCTTTACATTCAGAGTTTAGATAGAATCATGTAGAAGTAAGTGTCAGGGGATGGAAGAGATGGCCCAGAAGTCAAGAGCCAAAGCTGCTCTTCCAGAGAAGCCTGTTTGGTTCTCAGCACCGTGTTGTCGGTGGCTCACAGCTGCCTGTAACTCCATCTCCAGAGAGCTCTGATTTCTCTGGCTTCCTCATATCCCTTCATTCACATGCCCATGCCCCATGCATACATCTAATTAACAAAATTTTATAGAAATGTATCAATAATAATGATCTTGTAAGGTTGTTTACACTTTCACCTCGCGTTTTTCCTATCCCACACTTAATACCATTTTATCCCTCACAAGCAAACAGCTTATATGCCCCCAATCTTCACACATGACTTAAGAAGGACAAATTCATTTTTTCCATGAAATTTTTTCCTAATTAATCCTTCCATTACTTACAGTATTATATTTCTGTTAAAAGAATGTCAGGGCTACAAATTAATGTGAGGCAATCATTTTCTGTCTTCAATACGCCAGACACTGAACACTGCTTAGGAGCTCTTTCTATCAATTTACATTTCATTATTTATGCCCAACTAGATTGTAAGTTCCCAGAGGATAGGAACAGGTTTTATCTGTATCCTCTGGCACCTTTTAATAATGATGCTAATAAATATGCTTTACATTTGATTAGCAATTATAACCTTTCAAATTAGTTTCATGCTTATTAGCTCATTGGTTATATAATTTCACTATTTTACAATCAATGAGAGTAGGACTTAAAACGCTCTAGGGAATAGTCCGTGGATTACACAACTGGTGCTCAGTAGAATATGTATTTAATATGTATGTACCAACTGACTGAATTTAGTCTTACACATTTCCAAACCTAAAATTGCTTGCCTGGTTATATAAAAAAATGGTTACGGCATTCAAAAAAATAAAAGTTATGATAAAGAATAAGAATCATCAAACCATTCGAAACACAACAAAGAAAGTGACTCGGTTGAAAAAGTGTTCAATTGTAATAAAGCAGCAGGAGGTAAGAAATCTCTTAGTTTCTAAAAGAGATTAGCTTCATTTTGCAAGGTCTTCACCTCTTATGAAAGAAGTAAAATCGTTTTTTAAAGACATCAAAATGTAAAGGAAACGCCTTAAGAGTAACTTCAACATCCTAAAATTCACAGCATATATGTATATGAACAAGACCAAGAAAAATATTTCCAACAACTTTACCCCCCCCTTTGGGGGCATAGCTATATAAATAACACCAATGTAAAACATATGTGTTTATCTGCCTTTCAGCTGAGTAGAAAAAAAAAAAAAAACTACACCCTCAAAGTGAGCTGATCTGAGGGCATTCCGCCCAAGGAAGCTATCCTTTATCCAACTATTTATACTGAAGGCTAAGTGCAGACTCTGGTCTAGGCCCTGAATGAAGGAAGAGGTCTAAAACTCAGTTGCCGGGTGTGAATCTTGGGCCAACGGTGGAGAAAGGGACAAGTGAAAAGGTCTGAAAAGCCAGAAGTGATTTCCTTCTCACTGGGCCTTTTCTTTCAGCCCTTAGCTCCTTCCGCTCACTTAAGAAGTGAAGGCATTTAAAGAAAAACGGAAATTAAAAACAATTGAAGAGGAAAAGTTTAAGGCATCACCAGCCAGGAGGAAGGTGCCACCGGGCGCCCGAACCATCCTCAGCCACGTGACTGGTGTAAAAGGAGAGAGGGGAGCGACCCCCTAGGCCGGGGCCCGGACTGGCTGAGGGTCTGGCGAGGGCCTGGGGAGGAGGGGCGGCGCCGCTAGCTGACCGCGAAGCCGGCCTGAGAGCTCCCGACCCTGGTGCCGCCGCAGGCCTTCACTGGACGCCTCCTCCGGCCTTTCCCAGAGGTTCCTCCTTGCGGAGCCCCGGGAGCCCGGCCTGAACCTCTCCCGGCACCTTGCAGACAGCGCCAGGCGGGTTAGCGAGCTGCGTCCGAGCTCGGGGATCCCGGGCTGAAGAATGGTTGGGTTCAGCCGCGAGAGTTCTCCGATCCTCGGAACGACCAGCGCCAACAGGCCAGCCTGGGAGACGCCCCAACGACCGCGAAGGGAGCGCAGAGGCCGTACCGGGCCGTGGAGCCTGGCGCCTTCCTTCCCGAAGAGCGGTAGAGCGCAGGAGCGCGCGGGCTCGAGACGCGCCACGCTTTTCAGTCTAAACTGGGAAGAATAAGATTGTTCCCAAGGTCTTGTTTATCCAGAGGGTGAAAAGGGAGAAACTCAAGTCTGTTGGCATCTTCCCTCGCCCCGCCCTACTCTGAATTAGTTCTGAAAAGCCTGCCCAGCGCAGGAGGGGATGGAGGGAGCAACCCTTTTCCTCTCAGCAACCCTCTCTCCCGCCCTCAGTCTCCACACACCCTTCTCTAGCTCGGCTCAGGAGTTCGCACGAAGTCCGCCAGAGGATCGCAAGAACCCCTAGTACTAAGCACCATTAGATGGCTAGCTTATCAAAATGGAAGTAGAAAATCGCTTGCTGGTCACGGTATGATTAAAATTCACTACCCTCACTAGTCTTGATAGTCAGGGCACTTCTACCACATTGTTTATAAACGCCGGTAGGGTCTAAAGAGAAGAGGGATTCCATACGACCTTGCAACTACTAATCCTCTACCTCAGAAACTTTACTTTCATTCCCAAAGGCCAGGCCTAATGACATAGCGGAGAGCTAAATCAGGGTCCTGCCAAAGCGTCTGTTCCCTCCTATCCTGGACAGGGAGAGCCGTCGGGGATCAGAGTCTGAACTGAGTATTCTATAACGTGTGGTTATTGACAAAGGGAGGGGGAGAGTGGAGGAGGGAAATGGAAAGGAAAAACAGGGGGAAAAATGTGTTCATTTACACATTTCCTGTGCAGAACAAAAAAGTCCCACCATCAGCAAAAGAAGCCTTTTCCTCCAAAATAGCAGCCAAAGAGGGAGAATTAGAATATGCATAAAATTCCTTCATTTTCATTTGCACAGAGCATGATTTCCGGCACATTCGATGTAAGCTGCGCGATTAATCCCAACGCCTAAACATTATTTCACTTAGCATCTTTCCAAAACTCACCTAAAGGAAATTACTGTCTTCCCATGACCCCTTTTTAAAGCTACCATTTCCTTGTCTGTCTGCCAATGAGAATTCCTTTGATAGGGGTTATAAGTGGGGGTTTCCTGACCATCCTTCCTCCTTCACTGCGCTGCTACACCGGAGCCCCATTCCCCTGAAAGCTAGCTGCCGGCTATGAAGCCAGGACTGGAAGCCTCAGCCTAATGGAAAGTGTGATTTAGAAATGTGCATAAAAGATAATAAACATGCAGGACAGATGCTCTTTGTACACTCTTGTGTCCTGAAAAAAATCTTTCAAGTTAGCAGTAACCAAGATGCTTGTCCATAGACACCTCTTGAGTACCAGCCTGTCCTCAAGAATAAGAGAATGTCAAAACCTTACTCAGAGTAATGCTGTTCCTCACAAATATTCAGCCTATGTAGCCACTAAATCCCACAGCATAACCCACATCATGTTTTGTTTTGCCACTTACAACACATCTGGTTGCATCTTCCTTGAAAAATTCTTTGTTGTGAAAAACTATTAGCATTATTTGAAACAATTCTTTTTTTTTAAAACCAGGGCTTACTCCTGCCTGTGAAAAGGTATGTTTCTTTTATTTAATAGAATGTGAATAATGGGTGAAAATTTTATGTCTTGACTTACTGTTACAAGAAAATCTTCATTCCAGGAAACTCTACTCTAATTCTTCACTCCATATCCCAGTATGGAAAGAAAATCTATATTTGCTCACAATATAAAGGTGCATCTGCAAAGATTTCCTTCAGTATCTGCAGATTTCAAGCAAATCTCAATTGCTAGTACTTAAAAAGAAATGCTAATATTTATTTGACTTTTAGTTTGCATAGAATAAGCAATATTTGATGCATTTAGTTTGGCATATATCGGACATGAATAAGCATTTAATATATGGTTTCTGTTGGCTAAAGATGTATTAAGGTATTGGGCTATAGAAGCTTATAAATTTAATTAAATGGGTTTGTAAACTTTACAGACACAAAAGTTTCTGCATACTGTTAACACTAAAATAGACGCTTCCAGTTTTTATTTACATCAAATATCATCAGCAGTGAATCATTAAATGTAGTTATTCTCAGTTGTGCAATCCTGTATTGGTTCAGAAGTTCTCAGTCACATGAAATAAAATAAAAATTATTAGAAAATGAGTTCTTCCAAAGCCATATTTAGGGAGTGCATGTAACAGAATTGAGAGCCATGTTTTCTAGTAAGGCTGACTTCCCTTAATGTTCTTACTGAAACAAGTGATAGTTTTATTTCTCAATAAAGAAACATTTCTTAATTAAAAGAACCGTGGTAGCAGAATATTCTCCTTAAAACATTATTTTGGTTGTAATTAAATTAAATATGAGATGCTCTTATCTTATTTTAAGTTGCAGAAGTATGTTTACAGAGGAATTGGAATGAATTCAGTGGGCTGTTGAGCTCCAAGCATTGAGAAATTCTGGGGCGCCACTGAAATGTAGACCTACCAGCACCTAAAGCTGCCACCTCCCACCGCAGACTTACAGAGATGCTTGGGACCTGAGTACCACTTCAGTGTGTTTATTCTCCAAAATGAAAGCTTCTCTTTCTTTGCTGAAATTTAATGAAATAATGTTCTCCCAAACTGGAAGTGTTTTCATTAAAACAAAAAGACTACAAGGAAGTGTAAAAGGGTGTTCAGCCTCCTTCCCATAGACAGCAAAGATCACAAAGAGCTAAGGCAGTGAAGGTTGTGCCCCCCCCAGCTCCCCACCCCCTTGCTTCCTTCTTTTGGTGTTTCTGTTATGGACTGTGTGTGCATTCATGTTTGAAAGAAATATCTCTCACACAATAATAATAATAATAATAATAATAATAATAATAATAATGATATAAAAGTTTCCAGAACACAAACTGACTACTGATATTTATGTCTTTGATTTTGTTTTGTTTGTTTTACCTTTTTAAGGGTCTGGGGTCTGCTTGTTAGACATTGCCAGGGCCACATTCATGCAACTAAGTTTGTCAATCTCTTATCCCAATCCATCCTGTAGCTAAGAGCTCTCCTCATATGTATGGCCATAGGTGCTGAACTGACAAGGAATCTCTACATTCGTCTGTTATTCTTTCCCACAACTGCCCTCCCTCTTCCTACCATCTTTCCCATCTTTCTCATAAACAAGGCAATAATAAACCACCTGCTTGAGAGCTAACATCTACCTGACAAATGCCAAATCTAACCTCATACCTTTTATTTTTTTTTCATTTTATTTCACTTCATTTCCCTTTTTGTGGGGGATTGAAAGTGGGGCTATATGTTCAGGAGACAAGAAATATTAGACTGAGATGATGTTAGACCTACTGATTCTTCCTACCCAGGCCTAGGGCTGAGCTGCCATTTGCTTACCCAGCATGGGTAGCTCTCACAGAAGCAGCTCTTGTACCTGGGAAATGGTTTGATTTCCTGGCTAGACCATCACTGGTGAAGACTACTGCCACTAAATCTACTTTCTTTCCTCTTCTTTAGATCTACCTGTTCCTAAAGCAATAAAAAGAATTCATTCTGGGGTGGGGGTGGATGCGATGCTAGGATGTTGTGTCTCACTTTACAGAGTGGATCCATGTTCTCTGAGTTCCCTGGAAACTTAAAACTCTCTTATTAACTTCCTTGGCTTTTTGAACATAGTTTTTAAATACCATTACTTTCCTACCGACCAGAAATGATCTAGGTAGAACATACCCCAGCCCTCCACTCAAGAACTCTTTACATGGCTACCTCTGTTCTAGACTGCTTTAAGAATGACACCTTCAGGGGAACATGCCCATAGCCATGATGGAGCCTGAACACAGAATTGCTAAATGGCATTTACAAGGGCTACTATAGCAGACTAAGGGAGACTTTCTTCAGAAACTTGAGTTTATCTAGACAGAAATCATTCATGAGCAAAACATGAAATTGGAGGGAGGCTCAACCTCCTCCATGGAACACAAATCTAAGGTTGAAGTGGGTTTTATCTCCTTCCTGTTGGCCTTGGAATTATTTTAAGCTCACCTCTGCTATGAATTTTCATTGTTATTATTAATAGTTTATTTAGCAATATTGTTGGGGGCTTGTTACTTTTCTTGTTGTGGTTGTTACACTATTCACCAGAAGTTTAGGAAGATTAGTCAGATTAATTAGTTTATTGGTAATTTAAAGCTGAAAACTAGTAATTAAACCAAAAGCTATAAATGATCGTGGATGATTCATACCGATGTAGGATTTAGAAGGAAGATAATCTAAATTTTGGCCACTAAATTTTTGCAGCTGTGAAATAACAAGGACTTGGGGATCAAGAATATGATAACTGTTGTATATTTTAGTCACCCAATCACTCTCTCTCCCCCTGGATTATCAGTAATCTGTTTGATAGACTTAAAAACCATTTTTTGAGTAGAGAACAAAGGTGAGATGAATGACCCTCATGTCACCAGATTTTTCACATGGATTCCCTGTGCTCAGGACCATCCTAGCATATAAGATCTCTCCCTTTCAAAACAGCTTTTTCTTTCTCTCTGCTCCTGTTATGAGTCTGTCTGAAAAGGAAGCATACTATAAGTCAAGGAAACAAACTCACCCTTTTAGGCAAACTATATGGAATATAAACTCAACAATGCACTTCTTACAATGAGTTCCTGCTCTTTCAAATATAATTAATGTTTTGATAGTATAGTTCCTTAACTACATATATACACATAAAAACAGACCCACCCTCTAGCTCTACTGTTTGTACATCTAAAACAAAAATGGATACATTCTTTCAGTGGCTCCTAAAATACTTCTAGACCATCAGCACATTAAGATAGCTATAGTGCAAATATTGTCAATTTTGTTAAGTATTATTTAAAAACAGACGATATTCTAGATCGATATAGTCTGATACAGAAATTTTCTACATATCAGGCAAAATCTCCAAAACCCTATTTATACTTTGAAAATTTAATAATGGAAGCATGATCTTAGTATCTTTATTTTATCTAGGTGAGGCTTAATTGACAAATGTGTATAAAAACAAGTAACTATAATAACAAAGTATTCTGACTTAGTTCAGACTTACTTTGTCAAATACCTCATCTCTCTGTTTTAGGTCAATGAGTTCAAAACGTTGGTGTTAGTTATACATAAACACATGTGGCATAAATGGTCAGAAACACAGACGTACAGATATGTAGCTAACAGCATAGAGTTAAATGAAGATGTCTGAGGTTCCATATTTTTGCCTTCTTATATTGCACACCCAGCATTTCATCCTTCTGAATGATTAGCATGTTAAGAATGGATAAATATACAGACAGCGGGCTGTGGCATGCTTTCTCTCTTTAGTAAAAAACGAATACTATTGAACCCAGCACAAATATCAAACTTCATCTACCTACAACAATATGGGATAGAGAACTAGATATGGGAAACTCATAAATTGATTTGCAAACCTCCTGGAGATACTGTTTGATATTTGAACATATCGAAGGTACTGGCAAGAGAAAGAAATATCTTACACATTTCTCTCTTCAAACTTTTTAGAAGGAATGTGTCAAAGAATTTGCTCTTTGTAAACATTTTGAAGCTCCTTCTCTTACTTTTCTTATTTAATATTTGAAATTATAAAAGAAGATAAAAGGAACAAGGGAGTCTATGAATGTGATTTTTAAGTAGATTGTCTTTCAACAATATGAGAGAAACATAACTTTTTCTCACTGCAGTATGATTCTTGAGAACCCCTAATTTTGTGGTTGTTTAAGATGGGGCCCATTAGCGATCTTTTTTTATTGCTTTCCTCCAAGCATACATGTGAGATTGACACTCCTTCACACTCACGAGGTTAACACAGATTATTAAATATTAGTTAATTTTTAACAGAAAAGCCCCTAGGAGTACAGACTCGGTGTTAGTATAGGAAGAAACTACTATCCCGGTCGTTTTGGGTACAGGCAATTGAACAAACAGTTTCTATCTTTGGGTACAGGCAATTGAACAAACAGTTTCTATCGTATAGATCCCCAAGAATGTGTGAAACATAAAGTACAAGTTCTCCCCCAGAACTCCTGATGTGTCCTTATTCCTTCCCAGATCTCCTTCCTTTTGTTTTGCTTTTTCAGTGGAACTACTGTGATCTTGAGTGAGGTTTTGTTTGGCTCTGGTTAATATTAAAGAAGATCACACACGGTTGAAAAATATTGTTATTTTTCTTTAATGGGGAAAATTGGACTCCTGCGTGTCAGATCTGTGGATTTCCGAAAGGCAGTGGGAATGGTACTGACATCACTTTGCACTTTAACAATCCGATTTGGTCAGAGTACAAGTTGTTTGTTTAACCCGACAACTCGGTGCACCCCGTCGCACACTTTGCACACTCATTAAAACGATTATTCACGACCTGTCGAGTGTTTTCGGGTTCATTCACAGGAAAGGCTTGCATCCAGGGAGCAATTCAAGTCAACACTGTCCACTATACCGGCGCACGTGAGGACGAGCTGGTGCATGCGTGAAGGATGCGGGAGGGGTTGGTGAGTAAGTGCCTTGGCTATTAAATCCTTCTCTTCAAGGGACGCTAAGGAATCTCAACCTCCTTACAGCCCTGGACTCCACAACACTTCACTCTGCTAGCTTCAACGACTTGATAAGGAAAAGAAAATTTAAACAAACGAAACAAATAGAGGTAGCTCTCTTCCCGCTCTTCTCTTCTCTCCCTCCCTCCCTCCCTCCCTCCTTCCCTCCCTCCCTCCCTCCTTCCCTCCCTCCCTCCCTCCTTCCCTCCCTCCCTCCCTCCTTCCCTTCCATTCAACCTTCTGCAAAACTTTAGATCCCAGGATACCTTCTGCCTGTGGCCCGGTTCTCATGGACAACTACTGAGGAAAAGTAATTCCCTTTCCACTTCCCAAGGTACCCTTGATCCCCAAAATAATTCAGATCTGTTTTCCATATGTCTTGTATTCACTAGGGGAGGGGGAAGGGTATAGCAAATAAATAATAATAATTCAATGGGGGGGGATCCCTAGATGCTTTTGATAGTTGTGGAAGGACTGGTCCTGTACAATAAGAAAAGAGTTGCAGATAAAATATTAAATAGCCTTCAAGAAGCTACGCCACTTTTGTTTTTGTTTTTCAGTTTTCAGCAACTTTGTAATACTTTGTAATGGCAGTAGAAGACCACAATACGGATGTACTTCCACCCTTACTCCCGCGCCTTTACTTACAGGGAATGCACTGAGCGACTCAGGTATTCCTATTATGTGCTGAGATGGATGCCGGTACTCACCCCATGTGTTGCATTAGGGGAAGGGATATGACTATCTTCAGAAGATGTAATAACACGCACACTAATAAAACATATGTACATACATGTATTCAATATATAGGACATCGTATGGCTTTTTTTCTGAATGACCTTTGGCATAATTTCGAATTAGCATTTGTTTAAAATGTCCAATGTCTAAATGATTCATCCTCTATTTTTTCATTTTAAGGAAAACTCTGCAAACATATAACTAGCTTATTTTTGTGAGGCTAACCCGGACAAACCAATTGAAAACGATGTCTTATTTGTGAGTTTCATTCCATTTAAACCTAAGATCACCAAATCATGTTTCCTATTTATCGAAACATGTCAATACTATGTGTGAAGAAAAGAATGGAGGCTCTCAAGCAGCATGGGGCTTGAAGCAGAAGCCTGTTCCTAATTTCTTAAAAAACGAGGATGAATAAACAATTTATATTAAACTGGCCATACTCTCAGGATCCACTATGAAGTGCATTTAGAATGGATGGGTTTTCACTTCCTATAATAAACTCCTGCATTAAAAGCAATGTGTGACAATAATAAAGAGGGAGACACTAAAATACGGGAAGCAAATAGCTGAAACCTCTGCATAAATAAACACAAATCAATGTAGTAATACATAACACTATTGACGCAGAAATGATCGATTTTAGTCTTCCAACCTGCAATCGGAGTTTGCCATGTTTAATTAACAGTTTTTCCCGGAAAAAATAATAGATAAATAAAAAAAAAGCAATGCCTGCTGTCAAGTCTATCTGATCCTACTTAATTTTTCCCAGAATATTTTAAATAAGATGGGCTGAGTACTCCTTTTTTCCTAAGAAAGCATTGCCAACCTTTAAAATTACATTATTAATTATAGAAATTATTGAAGTATTAAATAATAAAATTGCCACCTTATTCTTGCTCTGAATTTTTCAACATTCATCCCAGTCTCTAATTATTCATTCAGCACATTTTAATAGAGCAAACACAATAGTACTTCCTATTATCAAAGTTTTCTCAAACACTGGAATACTATTGGGTTCAAAGATTCTTCAGCTACGAGTAATATAATAACTGAGAAAGGTGTTGATCCCTCAGTACGCATGAGCACCCTCTCTCCTGAGACTATATGAGCTCTATGGAAGAAAAAGAGGAAAATCTGCACTACTTCAAGACTATTTTGTACTATACATACAAACTGAACATATGTCAGACTCAACAAAATAACTATACTTTAGATTTCTAGAATGTACATCTAAAACAAGGTCGCAAGTTTCCATACAGCTAATTTTTCGTTTGTAAGAAATTATTAGCAGGCAGAGGTGTGTGATACCTTTCAAATTTGGCTTCTGAGTACTAATGGGAATTGTGTTCATAATTTTTTTTCATCTATGACTCTAGGTTTCTTATGCACAAGTGTGAAAAAGAATTTCCAACTTATAATGCTCAACCTAGAGATAAAATCATTGCACATAAGCCGTGAGTGGATTATTTTTATAATAGTGCACAATCAAGAATTTTTCTAGACTCCTGTCATCTTCATCTAGGGCCAAGAATTCAGGGGCAACCAGACCCAAAGGGAAAATATCATCAGTTATTGTTTAGGGCTAATTTAACAGATAATTTAACTTCAAACAACAATGATTAGGTCATTAAATTTCAGAGTCATGAGAAAATGAAAGAACCAACCGAGAGACAATTCTCTCTAACCCCATTACAGTTTTCAGTCTTCCTATTCAATCAAATTAAAACAAACAAACACACTGTATCTGCCTATGCAGGATGATACGATACGTTTGCTCCTTACAGCACACAAAGAGAGAAGCAATAACAGGAGATGAAGAGGGGGAAGGAGAATGAAGGTGGATATTTCAACCCGGGATTCAAGCAATATAGGAAAATTCAACTTTAGCCGAAAATGAATCTCCAACGTATAGTTATTGAACACGCTCTCTAGTACCCACCCGAAATCACAAATCTCTTCAAGAGCTGTATGCTTTTTCCTTCTGTTCGGGCTTTTCTACAATGCCAAAGACTCTGAAATGTTTTAGGCCACAGTTCCAGAAAAGATGTAGGCCATTCCATCTCTTCACAGAGATTTAGATACAGAATTCTGAATTTTTTGTTATTATCATCAGTAACTTTTAGGATCACAGTCTCAGGATTTCTGCCTATTTTATGTTTTGCTAAAGCGATGTGGAAGCTTAACAACTAAGCTTGACGGCTGGAAGAGGGAGGTGGGAGGTGCAGGTGGAAGCATCCCTCGGCATTTCTCATCTTTCCCCTCTAATTCTTTCAAAAGAAAGATATTTCCTAGCGAATCTCCGCGCTTCCACCGGAATCTGCTTCCTAGCCCAGCTTTTGTCTTCCCCCCAACTCCAGGCTGCTCCTAGAGTTCAGGAAATTTCCTATCGGAAGGATTACTCTTTCCGAAACACCAGAGGCATGGGCAATAAACCAGAAGGAGACAGACATAATAGAAGACTATTGTAAAATCAGTTTTTACCAACTACCGGGTGAGTGCTGTGATCTGAAACTGCACCCCACAAACAAAGACTAACAAGTTCTAAGGAATAGGGAAGCGTTCTTAGACAGCTAAGAAGGAAGGGAAACATAAGGGCGCCCACCGCCAGAGCTTTGGGAAACCAGGTCCCTAAGCGGCGGCAGTGTCCTGGGCTAGAGCGCCCTCGCGTTGCTGCTCACCAGCAGCGCGGCTCCTTGGGCGGGTTCGCAGGCTAGGACTGTCTGAACGCCGGCCCCTCAAGGACAGGCCGTGCGACTGAACGGCCCCAGCTAGCTATCCTGCCTTGCTCCATGCTCTGCTGTTAGCCGCTAGCCGGAGACCTAAATGCTGGGCCGAGCCTGCCACTCTACTTGGAGTCCAGCCCGGGAGCCCTCGCCAAAGCCAGTCCGGAGGCGCAGGGCAGGCCATCCCGACACCGCAGCCCGGCCTCTCGGGAGCTTCGGGAGGAGCCAGCCAGAGTCTGGCGCGCTCGCAACCACCCTGGGACAGCCAGACTCTGGAGCATACAGCGCCGGCTCCTAAGTGTGCATTAAAAATCAATTATTTTCTTGAGATTTCCAAAGCCGGGAACTGAGCTATTCCCAACAGGGACAGAGTCAAGCCCAGAATGGTGCTCATTTCCCTAGAATTTTTTTTCTGCTCCGTGAGACCACGAAGTCTCCTTCTCTTAAGTGGTGCTGAACTCGACCTGCACCCCGATACGCTTAGTCTTGTAGAGACCCTAGCTTGACCCAGCCAAAAGAGCTGACGAGAGGGGCTGCACTGTGGTGAGGCTGGCAATGCCAGTGTGAAATTGGGAGAGAAGACAATATGAGAGAGAGAGAAAGAGAGAGAGAGAGAGAGAGAGAGAGAGAGAGAGAGAGAGAGAGAGAGAGAGAGAGAGAGAGAGAGAGAAATTGAGATTCTTCATTGTAAAGAAATTAATCTTGATGCCGAGGATCCCGCATTTGAACAATAAATTTCCTTGTTCTCTGAGGCAGCCACGAAATTCAGAAATCTCTATTCAACGAAATCTTTCTCACACTTTTGTACATACTCTAGTATTCTATTGCCTTCTCCATATAAACTTGCCTTTTCTTCCTCCTTTGAAGTATCTAAATCCTCTTCACCTAGGCATCATCCATAATTTCTGCCCACGTGGACAGATCATGAGTCCTTCCACCTATGACTGTGGGAAAATCTACTCGCTTGGAACAATTTCCAAGTGGGAAAAAAGAACACTTAAGCCTACAAGAGGTTCCATCCACAGTAGTCTGTGGACAAGCTAACCACCCACCACCATGCGGCAGGGAAGACTTTCACTTACCGATCTCCTGGTGAGAGTGTTCACAGTTCTCAAGTCCTCAGCAGCCTTCCAACAACGTCGAGCAGAACCTTGGATTGGGGGGTGGGGTAGGGGCACCAAATCGGGAGGGAGGAAGACAAAACATAACACTACGTCATATATTCCGCAGCCCAGAGCCCCTGGGCCTACATTCCCTGGACAAGGTCTTCAAGAACTGAGTGAGGAACAGGGTCAATTTAGGAGTTGTAAACTAAAAGATAGCTTAGTTTTAACTATTGGTGGTCAGGGAAAGAGTTCCAGAATGGTAAGGCAGAACAATTGGGGTGAGAGAAAAGAGTGGAACTGGAAGCAAAAGAAAATCGAAAATGGATTTTCCAGCTATCTGGAAGATCGCTGATACCTTTTAACTCTTACAGGAGGGAGAATTCAGACATATTGTTGTGAAAGAGAATCTAGATGACCACTGTACTTTTTGTAACTCCAGGATCTGGCCTTGAGTAGAAGTATAGTGAGGGGGAAATTTAAAATTCAATGTTTACCTACCCTGCTTCTTAGAAGGACTGTGCAGATTTTCCTTTGGAGATTTCCATGTGTCTGGTAGAAGCTGGGGACAGGTTATCTGCTGAAGTAGGAATGTACGGGAACCCCGCCCTTTAGGCACAGCTGTACAACCTCAGCAGCCCATCTCGGTCAGCATCAAAACCTGTAATGATCTTCTCCTTCACCCTTTGTTAACCTAATTCTCCAACATGCTTTCAGCCTTAAAAACAACCGACTACATTAGCTACTCACAGAATCAATTCATCAAAATTAAAATTATTTCAATGCATGCAAATTTCCCAATGAGAAAGTAAAAAATACATGTTGTAAAAAAATCAAATTTTTATATGGACGTCTAATATATTTTATGTACCCACCTATTTGGAGTGAAATATGTACCAACTTGAATACATATTATCATCAATGCACTTCCAGATGGATTCTTTTTTTTTCCTCTCTGCCCTGCCTGTGATCATAGAAGACTCGGTAAAACTATCTTGACTATAAGGACACTTGCATTGAACAGTTTTAGATTAACTTAATTTCCAATTTTGCAATTAGAGGAAAATATTTGGAAGAAACTCCCTTTCTGTTGCATTTTCCATCATTTCTTTGTGTTTAATGTATTAACAGTTTCATTAACTGTTCATTATGTCAACTCAAGTAAAATACTAAATGTGTAATATTACAATTTTGAGTTTAAAATATTAAGATGTGATCATTTTCTTTTCCAATTTCTCAAAAAGGGCAGTCTCTTGCTTTGTTTTAAGCAATTATAAGTTTAAATAAAAACAATCTTCAAAGAGTTTTAGAAGTGTTTGTCTGGAATGAACTAAATGTAATCTGCAAAAAGTTGGTGACAATATAGAGTAAAACATTGTAACAAGTCTGAAGTAAAATTAAATGTATCAATACCGTGCCAGATTGTCATTTTTTCAAAAAAGGATCTCCTAAGGGAGGGTAAGCCAGATCAAGATTAATGAAATTAAAAAAAAATGTTCACACACTGGGCTTCAGTCTTTACCAAATTGTCTTTCTGTATAGGTTCTTGCTTATGTCTAGGGAGCCTAATAAACAAACTTCCAATCACATCCTCTACATTTGTAAATTAGACATGTGATAAAGCACGCTTGTACTCCAATATCTAGCTCCCTGAATACAAAAAGTCAAACTTCATTACGGTCTTGAAAGTACAAAAATGTGGTCATTGAAATTATATTTCTCTGTCTTCTAAATAAATATTTTATAAAAATCAAAGTAAGTATAGATAGTTCATGTATGCTGGCCAGAGGGAAAATACTCACAAAAGAAATGTTTCTTCAATTTCTCTTTTAGCTTTACTATGTGAATTCGGCTTTCTTTTCAACTTTTGATACTCAATACTGTATTTCCTCTGTGTAGTACATACTCATTCCATAAATAAAACTCATAGCAGAAGCAAGCAATAAACCATATCTTTCCCCCAACCTAAATGTAGGCCTTTCTCTGTCTGCCTCATAGCTATGAAATGAAGATTTCCTTTGCCTAAAGCCCACATTCCCTGCCTCCCCCCTTACTTTGTGGGGTGTGTGTGTGTGTGTGTGTGTGTGTGTGTGTGTGTGTGTGTGTGTGTGACAGAGAGAGAGAGGGAGAGAGAGAGAGAGGGGTTCACTTTTAAAAACTGTTAGATCTTAAGAAACTCATATCTAAGCAAAATCTATTCTCACATTAAGAAAACAAAATCTTGTCCTCATAAAGAAGATAATCAAACTAGTCTATTTTTGCCTATCTCTCTCTTTTCAGTTTGACTCCAGTTTTTTAAAATTTCTTAAGATCTCTTTCCCCTTCTCCCTTCTTCCTTTCACAACCCAGCCATCCCCATTTCCCAACATCAGCTATTCTGAATTTAAAATCATTTTTAGCCAACCTGCTTCTCCACTAGGTTCACTGCCCCCCTTTCCCTGAGCAACTCTCTAAGTGTTTGCTGATAACATCTTCTGGACAGATTATTTTTCACTGGACCCATTGTAAAAAGTGGCCAGCTTATTGCATTACTGCAGAACACATTTCAGACTATACAAATGTAACAAATGAACAACTTGTCTTCCACAGAATCACCACAGGATCCAATTAATTACTAAACCTTTAACTCAGGTTTTCTAATTATTTTCTGGAATTATAGTAAGTGGCCTGTTTGAAACAATTTGAAAAAGTTTTCACTTTTCATATGTATGCATATATACATACACTCAATATATCTCATATATATGCATATTGTAATTAAAACAAAAAATCTTCCGTGTAAGCAAAAGAAACACATCTATAAATTAAATTATACAAATATATTGAAAAGAAAATCAAACAAATACCTCTGTTGTAAAAATGGAGGTGGAAGATAGGGCTATTTTACTTGAATAACTAGAATTTTAAGTTGATGTAATTAAAAATATAAATATAAACATCCGTCTATAAATCATTACAACAGGTGATCACTTCAGTAAGCTCTACATTCCAACTCAGCACATCTTTATTAGAATTCTTTCACTGTGGGTAAAAAGCCAGAAAAATAAATGCTGACTTAGAAAGTATAAATACAAATAGTTAAAAAAAATGTTTGCAGCATTCATAGCACAAATTGTACCTGAACTGAAGGGATGTATATAATATACATATATAATATATTATATATCATTCTGTATTGCTATTATTCACTTATATCTAACTATATACAAATATTTATTTATAGCTTGTCAAGTTCTATAAACACATACCTGAAACAATATATATCAAGGACATTCTATCAACTGATTTGAAAATAAGCAAAGAATAAACAGCTATGTATATCTTTTTCAGCTGCATATCTACAAAAGCAAAGATATCGGTCGAAATCCTAGGTTTCATTTAAAGCTAGTATTTATTAAGTAGCCTGTTCCTGGTAAAAAAAATTGTCCACAAAGGGAGAAAAAAAACTACTATTCACAGCTTTAGAGTCTCAGCTCAAATTAAAGGAGCAGTTTAAACTCCAGCTTGGCTGAAAAAAAAAAAGCCTTCAAATTTCCTCTAAATCGAATGGTAGTTTTCAAATTATCTCTACTTAATAAAAGAGACAAAAATATCAAGATATATATGAATTTAGCCTATTTTTTATTTCTGTGTGTTCATAGTAAACATTTTTGTAAGTGACAAACACGGGCATATGACCACAGTATCACAATCAAGAAATTTTAAGACAACATTAACAATCACTCAAATTGATGCGGCATTTGCGCAACACAGGTTACATATTTGCAAGGTTTACCTATAAGTACAATAGGTATTAACATTTCACTACATTTAGAAAAAATAAAAGTGACCTGTTAGTGACCACATACATCGAAATATACACAACACAAACTGAAGGCAATCCTTAATTTTGTCTCCTTCGGATTCAATTGAATGGGCAGTGTTGCCAAACTAAACAACCTTCCTTTTTTGTTTGTTTGTTTGCTTGTTTTAATACTTAGTATACCAAGTGCATTTGCTAGAATCCAATCTTTGGTCTAAAAGTAAACAAAAGAAAAAAACAGTTCTTTAAAGAAAAGGACAAAACAATAAATGGCCAATATAATTTCTTGGGCACCTTTACTACAAATTCTTAAATACAAATTACAGTTTAACATTTTAAAACTCTCTTCATAATTTAGGTTGTTCTTCAAGGCCTGCGTCCACCAGATAGATCCATGATAACTTATAATACTGCACACATGGAAATCTGGCAGCCTTTAGAGATAGACTTGTCAGGTTTGAATGAAATGGCAAAGCAGTCACTATTTAGATACACATTCTACTATAATTTGACGTCCAAACCTTATATTCTACAATGTATTCTCCCACATTGCACCTCGCTGACACTCCACACCGTGTTAGAATAGTAAACAACCCTAAAGACTGAACAAACGTACAGAAATGGGGGGAAGGGCTTAATAAAAAATACCTGGACTTATTTTTTAATTATCATTTACAATGCAAATGTGTGTAAAACGTTCACTTACAGTCTGGTCCCCGGGATGTTAATGTATTAAAGGGTTGGAAGAAGACCCCTGATTTTGATGTGTGAAATAATCAGACAGTCCCCCGGACAGTCCTGTCGTAAAACTTGGCAAAGAGGGTCTTAAAGACTCACAGGGCAGGGTCGAGGGGGCCTGCGGCGACGTAGAGGAGGACGCGGCCCGGGCGCTCATGGACGTGCTGGTCTGCGAAGTCATTGACGGGTGCGGGACGTGGGGGAAAAAGTAACTGGTCTGGCCCGCGAGCAGGTTGACGGAGCAGGGGTTGAGGGAGTAGGTCCCGGAGCAGGGCACCGACAGGCCGCAGGGCACGGAGGCGGCGAGCGCAGCGGCCGTGAGGTGGTGCGTGGCGTACGGGATCTCCCCGTTGACCAGCCGGTCCACGCTCAGCCCGTTGGCGGTGGAGAAGGAGTGGTTGTTGCCCAGCGAGTTTTGAGTCAACACGGAGCTGTAGGGCATGGGGTGGCTGGGGTAGGCCGACGTGGTCCCGTTGTAACTCAAAGTGCTGCTGGCGCGAGGGTGGTGCAGGGACAGGAAGGGCGACATGGGCCAGTAGAGGGAGCCGGCGCGGTCCATGAAGGTGAGGCCGGTGGAGGTGAGCCGTGCCCCGCGCTTAAAGGCTAGCTTGGCCCGAGACGTGGTGGAGCGGCGCCGCAGCTTGCCGGTCGTGCCGCCGATGAACACGTCGTCGCTCGACGGGTCCAGCATCCAGTAGTTGCCCTTGCCCGGGTCGTCGTAGTGGCGCGGTACCTTCACGAAGCACTTGTTGAGGGACAGGTTGTGGCGGATGGAGTTCTGCCAGCCCTGCTTGTTCTCGCGGTAGTAAGGGAAGTTCTTCATGATGAACTCGTAGATGCCGTTGAGCGTCAGGCGCTTCTCGGGACTCTGCCTGATGGCCATCATGATGAGCGCGTTGTAGCTGAACGGCGGCTTCTCGTACTTGCCGTTCTTCTTGTCGCCCTCCTTGCCCCCCTCCCCGTCCTTGCCGCCCTCGCCCGCCCCCTTCTTCTCCTCCCCCCCAGCGCCCGCGCCCTTCTCCTTCTCGTCCGGCCCGACGGGCGCCAGCTCCGCAGGCCCGCCGCCTGGCTCGCCTTTGGCTCCAAGTGCGTCAGCCTTGGCCCCGTCCAGGGCGGCGGACGGCGGGAGCAGAAGCGGCTGGGGGCCCTTGTCGTCGTCCGCTGCTGGGGCGCCGCGCGCCTGCGGGGGCTGCGGGGCCGGGGGCGGCTGCTGCTGCTGCTGGGGCGGCGGTGGCGGCGGCTGAGGCGCGGGCGGCGGCGGGTGGTGGTGGTGGTGATGATGATGGTGATGCTGGGGGTGGTGGCTGTTGTGGTGACCGTGGCTCGCGTGGTGGTTGTCGTTCTGGACGGCCTCAGGGACCAGGCTGTTGATGCTGAACGAGGACTTGGGAATCATTTTCACCTCTTTCCTATCTCCCATGTCCAGCATCACCCAGGCGTCGGGGGGCGGCGACGGCGGCGGCGCAGGAGCCGAGCAGCAGCGCGGCGAGCGACCGGCGGGTTCGGAGTGGGGAGCGGGGGGAGCGGGCAGCGGCGGCGGCACTGAGCGCTCCGGCAGCAGCGCAGTTGGACCGCAGGCTCCGGCGCTGGCAAGGCATGTAGCAAAAGCTGCAACCACCCCTCAAGAATTAGAGAGAGAGAGAGAGAGAGAGAGAGAGAGAGAGAGAGAGAGAGAGAGAGAGAGAGAGAGAGAGAGAAGCTAGAGGCAGAAGCAACCCGTCGCCCGGGGTGCAGCGCCCCGCTCCGTTCCGCGCCCGGCCTCCCCCTCCCCCGCTGCCTCCTCCTCCTCGCGCCGCAGCAGTCACAGCAGCAGCAGCGGCAGCCCGAAGGGGGGGAGAGCCGGGCAGCGGGCGGGCGCGTCCCGGAGCGGCCGCGGCGAGGCTAGGAGACAGCGATCGAGTCTGCTATAGCCACAATTAATTTTCCGAGCTACAGGCGCACACTAGGGCTGTAAAAAAATTTTTGGTTTAACCTTTCCTACTGCTGAACCAATCACTGCCGGCGGCGTGCGGGAGCGTCTGGCTAGCCGTCGACCAATCGGGGGCCCAGGGCCCGCCCACCCCCGCCCCGCCCCGGCCCCGCCCCCCACGCACCGCCCCCTCCGGGTGGCGGGGCCCAGGCCTGGAGCCGCGGGGATCGGCGGGAGCTCGCCCACCCGGCCAGGATTAGCGTGGGGCGTGCGCCCCGGGCCTCGGCCGCTGGACTGTGGCCTCCTCCCTTTTTGGGATTATTTTCCTTTGCGGGTCAATATTTATCCTTATTGATTAAAGTTTGTATCCAATTTTTGTCTCTAAGAGAGGGGAGCGCGGCGGAGGGGCGAGCTGTGAGGGTGCGGGAGAGGGCATGAACCCTAAAGACGCGGCGGCCCTGGCAGCGCCCTCGGAACGAATGGGCCAGCGGCCCGGGAGAACCGGGCTTCGGGGGAGCGAGGCCTAGGAGGTGGGACGGGGGCGGCCACGGCCTGGCCGGTACTTACAGCTTCCTGTTGCCCCCGGCGAGCTCCGCAGTGAAGCTGGGCTGAGGGCGGCGAGCGGGGGCGGCTGAGCGGTGGGTGCCTTCTGTGGCAGCCTTCCGCGCGGGCGGAGAGCTGCCCAGGGCGAGCACAGTACCAAACAGTCCCGAAACACGTGCGCTCTCCCTCTGTCTCTCTTCACTCCAAGACTGGCGCACACCCGCCGGTGACCCGGTGGCGTTGTCTCCTCGGCGCTCCACCTCCTCTTCAGCTTCTAGGCAGTACTGGAAGCCGGTAGCCGCGATCGATCATCCTGGAAATATTTTCATTTTGCTTGACATTGAAGAAAATATGAGTGGGCGTCTACTTCCGTTTTTTAAAAAATCCTATGTTTGCTCCTTTTTCCCATTTCACAAATACTTATCTCTTTAAAACCTCAATCTTGAAACACCAGTATGTTGAAATCAGCTCTTATTCTTCCTGGATACTGCTGGAATTCTCTGGGGAGCCCGAGGAAGGTGGATTTGACAGTCCCAGCTTCTGGGGTTTGGGGATGGTTTGTTGGGGAGGTTGAAATGAGTGGGTAGCTTGTGATCCAAGGCCTTTAAAAAGATCGCGGCCAGAGCCAGGGCTAAGGCCCAGCATTTCCCAGGGATTGGAATTTAGTGCGGAGCACATAGATCAGAAACCTTCACCAGCTCGAAGCGCGCCACGTTGTAAAGAGAGACGCAGCCAGAGAGGAGAGGGAGGTGGAGACACACACAGGTCACGAGTATCTTTCCCCTCCTCTTTAAGGTAAAATACTCTAGCCATGCAAGCATTCTTCACTTTGATGAGCTCTTAGCTAAATGATCTGGCAGTCTTGATATTAAAAAAAAAAGGAAAGAAAAAAAAAACAGGGCCTATGTGTGACGTTAAAATCTAGCAGAAAAATGCAATACTCCAAATAATAGGGAGTTATTCCACTGTTCCCACCCCCAACTTTGAAATGGGGCGCGGGAAGAGGGGAGGGAAGGAGAAACTCTGGAGAGAATAAGTCGCAATTAACAGATAGCTAGCGAATTTTAATATACCTATTGGGAATGTTGTAAGGGCTCTTTGATTATTTGTCCCCAAATATCCTTCCAGTGGTTGGATCTATTCCTACATATTTGCTGACTTTAAAATAAGCCATGCATGACGGAAAATTCCAGGGTAGTAGAATTTGCAAACCACATCGGTGCCAAAGGTTGATTTCTAAGCTTGGGGTTTCTTACGGAGCCTGGCAACGTGAAGAGATTTGCCAACCTAGCTAGAGAGATCTGTGAGCCTGAGTTGCCCTGTTCACTTCCCTTTCCACTCTTTTCTCTTCCTCAGGCCCATTTTCCATGGTGGTTCCTCAATGCGGTTGCTTTCCTTCCTCCTCCCCTCTTCCTTCTTCCCCTTTCACTAACCCACCCCTTCTCCCTCCCTCCTTTCCTCTTCCCTCCACCTACTCCTCCCCATCCCCCAGCCCCCCTTCTCACCACCGCTTATAATGGCTCACGGGGCTCCCTCTGAGGTGGACGGCCCGGTACGTTTTCGTAGTCGGTCTAGCGTGAAATGATTCGGTGTAACCGGATTCTTGGGAAAGGACAGGTTACGTAAACATTTACTGATGTGGAGTAACTATACTATTTGTACTCTGATATGCAGGAAGGAAAGTGTTGATTAACACAGAAGAAAAAAAAAGCGAAATTAGCTGATTGCATGCTCATAAGTGCAAGCTGTCATTGAACTGCTTTTAAAATAGACACAGCTGGGTGTTTGTGTTGAAAAATTTCTTGTGTTTTTGCTAATACTGAAATAAGCATGATTTTGTATACCAAACATTTTCAGATCATTAAAATTTGTAATCTGTGCTGGTTTTAAACACAAAGAAAAGAAACAGAATCATTTCGATGTAAAATTTGCTGATATTATATTAACTCAATCAGGTCTGTACAAATTGTGCATTGTGTCTCCTAAAATCTGTTTGATCAATTTAATACACAAAGTGCCAAACGTGGGTATTGTTTGTTAACATTGGACATTTTATTCAAATCTGAGCTCAGCAGTGAACTGGAGGAGTGTTCCTTGAATATACCACCAGCTCTGACTGATGAATTTTTAATGTTTTGAGGTGCTTCTTAGGTTAAAGCTAAGTGTGTATTGTTTTGTTACCCTGTGGAAGAAATTAGCAGGCAAAGTAAGTTTTCTCTTTTTTTTCCCTTCTGTTTACTTTCAAGGAGCAAAAACTGGGTTTGTATAGTGAGAGCTGCAATATTCTGATTTTTGTATGTCAAGGCTTACAGTGGCCTGAAAATTGTTTTGCATGCAAATTAAGTGTGTGCTGTGTTATTTTAAGGTTGCATGAATTCAAGTCTCTCAAAGGAGAATGATTTATAGTAAAATATAGCGCATAGTTTGATATAATATTAAAACTAGTTTCCTGATGCAAAGGTTATTTGCAATTCCCGAAAAGGCAAGTTTGAATCCCTTTAAATAATTTTACTTGTTCTTTATGATGAGATTGGGATGTATATCAGAATGCACACACATATGTATATCAGGCTTGCTAAACAAAACATGTACTGTTTACTCAGAGGCTTATATTTGTATCAGCAATGGTTTCTTTTTAGATCTGCTGCTAGTTGAAGCAGAGCGGGAAGGAGTCCCTGGACAAAGTATTGTGAAGTTGAAAGTCTCTGGATGAGGCTTTGTATATCCTACCAACCAATTTGGGTGCAAATTGGATTTGAAGTCCTGCCCACGTCCACCATGGGCCTCTTCCCTCAGCACATAAAGCCCTGTTTTCAGCCTCCTCCATCACTGATTACCTTCAGAAGACAGAGGGCAGGCAGCCAGTGGTCTCAGACCGGAAACAAATCCCCCCACCAGTATAAATTTCCCTCCTAATCAATTTAACCTCACACTAAATTTTCAAATGTGTAGTCTTAGAGAAGTAATGAATATAAGAGCATATCAGAGTAAATGTGATCTGTTCGTTTACATAGTGGTGAACTTGTAGGCCTCAGCTCTCATCCACTACCCTCCCACTTCTAAAAGAGGACAAGAATTGTAGAGTGAGCAATTCCAGCGGAAGAGTTGCTAAGGAAATGTAGATTATTCCTTCTTAATTTTTAAATTAATCTCCAAGCCTAAACAGGGTCATTAGAGCGGGGAGCAGTTTATTTTTGTTCAGTCTCTGAAGGTGGAAGTTACACTGTCTTCCTTACTGACTTTTTTTTTTTTTTTTTTTTTTTTTTTTTGCTTTGGGCCTTCTTTACTTTCTAGTAACAAGGGTGGGCCATATTTATCTACCTCCACCTTTCCCTTGGGATCAGGGACAAACTCTGGCTAAAGTTCTTTTCTTACAAATGCACAGGACGGTTTGTGACCTCTTGACACGTGGGAGTCAGCAGATCCGGTGCTGAGACATCCAGGTATTTCCAGTGATTCTGTAACAAATGAAGTCTGCCCTCCCTAGAGCCAACTTGTCTATAATCTCTTCCTAACAGCAGGTAATGGTGCTAACATTTAGTGATTAGAAGTTACTCTTTAGCGTGTTGTATCCTTGTTCTGTGGGTTTTGGTTACAGGTTATACGATTAGGTTTGCGAGAACAGTAGTGAACTAAACTTCTCAGTAAGAGGTCTTCACACCAGGGAAGTGTTACTTTTCCTCAGCAGCCCTGCCTAGTCACTCATTAGGGAGCTGCAGGTTGTCAGAGGCTGCTCTCAGCAGGCTCATGCACGAACCCCTAACGTCATCGAGGGCGCGCATATGTGCATGGAGTGGGTACACACACACACACACACACACACACACACACATACACACACACACACAGCTCTAAAACTAAATTAAGAAGACGATGATTAAGACAAGCGTCTACTAGGCCTGTCATTTCAGCATCCTTCCATCATAACATTGTGGCACTGGCAATTTTGCTTGAGAACCTTGAGGAAAAAAAAAAAAAAACTAAGGGAGAGCCTCATATTTGAGAGTTGAAATGTTTAACTTCTATAAGCTAAGGAACCACTTCAGAAGCTAGACAGTTAAAAGGAGGAGGAAGAAGAGGAGGGAAGTGGTCTTCATGGAAACTCATTGATTTCTCTGGGCACATCTCTTTGACATGGCCATGCATTCCATGTGTACCAAAGCTAGATCCACTGGCACCCCAAAACCCCTGGTATCAACACCCCAAGAGAAACAACATAATGGCATCACCCTGGAGCAAAGAACCCTTGAGTTGCTCTGAGCAAGGTCTCCGTAGAATACTCTGAATGTCTGGGAAGACTAGAAAGGTCTGCTGCCCTTTTATGTGTTTTGTTACTTGCTAGCAGCTCTGGGACTATTGAGAGTTTAAGAAATTGAGTCCCTGGTAAGAAGCTTCAGTTGCAGATCAGATCCAATTGGGAGAAACTGTCTCACACGCCAGCTAGGCAAGCCAGTCCTGAAAGGCAGTGTCTATATTTTCAGCTAGTTGCCCAAGGAATCAATGCAGTCTACTTTCTCAAGAAGACATGGAATGTTGAACAGAGAAGAGAGTGGAAGTGTGGTCCCAGAATCAAAAATGGAAGACAAGGGTTGACTTCTTAGTTCACCCCACCCCATCCCAGTCTTTCTGAAAAGGAAGGAAAGAGACTTACAAAATCCAGCATGTATGACTATGCTGTCTTTTCTGGTTTGTTCATCAGTGCATCTTGAAAGGAAAAGAAAGAAAATTATTTCATAAACACCACACACACACACACACACACACACACACACACACACACACACGCACACACACACACACAGTGAAACAAAAGCTTGCAGGCTGAAAAAACACAGAACTCCTATGACACAGAGGTCCTAACTATGCTTATTATGTCATTACTAGTTTTAGTTTTTTTCTGAGAATCAGGGAGATGTTCAGTAGGAGCCTGAATTACCTTTGAGAAAAAGTATAGACTTCGCTGAGAGCACAAACATCACATCTCCTATGCTCTGAAGCAACTTTCCAGAAGATCCCAAAAACTCCAATTGTGAGAGAAAACTGGAAGAACAAAAAGTGTGACTCAGTTGCAACTATTAGATGGTCAGTTCAGAAGCAGTCACCTCTTAAGAGGTAAATGCATGCGGAATTCATAGGGTAGTATGTGAGATAAATAAATATAATGACTCCTGCTCACTGAAAGTCTGTAGAGGAATAAGGACAGGGAAAACTATATGCTTGAGGGTACTCCGAGAGCCTCAGCCCCAAAGCCTCCCTTAGTCCAGGAGAGAAAGCAAGCTGTGTACTAATAAAATGTCTGCTTCCTCAACAAAAAATAACCTCTGCAAACAAAACAAAACAAACAAAACCAAACTAGTGAAAATCCAACCAAACAAACACAAAACTACCAGAACAAACTCACGTGTGCAACTCATACCCACCTGCCTAGTACCCACCTCTCTAGTACTGGTTCTTCTAGGTCCTCCCCCACGCCCCACCCCACCACCAACCCAAAGCAGAACCTGTGGCACCAGTGTTTGCCAAAGGTCCTGACTGCCCACCCTCTTGGGGCAGCAATGGTTGTGGGGCTGTGGTTCCTGACGACTGAGCTTCTCCGCTGCGGACTGACTTGCTAGTCTGCTTGCCTCTGCTCTCCTCTCCTCCCAGCGCACTCACCCTGAGCTCCTTTGTAGTCCACGCCTGCCAAGTGCAATCCAGCGGGAGAGAGAGGCCTTGCCTTTAGGTTTCATCTCCAGATCCCTCCTCCCCTTCTGAAAAGGCAACTTTCAGCTTAGATGTCAGGTTTTTGCACATCAGACTGGAAGTATGCACAAACAGATCAATATTTTTGGGCTTTATAGGTCATCTGCCATGGTGAACGCGGAGGGGGAGGGCGGGGGGGGGAACAGTTAAAGGTTGTGAGCTTGTATTGACATAGTACACAAGTCTGAGCTGAAATGCCAGTGCGTGGTGCTGAAGTTAATTCGAATATTCAATAACAACTAAGGAGTATTGAACCCAGTGGGGGAGAGCAGTTACACACCACTTCTCTTCGGATCTTCCCAAGAAGCTACACAGAGGAGACACCCGACAGAGCAAGCTAGAAACGGCAGGGCACAGGAGCAAGCTACTACGGTCACCGAATGAAAACTAAAACAACTCAATTCCTTTTCAGAATTGATAACAAAGGTGGTGGGATATTTTTTATATTAAACAATTCCTACTGGATTGATTTTGCCAAATTCGGTGTCTCCCTTCTGGCTTAGTGCTAAGAGAGGAGAGAGAAAGCAATATCGGGATAATAGCTCAGCAGCGCAAATGTGGCTCTGAGTGTGTGGGCTACAAACCTTCAAGCCAAGAGGCTCGCTCTCTCTTTCGCTCTCTCTTTCGCGCCCTCTTTCTGTCTTTCTTTTTGTCCCTCTACCTCCTCTCTCGCCTGGCTCTCATCCTCTGTCTCTTTCTCCCTCCCTTCCTTTCCCTTTCGTCCTTCTCTCCCTCTCATTCTCTTCGTCTAGAACGTGAATTTGTTAGATAAGAAAGAGATAAGAAGGAAGAGAAAATGGAAACTCAGAAGAAGCCCCCCACCCCAGTTTGCCGAGTGCAGCGGCACGCATGGTGTGGTTGGCTGATCTTAGCTGCATGCTCTCTGAGCGCAGAGTCTAGAGAGGCTCATTTTGGTGCTTTCTCAGTTTAAGGCTTCCAGGATCCCTGTAGGGCCAGGCGCTCCACCATTTGGGCTTAGAATAAACACCTCCCCCCCAAAAAAAAGGTCCCCAATTAAGCTGAGTATATGCTAACCATCTCGCATCAAAAAACTGGGCCTGGAGGTTTGCATAGAGGGAGTTCTAGGTCCAGACCACCAAATAACCCATGAGGGGGAGAATCCGGATATTGAGTAGGTCTGGAATTGTACACAAAACATTATTTTCTAATTAATTAAAGTAATTCTCTTTCTCTATTTATATTCATATACATGCTATTGATTACATGCCCCTATTTGCTTGAAAAAGTGCTCAGAGTATCTTTAGAGCACACTGCTCTTTCTTTGTCCCCTTGAACATTTACAGCTGATCTTGCGGCTGGTTGAGATCAATTAGCACTGGATTTTGCCCCGGGATTGCTCCCCAGGGCGGACAAATGGAGCCAACTGGTCTCCAGAGACTTTATTTGCCCCTGTGTATCCGCCAGGACTCTGTAGGCAGTTCAAAATCTCAAGCCTTAGTTTCACTTGATTTTGTTGTTGTTATTGATAAATATTGGGTCATACACAAGCCACTTATCAGAGCCTTTGGCTCCATCTCGCAGCGGCAGCTCCTAGCAGGGTGTTTGAGTCCTGTCCTACAAGCTGAAAAAATTTCCTGGGAAGAGAACTGCACTTTCTTTGCTCTTTCAGTTTCAGAGATGTCTCTATAAGATCATAGCCTGTCCTTCTGCTGTCAGGTTTGTTACTTAATTTGTTCCAATATGTGGACACCGAGTAGATGACTGTGTTCCACCCATTTAAAAATGGTGATGATTGAGAGGGAGTGTTGGTAAGTTGATGCTAGTGCTGTAAGTATACCCGAAGCTTCCCCCAAAGCTCAAATAGTCATTGTAATTGTGGGGAGGTGGAGGATGACTAGATAGGTAGGACACTAGAGGGTTGTGTAATTGGAGTGTTGTATACAGTTTATCTTTCAGCTGTGCTGTGTGTATTTCTCCCCCTTGATACATACTGCATATGAACAGAATCCATGATCGGCTTGCCTTGGCATGTTTGAAGCCCCAGACACCTAACAGTATCATTACAGGAAAGAGACAAAGCCCCAAAGAGTCCATCCAGGCAGGGAGGTGACTGCCTTTGGGGAGAATGGGAGTTTCCTTGGCATTGAACTTGTCAGGGAAGCACAGCCACTGCTGGACTCCCCTGAGTTCAGGTCTTTCCTTGCTGAAGTAGAGGTGTGTGTGTGTGTGTGTGTGTGTGTGTGCGCGCGCGCGCGCGCGCGCGCGTGTAACCAACTGATTTCCGACATTTCAAAGAGATTCATTCTATTTCTCAGCGTTACGGAAATGTACGTTGCTGGAGAAGCAGTAAAAACAAGCATAGAACTGCAATTTTCAAGAAAATAGGATCTCCAAATATAAAAATAAAAAAGTAGCAGATAAGATGTATAATTCAATCAAATTACACAAAATTGCTTGAGAATCCAGAACAGTAGCGATCCATTATGCCTCTGTTTTATTAGTGACAAGTACAATTACTCTAAAATAAAGAACACTGGTGAATATATAATTGGCTGTAATCATGTTAGTGTTTGAATAAAAATGACGGGAACATTTAACACTTTGACAACAAAATGTTCAGAAATAACTTATTTATTCAAACAGTTTTTTATTTTCCACCCAGCGAAGGAGAAACACAGTTTGCTTAGGAAAATCAATGACTTTTCCATGCAATAAATAAATACCCCAAAGGGGAAAAACAGCCCCACACCTCTATATTATTACTACTATTATTTTTAACCACCAAGAAGCTTAATCCTATTTGAAGTCAACACTTCAGATAGCGGTTGTTTGGTACTAAAGTCCGCCACCTAGAGGAACAGCTGTATAATTCAATGCCAACCCCTTTACCCCCGCGGTGACCCGGAGAATCAGTTAATATTCTTTGCAAATTGCAGTCCAAACTAACTCCCTCACTCCACCCCCACATATCCCCTTCCGCCCTGAAACATCGTCACAATATTTTCTTAGTAATTGTTATGCGCAATTGACAAAAACACCGACTTTCTCCGTTAGTGCAGATCTCCCGGGAAAGTGCCTGGGAGTGCGTCGGGGAAGCGGTCCCGGGCTAGGAAGGTACAGGAGAGACAATTCACTTTCACCTGGGGTTCATTAGAGCAGTCTGATTTCTGGTCCCTTAAAGGAGCAGCTAAAGAGAGAATCACCGTATTCCGGCTTTCTCTGGTTTTGCATAGAGAAAGCAATCAGGTCCGCAGTCCTACTCTTCCCGCAACACCCTGCTCCGCCAGCAAACAAAATCTGGTCCCCTGCTTTTTACCGAATTAGTCCAGTAAGTTTTATCGACCCAGCTAGGCTACTGGGAATACACATAATGCAGATTTTCGTTTGGTTGTGTCCCTCGGAGCCAGACCCACGCAAGAGGCAAATCTAGATATTTGCACAGTCCTGGAGTGTCAAGAATTGCCTGCAGTTTGCAGAAGAATTTGGGGCTCGACTCAGCAGGACCTTTCGCCTTTAAGTCTGGTTGGATCTCCTGGATCTTGGGGGTGGGGAGAGCCACACTTCTTCTCACGCACTTTAATTTAAGCTTTGGGCAGGGATACTCCAACTGGGGGTGGTGGCGGCTAGAAGAAGAATTTCCGAACGTGCGCTGCATTTCCTTTAGAGGACATTGCTGCCCACCGCCGCCTTTATGGTGATCCAGGCCAGACATTGAGCCTTCCCCATCTCACTCCAAAGTTTTATTTTATCTGCCCGAAGTTGCCTAGAAAAGTGTTTAAGCTAGCAGGATGAGAAAGGAGCAGGATAATTGAATTCATTAAAAAAAAAAAAGTGTGGCAAACACCGGAACTTCAGCTGAGTTTTATCTCTTCTGTGCCCCCCGGCTCCTGCTTTCCTCCTCTTACTATTCTTTCTTAGGTTTCTCACCTTTCATTCCCCTTTCCTCCTACTCTCTCTTTTCTAGCCTATATCTTTCAACATTTCTTCAAGAATAAGATGAAGAAACCGAATGGAGGTGATGAAGAGAAAGGCCCTTTCCCCCCATTCTTTCTCCCTCCTAGTCTCAGATGCTCCACGCGGGATACCTCTGGGAGGCTATTCTTCCTCTTCTTCTGGCTCAATAGCAGCTCAATTGGGAACCAGGAAACTATTTTCATGGTTTATGTATAAATTATTTTAAGGTAGTTAAATATATATTTTAACAATCACAAAATCTAAGTTAATGTGACCCGTGGTTTGAGAGTTCTAAACCCACTTTACTCCACAGCCCCAAGAACTCAAGGTCTCAGGGTTTTGTTTTGTGTTTTTTTTTTTTTTTGGTTTATGCAAAACTAGCTCTTCCACTCTCCTCTCCCAGGTCTATCATCCCTCCTCTGCATTATATTAACAGCGTGCTAGCCTTCCTCTACGTGTGTAGGCTGCTAATGCGAACCACTTAATTCGACAGAAGTGCTCATCTGTGGAGATTTTCCCAAGGCTAGTTGCAATGTTGGCTTTTTTTTCTTTTCTTTTCTTTTCAGGGCATGATCACCACTCCCCCTTCTCTTCTTTTCTTAAGAAGGATTCTGGAAAGGGGGTACAAAAACTCTTAGTGAGTATGTGAATCTTTCTCTTCTTTCTGCTGCTTCTCAGTTATCCTGGAGTAAACTGGACGTTTTGGTTCTCTCTAGAAAGCAGGAGTATCCAAAGTCTAGCTCTTGGTTGCCTCTAACAGTAAACCAGACTTCATCTTTTCTCCAGTCCCACATTTCCTTTCTCCTCATTGAAGTTTGTCCTGGGAAATCAGGTTGGTCCTCACTGAATCTCTAGAGTGTTCTTCACTCCAGTCTCTAAAGAGAAATGCCACAAGAAATTGCCATAGATGTGCTCTATGCTTTGCATGGTCTCATGTGTAGGGTATATTTCTCTACTTGGAAGAACTTTTAGGGACTATTTTTGGGGGCTTGTAGGTATCCCTTTACAAGAAGGATACAAACCCGAGAGAGGTCACCTTATTAAACTTTCTTTCATATAATTCTGCCCCAAAAGTCATAAGTCTACATGATTCATGCATCCAGTTTCCAAGGAGATCATCAGCAAAAAGCCAAGTAAAATTAGATGTGTAATAAATGTTATACAGTGGGTTTAGGGATGGTTTGTGATTCACAGATGAAATGTTCCTGCCACTTAAAACTTGGTGACATGCAGAGTCAAGAACTTTTCCATTCTGGCTTTACCATTCTTTCTCTTGGGAACTTATGTCACCTTTGGAGTGCTTTTTTTTTTTCAACAAAAAATTCCTGTAGTTGTTAATATACAAGGTGCCAGGTATCTTCTGCTTGTACAAACTCCCAAAAAATGACACCCCAAATCTCTCACAAACCACATTTAAAAAAAAAGGGTGGAAATGAAATCTCATTCAAATAGCAGCAGTGCCATCTAGTGACCATGAGACTGAATAGTACTGATGAAAGTGAGCGTTGGCTATTTTTAAGATTTCTGAGGCACAGTGGGCTTTTCTAATACAGTTTGATTGTCTTACAAAGAGAACTCTGTAATATCAAAATTCATAGCATGAACACATAAACTAAACTATGTATAAATTAAACTATGTTTTCTATGTCAGTTTTTCATCCAAGGTAGTTTTGTGGTATTAAATTAATTTTACAAATTATCAGCAAGAATTGATAACGAGAGTTATAAACATATAAATAATTAAAATGGAAACAAGCAGACACTTTGACATTTCTTCTGAGGCACTGGGTACTCATTTGAGACTACTCTCTAGTTTGTATCAGGAACTAACGATTTTCTATCGTTTTTTAAATAACCACATCTGTGCTTTCTCTATGTTACCATTGCTCAAAATGTTTTGAAATTCAATGTAACAGAATTCGTATGCTTGGACAGACTCCATTTTTTCTTTTTGTAGAGAAGATTATAAATGGACTCTGTGGGCACAGGTGCAGTCTTAGCAATGGCAGACTAGAGAGTCCAAGAATTTTCAGAATAACAACTTTAGCATTTGCTTGGCATTTAGCACTTTGGACTGAGGTAGTAGAAGAATTCATCTCATTCCTGTGACTTTGTATGCTGGCCATATGTGTGGGTGTGGTTTGTGCATGTACTTGCTGAAGTGTGTTTTTAATTTCCCATCAGCAAAACAGCTGAGGGCCCTTGGAATACAAGGACCCAGGTTTTAGGGTTACAAGTTTTGTTGATCACGTTTTACTTTTACTAATACTTCTCTTGATTTCCCAGTGCATTGTGGCCACAAGCTGGCACATGAACCAAGCTGACAGTCAGAAATATGAAAACTGGAACACTTGGCAGTATCTGGTTGAACTTGAGCTAGTCCCAATGCTTTTCCTTACCTTCATTTCTTTATACCCAAAAATGAAAAGGATGAACCTTTTTACTATTTCATGGAGCTCAGAAGATCTATGAATCTGTAAACCAAGAATTCTCCTTGCAAGATACTCTTCTGGAGAAAGCACTGTTACTTGCAACCCCTCTTTCCCTGAGACAGGAACTGATTCAGTATCAGTTCTGAATTGATATAACAGACGGTTTACCAGTGATAAGCCTGTCTTTTCCTTTTGATATTTATCATAATCTCCTCTTATCTATTTTGTTTTTGTTTTTAATAGAAAAAACCCCAGCAAAACCAGAAAAATAACCTTCTACTTTTTCAATCAGCGTTTCACTAACTCATTGGCATGCACTCCACTCTATCTTCCTGTCCATCCAGAAAAATCATGTGAGAATGTGATTAGACTGAACATACATCCATAAAGCTGAGGCAGGTGTATTTGAGGTCTTCTGATGTGTTCCCATATCCTCATTGTAATTATAAATTAATATGAATTGTTTAGGTACCAGAGCCAAAGTAGTCTGACTACAAATAGCCTACATGTCTACTGGTCCCTGTGGCACTTTGAATAAATTCCTTCAGGAGCTGACAGCAAAGGTTTTCCAGCTTTCATCCAACAAGAAATGTTATTGCACAGATTTAACAAGGAGAATACTGTTTATAGAAGGCACACATCACTCAGAATGTACATATGCTCAGTCTCACGAAGGCTGTAAACACACACACACACACACACACACACACACACACACACACACACACACACACAGAATACCATTGCCACCTGCCCAGAGTTTATAGAAGGTACACGGTTCATTTTGAGGAACAGTTGGAGTCTTTCAAAGGTTTCTTTCTCAGGTGCCATTCTGTTCCTCCAATGTTTCTGTCCCTTTAGCCCTTGGAATGACAACTAAGATGCCTTATGTCCTTGTGCTTGTGCAGTGTGAGGGTCTCTTAGCCCTGTATCCTGGGACAGGAAGGGTTTCAGACTTAAGGAATATTTATGTAGACGTTGCTGGTTGAAGATCCCTAATCTGAAAAACCTTAAATCTCAAATGCTCCCATATCCAAAACCTTTAAAATGGCATCTAGACATTGGATTTATGAGCATTTCAGATTTAGAATTTTTGGTTCAGAAATGTTGAGACTGTATAAGATTAATAAGGCATGTTTTCTCCTGTGAATTTTCTAAGAAAACTGACCACGGGGTTGAACATCTTACATAAGGCCATTCAGCTTGCAAGGCAGAGAAAAGGACACCATATCCTGGCCTTGGAGTCAATAACTATTGCCTGCACTTACCTGTCTTAGGCTTGGAGTCAGTACTTCAGGAAGTAGAAGTATTTCACAGTACAAAGTACTTTCTGATGTGCCCCACACTAGGATTCTACCACATATACTTTAAAGTGTTGAGATTCCTTGCAATGTGATAGACTGACTTTGTGCTATGGTTTTCCCTCTTTATTCATTTTTTAAAATTTTTCGAGATTATAATATAATCACGTCATTTCCCCCTTCCTTCTTTCCACACTCACTAACTTTGATTTCTTTCCTTTTCACTGTTGTTGTGTGTATTCCTAATACATAGATACAACCAGCACAGTTTGTATATATTAATGACAATGTTATTTCCAAAGGAAACATCACTGTTGCAGAAAGATTGTCTACTCAACATCTTTGGTAGTCATCCTGGGAGGCAAAACTTTGGACATGAATAGAATCTAAGATGCCATTCAAATCAGCAGTTCTGGAGAGAGATGACTGAGTCAATTCATTGTGGGAACTAAACTGAATAGAGTCCAGAACATCCTCAGTTTCCTGGCATTGTGTCTTGTCTTTCTCTGTAGATATTTAGTGTCCTTTATTAATGTATTTGGTTACTCTGTTCTTGCTGGCATAACTGTAGACTTGCTTTATTTTTTTATACAAATTCAGATCTTACAAAAACTCCATCTTTAGTTTCATGCGATGGCAGAATTTCAATAGCTTAGATTAATTTTCTCCCAAATGGCTTTCTGCTGCCCTCAACTGGTAGTTAGACATCAGTGCAGTACATCTCTCCATTTATGCTAACCCCCAACATTGTTTGACTCCAAAGGAGATGTAGAAAGATTATTAACCACATTACAGATGATTTTATTGCAGGGAAAAAGATGGAACCAAGACTTTTAAGGGTGTCCATCTATTATTCTCTATTTCCTCATTTCCTACATGTTTCCTTGTGATACATGAAGTATTTGGCCTTTTCTTCTTTCAAGTTTGTGTGCCAGAGTATTTGGAAGGACTGTTTAATTATCAAATTAAGATGCATTTCAGCTGGTGTAATACCTAGCAGATATTTCTGTAATTACTCATAAGTGATGTTAAGTATTTTATCTCTAATGTTATAAAGAGACAGAGAATTATATAAGGACCATAAATAGTAAGTGTTCTCTTTGTTTTGACAAATTTATATTGGGCATATGCTGTATGTCAGACAGTGTTATCAGTACTGAGAATATAGTATTGGTTACAGGACACAGAAAACCCATATGCTTTCATTTCTTCATTTTCAGTTTTTTTAAGCATTACATGGGGCATAGCATACTACATAATATACCACATAATCTTCTAGAAGAAACAGGTGATCATTAGTAAAAAAAAAAAAACTATCATCCTCTGTGAAAATGATGTCTTAAAATATATTCTCCAAGTCCATGGACAGATAGTAAGCACTGAATCCAGAGATGTATCTCTCTCTTCCCATCAAGTCCAATGATATTGTCAGCCCTACTCTGTATTTCAATTACTGAACTAATCGATAGATATATGCAGGGGCTATTCTTGGAATGAACAAGCATGTACCCATGATACAAAGTCTGGAGAGAATATTTTCTAATAGATTTATTTATTTATTTTATGTATGAGTACACTATTGCTGTCTTCAGACACACCAGAAGAGGGCCCAGGATCCCATTACAGATGGTTGTGATCCACCATATGGTTGCTGGGAATTGAACTCAGGACCTGGAAGAATAATTAATGCTCTTAACCGCTGAGCCATCTCTCCAGACCTCTGGAGAGAATCTTTAACTCCATCTAGGTAGGGTTACATAAAATAAACCCTACAGGAATGCAAACATGTATTGTCACTATGGAAATGGATGTGACAATTCTTCAGAAAGATGGGATGTATACCAAAATACAGCTTACCACTCTGGGTCATATACCCAAAGGACCCGTCATCCTACCACAGGGATACTTACTCTCCAAGTTCATTGCTGTTGAATTTATAATAACCAGGAACTGGAAATAACCTATAGGTCCTATAATGAAGTTTTACTGTGCCAGTTCATGAAATTTGCAGGAAAATGAATGGAAATAGAAAAGTTCATCCCAAGTTAGGTAACACAGAAAGACAAATATGAAACATATTTGCTTGTAAGCGCACGTTAGACATTAAGTAAATGATAACAAAGCTACAACCCGCAGAGGCAAACAAACTAGGAATAGGGGAAGGAACTGGTAACAGAGTACACGTGGATCTCCCTGGGAGAGGGAAATAGAACAGATTTTATGGGCGAACAGTGGGTGGGGCAATCTTGAATGTGTTACTTGATGTGGAAATTTCCAGCCTGAAAGTGGATGGCACTGTTGCAGTGGGGTTGGAGCCTGAAGAGTAGGGAAGAGAGCTGATAAGAAGGTTCACCTTTTCTCCCTGTTTTTTTGACTGTGGATATAATGTAATTGTTTCAAATTCTTGATGTCCTGATTTCCCCAGGATCACCAACTATAACCTGGAATTGGGAAGGAAAACAGATTTCTCGCATAGGTTGTTTTTATCGGTTTATTTTTTATCAAGGCAACAGAAGCAACACTACGAAGGTGATGTAGTTGTCTTTCAGCAGGTGGACATGACATATCTTTCTACGCAATATGAGTCTAAGTATCAGGTAAACTTTTCATATGACATGGCCTAGGAATTTGTCAGTAAAAAACTTTATTATTATTTTTAATTTACTTTTATAGGTAGTTTGGTTACATGTATGTCTATGCACCACCTGTGTACATACTTAGTGCCTGGAGAGGCCAGAGGAGGGTTCCTGATACACTTGCACTGGAATAACAGAAGATTGTCAGCCACTATGTAGCTGATAGGAATCAAACTCAGGTACTGTGGAAGAACAGTCAGTGTTTTTAACCTCTGGGCATCTCTCTAGCTTTAGAAATATATATTCTTGCTGACAAGCCAGTTAAAATAGCTTTCATTTTGTTGACTTCAGATTTCGGTTATTTATTTACTTATTTTATAAAAGAAGTATATATACAGCTTATGAGTTCAGGAAGTTATACTTCATGATAGCAACTCTTACAACTGATAAACACCTTTAGCCAACCAGCTGGATACAAAATTAACTCAAAGAAATCAGTAGCCCTCCTTTATACAAACAATAAACAGGCTGAGAACATAATTAGGGACACAGCACCCTTTACAATACCCATAAATAGTATAAAATATCTTGGTATAACTCCAACCAAGGAAGTGGAAGATCTGTACCTGAAGAAAGAAATTGAAGAAGATATTGTAAGACGGAAACATCTCCATGCTCATGAATCAGTAGGATTAACATATAAAAATGATCACCTAAATAAAAGCAACCTACAGATTTAATACAATTCCCATCAAAATTACAACACAATTTTTTACAGTTGTTGAAAAAGCAATTCCCCACTTCATATGGAAAAACAAAAGCAAAACAAAACTGTAGAGATCTGCGACGTGCGGTGCCTCAAACATGGCGCTGGTTTCCGGTTTCCGCCTTCCATCCTCCCAAGGGAGAGCGCCCCTTGCAGTAAACAAGTCCTTATTTGGCTATGTCTGCCTGGCCTGCTAGCTTCCACATAGTGACAGCCTATCTACATGACACACTAGGACTGGCCAGTCCTAGCTATTTAAGTGTGGTGCAGGTCGTTCCCCGGGGAGAGAGAGACAGAAGAGATAGAGGTCAGAAGATTGTATCAAGGTTCCTGAGTAAAACTTCTTGAAGAAGATCTCCTGTGGTCATGTCTTCCTTGCTGGTCGAGGTTGGGCGCGGCACAAAACAAAACAAAACAAAACAAAACAAAAACAACAAAACAGTATAACTTAAACAGTCCTGAAAGATTACAAACTTCGGGGTTGGGGATTTAGCTCAGTGGTAGAGTGCCTAGCAAGCGCAAGGCCCTGGGTTCGGTCCCCAGCTCAAAAAAAAAAAAAAAAAAAAAAAAAAAAAAAAAAAAAAAAGAGAGAGAAAAAAAGATTAAAAACTTCATGAGGAATAACAATCCCTGATCTTAAGCTGTATTACACAGTAATAGTAATGAAAATTTCATGGTATTGGTATAGAAAGAGACAGGTTTATCATTGGAATAGAATTGAAGATCCTGAAATAAACTTAGACTCCTAAGAATGCTTGAGTTTTGACAAAGAAGCCAAAACTATACAATGGAAAAAACAAAGTATTTTCAACAAATGTTGCTGATCTCACTGCATGTAGAAGAATGCAAATAGATCTATATTTGACATCCTGCACAAAACTCAAGTCCAAGTGAATCAAAGACCTCAACATAAAACTGGATATGCTAAATCTAGTTCAACAGAAATTGGGGAATAGCCTTGAACACATTGGTACAGGAAACAGCTTCCTAAATAGAACTCCAGTGGCTTCAGGATCTAAGATCAACAGTTAATAAATGAAACCTCATAAAACTGAAAAGCTTCAGTACGGCAAAGGACACAGACATTAGGACAAAACAGCAGCCTACAGATTGGGAAAAGACCTTCGACAACCCTACATCTGACAGAGGACTAGTATCCAAAATATATAAGGAACCTAAGAACTTAGACACCAGAGAATCAAACAATCCAAGGATAAATTGGGTACAGAGCTAAACAAAGTGTTCTGAACAGAATAATCTCTAATGGCCAAGAAGCACTTAAAGAAATGTCCAACATCCTTAGTCATCAGGGAAATGCAAATCAAAATAATCTTGGATTCCTTCTCACATGCATCAGCATTGCTAAGATCAAAATCTCAAGTGACAGCACATGCTGGTAAGGATGTGGAGAAAGAGGAACACCTCTCTCCATTGCTGGTGGAATTGTAAACTTGTACAATCACTCTGGAAACTAATCTGGTGTTTTTTCACAAAAGTAGAAATAGTTCTACCTGAAGACCCAGCTTTATTGCTCTTAGTCATATACCCAAAAGATGATCTACCATACCACAAGGAGATGTGTTTCACTATGTTTACAGTAGCTTTATTTATAATAGCCAGAAACTGGAAACAACCCAGATGTCCTTCACTCAAAGAATTGATACAGAAAATGTGGTTTATTACATAATAGAGTTCTATTTAGCTATTAAAACAAGGATATCATGAATTTTGCAGGCAAATAGATTGAACTAGAGAATATCGTCCTTAGTAAGCTATCCCAGACTCAAAAGGGCATGCACAGTATATACTCATTTATACATGGATGTTAGCTATAAACTACAGGATACCCATGTATAAAGTACACTTCACAGGCCTAAAGAAGTTAAACAATATGAAAGACCCAAGCAAGGATGCTTGATTCTCACTTAGAAGGAGAAATAAAATTTCTTTAGAAGACACATAGAGGGAGACAATTGGGTGTGAGAGTGGATGGGGAGGGAAACTGGAAGGTCAAGA
Source organism: Rattus norvegicus (assembly GCF_021556685.1). Classification (NCBI taxonomy): domain Eukaryota; kingdom Metazoa; phylum Chordata; class Mammalia; order Rodentia; family Muridae; genus Rattus; species Rattus norvegicus. The sequence continues at coordinate 73,031,536 of NC_141539.1, read as the reverse complement.
ACAGGTGTGATGAAAGATAGAAGAGAGGGCCAGGAGAATGAATGGAAATCTGCAGCTGGCAGGGGTGGGGTTCCCAGAGACCTTGAATGGGGAAGTATTCTGTAAGTCAATGTGAGTCTGAGAGGAATGGCAGTGTGGATATGTAACCGAAAGGGGCCATTTCCTGTAGCCAGGCAGTCCAAAAGTAAAACCAAAAACTAGCAGGGCAAACTCTTTTAAGCTCTGCATACCCATATCTAATATGCCAAAGCACTCTAAATGTCCAACTCCTTTCAGCATTGTTGACTGTAACACACGTCCTTTTTCTTGGGCTGATTCTACTCCCTGTTAGCAACTTTCCTTAGCAGGTACCCATGACTGGCATTTCCAACACTTGGGGTCTCCAAGGCAATTCATGCTCTTTACAGCTGCATCCAATGGCATCTCTAGGTCTTCATGCAGGGACACCCAAGGCATGTGCCCAACCTCAGAGGCTTTCTGTAGTCATGCAGGATGCCCTTTCCTTGTATCTTTCACTATAAAGCTAAAACCATGTGGTCAAATGTGCCACGTTCTGTTGTTTGATGAGGATTGTACATGGACTCCTTGTTCAAGTACATTTTTTTTCTTCCTTCCTTCCCTCCCTCCCTCCCTCTCTATTTCTTTCTTTTATTGTTTAAAGAAACATTGTTATTTAAACGTTGTTTAAAGACACTCCAGCACACTCCAGCACCTGGACTGGCATGGAGTCAAAGCTTCAGGAACAGTTGGGTGACCCCAGGGAGCCTCACATGGTGAAGAGGATGAGGAAGGTGACCATCAGACAGAAAAGTCTCATGACCTCAGATAGGGCAAAACCCAGAATGGGATAGGAGGAGAGCTGCTGCTTGAGAGACAGGTTCCTGGCATAGCCAATAATCAAGTTACCAAACACTGTGCCAATGGCAGCCCCTGATCCAGCCACACCAACTGTGGCAGCCCCTGCATCAATAAACTTGGCTGCTGTGTCGCTGATAAAACTGGTCTGAAATTCTTGTCTGGCCACCTGGAGATGTAGGCTGCTGCAGAAAGACGTCTTAGATGGGGCCTCTGGTCTACTCAAGAGGGAGGCAGACACAGGTCTGATTAGACCCCTGGTACAGGAGCGGATCGTAACTGGAGAAATGAGCAGTGCCTTGGTCTGCATATTTCAATCTTGCAGCTTTAGCCCTTGGTCTAAGTACCCAGCCTCAAATAGATTTCAACAGCTTTTTGTTTTCAATGGTTTCCTTCATTGCCTAAGCTTGCCTGTCGTGGAACATTCTCTGTAGACCAGGCTGGCCTTGAACTCAGAGATCCTCCAGCCTCTGCCTTCCCAGTGCTGGGAATAAAATTGTGTGACACCATGACCAGCTCTAAGCTTTTCTTCAACTTCTTTTTACGTTTCTTAAATTCCTTTTCATAAATTGGGAGCTTACCAGGGTGTGATCTTGCTGTGCGGTCACCACTCCCTTTATTTCACTTAGCATAAGACATCTAGTTTAACACTTCCCGATGCTCCTTTTCTCTTCCAACTGTAGATTTTGTATTTTTCCTTGCTTACTTTTCTACTTTCCTATAGATCTAGATAAGACCGGCCACTAACAGCTGCAAAGAACAGTCAATTCTAGTTTATTTTGAAATATCCTCTGTCAAAACTGGTAATCTGTAATTCCTCAATTTAGCTTTAGGCAGAACTTTTAGTCAAGGGCAGAGAGCAACCACATTCTTCACCAAAATATCACAAGAATGGTGGATAGGCCATATGTTAGTATTCTCCTCATGTGGATCAAAAATGTTGATAGGAATACCAATAGTTATTAACCTAGACCCCTGGGAGCACCCAGAGACTAAGCCACCAACCAAAGAACGTACAGTGGCTGACCCTAGGCCCCAAACCCTGTAGATGCTGTATGCCCCAGGGATGGAGAATGGGGAAAGGGAGTATCTTCTCAGAGGCCAAGGGGAGGAGAAGCTGAGGGGAGGAGGGATGGAAAAGAAGAGGTAGGGGGTGAAGAAGTCTGGGAAGGGGGATCAGGAGGGAAGCAACATTTGGGATATAAATAAATAAAATAATTAAAAAATATACTCTCTTCATCTGAAACCTCTTGAGCCAAGCTCTCACAGTTCAATACTCTCATCACTACTGTCTTCTAAGCTTCTACTTTATGTATTAAATTCTGGTTAAAGCATTTAACTGCTTTTATACTTTAAAGTCCCAAAGTCCATATTCCTCCAAACAAAAGCATGGTCCACTCTATCAATACCCCAGTCCCTGGCACCAGCTTCTGTCTTAGAATTGCTATTGCTGTGAAGAAATAGCAAACCCACAGCCACTTTCATACAGAAAAACATTTAATTGGTATGGCTTACAGTTAAGAAGTTAGTCCGTCATTGTCATGGCGGGAAGCATGGTGGCATGCAGACAGACATGGTGCTAGAGAAGGAGCTAAGAGTTCTACATTTTTTGAAGTTGCTTTGATTTTCTCTCCATTTACTCTGATATTGGCTATGGGCTTGCTGCAAACTGCCCTTATCATGTTTAGACATGTTCTTTGTACACCTAATCTCTCTGGGACTTTTATCATGAAGGGGTGTTCTGCATCATGCAGATCTTCATCTGCATGAAGACCTTGCTGCATCTACAGAAAAGGTCACGTAGGTTTTGTCTTTCAGTTTGTTTATGGGGTGGATTCTATTTATCGACTTACATAGGTTGAGCCATGGCTGCCTCTCTGGGATGAAGCCTACCCGATTACAGTTCATGACCTTTTGTTTGTAAGCACTTTATGGAGAAATTTTGCATCTGTTTTCTTAAGGGAAATTGGTCTGTAACTCTTTCTTTGTTGGGTCTTTTTCTGGTTTTTGTATTGGGGTAACTGTGGCTTCTTAAAAAGAATTGGATAATGTTCTTTTTTTGTATTGATTATTTTGTTTATTTATATTCCAAATGTTGCCTTCCTCCTAGTCCCCCCCCCCCCCGCAAGAGTTGTTCCCCCTCCTCCCTCCCCTTTACCTCTGAGAGGGTGCTTCCCTGGGGTTTCCCCCTATCCAGGATTAGGTGCATTCTTTTCCACTGAGGCCAGACAAGACAGACCTCTGCTAAGTATGTGTTGGGGTCAAGTCCTTTCTGTTTCTATTTTGTAGAATAATTTTAGTTCTTTGACACTCTGGTAAAATTCTACAAAAAAACCATCTGGCCCTGGGACTCCTTTGGTTGGGAGACTTTTAAGGACTACTTCTATTTCAGTAGGGGTTACAGTTCTGTTTAAATTGCTCATCTTATCATGGTTTAATTTTGGTAAGTGGTACCTATTGAGAAAATTATCCATCTCTTTTATATTTTCCAACTCTTCAGAACACGGAAGTATGTACTTAAAATTCTCTGTTTCCTTGGCATCTGTTGTTATGTCCCCGCTTTCATTTCTGATTCTGTTAATTAGGATATTTCTTCATCTTTTAGTTAATCTGGATAAGGGTTTGCCAACCTTAGTAATTTTTCCAAAGAACCAATAACTGGTTTCATTAATTCTTTGCATTGTTTTTTTGCTTCTGTTTTATTATTTGTTTAAATTATCACATATTCAATATAATATATTAGAATATTGAATAAATATAACATATTTATTCTATTCTATTGATTTCAGGCCTGAGTTTGGTTATTTCTTCCCATCTACTCTTCTGGGGTGTAATTTTTATTTTTCTAGAGTTTCCAGATGTATGCAGTTACTTTGCCATCTTTAGGTCATCAGTTAAGTTGTGAGGATGACAGTTCTGCAGTTGGTTTTCTAAGTGGGCACTTAGTGCTGTATGAACTTGGCCTTAGAACCTCCTTCTTTGTGTCTCAGAAGTTTGGAAATGTAGAGTATTCATTTTCATTCAACTCTAGAAACTTTAATATTTTTCTTATTTGCTTTTTCACAATGTTTTTTCCCTCATTAGTGATATTTTCAGTTTTCATGAGTTTTTAAGGTGTCCGTTGTTTCTGTTTATCGTTATCCAGCTTTAATCCACAGTCTTCAGATAGAATGCAGAATGTTATTTGGATTTTCTTGTATCTGTTGGGACTTGCTTGGTGTCTAGGTATGTTTTCAGTTTTGGAGAATATTCCATGATGTGTTGAGAAGCATGTATATTTTTTTGTGTTTGAGTGAAATGTTCTTTAAAGGTCTGTTAGGTACACGTGGTTTATAATATCTGTTAGTTTTAGTAACTGTTTAGATTTTGTCTAGATGATCTACCCACTGGTGAGAGTGTGGTATTATATCTCCCAATATCAATGTGCAAGAGGGTCATGTGATCTAAACTGCAGTTATCTGTCTTTCATGAGCTCAGTTACTCTTCTATTTGGTGCATTCATGTAAAAATTGTAATGTTCATTTAATGGAGTTTCCCTTATATGATATAATGTCCTTCCTTACCTCTTCTTATTAGTTTTAGTTTGAAGTCTGCTTTCTTGAATATTAAAATTGTTACAACAACATGCTTCTGAGGTTCATTTACTTGGAATTTCCTTCTCCATCTCTGATAATGAGGCAATATATAGTTTTGATGTCAAGATGTGTCTTTTGGGTGCAGCAGAAGAATGGGTTCCTTTTTTTTTGCATTCATTTTGTTATTATGTCTTCTAACTGGAAAGTTACCAGTAAGATTGTTCATCCATGTCTAGATGCTCTTGTATACTTTATCTGCTGTCTCTTGCTCATTGTCCCTTCATTGATCATCAGTCTCCTTCTCTAGTTTTATTTTTAAGACTTTTCTGGGCAGGGGACCTGGTAGATGGCTCAGCTGCTAAGTGCTCTTTTAGAAGTTCTGAGTTCAATTCCCAGCAAGCCCATGGTGGCTCACAACCATCTGTATTGGAATCTGATGCCCTCTTCTGGTGAGTCTGAAGACAGCTACAGTGTACTCATATACAGAAAATAATTAAATAATTCTTCAAAAAAAAAAAAGTGGGAGGGCCCATAAACTTCCCTCTTCCCTCCCAAAAATAAGACTTTTCTTGGGGGAGAAATACTGACCTTTTGCCACGTATTTTATAGTGTTCTGTTTTTAATTTGATGCGAATATTTTTCTATAGCTAAATACAAAATTAGATATAGTCAGATGTTATGAATACACAAAGGTTAAAATCGAAGTGCTTGAGACATTGTGGTTAACAAGATCAAGCTTTCAGATTCTGCTCTTTGCTTTTGAACCTGTTCTGTTCCTTCCAGCTTGTCAGTATTGCATACATTACCAATCATCAGCACATGAGTGTGTCCTCTTGGTTAAAGGAGGGGTTTTTACACTTCGAACAGATGAGTGATAAAACTGATGCTTAGAATACCAAATGCATGGTAAGCCTGAAGTATTTAGCATTTCAATTGCTTATGATGTTCAAGTGTAGGAGTTTAAAAGATTGTTTTGTTTGGAGACAAAGACTCAATTTTTATATCCCTGACTGGCTTGTAACACACTTATGTGGCTCAGGGTCATCTCAAACTGATGGTGACCTCCTCTTCAGTCTTGTGAGTTCTGGGATTACAAGTACATACCATTGTTGTCCCCTATTCTTCATCTTTAAAACCTATACATCTAGAACTAAGATTAAGTTATCCAGTAACTTTATTACATCTACTCTTATTATTATTATCATTATCATTATTATTGTCCGTGTATCTTTGTGTGGTTTGTGGATCCATGGTGTGCATGGTGTCAGAAGTCAAATTAAGAAAGTCAGTTCTGCACCCTTAATAGAAGGGGAGGGGAGGAGGTTAGGGGGCTGATGGACAGGAAACTGGTAAAGGGAATAACATTTGAAATATAAATAAGAGATACCTGATTTAAAAAGTGGGAAAAATAAAAAAGAAAATGAAATATTTTAAAATTATATATATACAAAAAGTTAGTTCTGTCCTTTCAGCCATTGGACATGAAATCTTGTACCAAACTCGTATCTTCAGGTTTAGCAGGCAACATGTTTATCTGCTGCTGCACTTCTTTTTTCCCTTACATTATTATTATTATTATTATTATTATTATTATTATTATTATTATTATTTTGAAGCAGACTCTATGTCTTCCAAGCTAGTCTCAACTTTTTTGGGTAACCCAGAGTAACCTCACATTCAAAATTCTACTAGCTTAGCCTCCTGTAAACAGAAGATATCTAGTTTTATAAGCTAAATGAATGATTGATTATTCTGGAAGAAATATGAATATTTTATTAATATAGTCAAATTTTGCTTAGTGATTCAACAAATATTTACTAAGCTTCTACTCCAAACTTAGTATTTATTAAGACAGATGATAATTTTTGTTCTTGTGGGGTATACATTCTGTATGAATGGAGACAATAAACAAAATAAATTAGTGTCATGGAAAATCCAATGGAAGTGGATAAAAGGAGGGGAAATTTCAAAGTCATTGTTTATAATTTTTCCTTGTTCTGTTAATGTTACAGTGATGTCAAGAGAAGGGAGTTTATCTGTGTTCTTCTGCAGGTCAATAGGATTGAATTTTGCACACTTCACTTCATGAGCAGGTATGACCAACCTGTGGTCTGTGGATTTCATGTGTCAGACGATTATTATGAATGTAGCCCAACAGAAAATTGTCAGCTTACTTAAGAAATTTTGAGGTCTGGTAAGATTGATCAGAGGGTAAGGTGCTCATTGCCTACCTATGCAAGCCTGTTGGCCTGGATTCATTTCTCAAATCTCACTTTAAGATACGGTAGAAGGAGAATACTAACTCCACAAGTTGTCCTCTGACTTTTGTGTCACTTCTGTACTTGTGCCACAGCACACACACATTATACATATGGATACACAATAACAACTACATATAAAATGTCAAAGAACATTGAATTAAAAAATCCAATGCATCATTCTCAAACATGAGATTTGTACATGGCAACCTCATGTTACAATGTAAAAATGTTAGATACATCTACATGGGCTTCTGTGTCTGGGGCAGGATCATTTATTATAATAACCAAGGTATCTTTTTTGTAGAGGGCCGCAATAACATTCGCCACCACTAGATGGCGCTGGCTTCCACTGCGCCCCACGTGGAAGGCCAGGAAAGCCTCCGCCATTACAAGATGGCACCAGCCTTCGCCGCGCCAGCCGGCCCTCTTTCAGGAAGTTAACTGTGCGCATGTGCAAGAGTGCCGTCGTGCCAGGTCTTTGCCCACTCCGGGGCGTGCCTTATGAGATCATGGGTAAACAACAAATCAGGTGTGGATGGGCCGCACTAGGGGTTTATAAGCGCGCCATGTTGGCGCGGCGGGGCTTCCTCTTCTAAGAGTAAAATACAGTTTGGTCATAGCAAGGATTTCTAATGTCCACGTGCTTCTTGCTGGCGGAAAGTCGCGCGGGACACTTTTTTCATGGACCCAAAGTCAACTGCATATTACTATATCCAATAGTAACATGATTAAAAACAATCAAGGCAAAGAATCACATGGCATGTGTACTTATGGAGAGAAAAGTCATAATGGCTTCTTTTGAATCTTGTTTATCATAGAAAAGCTGGTATTTGAGCAACACATGCAGAAATTTAGAGATTGACCAATGAGTAATGGGCAAGGACAGTCCAGGGAGAATAACTACTTCTTTTTTGCAAAGGCCATGAGAATTAATTATTTTAGCATGTTTAAACAACCCCAAAATTAAGGAGCACTTATTGAATTGCTGAGCAGAATCCTGAAAAGAATAGAAGAGGAAGACAGAGATAGTGGCTGACATCCAGGTAGGTATAAGGCATTCTGCTGCTACTAAGAACAACATTTGTAAATTTAGAAAGTTGTGGAAAATCTAATAGCCTTAATTTTCTCAGTGTGCCATGGAATAAAGTCAGATGTGGCTAAACATGATGGAAGTGCCTGAAATTGAAACAGAAGAATTTGGTGTGGGGTGTCCATGTCGGGGAGCAATGGTCTTGGCATGATAGCATAATATCCAGGCGGCGCTACAAATCAATTTATAAGAACATGACTTCATTGAGATGTAGTTGCGTATTGTTTTGTTTTGTAGGCAAAATTCTGAACTAGCAAGAAATAGAACTATGTGTTACATTGTTGTAGTTCAGCCAACTGCACATGAAGTAAGAGTGGTGAGGAAATTCAGGGTATAAAAAGGAATAATGACATAATTAGCCTTAGCATTTAATATGGTTGGGAAGAAAAAGGTGGAAGAGGGGGAGGAAGAGGGGAAAATGAAGACGTACGTTGTGGGAATATACTCCAGGCACTATAGTGGATTCTCAGAAGTAATTTGATACAAGCCTGCCTTTAAAGTTGGAATTCTGCTTACTCTAAGAATGTTCTGTGTAAATGCTTAGTGAGTGATTCCAATACCTCCTTCTTAAGGGCCACAGGAATTTCAGTACCTGAGCCCATGTTCTTAACCAATTCCAGATGGCTATTATTTTTACCTGTGACTAAGTCAGCAATTTGTAAATTTCCTGGGATTCCCATGTGTTATGTATGGTCTAGCTATAAGACAGCTAATGATTTTTTGTTAATAACTATATTGTGCTGAGTCCACTGTGGTAAGAACTTTGAATAAGTAATTTTTAACATTTGGTACAGACAGAAGATTCTTATGATTCCTATCATCTAGAAAAGGGCAAGAAGAAAAAATGCTTTCTAATTTATAGGTGGAATGCTTTTTTACATCAAGATATCCACAAATAGGCAAGAAAAGCCTGTTTGTAGCTCTCATATTACAAATTATTTCACTACAAAACTTTTTTCATCCTTTATCCTACACATGAGAAAATTGAAGCTATGTAACTGAACAATTTGTGCAAGATTGTGTAGCTGTAGATAGCCAGGGAAGGTCTCATATCTAGTTCTAAATCCAGCAGAGAAAGGGGGATGGAGTTTCAGTCTTTCAGATTTAGATGGTGTCTTAGTTAGGGTTTCCATTGCTCTGAAAAGACACCATGATAAAGGCAACTCTTATAAAGGACACTTAACTGGGGCTAGCTTACAGGTTCAGAGGTTCAGTCCATTATAACCATGGAAACATGTAGTGTGCAAGAAGGCAGACATAGCACTAAAGGAGCTAAGAGTTCTGTATCTTGTTCTAAAGATAAACAGGAGAAAACTGACTCCCATGTGTCTAGGAGGAGGGTCTCAAAGCCCAACTCCACAGTCACACACTTCCTCCATAGGCATCCCCAGTACCAGTAGTTGAAGAAGCTGTTATTTATTGAATGTATTTTTTTCTGGCAACTTTGTGATGAGTTAGGTGGATATAGTTATCTGGATTTATTTGTGGGTTTTCCCACTCTGTTAGATTTGTTCATGTGTTCTTTTTGTGTTAGTGCTGTTTTGTTTGCTGTTTTTGTTTTTGTTGCTGTCATCATTGTTTGTTTGTTTCATTGTAACATCTGTAGTAAGGGACAGTGATAGTCTTACCTTTCAGGTTTACTCACTTACTCCTCATCGACTATGAACTCCACAGACCAAAAGGAGTCCTATTCATATGCAAAGGCAAAGAGTCTTTATTCAAGTCCCAACTCATACCCTCCAACCTCACCAGCACAGTGAAAGCTTGGAAGGTCATGAGCTGGTACCAGCCTTGCTTATTTATCATGGTTGCTGTAGCAGGATGAGGGACTTTTCAACTTGGCATCTACATGATTGGTTGACATTTGGCTGGCACAATTCTATTGGCTTGTATGAACAATGGTTGCTAGCTTAATCAATCTACTTTAAGACAGTAGGTATTTTCCCCTTAAGAATTAATTGGTTGTTGCTAGGGGTGGATTGGTCATTTCCTCAGGAGAATTGTGATTGTTGCCAGGCTAGCATGGTTCTTGGAACAAGGTTTTTTTTTTTTTTTCAATAGCTTACTTGTTCAGAGTGCAAGTTAATTATAAAATGGTATGGAATCAAAATAGAGTTTGTTATGTTAAGCTGTGTTCTTCATGAACATCTTTCTCTTTTGGAGGACCCATTACTTGTATGTGTCCTTTATGAAAGAAGTCTTTTATACAATACTTTTACTACACCTTTTATTTATATTTAGATATGTTACCACCTACCATTGTGTAATACATGTTAATCAGCTGTACAAGGTTACAGCCTAGGAGAAATAAGCAGTACTGTACAGCTTAGGTGTATAATAGGACACAGCATCTGGATTGATGTAACTATACCTACCACAAGATGAAACAGTTTCATGATGCATGTCTCAGAATACATTCTCATCATTAAATGATGATTCATGACTGTATGCTCTTTTGAAGAGTTCTAAGATATATAACTGTGACTAAGTGAAACAAATGTTTCCAAAAGATATATTGGATGGTTAGGTTCAAACAAATTCTAATGTTTTCCCAAGTGATTCAAATAGATCATTTAAAACCCATTGGCACTGCAGTCCCTCTTCCAAATTCAGCTTTGAATTAGAAGCTTTTATTATCTGTTAGTACTTGCGTAATTCCTTCCTTGGTACTGGCAGAAGGTTCCTGTAGATTTCACTTGAGGGGTCTATACATTCTCTGTTCACTTGTCTTCTGTGAGCCCTTTCTTATGACAGACTTTAGAAATTGATTTTGATACAACTCACCACAAACTTAACTGACTTACAAAAGTTTCTCCTGATTTAGATCTAAGAGTGTATGTTTGTTTCTGTAGCTGAAATGTCGGAGACAAGCATATAATAAAACTACCTGGAATATCAGAAGGCCCCAATATTATGTTCCATTTTATTACTCGACAATTACCTGACAGTGAGCTTCATTTTTTAACATCTTTGTGTATATCTTCTAGTTAAAATTCAGGCTCAGTTGAACATGATGCTAGGCACTTGTGACTCTAGTTAGCATGGAGTCTGTGGTAGAAGGGTCCCTGGAGCTGAAGAATTGGCAGTCAGTCTCAGCAGCATAATGAGAACCTAGCTTAACACCACCACATTTGAGATATCTTCCAGTCTAACTCAAATTTATTCTCAAGAGCAAAGCAGACATAAGTGATGGAAGTTTAGTTTTAGTTCTAAATTTGGTTTGTGTTGGGCCTTGTAAAATCATTTGACAGATGAGAATGTTCATTGTCATTGACTCTTTATTTTGATATTAATTTCTCATGTACTCTTCAAGTATGCTGCCATGTGTGGTTATGTTATTCCTTAAGTATTCAAAATAAAATTTACCAGGTAACCTCTTTTACTTAAAAGATTATATTTGCTAGATAAAGTATCTAATGCTTTTTTCATGCATTTTAGAGCAAATGAGTGCTTTTCGATTCTTTCATTAGGCTCTTTGATAAGCAGGAAAGGCACAGTTGTACTACAGTTGCTGTATGTTTGCTTTACTGAATTTTCACTTCATCAGTTATTGTTAGATGAATTAGTCAAAAGTTTCATATCTAAAAGGAAACTTAATTGTGTTTGTCATATTAGTACTTTTTTAAAAAGAATGTTGACATTCAATGTATTTAGCCGAAACTCAGCTATCTATCTCCTGTTACTTTGCCTGTCAACATGGATAATCTCAAATCAACAATGCCCTTTACATTTTAAATATTTTAGATCTCTTTTATGGCTAATCCTGGTTGTGAACTTGACTACATCTGAAATCTAGTAAAAGTCAAGGAGCAGGGCCTGCCTGTAAAGGATTATTGTGATTACATCATTTGAGGTAGGAAGATCCAATCCTTCAAGGGGCATCCCACATAAAAAGATATTGAAGGAAGAAGCTTTTGCCTTTTGTCTGCTTGTTCTTATTTTTACTAGTGGATTCATCTATCCTGTTGTTGATCTATTCCTTCACTGCTGTTAGAACTATGTCTTCAGCATTCCAATGTAGACTGAAGATCGGTGGCTCTCTAGAATTTCCCTGGAACCACAGACCAGATTAAGAGTACTGAAACATCTACAGAATTGTTGAAGAATCTGGACCACAGCCTGTAAGTCACTTTAATTAATTGTGTGTGTTTGTGTGTGTGTGTGTGTGTGTGTGTGTGTCTTTTCATTATAGAGAACACTGACTAATACATGTCATCAATGTTTTTACCCTTTATTATTTCAATTAATCAATTTTGTCCTTTATCTTTTACTCATCAATGTAGACTAAATTATAATTGCAACATTTCTATGAAATAATACTTTGAAGGCTTTTAGTAACATCCTGTGACTTAGTGAAGGATATTAACATTTTGGAGCAGGCTGTTGATTTAAAACCAGTTAGTATTCAAATCAATTTAAATTTTTGTTTAAATTATAGTTGTGAGAAATTTTGAATACTTCAATGCATTTACTTATATTTCCCTAAAGGGTGTGGTAAATTGTGGTTGTTTAAAATCTACCCAGCTTTGGGTTACCTCTACCTTATTGTGCTATTATTACATATCTAAAATATACAGTGAAGTAACAAAGGAATTAGGTATTTTAGACATGTCTGCATTACATTCCATAGATTAGTCAGTGTGGTTAATGTTTGCCACAAAAATAACTGGGAGTTATACATTAAAAAAGACCTTTATGATTCCTTATAAATTTCACATCATGTTCTCCATTCCCTCTCATGTCCCCATTCCTTTGTATCTGCCCTCTGCCCTTGCGACATTCCTGGCAAAAGGAAATACAGAATACAAATGAAAAAAATCTCATCCTAGAAGATTCAGCATGTCACGGTGTGTCACGAAGTATACCCCTTTGTCCATACATTGTTTTTTATTCAAGAGATTCTTTACTAGATGCTATTTTAGGAAGATGCCCAGGTTCTATCCCAGGAATGTGGATATCCTCTCTCTATAGATCACAGTGAGTGAGGTGTTTCTTCAGAAGAGCCTAAAGTACTGGGGCCACTGAGTCCCAGGGTCAGAAGCAGAACTAGAAGGCCCCAGACACGCATGTGCTGCTTTCATGCTTCCATGCTGGGCAGCAGCAGGGAGGAGAGACCCATGATGTGCCAGGAATCTCCACCACATACCTTAGAGTTTTGATGGACAGGCATTCAATACCTATTTATGCCATGAGGCCAATCATCATTGGCAGCGTTACAGGGTTAGAGGGCTAAGCCTGGAAGAAGAACAGAGGCTGGCTCCTGCATAGTGGTACCTCTGGCCTGAAGATAGTTCCACTGAGCATGTGCAACATTGCTGTGGACCAAACCCACAGCTTGATAGGGGACACCTGCCAGGACCACAGTCTGGAGGCATTCTTTGCTGCCCTGCTCTCCTCGGACCACAGAGCTGTGGTAGGTGGTGATACTGAGGCCAGCCTCTTCACTAGAAGTGTAGCATTCACCAAGTCTGCCTGTCTTGACAATTCTGTAAGAAGTTTGATAAAGACTTCAGGGTTCAGTCAGGCCCCACCATTCTTCAGAGACGTTTCTTGTGTGACCCAGTTTAGGCAAGCATCTGTGTGTCCAATGCTTCAGTCAGAGCAGTCCAAGGCTTGGTGTGTGGAGAGAAGGCACTAGTAAAGGCCTGGGTGTTTACAACATCTGTTAGAGATTTCCCCTTCACTATATCCACAAACTGGACATTGATTTCCTTCCCACAGTAGCTCTGGGCCTTCTTGGTGCTGGCACCAAGGTTGGGACAATGTGATGGTCCATTAAGGCTATGGTCCATGATGACTATTTTGTGATCACATCCATTCTGGCACCAGTACACTGAACAGACTGCAAGGCACAGAGCAGGGCACTTTCATCCAAAGTTCCTCTTGTGCCCTATTGAAGGGCCCTATTTAAATTGCAAACCCCATTTTACTTTTAGACTCCATTTTATGTTAACTTGCCCCTAGACTGAACTCAGTTACTGAAAAAAATCTCAACTTGTTCCTGGAACTGAGACATCCCTAGCAACAGCCACTCCATTCCTAGTGACAGCCAATTACTCTTATAAGGAAAGCACCTAATGTTCCAGATGTCCTTAAAATAGATTGCTTAAGCAAGAAACCAATGTTCACACCAAGCTGAAATCATCACTAGCCAATAGAAATGTGCCAAGCAGCAATTTTAAATGTCAACCAATCATATAGCCGCTAAGATGGAAAGCCTCTTACCCCACAGTAACTGATAAAAAGACAAGGCTTCACCAGCTCAGGACCTTCCACACCCATCCCCTGTATTGGAGGGGTTAGAGGGTCCAAGTGTGAGCTTGAATTTTGCATATAAGTTGGATTCCCAGTAAATTTTGGTGGTCTGTGGGAACCTTGAGATCTGCGCATGACAAGCACAGTTCACTAGCACCATTCAGCAAGCCTGTGATAGAGGCAGAACAGGACTGTGGACAGTGATGAAATCACAGAGAGATATTTCTCTCTCTCTCTCTCTCTCTCTCTCTCTCTCTCTCTGTCTGTCTGTATCTCTTTCTTCTCTGACTTCTTTATTTACTTGATATTTTTAATGTGCATTTCAAATATTATTCCCTTTCCTGGTTTCCTTTCCATAAGCCCTCTATCCTATCCCCCTCCCTCTTCTTCTATAAGGGTGTTCCCTGGTCTTCCTGCCTCCCTGACCTGACATTCTCCTACACTGAGGCGTTCAGCCATGGCAGGTCTAAGGCTTCTCCTCCCATTGGTGTCCAACAAGGCCATCTTCTGCTACATATGCATCTGGAGCCATGGGTCAGTCCATGTGTACTCTTTGGGTGGTGGTTTAGACCCTGGGAGCTCTGGTTGATTGGTATTGTTGTTCTTATGCAGTTGCAAGCCCCATCAGCTCCTTCAATCTTTTCTCTAACTCCTCCAACTGGGAATGTATTTGTCACACTCTGGCAGAGCCTCTCAGGAGACAGCTATATCAGGCTCTTGTCAGCATGCACTTCTTAGCTTCATCAATATTGTCTAGTTTTGGTGGATATATATATATATATATATATACATAGGCTGGATGCCCAGGTGGGGCAGGCTCTAAATGGCCATTCCTTTAGTCTCTGCTCCAAACTTTTTCATCATATCTCCTCCTATGAATATTTTTGTTCCCCCTTTTAAGAAGGACTGAAGAAGCATCCACACTTTGGTCTTCCTTCTTCATGAGCTTTATGTGGTTTGTGGATTGTATCTTGAGTAATTTGAGCTTTGGGGCTAATATTCACTAATCAGTGAGTGCATATCATGTGTGTATTTTTGTGATTGGGTTACCTCACTCAGGATGATATTTTTTACTTTCATCCCTTTGCCTATAAACTTCATGATTCATTGTTTTTGATAGCTGAGTAGTACTCCATTGTGTAGATGTACCACATTTTCTGTATCCATTCCTCTGTTGAAGGGCATCTGGGTTCTTTCCAGTTTCTTTCTAGTTAAAGGCTGCTAGGAATATAGTGGAGCATGTGTCATTGTTGTATGTTGGAGCATCTTTTGGGTATATGCCCAGGAGTGGTATAGCTGTGTCTTCAGGTAGTGGAATGTCCAATTTTCTGTGCAACCTCCAGACTGATTTCCAGAGATCAGGAAATTGTACCAGGTTGCAATCCCACCAACAATGGAGGAGTGTTCCTCTTTCTCCACATCCTTGCCAGCATCTGTTATCACCTGAGTTTTTGATCTTAGCCATTCTGATTGGTATGAGGTGAAATCTCAGGGTTGTTTTGATTTGCATTTCCCTGATGACTAAGGATGTCGAACATTTCTTTAGTTGCTTTTAGCTGATATTCCTCAGCTGAGAGTTCTTTGTTTGGCTTTGTACCCCACATTTTAATAGGGTTATTTGGCTCTCTTGAGTCTAACTTCTTGACTTCTTTGTATATTTTGGATATTAGCCCTCTATCAGAAACAAGATTGGTAAAGATCTTTTCTCAATCTGTTGCTATCATTTTGTTCTAATGACAGGGTCCTTTGCCTTACAGAAGCTTTGTAGTTTTATGAGGTCCCATTTGTTGATTCTTGATCTTAAAGCATAAGCCGTTGATGTTTTGTTCAGGAAATTTTCCCCAGTACCCATGTGTTTGACAGTCTTCTCCACTTTTTCTTCTATTAGTTTGAACGTATCTGGTTTTATGTGTAGGTCCTCAATCCACTTGAACTTAAGTTTGTATAGGGCAATAACAGTGGGTCAATTTGCATTCTTCTCCCTGCTGACCCCTAGTTGAACCAGCACCATTTCTTGAACATACTGTCTTTTTTCCATAGGACAGTTTTAGCTCCTTTTTCAAAGATCAAATGACCATAGGTGTGTGGGTTCATTTCTGGGTCTTCAATTCTATTCCATCGATCTACCTGCCTGTCTCTGTACCAATACCATACAGATTTTTATCACTATTGCTCTGTAATACAGCCTTAGGTCAGGGAGGGTGACTGACCCAGAAGTTCTTTTATTGTTGAGGATAGTTTTCACTACCCAGGATTTTTTGTTATTTCAAATGAATTTGCAAATTGCTCTTTCTATCTCTGAAATTTCTATCTCAATTTCTGAAGAATTGAGTTGGAATTTTGATGGGGATTGCACTGAATCTGTAGATTGCTTTTGGCAAAATGGCCTTTTTACTCTATTAATCCTGCCAGTCCAAGAGCATGGCAGGTCTTTCCATCTTCTGAGATCTTCAATTTCTTTCTTCAGAGACTTGAAGTTCTTGTCATATAGATCTTTCACTTGCTTGGTTAGAGTCACACCTAGGTATTTTATGTCATTTGTGACTATTTTGAAGGGTGTCATTTCCCTAATTTCTTTCTCAGCCTGTTTATCCTTTGAGTAGAGAAATGCTACTGATTTGTGTGAGTTAATTTTATACCCAGACATTTTGCTCAAGTTGTTTATCAGGTTTAGTAGTTTTCTGGTGGAAATTTGGGGTCACTTAAGTATGTTATCATATCTGTAAATAGTGATATTTTGACTTCTTCCTTTCCAATTTGTACCCTTTGACCTCCTTTTTTTTTCTGATTGCTCTGATTAGGACTTCGAGTACTATACTGGATAAGTAAGGAGAGAGTGGGTAGCCATGTTTAGTCCCTGTATTTAGTGGGATTGTTTCAAGCTTTTTCCATTTAGTTTGGTATCGGCTACTGGTTTGCTGTATATTGCTTTTAGTATGTTTAGGGGTGGGCCTTGAGTACCTGATCCAAGACTTTTAACAAGAAGGGGTGTTGAATTTTTTCCAAATGCTTTTTCAGCATCTATTGTGATGGTCATATGGTTTTCTTCTTTGAGTTTGTTTACATAGTGGTTTAAGTTGAAATATTTCCATATATTGTACCATCCCTGCATCAAGTAGGATGAAGCCTACTTGATCATGATGGATTGCTTTTTTGATGTGTTTGCAAGAATTTTATTGAGTATTTTAGCATCGGTATTCATAAGGGAAATTGGTCTCAAATTCTCTTTCTTTGTTGGGTGTTTTTGTGGTTTAGGTATAAGTGTAACTGTGGCTTCATAGAACAAATTGGGTAGTGTTCCTCCTATTTCTATCTTGTGGATTAGTTTGGACAGTAATAGTACTATGTCTTTTATGAAGGTCTGATAGAATTCTGCACTAAACCAATTTGGGAATTTTTTTCATTGGTAGATTTTAATAACTGCTTTTATTTCTTTAAGATTAAAGGGATTGTTTAGATGGTTTATCTGATTCTAATTTAACATTGGTACCTGGTATCTGTCTAGAAAATTGTCCATTTCCTCCAGATTTTCCAGTTTTGTTGAATATAGGTTTTTGTAATAGGATCTGATGATATTTTGAATTTCTTCAGATTCTGTTGTTATGTCTCTCTTTTCATTTCTGATTTTGTTAATTTGGCTGTACTCTCTGTGTCCTCTGGTTAGCCTGGCTAAGGGTTTATCTATCTTGTTCATTTTCTCAATGAACCAGCTCCTGGTTTTGTTGATTCTTTTTATAGGTCTTTTTGTTTCTACTTGGTTTGATTATTTCCTGCCTTCTACTCCTCTTGGGAGTATTTCTTCTTTTTGTTCTAGAGCCTTTAGGTGTACTGTCAAGCTGCTAATGTATGCTCTCCCCATCTATTATCTTTTGTAGGGCTGGATTTGTTGAAAGATATTGTGTAAATTTAGTTTTATCATGGAATATCTTGGTTTCTCCAGCTATGCTGATTGAGAATTTTGCTGGATATAGCAGCCTGGACTGGCATTTGTGTTCTCTTAGGGTCTGTATGACATCTATCCAGAATCTTCTGGCTTTCATAGTCTCTGGTGAGAAGTCTGGTGTTATTTTGATAGATCTGCCTGTATATATTACTTGACCATTTTCCCTTACTACTTTTAATATTCTTTCTTTGTTTTGTGCATTTGGTGTTTTGACTCTCATTGGATGAGGAGGAGTTTCCTTTTTGGTTAAATCTATTTGGAGTTCTTTAGGCTTCTTGTATGTTTATGGACATCTGCTTCTTTAGGTTAGGGAAGTTTTCTTTTATAACTTTGTTGAAGAAATTTACTGGCCCTTTAAGTTGGGTGTCTTTGCTCTCTTCTATACCTATTTTCCTTAGGTTTGATCTTCTAATCGTGTCTGGGATATTCTGGATCTTAGGGTTAGGAGATTTTTGTGTTTCACATTTTCTTTGATGGTTGTCTCCATGTTTTCTATGGTATCTTCTGTCCCTGAGATTCTCTTTTCTATGTCTTGTATTGTTCATGATGATAGTGTCTATGAGTCCTAATTTGTTTTCTAGGTTTTTATCTCAAGTGTTGTCTCTCTTTGTGATTTCTTTATTATTTCTATTTCCATTTTTCAACCCTGGATGGTTTTGTTCAATTTCTTCACCTGTTTGGTTGTGTTTTCCTATAATACTTTAAGGGATTTCTGTGTTTTCTCTTTAAGGGCTTCTACTTGTTTACCTATGTTGTCCTGTATTTCATTACGGGAGTTATTTATGTCCTTCTTAAACTCATCTATCATCATTATGGGGTCTGATTTTTAAATCCAAATCTTGTTTTTCCAGTGTGTTGGGCTGTCCAATATTTGCCTTGGTAGGAAAACTGGGCTCTGATGATACCAAGTAGTCTTGGTTTCTGTTGCTTTTGTTCCTGTGCTTGCCTCTTGCCATCAGGTTGTTTCTAGTTTTATTTGGTCTTGCTGTCCCTAACAGTAGCTTGACGCTTCTGTAAGCCTGTGTGTCAGCACTCCGGTAGACCTGTTTTCTCCCAGTGGGATCTGGGTACAGGGAGCCGGGGGACCAAGTCAGCTAGAGGTGCAGGCAGAAACCACAAGTGTCATGTCCCAAACTGCTTCTGGGTTTGTGCATTCTGAGGCCTCAAAGGGGGTTGCTTCGAGCTGAAGAGTTAGTTTTACCTTTGCTCTCAGGTGTGTCAGTGTTCCTTGCAACTGACTTTCAGCTCTGGGTGGAAGCAGAAACTATGTTTCCTGCCCCTGACTGCTCCTAGATTCCTGTGCCCAGAGTACGCTAGCTAGGTTTCTTTTGGGCCAGGAATGTGAGCAGAAGTGGCAGTCTCCCCTAAACTCTCAAGATTGTCTGCACTTCTTAGATTTCAGATCTCACTCCCATAGGAATTGGATACAGAGAGCTGTGGGACAGTGTCAGCTCTGGGTGCAGGCAGAAACCATAAGTGTCTTGTCCCAGACTGCTCCTCTGTTTGTGTGTCCTGAAGCTACCAGGTCAGTTGCTGGGAGCAGAAGAGTTGGTCTTCCCTCTGCTGTCAGGGGTGTCAGCACTCCTGGTGCTGGCTTTCAGCCCCGTGTGCAGGCAGAAACCGGAAGGTTTCTGCTCCTGACTGCTCCTAGGTTACTGTATCCAGAGGGCACAGAGGGCACTAGGCAGTTTCCTCTATGGCCAGGAATGTGAGCAGAAGTAGTTGTCTCCTCTGAGCTCAGGATTATCTGTACTTCTGAGCGTTCAGCTCTCTCCCAAACAGGATTTGGGTACAGAGAGCTGTGGGTCCGGTTCAGCTCCAGGCGCAGGGAGAAACTGGAAGGCTAATTAATGACTTTTATTCATAAATCTTTTTTTTTACAGTCCAGTGGTTAACCCTTCCCCAGTCCATCCTTTGATTGTTCCTCATCTCATACTTCCTCATCATTCTTAATTTCATCTCTCCTGATTTTCCCACTCTTTATATCTGTATTCCATTTTGTCATTATTTTGTCTTTTACTTTTCTATCAGAGCAAAATAACTGTCGAAGGAAGAAAGGGCAATATATATATATATATATATATATTATAATATCAAATTTATTTTGATCGTGATGTATGTATGTATGGTATGTATGTGTTTGTGTATGTGTGTGTGTCTTATGTGTGCATGTATTTTTATATGTTTGGCCTAGAGTAAAATTATTCCTTGCAAACGAAAAGGCATCGATATATTTTCTGGTCATTCAAAATTTTGTGGAGAAGAGACTACAGTCTGCCTGCATTTTTGACTCCAGAGGAAAACACCTAATGCCCTGGTGCATGGGGGGCCCTGGGAAAAGGCAGTGCAGGCCCTCCTGGTTGCCACCCTCACTAAGAGCTCAAAAGCAGCTGCCCACAAGCAAACTTGAGCCGCGGGACCACAGGTAAGACCAACTTTTCTGCTCCAAGCGACCTCCCCAGTGGACTCAGGACAGACAGAGGCAAAATTCCTCTCGGACCAGACACTTCTGGTTTTTAGCTGTAGCCCCAACCTCGCTCATCCCCGCCCACAGCTCACTGCTCCAAAAGCCCTTGGGAGAGAGAGCTCACCACCCGGACAGGTGGGCACTCCTGAGACTGCAGAGCGGGAGAGACCACCAATACTGCCCACCCCTGCCCACATCCCTGGCCCAAGAGGAAACTGTATAGGGCCTCTGGGAACCGGAAGATGGGGCACTCAAGCAGCAGGTCCCCTGCGGTCCAGATACCGTCTGGACCTGAAGGGGCCCAGTCAACAGTTCTCTGCACCCAAATCTCGTGGAAGGGAGAGCTAAACCTTCAGAGGGGCAGACACACCTGGGAAGCCAGAAGAGACTACACTCTGCCTACATTTCTGACTCCAGAGGAAAACACCTAATGCCATCTGGGATCCCGGTGCACAGGGACCTCAGGAAAAGGAAGCACAGGTCCTCCTGGTTGTTGCCCTCACAGAGAGCTCAAAAGCATCCCCCCATGAGCAACTTGAGCCCTGGGACCACAGGTAAGACCAACTTTTCTGCTCCCAGTGACCTGCCTGGTGGACTCAGGACACAGGCCCACAGGAACAGCTGAAGTCCAGTAGACAGGAAAGAATACACACCCGGAAGCAGAAGACTCTGTTCCCATAACTGGCTGAAAGAAAACAGGAAATCAGGTCTACAGAACTCCTGACAAACAGGCCTATAGGATGGTCTAGCCACTGTCACAAATAGCAGAACAAGGTAATACCAGAGACAACCTGATGGTAGGAGGCAAGCACAGGAACCCAAGCAACAGAAACCAATTCTACATGGCATCATCGGAGCCCAATTCTCCCACCAAATCAAACACTGAATATCCAAACACACCAGAAAAGCAAGATCTAGATTTAAAATCACATTTGTTCATGATGATGGAAGACTTCAAGAAAGACATAAAGAACTCCCTTAGAGAAACAGAGGAAAACATAAATAAATAAGTAGAAGCCTATAGAGAGGAATCACACAAATCCCTGAAAGAATTCCAGGAAAACACAAACAGGTAAAGGAATTAAAAATGGAAATAGAAGCAATAAAGAAAGCATAAAGGATGCTTTCCTACAACCCTGGATGGAGAAAGCTAAAGGAAAAGACAAGGAGCCGTACATACAAGCATCATCAACAGAACACAAGAGATAGAAGAGAGAATCTCAAGAGTAGAAGATTCCATAGAAATCATTGACACAACAGTCAAAGATAATGTAAAACAGAAAAAGCTACTGGTCCAAAATATACAGGAAATCCAGGACTCAATGAGAAGATCAAACCTAAGGATAATAGGTATAGAAGAGAGTGAAGAATCCCAGCTCAAAGGACCACAAAATATCTTCAACAAAATCATAGAAGAAAACTTCCCTAACCTAAAGAAAGAGATGCCCATAAACATACAAGAAGTCTACAGAACTCCATATGGATTGGACCAGAAAAGAAACTCCTCCCATCACATAATAGTCAAAACACCAAATACACAAAATAAAGAAAGAATATTAAAAGGAGTAAGTGAAAAAGTCAAGTAACATATAAAGGCAGACCTATGAGAATCACACCAAATTTCTCACCAGAGACTTTGAAAGCCAGAAGATCCTGGACAGATGTCATACAGACCAGAAGAGATCACAAATGCCAGCCCAGGTTATTGTATCCAGCAAAACTCTCAATTAACAAAGATGGAGAAACCAAGATATTCCATGACAAAACCAAATTTACACAATATCTTTCTGCAAATTCATCTTTACAAAGGATAATAAATGGTAAAGTGTATAAGGAAGCAAGCTACACCCTAGAAAAACTAAGAAACTAATCTTCTTGGCAACAAAACAAAGAGAAGAAAAGCACACAAACATAACCTCACATCCAAATATGAATGTAACAGGAAGCAATAATCACTATTCCTTAATATTTCTCAACATCAATGGTCTCAAGTCCCCAATAAAAAGACATAGATTAACAAACTGGATACGCAACGAGGACCCTGCATTCTGCTGTCTACAGGAAACACACGTCAGAGACAAAGACAGACACTACCTCAGAGTGAAAGGCTGGAAAACAACTTTCCAAGCAAATGGTCAGAAGAAGCAAGCTGGAGTAGCCATTCTAATATCAAATAAAATCAATTTTCAACTAAAAGTCATCAAAAAAGATAAGGAAGGACACTTCATATTCATCAAAGGAAAAATCCACCAAGATGAACTCTCAATCCTAAATATCTATGCCCCCAATACAAGGGCACCTACATACGTAAAAGAAACCTTACTAAAGCTCAAAGCACACATTTCACCTCACACAATAATAGTAGGAGATTTCAACACCCCACTCTCATCAATGGACAGATCATGGAAACAGAAATTAAACAGAGACGTAGACAGACTAAGAGAAGTCATGAACCAAATGGACTTAACAAATATTTATAGAACATTCTATCCCAAAAGAAAAGAATATACCTTCTTCTCAGCCCCCATGGTACTTTCTCCAAAACTGACCATATAATTGGTGGTAAAACAGGCCTCAACAGATACAGAAAGAAAGAAATAATCCCATGCGTCCTATCAGACCACCACGTGCTAAAGCTGGTCTTCAATAAAAATAGGGGAAGAATGCCAACATATACATGGAAGTTGAACAATGCTCTACTCAATGATAACCTGGTCAAGGAAGAAATAAAGAAAGAAATTAAAGACTTCTTAAAATTTAATGAAAATGAAGGTACAACATACCCAAACTTATGGGACACAATGAAAGCTGTGCTAAGAGGAAAACTCATAGCGCTGAGTGCCTGCAGAAAGCAACAGGAGAGAGCATATATCAGCAGCTTGACAGCAAACCTAAAAGCTCTAGAACAAAAAGAAGCAAATACACCCAGGAGGAGTAGAAGGCAGAAAATAATCAAACTCAGAGGTGAAATCAAACAAGTAGAAACAAAAAGGACTATACAAAGAATCAACAGAACCAAAAGATGGTTCTTTGAGAAAATCAATAAGATAGATAAACCTTAGCCTGATTAATAAGAGGACACAGAGAGTGTGTTCAATTTAACAAAGTCAGAAATGAAAAGGGAGACATAACTACAGAATCAGAGGAAATTGAAAAAATCATCAGATCCTACTACAAAAGCCTATATTCAACAAAACTTGAAAATCTGCAGGAAATGGACAATTTCCTAGACAGATACCAGGTACTGAAGCTAAATCAGGAACAGATAAACCAGTTAAACAACCCCATACCTCCTAAAGAAATAGAAGCAGTCATTTTAAGTCTCCCAAACAAAAAGAGCCGAGGTCCAGATGGGTTCGGTGCAGAATTCTGTCAGACCTTTATAGAAGACCTCAAACCAATACTAGACAAAATATTCCACAAAATTGAAACAGATGGAGCACTACCGAATTCCTTCTATGAAGCCACAATTACTCTTATACCTAAACCACACAAAGACCCAACAAAGTAAGAAAACTACAGACCAATTTCCCTTATGAATATTGACAGAAAAATACTCAATAAAATTCTGGAAAACCGAATCCAAGAGCACATCAAAACAATCATCCAACGTGATCAAGTAGGCTTCATTCCAGGGATGCAGGGACGGTTTAATATACAGAAAATCATCAATGTAATCCACTATATAAATTAACTGAAAGATAAAAACCACATTATCATTTCATTAGATGCAGAGAGAGCATTTGATAAAATTCAAAACTCCTTCATGTTAAAAGTCCTGGAAAGAACAGGAATTCAAGGCCCATACCTCAACATAGTAAAAGCCATATAGAGCAAACTAGTAGCTAATATTAAACTAAATGGAGAGAAACTTGAAGCAATCCCACTAAAATCAGGGACTAGACAAGGCTGCCCACTCTCTTCCTACTTATTCAACATAGTTCTTGAAGTTCTAGCCAGAGCAATCAGACAACAAAAGGAGATAAAAGGGTATAAATTGGAAGGGAAGAAGTCAAGATACCACAATTTGCAGATGATATGCTAGTATATTTAAGTGATCCCAAAAGTTCCACCAGGGAACTACTAAACCTGATAAACACCTTCAGCAAAGTGGCTGGGTATAAAATTAACTCAAATATATCAGTAGCCTTCCTCTACACAAAAGAGAAACAAGCCGAGAAAGAAATTAGGGAAACAACACCCCCTTTTTTTTTCTTTATTAATTTGAGTATTTCTTATTTACATTTCGATTGTTATTTCCTTTCCCGGTTTCTGGGCCAACACCCCCTAGCTGTTCCCCTCCCCATCCTCCCCCCATTACCGCCCTCCCCCCAACAATCACGATCACTGGGGGATCAGTCTTAGCAGGACCAAGGGCTATCCCTTCCACTGGTGCTCTTACTAGGCTATTCATTGCTACCTATGAGGTTGGAGCCCAGGGTCAGTCCCTTTGGGTAGTGGCTTAGTCCCTAGAAGCTCTGGTTGGTTGGAATTGTTGTTCATATGGGGTCTCGAGCCCCTTCAAGCTCTTCCAGTCCTTTCTCTGATTCCTTCAATGTGGGTCCCGTTCTAAGTTCAGTGGTTTGCTGCTGGCATTCGCCTATGTTTGTGCTGTATTCTGGCTGTGTCTCTCAGGAGAGATCTACATCCGGTTCCTGTAGGCCTGCACTTCTTTGCTTCATCCATCTTGTCTAATTGGGTGGCTGTATATGTATGGGCCCTGTGATGACAACCTTCTTAATTGTCCCAAATAATATAAAATACCTCAGTGTGACTCTTACCAAGCAAGTGAAAGATCTGTATGATAAGAACTTCAAGCCTCTGCAGAAAGAAATTGAAGATCTCAGAAGATGTATAGATCTCCCATGCTCATGGATTGGCAGGATTAATATAGTAAAAATGGCCAATTTACCAAAAGCGATCTACAGATTCAATGCAATC
This sequence comes from Rattus norvegicus, assembly GCF_021556685.1. Taxonomy (NCBI): domain Eukaryota; kingdom Metazoa; phylum Chordata; class Mammalia; order Rodentia; family Muridae; genus Rattus; species Rattus norvegicus. The sequence continues at coordinate 73,006,149 of NC_141539.1, read as the reverse complement.
CCCATGAAAAAACCAGTCCAATTCTTCAGAGAGTTAGACAGAAAAATTTGCAAATTCATTTGGATTAAGAAAAAACCCAGGATAGCTAAAACTATCCTCCACTATAAAAGGACTTCTGGGAGAATCACTATCCCTGAACTCAAGCAGTATTACAGAGCAATAGTGATAAAAACTGCATGGTATTGGTACAGAGACAGACAGATAGACCAGTGGAATAGAATTGAAGACCCAGAAATGAACCCACACAATTAGGGTCACTTGAGTTTTGATAAAGGAGCCAAAATCATCCAATGGAAAAAAGATAGCATTTTTAGCAAAAGGTGCTGGTTCAACTGGAGGTCAGCATGTAGAAGAATGCAGATCAATCCATGCTTATCACCCTGTAAAAAGCTTAAGTCCAAGTGGATCAAGGACCTCCACATCAAACCAGATACACTCAAACTAATAGAAGAAAAAGTGGGGAAGCATCTCGAACACATGGGCATTGGAGAAAATTTCCTGAACAAAACACCAATGGCTTATGCTCTAAGATCAAAATAGACAAATAGGATCTCATAAAACTACAAAGCTTCTGTAAGGCAAAGGAAACCATTGTTAGGATACAACGGCAACCAGCAGATTGGGAAAAGATTTTTACCAATCCTAAAACTGATAGAGGGCTTATATCCAAAATATACAAAGAACTCAAGAAGTTAGACTTCAGGGAGACAAATAACCCTATTAAAAATGTGGTTCAGAGCTAAACAAAGAATTCACAGCTGAGGAATGCTGAATGATGTAGAAACACCTAAAGAAATGTTCAACATCTTTAGTCATAAGGAAAATGAAAATTAAAACAATCCTGAGATTCCACCTCACACCAGTGAGAATGGCTAAGATCAAAAACTCAGGTGACAGCAAATGCTGACGAGGATGTGGAGAAAGAATAACAACTCTTCCTTGTTCATCGGATTGCAGACTGGTACAACCATTCCGGAAATCAGTCTGGAGGTTCCTCAGAAAATTGGACATTGAACTACCTGAGGACCCAGCTATACCTCTCTTGAGCATATATCCAAAAGATGACCCAAAATATAACAAAGACACGTGCTCCACTTCATAGCAGCCTTATTTATAATAGTCAGAAGCTGGAAAGAACCCAGATGCCCTTCAACAGAGGAATGGATACAGAAAATGTGGTACATCTACACAATGGAATATTACTCAGCTATCAAAAACAATGACTTGATGAAATTCATAGGCAAATGGATGGAACTGGAAAATATCACCCTGTGTGAGGTAACCCAATCACAGAAAAACACACATGGTATGCACTCATTGATAAGTGGTTATTAGCCCAAATGCTTAAATTACCCTAGATGCACAGAACACATGAAACTTAAGAAGGATGACCAAAATGTGAATGCTTCACTCCTTTAAAAGAAGAACAAGAATACCCTTGGCAGGGAATAGAGAGGCAAATATTAAAACAGAGATAGAAGGAAACACCCATTCAGAGCCTGCCGCACATGTGGCCCATACATATACAGCCACCCAATTAGACAAGATGGATGAAGCAAAGAAGTGCAGGCCGACAGGAGCCAGATGTAGATCTCTCCTGAGAGACACAGCCAGAATACAGCAAATACAGAGGCGAATGCCAGCAGCAAACCACTGAAGTTAGAACGGGACCCCCATTGAAGGAATCAGAGAAAGAACTGGAAGAACTTGAAGGGGCTCGAGACCCCGTATGAACAACAATGTCAACCAACCAGAGCTTCTAGGGACTAAGCCACTACCCAAAGACTATACATGGACTGACCTTGGGGTCCAACCTCATAGGTAGCAATGAATATCCTAGTAAGAGCACCAGGGGAAGGGGAAGCCCTCGGGCCTGCCAAGACTGAACCCCCAGTAAATGTGATTGTTGGGGGGAGGGCGATAATGGGGGGAAGATGGGGAGGGTAACACCCATATAGAAGGGGAGGTGGAGGGGCTAGGGGGATGTTGGCCGGAAATGGGGAAGGGGAATAACAATTGAAATGTAAATAAGAAATACTCATGTTAATAAAGATGGAAAAATAAACCTGTTTTCCACCAAAGTGGAAAAGTCTTTAAAAAATGTTAATTTTCTTGACGTGTACCAGCTACCAAAGTTAAATCAAGATCAGATAAGCTATTTCCACAAACACATGGCTCTTACTGAATCAGAATTATTAAATTTTTCCTCACCTGTTTGTCCAAGACTATCCATGTGAATCATAAACACCCAGGTTGTTGCAAAGACTGTATATGTTTCTGTACAAACTGATAGTAAGTCCTAATCACTGAAGACAACATCTACAGAACTCAATGAAGATGGAGAAAGAAAGCTAATGCCTTTATAGACCCTTAACCCCTCTATTCCAGAGTCTTTGGTACAGGAACCTCCTCTCCTGGCTCTCAAAAGTGTGAAGCATAACATAAGCACCAAGATAAACCCTTTGACAACAGTGGAGTACTTCCTGCAATATCTAATAGGGTATTGTTGGCACAATGGTTGTCTGAGTAACCAACCAAAATTGGATTTGGCTTAAGGCCCATTCCATGAGACGTTACCCATACCTGTTACTGCTTGGGTAGCCTTGAATTGAATCAGAATAGTTAGCCTGAGGACTTAGGATAAAACAAAAAAAAATACTGGTCTAAAAAAGAGAAAAGAAATTTAGTGATAAAAATGACTCTTAATGATACATTGCTATAATCATAGGTCAGTGTCTTGTTCAACTATCACCAATGAACCTTCCTTCTGCAGTAGGTAGCAAAAATATAGAGACACACGACCAGATATTACTAGATCATTCAGTAGTAAATGTTATGTGTTCATCAAATCCCTCACCTTAGATCTAAGGAAATCCCATGTAGGAAGAGGTAGAAAGAATATAAGAGCCCAAATCCTTTGGGAGAGAGAGCTGGACTCTCAGAAGTGTAGACAATTCTGAGAGCTCAGGGGAAACTACCACTTCTGCTCACATTCCTGACTCAAGAAGAGCTGGCCTAAAGCCCTCTGGACACAGGAATCTAGTAGCAGTCAGGGATAGGATCCTTCCAGTCTCTGCCTGCACCCAGAGCTGAAAGCCCATCCCCAGGAGCACTGACACACCTGAAGGCAGAGGTAAGACCACAACTTCTGCTCTGAGGGACCCACCAGGAGCCCTCCAGATACAGACACACAGGAGAAGTCTGGGACAGGATACTTCCGTTTTCCGCCTGCCCCCTCAGCTGACCCTGTGACAAAACTCTCTGTACTTGGACCCTGCTGGGAGAAAGTCAGTCTTCAGGCTTACAGGAGGGTCAAGTCACTGCAAGAGACAGCAAGATCAGCTAATATCAGAGACAACCAGATATCAAGAGGCAAGTGCAGGGACCTAAGCAACAGAAACCAAAAGTACTTGGAATCATCAGAGCCCAGTTCTCCCTCCAAGGAAAATACTGGATATACCAACACACTGGAAAAGCATGATTTGGATTTAAAATCACATCTTATGATGATTATAGAGGACTTTAAGAAGAACATAAATAACTCCCTTAAAGAAATACAGGACAACACGGGCAAACAAGGTAAACAAGCAGAAGCCCTTAAAGAGGAAACACAAAAATCCCTTAAAGAATTACAGGAAACAAAACCACACAGGTGAAGAAATTGAACAAAACTATCCAGGATTTAAAAATGGAAATAGAAACAATAAAGAAATCACAAAGGGAGACAACCCTGCAGATAAAAACCCCAGCAAAGAGATCAGGAGTCATAGACACTAGCAACACCGAAAGAATAAAAGAGATAGAAGAGAGAATCTCAGGGGAAGTATACACCATAGAAAACATTGATACAACCATCGAAGTAAATGGAAAATGGAAAAAGCTCCCAATCAAAATCATCCAGGAAACTTGGACACAATTAGACTATCAAACCTAAAGATGATAGGTATATAAGAGAGTGAAGATTCCCAACTTAAAGAGCCAGTAAACATCTTCAACAAAATTATAAAAGAAAACTTCCATAACCCAAAGAAAGAGATGCCAAAAAAAAAAAAGGCAAGAAGCCTACAGAACTCCGAAGAGATAGGACCAGAAAAAAAATGCCACCTGTCACAAAGTAGTCAAAACACCAAATGCACAAAACAAAGGAGTATTAAAAGCAGTAAGGGAAAAGGTCAAATAACATATAAAGGCAGACCTATCAGAATTACACCAGACTTCTCACCAGAGACTATGAAAGCCAGAAGATCCTGGACAGCTGTCATATAGATCCCAAGAGAACACAAATGCAGTCCAGGCTACTATACCCAGCAAAGCTCACAATTAACACAGATGGAGAAACCAAGATATTCCACGACAAAGCCAAATTTACCCAACATCTTTCCACAAATCCAGCCCTATGAAAGATAATAGATTAATAGATGGACTCTAACACAAGGAAGGAAACTACACCATAGAAAAAGAAGAAAGAAATAATCTCACAACAAACCAAAAAAAAAAAAAAAAAGAAAGTCACACAAACATAATAATTCCCCCTCTAATAAGAAAAATACAAGGAGACCCAACCGCCTGGTCAGGTGGGCACTCCTGAGGCTGCAGAGCAGAAGAGACCACCAACACTGCTCACCCCTGCCCACATCCCTGGCCCAAGAGGAAACTGTATAAGGCCTCTGGGCTCCCGTGGGGGAGGGCCCAGGAGCGGCAGGACTTCTGCGCCTGAGACACCGCCGGAACCTGAAAGAAACAGACCGGATAAACAGTTCTCTGCACCCAAATCCCGTGGGAGGGAGAGCTAAACCTTCAGAGAGGCAGACAAGCCTGGGAAACCAGAAGAGACTGCTCCCTGCACACACATCTCGGACGCCAGAGGAAAAAGCCAAAGACCATCTGGAACCCTGGTGCACTGAAGCTCCCGGAAGGGGCGGCACAGGTCTTCCTGGTTGCTGCCGCTGCAGAGAGCCCCTGGGCAGCACCCCACGAGCGAACTTGAGCCTCGGGACCACAGGTAAGACCAAATTTTCTGCTGCAAGAAAGCTGCCTGGTGAACTCAAGACACAGGCCCACAAGAACAGCTGAAGACCTGTAGAGAGGAAAAACTACACGCCGGAAAGCAGAACACACTGTCCCCATAACTGACTGAAAGAGAGGAAAACAGGTCTACAGCACTCCTGACACACAGGCTTATAGGTCAGTCTAGCCACTGTCAGAAATAGCAGAACAAAGTAACACTAGAGATAATCTGATGGCGAGAGGCAAGCGCAGGAACCCAAGCAACAGAAACCAAGACTGCATGCCATCATCGGAGCCCAATTCTCCCGCCAAAACAAACATGGAATATCCAAACACACCAGAAAAGCAAGATCTAGTTTCAAAATCATATTTGATCATGATGCTGGAGGACTTCAAGAAAGACATGAACACACTTAGGGAAACACAGGAAATCATTAATAAACAAGTAGAGGCCTACAGAGAGGAATGGCAAAAATCCCTGAAAGAATTCCAGGAAAACACAATCAAACAGATGAAGGAATTAAAAATGGAAATAGAAGCAATCAAGAAAGAACACATGGAAACAACCCTGGATATAGAAAACCAAAAGAAGAGACAAGGAGCTGTAGATACAAGCTTCACCAACAGAATACAAGAGATGGAAGAGAGAATCTCAGGAGCGGAAGATTCCATAGAAATCATTGACTCAACTGTCAAAGATAATGTAAAGCGGAAAAAGCTACTGGTCCAAAACATACAGGAAATCCAGGACTCAATGAGAAGATCAAACCTAAGGATAATAGGTATAGAAGAGAGTGAAGACTCCCAGCTCAAAGGACCAGTAAATATCTTCAACAAAATCATAGAAGAAAACTTCCCTAACCTAAAAAAAGAGATACCCATAGGCATACAAGAAGCCTACAGAACTCCAAATAGATTGGACCAGAAAAGAAACACCTCCCGTCACATAATTGTCAAAACACCAAACGCACAAAATAAAGAAAGAATATTAAAAGCAGTAAGGGAAAAAGGTCAAGTAACATATAAAGGGAGACCTATCAGAATCACACCAGACTTCTCGCCAGAAACTATGAAGGCCAGAAGATCCTGGACTGATGTCATACAGACCCTAAGAGAACACAAATGCCAGCCCAGGTTACTGTATCCAGCAAAACTCTCAATTAACATTGATGGAGAAACCAAGATATTCCATGACAAAACCAAATTTACACAATATCTTTCTACAAATCCAGCACTACAAAGGATAATAAATGGTAAAGCCCAACATAAGGAGGCAAGCTATACCCTAGAAGAAGCAAGAAACTAATCGTCTTGGCAACAAAACAAAGAGAATGAAAGCACACAAACATAACCTCACATCCAAATATGAATATAAAGGGAAACAATAATCACTATTCCTTAATATCTCTCAATATCAATGGCCTCAACTCCCCAATAAAAAGACATAGATTAACAAACTGGATACGCAACGAGGACCCTGCATTCTGCTGCCTACAGGAAACACACCTCAGAGACAAAGACAGACACTACCTCAGTGTGAAAGGCTGGAAAACAACTTTCCAAGCAAATGGTCAGAAGAAGCAAGCTGGAGTAGCCATTCTAATATCAAATAAAATCAATTTCCAACTGAAAGTCATCAAAAAAGATAAGGAAGGACACTTCATATTCATCAAAGGAAAAATCCACCAAGATGAACTCTCAATCCTAAATATCTATGCCCCAAATACAAGGGCACCTACATACGTAAAAGAAACCTTACTAAAGCTCAAAACACACATTGCACATCACACAATAATAGTGGGAGATTTCAACACCCCACTCTCATCAATGGACAGATCATGGAAACAGAAATTAAACAGTGATGTCGACAGACTAAGAGAAGTCATGAGCCAAATGGACTTAACGGATATTTATAGAACATTCTATCCTAAAGCAAAAGGATATACCTTCTTCTCAGCTCCTCATGGTACTTTCTCCAAAATTGACCATATAATTGGTCAAAAAACGGGCCTCAACAGGTACAGAAAGATAGAAATAATCCCATGCGTGCTATCGGACCACCACGGCCTAAAACTGGTCTTCAATAACAATAAGGGAAGAATGCCCACATATACGTGGAAATTGAACAATGCTCTACTCAATGATAACCTGGTCAAGGAAGGAATAAAGAAAGAAATTAAAAACTTCTTAGAATTTAATGAAAATGAAGATACAACATACTCAAACTTATGGGACACAATGAAAGCTGTGCTAAGAGGAAAACTCATAGCGCTGAGTGCCTGCAGAAAGAAACAGGAAAGAGCATATGTCAGCAGCTTGACAGCACACCTAAAAGCTCTAGAACAAAAAGAAGCAAATACACCCAGGAGGAGTAGAAGGCAGGAAATAATCAAACTCAGAGCTGAAATCAACCAAGTAGAAACAAAAAGGACCATAGAAAGAATCAACAGGACCAAAAGTTGGTTCTTCGAGAAAATCAACAAGATAGATAAACCCTTAGCCAGACTAACGAGAGGACACAGAGAGTGCGTCCAAATTAACAAAATCAGAAATGAAAAGGGAGACATAACTACAGATTCAGAGGAAATTCAAAAAATCATCAGATCTTACTATAAAAACCTATATTCAACAAAATTTGAAAATCTTCAGGAAATGGACTATTTCCTAGACAGATACCAGGTATCAAAGTTAAATCAGGAACAGATAAACCAGTTAAACAACCCCATAACTCCTAAGGAAATAGAAGCAGTCATTAAAGGTCTCCCAACCAAAAAGAGCCCAGGTCCAGATGGGTTTAGTGCAGAATTCTATCAAACCTTCATAGAAGACCTCATACCAATATTATCCAAACTATTCCACAAAATTGAAACAGATGGAGCCCTACCGAATTCCTTCTACGAATCTACAATTACTCTTATACCTAAACCACACAAAGACACAACAAAGAAAGAGAACTTCAGACCAATTTCCCTTATGAATATCGACGCAAAAATACTCAATAAAATTCTGGCAAACCGAATTCAAGAGCACATCAAAACAATCATCCACCATGATCAAGTAGGCTTCATCCCAGGCATGCAGGGATGGTTTAATATACGGAAAACCATCAACGTGATCCATTATATAAACAAACTGAAAGAACAGAACCACATGATCATTTCATTAGATGCTGAGAAAGCATTTGACAAAATTCAACACCCCTTCATGATAAAAGTCCTGGAAAGAATAGGAATTCAAGGCCCATACCTAAACATAGTAAAAGCCATATACAGCAAACCAGTTGCTAACATTAAACTAAATGGAGAGAAACTTGAAGCAATCCCACTAAAATCAGGGACTAGACAAGGCTGCCCACTCTCTCCCTACTTATTCAATATAGTTCTTGAAGTTCTAGCCAGAGCAATCAGACAACAAAAGGAGATCAAGGGGATACAGATCGGAAAAGAAGAGGTCAAAATATCACTATTTGCAGATGATATGATAGTATATTTAAGTGATCCCAAAAGTTCCACCAGAGAACTACTAAAGCTGATAAACAACTTCAGCAAAGTGGCTGGGTATAAAATTAACTCAAATAAATCAGTTGCCTTCCTCTATACAAAAGAGAAACAAGCCGAGAAAGAAATTAGGGAAACGACACCCTTCATAATAGACCCAAATAATATAAAGTACCTCGGTGTGACTTTAACCAAGCAAGTAAAAGATCTGTACAATAAGAACTTCAAGTCACTGAAGAAAGAAATTGAAGAAGACCTCAGAAGATGGAAAGATCTCCCATGCTCATGGATTGGCAGGATTAATATAGTAAAAATGGCCATTTTACCAAAAGCAATCTACAGATTCAATGCAATCCCCATCAAAATACCAATCCAATTCTTCAAAGAGTTAGACAGAACAATTTGCAAATTCATCTGGAATAACAAAAAACCCAGGATACCTAAAGCTATCCTCAACAATAAAAGGACTTCAGGGGGAATCACTATCCCTGAACTCAAGCAGTATTACAGAGCAATAGTGATAAAAACTGCATGGTATTGGTACAGAGACAGACAGATAGACCAATGGAATAGAATTGAAGACCCAGAAATGAACCCACACACCTATGGTCACTTGATTTTTGACAAAGGAGCCAAAACCATCCAATGGAAAAAAGATAGCATTTTCAGCAAATGGTGCTGGTTCAACTGGAGGGCAACATGTAGAAGAATGCAGATCGATCCATGCTTATCACCCTGTACAAAGCTTAAGTCGAAGTGGATCAAGGACCTCCACATCAAACCAGACACACTCAAACTAATAGAAGAAAAACTAGGGAAGCATCTGGAACACATGGGCACTGGAAAAAATTTCCTGAACAAAACACCAATGGCTTATGCTCTAAGATCAAGAATTGACAAATGGGATCTCATAAAACTGCAAAGCTTCTGTAAGGCAAAGGACACTGTGGCTAGGACAAAACGGCAACCAACAGATTGGGAAAAGATCTTTACCAACCCTACAACAGATAGAGGCCTTATATCCAAAATATACAAAGAACTCAAGAAGTTAGACCGCAGGGAAACAAATAACCCTATTAAAAAATGGGGTTCAGAGCTAAACAAAGAATTCACAGCTGAGGAATGCCGAATGGCTGAGAAACACCTAAAGAAATGTTCAACATCTTTAGTCATAAGGGAAATGCAAATCAAAACAACCCTGAGATTTCACCTCACACCAGTGCGATTGGCTAAGATCAAAAACTCAGGTGACAGCAGATGCTGGCGAGGTTGTGGAGAAAGAGGAACACTCCTCCATTGTTGGTGGGATTGCAGACTGGTAAAACCATTCTGGAAATCAGTCTGGAGGTTCCTCAGAAAATTGGACATTGAACTGCCTGAGGATCCAGCTATACCTCTCTTGGGCATATACCCAAAAGATGCCTCAACATATAAAAGAGACACGTGCTCCACTATGTTCATCGCAGCCTTATTTATAATAGCCAGAAAATGGAAAGAACCCAGATGCCCTTCAACAGAGGAATGGATACAGAAAATGTGGTACATCTACACAATGGAATACTACTCAGCTATCAAAAACAACGAGTTTATGAAATTCGTAGGCAAATGGTTGGAACTGGAAAATATCATCCTGAGTGAACTAACCCAATCACAGAAAGACATACATGGTATGCACTCATTGATAAGTGGCTATTAGCCCAAATGCTTGAATTACCCTAGATCCCTAGAACAAACGAAACTCAAGACGGATGATCAAAATGTGAATGCTTCACTCCTTCTTTAAATGAGGAAAAAGAATACCCTTGGCAGGGAAGGGAGAGGCAAAGATTAAAACAGAGACTGAAGGAACACCCATTCAGAGCCTGTCCCACATTTGGCCCATACATATACAGCCACCCAATTGGACTAGATGGATGAAGCAAAGAAGTGCAGACCAACAGGAGCCGGATGTAGATCGCTCCTGAGAGACACAGCCAGAATACAGCAAATACAGAGGCGAATGCCAGCAGCAAACCACTGAACTGAGAATAGGTCCCCTATTGAAGGAATCAGAGAAAGAACTGGAAGAGCTTGAAGGGGCTCGAGACCCCAAAAGTACAACAATGCCAAGCAACCAGAGCTTCCAGGGACTAAGCCACTACCTAAAGACTATACATGGACTGACCCTGGACTCTGACCCCATAGGTAGCAATGAATATCCTAGTAAGAGCACCAGTGGAAGGGGAAGCCCTGGGTCCTGCTAAGACTGAACCCCCAGTGAACTAGTCTATGGGGGGAGGGCGGCAATGGTGGGAGGGTTGGGAGGGGAACACCCATAAGGAAGGGGAGGGGGAAGGAGGATGTTTGCCCGGAAACCGGGAAAGGGAATAACACTCGAAATGTATATAAGAAATACTCAAGTTAATAAAAAAAAAAAAAAAAAAAAAAAAAAAAGGGGATGCTAAAAAAAAAAAAAAGTCAAATATAAATAGTGTCAATATAAAATGACAACATGGATATTATAATAGATTGCTGATATCCCAAAAGACCCTCACATGTTTCTAAAGTGTACACATCACTTGAGGGTAGAATTTCTCCCAGAAAGTCCAATAGAGTACAGGGAATGAAAATTAATTTGCCTTTTAAGACATTGTGATGATCTTACCGGCAGAACAAATGTTTGCAATACTATTTTAATAAACTTGTGTATCTGTAAACTCTAAAAAAAAAAAAAAAAAAAAAAAAAAAAAAAAAAAAAAAAGAAAGATACTGGCTTTATTGATTTGTCTAGCATATGGTATATACTCATTATACTATACTCAGTTACCTAAGATCTAGGGACTCAGATTCTGAATTCCTCGAGAACCACAGTGGAAATGACGCTCCCAATGAAGTTTACATTGCACTGCAAGGACTTTGCTTCCCTTTATTCCACTCTTTTTCACCTGAATCATTGTCATTCACAGTTGAAATGATCGTTTATATTGCTTATTTGTTTAGAGATAACAGCACAAATATCTTTATAAAGCGCATATACCTCTACAAAAAAAAAAAAAGAAAAATACAAGGAAGCAACAATCACTATTCCTTAATATCTTTTAACATCAATTGGCTCAATTCTCCAATAAAAACACATAGATAGACTAACAGACTGGATACATCAACATTTTGCTGCATACAGAAAATACACTTCAGTGGCAAAGACAGACACAACCCTAAAGTAAAAGGCTGGAAAACAATTCTCTAAGGAAATGGTCCCAAGAAAAACGCTGGAGTAGCCATCCTACTATTGAATAAAACCTACGTTCAACCAAAAGTTAGCAAAAAAGATAAGGAAGGACACTTTATATATGTCAAAGGAAAAATCCACCAAGATGAACCTGAATATCTATGCTCCAAAGGCAAGGGCACCTACATTCATAAAAGAAACCTTACTAAATCTCAAAGCACACATTGCACCTGAAACAATAGTAGTGGGAGACTTCAACACGCCACTCTCATAAATGGAAAGATCATGGAAACAGAAATTAAGCAGCGTCACAGAGAAACTAACAGAAGTAATGAAGCAAATGGATTTAACAGATATCTATAGAAAATTTCATCCTAAAATAATATACCTTCTTCTCAGCTCCTTATGGTACCTTCTCCAAAATTGACCATATAATCAGTCACAAAACAGGCCTCGACAAATATAAGAAGATTGAAATAATCCCATGCATCCTATCATATCACCGTGGACTAAGGCTGGTTGGTCTTCAATAACAACAAAAAATGATAGAAATCTCACATACACATGGAAGTTGAACAATGCTTATTGGTAACTTGGTCAAGGAAGAAATGAAGAAATTAAAGACTTCTTAGAGTTTAATGAAAATGAAGATACAACATACCCAAACTTATGGGACACAATGAAAACAGTGCTAAGAGAAAAACTCATAGCTCTGAGTGCCTCCAAAAAGAAACTGGAGAGAGCATACATTAGCAGCTTGACAGCACATCTGAAAGCTCTAGAATAAAAAGAAGCAAATACACCCAAGAGGAGTAGACAGCAGAAAATAATCAAACTCAGAGCTCAAATCAACCAAGTAGAAACAAAAAGGACTATACAAAGAATCAAAAAACAAAACAAAACAAAACAAAAAACAAAACAAAACAAAACCAAACAAACCCAGGAGCTGGTTCTTTGAAAAAAATCAAGAAGAAAGATAAACCCTTAGTCAGACTAACCAAAGGGCACGGAGGGAGTATCCAAATTAACAAAATCAGAAATGAAAAGAGAGACATTAACAACAGAATCTGAGGAAATTAAAAAATTCATCAGATCCTATTACAAAACCTTATATTCCACAAAACTGGAAAATCTGGATTAAATGGACAATTTTCTAGACTGATACCAGGTACCTAGGGTAAATCAGGATCAGATAAACTGTATAAATAGTACCATAGCTCCTACAGAAATAGAAGCAATTATTAAAAGACTCCTAACCAAAAAATCCCCAGGACCAGATGGTTTTAGTAGACAATGCTATTAGAACTTCATAGAAGAATTAATACCAACACTGTGCAAACTACTGCACAAAATAGAAACAGACAGAGCACTACCAAATTCCTCCTATGAACCCAACATTTTGTTTGTACCTAAACCACACAAAGACCCAACAAAGAGAACTTCAGACCAATTTCCCTTATCAATATCAATAAATACTCAATAAAATTCTCACAAACCAAACCCAAGAACAAATCAAAAAAATCATCCACCCTGATCAAGTACACTTCATCCTAGTGATGAAAGGATGGTTCAATATACAGAAATCCATCAATGTAATTCACTATGTAAACAAAGTCAAGGAAAAAATCACATGACCATTTCATTAGATCCTGAGAAAGCATTTGACAAGATTCAACACCCTTTCATGATAAAAGGCCTGGAAAGATCAAGAATTCAAGGCCTATAAATAAACATAGTAAAAGCAACAAACAGTAAACCAGTAGCTGACATCAAACTAAAAGGAGAGAAACTTAAAGCAATCCCACTAAAATCAGGGACTAGACAAGGCTGCCCACTCTCTCCCTACTTATTCAATATAGTACTCCAAGTCCTATAGCAATCAGACAACCAAAGGAGGTCAAAGGGATACAAATTGAAAAGAAAGAAGTGAAAATATCACTTTTTGCAGATGATATGACAGTATAGATAAGTGACCCCCAAAGTTACACCAGAGGACTTGTAAGTCTGATAAACAACTTCAGCAATGTGCTGGGTATAAAATTAACTCAAAAAAATTTAGTAGCCTCCCTTTACTCAAAGGATAAGCAGGTTCAGAAAGGAATTAGGGAAACGACAGTCTTTACAATAGTCCCAAATAACATAAAATACCTCACTGTGACTGTTACCAAGCAAATGAAAGCTCTGTATGACAAGAACTTCAAGTCTCTGAAGAAAGAAATTGAAGAAGACCTCAGAAGATGGAAAGACCTCCCTTGCTCACGGATTGGCAAGATTAATAATGTAAAAATGGCCATCTTTCCAAAAGCAATCTACAGATTCTATGTGATTCCCATCAAAATTGCAACTCAATTCTTCATAGAGTTAGAAAGAACAATCTGCAAATTCATTTGGAATAACAAAAATCACAGGATAGTGAAAACTATCTTAAACAGTAAAAGAACTTCTGGGGGAATCACCATCCTGACCTCGAGCTGTATTACAGAGCAATAGTGATTGAATACTCTATGGTATTGGTACAGAGACAGGCAGGTAGATCAGTGGAACAGAATTGAAGGCTAAGAAATGAACTCACACACCTATGGTCACTTGATCTTTGACAAAGGAGCTAAAACCATCCAGTGGAAAGAAGATAGCATTTTCAGCAAATGGTGCTGGTTCAACTGGAAGTCAGCATGTAGAAGAATTTTTATTGCCCTGTACAAAACTTAAGTCCAAGTGGATCAAGGACCTCCACATAAAAGCAGAAACACTCAAACTTATAGAAGAAGTGGGGAAGAGCATCGGACACATGAGCACTGGGGAAAATTTCCTGAACAAAACACCAATGGCTTATGCTGTAAGATCATGACTGGACATGTGGGACCTGATAAAATTGCAAGACTTCAGTAGAACAAAAATACCGTCATTAGGACAAAACAGCAACCATTAGATTGGAAAAAGACCTTTACCAATCATACATTCGATAGATGGCTAATATCCAATATATACAAAGAATTCAAGAAGGTAGACTCCAGAGAGTGAAATAATCCTATAAAAAATGGGGTGCAGAGATAAACAAAAAATTCTCAGCTGAGGAGTATCGAATGCTCAGAAGTACCTAAAGAAATGTTCAACATCCTTAGTCATCAGGGAAATTGAAATCAAAACAACCCTGAGATTCTACCTCATACCAGTCTGAATGGCTAGGATCACAAACTCAGGTGATAATAGATGCTGTTGAGGATGTGGAGAAAGAGGAACACTCCTCCATTGTTGGTGGGCTTGTAAGCTGGTACAACCACTCTGGAGGTTCCTCAGAAAATTAGATATACCTGAGGACCCAGATATACCACTGCTGGAAGTGTAATAAGGACACATGCTCCACTAAGTTCATATTATTATTCATAATAGTCTAAAGCTGGAAAAAGCCCCGATGTTCTGCAACAGAGGAATGCATGTAGAAAATGTGGTACATCTACACAATGGAATACTAGTCACCTATCAAAAACAATGACTTCATTAAACTTGTAGGCAAATGGATGGAACTAGAAAATATCTTTCTGAGTTAGGTAACCCAATCACAAAAAACCATACATGGTATGCACTTACTGATACGTGGATATTAGCCCAAAAGCTCGGAATACCCAAGATACAATTCAGAGACCGCATGAAGCTCAAGAAGAAGCACAACCAAAGTGCAGTTGCTTCAGTCCTTCTTTAAAGGGGGAACCAAAATATTCATAGGAGGAAATATGAAGACAAAGTTTGGATCACAGTCTGAAGGAATGGGCATTCAGAGCCTGCACCACCTGGGGATCCAGCTACTGGGGATACACCTACTGCCACCAAACCCAGACAATATTGATGATGCCAAGATGCTGACAGGAGCCTGATATTGTTGTTTCCTGAAAGACTTTGCCAGAGCATGACAAATACAGAGGCAAATGCTTGAGTCAACCATAGAACCGAGAAGGAATCCCCATTGGAGGATTTAGAGAAAGGATTAAAGGAGCTGAAGGGGTTTGCAACCCAATAGAAAGAACAATACGAACCAACCAGAGCTCCCAAAAATAAACCATCATCCATAGAGTACACATGGACAGACCCATGGCTCCTGGTGCATATGTAATAGAGGATGGCCTTGTTGGGCACCAATGGGAGGAGAAGCCCTTGGTTCTGCCAAGGCTGAACTTCCCTGTGTAGGGGAATGTTAGCCCAGGGAAGTGGGAATAGTGGGTTGTTGAGTGGGGGTATACCTTCTTAGAAGAAGGGGTAGGGGAGATGGGATGGGGTTTATGGATGGGAAACCTGGAAAGGATAACATTTGAAATGTAAATAAAAAAATACCCATTTAAAAAAAGTATAAGAGCCAGAGGTCAGGGAGTAAATAAAAAAGAAAACAAGAACAAAACAACAACAAAAACATCAACAAAAACAAAAATAATAATAACAACAAAAATCTCAAGACTCGCTAAATCACCACAAAGCTCATGTGATCTCACAGAGAATGAAGCAACATGCACAAGGGGTGTATATGTCTTCACCAGGTCCTCTATGCTTATATTCTGCCTTCTTATTTAGTGCTTTTATGGACTTTTTGAATGTTTGAGAGAGTGGGTCTCTGACTCTTGTGGTCTTTCTCTTGGACTATTTTTCTTTTGTTGGTCTGTACTTTCTACCTTGAGGTAATAGTTTTTGTTTTTATCTTATTATATTTTATTTTGCTAATTTTTAAAGGAAATCGAATGGATGAATAAAAAAATGAATGAAAACGTACCCACTGTGGTAAAGTTTAGCAACTGAACTGTCACTTATACCTCCTGGGAGAAGGGAAATCAATTAACTTCAATGAAGTGACACTGAGTAGATCAAATACTCCAGGTCAGGGTTCATTTCCAAAGGAATCTCTTCCCCATATACTCTCTCTGCTTTAATTTCTCACTACATGTATTCATTTATTTTGACAATAATTAAAGCTATGATCTGAATCATTAGCACAGTTTTGCTTACCTTTCCAATTCCACAGGAACTGAGATTTATAAAGTTTTAAGAATTTTTAAGACATTGAAATTAAAATATAATTTTATCATTTCCCTATTTTTCTTTCCCTCTTATCTCCTCCCAAATACAGTCCTCTGCCCCTTCTAAAATTTATGGCCTGTGTTTTATATATAGACCTTAACATATAAATCTCAAGATAACCTATTTGTGAACTTTGCCCTGGGGGAAAACTATTTTTCCTGCTCTCAGTATTTCTTAGTTGCCTATAGTTCTTTGTCTAAGCTTGAACTTATGAGATTTGCCCCCTTCTTTAACAAGAACCTGTCTGTTAGAGTCGTCTTTGTTCAAGTCTTATTTAGAAAGCCCTGTTAGGACTTCACGGGCATAGTGACTCTGATAATATTAAGATAAAATATGAAAACTTCCTACTCCCCTGGGTCTTACAATTCTTTCTACCTTTTCTACGATCTCTGAGCCTTAGTTTCAGGAATTATATTGTTGATGTATCAGGTGAAGCTGGGAACCATATAGTCACTTGTCTGCAAATTTTTAAATCAATTGTGGTTTTCTATAATGGTCACTGTTTCAAGGAGATGTTGCTCTGATAAGGAGCAAGACCTATACTTAACTTGGCATATATGGATAAATATATAGACTATTAGGAATCACTTTGATTTAGTAAAAAGTGGAAATTGTAGGTTCTCCCCAAAATCGGCACCAGATAGTTGTGAAGGTTTCCAGGCATAACTCCCCTCTTATTGAGTAAGATGTATAGTCACAGAGTTGTGGGTTACAACCAATAGTTTTTACCACTATTGTGTCTTTTGAGATATGGCACTATGCTGGTCATTGCTGTATTGTATATGTATTATAGTCATGTGCGACTATTTGTTTCTTCCCATTCTTGGAAGGCTTGCATGGAATCTTTAGGGAAGAAACTTTCAGGTCAGCGTTAGTGGGGGATCTTCCAGATCCTGTAGATGAACTATGTGGTATCTTTAGCAATAGGAAAATTTTTTCAGCTTCTGTGAGGCAATCAAAGATAACAGCAAAAGCAGGGAGTCACTTGGACTATCATGACCAACAACTGGGAACCAGGCTTCTCATGGTTGGGCTGTTTTTTATTTTTTCTATGGCCCCTGGTGGAATAATCAGTTTAATGGATTAGGATACTGGGAATCGTTCAACTGTGGCAGCGAAGGTAGAGCAGCAGAAACCTCAGTACTAGGGTTATTTGAATGTTAACATTCTGCTAAATTGTTCTTTGCTGGTAAAACTAAATTTTATTTACGTATAAATCAGAGGGCTTGGCACACGAAGTTGTGGATTTATTTATCCTTGTTATGTATACAATGTTCTGCTTGCATGTATGCCTACTGACTAGAAGAGGATGCCATATCTCATTGTTGATGGTTGTGAGCTACCAAGTAATTTTTGGGAATTGAACTCAGGACCTCTGAAAGAGGTGCCAGTGCTCTTAACCTCTGAGTCATCTTTCCAGCCTGCCAAATTTGTTCATAAGTATACAAATTACTTTCAATAAAATAGTAAGAGTTTCTTCTAAAAATAGAGAGTTCATGATGCAGCTTAGTGGTAGAGTCTACAGAAAAACAGATGTGTGTGTGTGTGTGTGTGTGTGTGTGTGTGTGTGTGTGTGTGCATTCACATCTACAATCTAAATACTTGGAACATTGAGACAAGTTTATTGATATAACTTTGGGGCCAGGTTGGGCTTCATAGAAAAATTAGGACAAAAACATTTGTGTGTATGTTTGTTAAATTGAAGTTGAGACAAGAAAATTCTAGTTTAAGTGTTCTTTAATTTCTTGTTAAGTTTTAATTAGATTTACAACATAATTGGAGAAAAGGCAAATAATTAGAAACTTTACCTTAAAATATTAAAAACTTAATCCTATGAAATTGTAGTGTTTACATCTAATATTCGTGGGTCGGTAGTTAAATCCTTAATTTTATAAAAAATTTGATTGTCACAGTGTAAAGTCAAACTTTGTTAGATTACACCAATATTCTGATTTGAGTATAAATGGTGCCAGCCTTCTGTGAGATGTACTAGCACTCAATTGCATCTTTGTGCAAAAGATGTTAAGGCAACTTTTTCCCCCTCTTTTTCTCTTCTGTAAATAAAAGGTCAAGTAATATCTTCTAATAACTTATAACTCTATCTTTTTCTTGTTAGGACATGTCACCCAGCACTTTTTGATTACATGTTCTCAGATAATAGTTGGGGCAGATTGACCAAGGGAGAGCAATTTCTTTAATCAGGATAACATAATGATTCCATCACAGACTTTAGATAGAGCTATGGATATCATCAATTTTCTTCTTCTTCTTCTTTTTTTTTTATCTATTAACAGTGCTGTATCTTTAGTGGAATTGAAGACAGGACCTTCTGCAGGTCTCAATACAACTTGATAAAAGGCCATAACAATGGCTTTAGAATCACATCCATTAGTTCTACAATGAATCGAGTTTTCTCATAACTTGGCCATAACTTGAGGACAGGACACTGTAAACAGCAAGCAGTGGTATATATAGGGAACTGAAGTCTGAAGTTTCTACTTGTTGAAGGACTTCTCTCTGCTTTTGAACCATTTGGTGGATATCAGTTTCTTTGCCCATAAATGAGGGAGTTGCCCCATGTGGTCTCATGTGCTGTCTGTTTTTAGTGCTTCCTGGACAAAGATGCAAGTCACTTTGTACTACGTGTTTAACGATTATGAAGAATGTTGAGAACCCTGGTAATATGGAAAAACTGTGACATTATAACATGACATTGTGGAAGCACAATCAGTGTAGTTAAGCTCCCCGGAAATACATTTCTTTATTTATGTGCCTAACATTTGACCAGCTGTCTAAAAATATGAAATGAATAAAAAACAAAATATCTTAATGCTGGGTGAAAATACAAAGTATTTATTTCTGTTGAAGTGCAAAATAATTAGGTTGAATATATTCAATGCAATTGTTATTTAATTGAATTTAATTTATGTACTATTGCTATTTTTGTGATTAATACATTTATTACTTCAAAAGTCTGTAATTAAAAACAAAATTTAAACAGTACAAGACCAGATTGAAGATTTCAGTTTTCTTTCTTGAACAAATCAACCTGAAATAATTATGTGTCATGTATTTATGTACTTTATTAAAATTAAAATAGAAATCTTAAAGGTATGTTTTTAATTTGTGCATCTAGAACAAATACTTTTACATATGGTGATATGTACTATAGTTTACTTTTAAGTTTATACAATGTTATAAATTCATTAATCTGTCTTTTAATTATTGTAATGAGCAACTGAACTATTGGTTATTATTTTCAAGGTATTAAGTACTATTACATCCATTTTGCAGATAAAGATATTGAGACTAGGGAAATTTATTAATTTGTTTAAAGGAATACATGCAGTTTGTAGTAGAAATTAGTGAGAAACTTGGCATTCTAGCTTATTGACAACTTACAATGATTAATTAAGCAAAACTAAGTTACTTAAAATGTTAATATTTTCTTTTATATTTACAAGTTTAGTAGGAAATTTGGTGCTTACATTTGTTCAGATAACACATACTCTTTATCAGTAATAACAATTTCTATTTTTCTGTGTTATGCAAATTTAAAGATCTGTAATATCCATTTTCCATTAGAGTGCCATTCATAGACATGGTTTGCTAAAATGTATACTATATTTTATTAATGACTTTTATTTTGCATTTAATTTGAAGGGAACAAATTTCTTGTGAAGTAACATGAAAAGAAAAGTATTCTATGCTCTACGAAGCTAAAGTAGCTAATAGATGCTTCTTTTCATTCCTTTAGGAGGTCTTATTTGATTCTGCTGGCAATATCTGGTCCCAAAATATGTTGTTTGGATCATCTGTTTTACTCATAATGCTGACACATTAATATCATTGCTCTTCTTATGCAGACTCTTAAGAAGATGGAAAGATCTCCCATGCTCATGGATTGGCAGGATTAATATGGTAAAAATGGCCATTTTACCAAAAGCAATCTACAGATTCAATGCAATCCCCATCAAAATACCAATCCAATTCTTCAAAGAGTTAGACAGAACAATTTGCAAATTCATCTGGAATAACAAAAAACCCAGGATAGCTAAAGCTATCCTCAACAATAAAAGGACTTCAGGGGGAATCACTATCCCTGAACTCAAGCAGTATTACAGAGCAATAGTGATAAAAACTGCATGGTATTGGTACAGAGACAGACAGATAGACCAATGGAATAGAATTGAAGACCCAGAAATGAACCCACACACCTATGGTCACTTGATTTTTGACAAAGGAGCCAAAACCATCCAATGGAAAAAAGATAGCATTTTCAGCAAATGGTGCTGGTTCAACTGGAGGGCAACATGTAGAAGAATGCAGATCGATCCATCCTTATCACCCTGTACAAAGCTTAAGTCCAAGTGGATCAAGGACCTCCACATCAAACCAGACACACTCAAACTAATAGAAGAAAAACTAGGGAAGCATCTGGAACACATGGGCACTGGAAAAAATTTCCTGAACAAAACACCAATGGCTTATGCTCTAAGATCAAGAATCGACAAATGGGATCTCATAAAACTGCAAAGCTTCTGTAAGGCAAAGGACACTGTGGTTAGGACAAAACGGCAACCAACAGATTGGGAAAAGATCTTTACCAATCCTACAACAGATAGAGGCCTTATTTCCAAAATATACAAAGAACTCAAGAAGTTAGACCGCAGGGAAACAAATAACCCTATTAAAAAATGGGGTTCAGAGCTAAACAAAGAATTCACAGCTGAGGAATGCCGAATGGCTGAGAAACACCTAAAGAAATGTTCAACATCTTTAGTCATAAGGGAAATGCAAATCAAAACAACCCTGAGATTTCACCTCACACCAGTGCGATTGGCTAAGATCAAAAACTCAGGTGACAGCAGATGCTGGCGAGGATGTGGAGAAAGAGGAACACTCCTCCATTGTTGGTGGGATTGCAGACTGGTAAAACCATTCTGGAAATCAGTCTGGAGGTTCCTCAGAAAATTGGACATTGAACTGCCTGAGGATCCAGCTATACCTCTCTTGGGCATATACCCAAAAGATGCCTCAACATATAAAAGAGACACGTGCTCCACTATGTTCATCGCAGCCTTATTTATAATAGCCAGAAAATGGAAAGAACCCAGATGCCCTTCAACAGAGGAATGGATACAGAAAATGTGGTACATCTACACAATGGAATATTACTCAGCTATCAAAAACAACGAGTTTATGAAATTCGTAGGCAAATGGTTGGAACTGGAAAATATCATCCTGAGTGAGCTAACCCACTCACAGAAAGACATACATGGTATGCACTCATTGATAAGTGGCTATTAGCCCAAATGCTTGAATTACCCTAGATCCCTAGAAGAAAGGAAACTCAAGACAGATGATCAAAATGTGAATGCTTCACTCCTTCTTTAAATGAGGAAAAAGAATACCCTTGGCAGGGAAGGGAGAGGCAAAGATTAAAACAGAGACTGAAGGAACACCCATTCAGAGCCTGCCCCACATGTGGCCCATACATATACAGCCACCCAATTAGACAAGATGGATGAAGCAAAGAAGTGCAGACCGACAGGAGCCGGATGTAGATCGCTCCTGAGAGACACAGCCAGAATACAGCAAATATAGAGGCGAATGCCAGCAGCAAACCACTGAACTGAGAATAGGTCCCCTATTGAAGGAATCAGAGAAAGAACTGGAAGAGCTTGAAGGGGCTCGAGACCCCAAAAGTACAACAATGCCAAGCAACCAGAGCTTCCAGGGACTAAGCCACTACCTAAAGACTATACATGGACTGACCCTGGACTCTGACCCCATAGGTAGCAATGAATATCCTAGTAAGAGCACCAGTGGAAGGGGAAGCCCTGGGTCCTGCTAAGACTGAACCCCCAGTGAACTAGTCTATGGGGGGAGGGCGGCAATGGGGGGAGGGTTGGGAGGGGAACACCCATAAGGAAGGGGAGGGGGGAGGGGGATGTTTGCCCGGAAACCGGGAAAGGGAATAACACTCGAAATGTATATAAGAAATACTCAAGTTAATAAAAAAAAAAAAAAAAGAAGAAAGTTAAAAAAAAATAAAAAAAAAAAAAAAGAATCAATTCCTTTCTCTCTTTTCAAAATAATTATAATGATATATATCTTGTGATATAAAGTATAATAAATTGCAAATGAGTCAAGAATAACCATAAAAGACAACTGAGAAAGAAAACTAAGCAAAAGGCACAGCTCCAGACAAATTATGTCCATAGTTTATATTTAAAGTCAGGGATGTATCTGCTTCTTTGTAATAGATGCTAACTCTTCTGAGATCTTGTAGTCCACCCACAAATGGCAAAAAGAATAAAGGAGAAAGAAAAATGCAAGCAAGTAGTCAACCATTAAAGCAAAGCACTCAGACTGCACTTTGCTGTGGTAGACATACCTTAGGAAAATACTTAATTTACACTAGTGGTGTACAAACATGAAGTTACCATTTGTAAAAGGGTAAAAGTTATTTTTTTAACTCAATTTCAGAGTAATGGTAATACATATTTAGATGATAAATTTTAAATGTTGTAAATTACTGCTGAAATAAACATTAAAAATTAAAATGTCCTATTTGGTGAACTTCAAGTTTTGCATCATTTTAGTTCTATGCAACATAACTTAAAATTATTTGAAATTGTTTTTATGAGAATTGGTATGTTTTGGTAAAAAGTCTGTCTCTGAGAATTGTAAACAACTATAGAATCTTGATATAACTTGGTATGCCTAAAAGCAATGAATGGAGTACATATCATAAGATCCTGTGAAGCTGTATTTCAAACATTGACTGAGTTTGAAAATAAATATGATATTTCAAGAATGATCAAAGTGTGTTCACTCAGTGATTCAGGTTTGTAATCAAAATACAACTTTATTCAGTCTATTCCACTGTACTTTCTGCTTTACAGGAAGACTGCTGTTGTTCTTGATCCTGGGATTGCTGCTGTGGTTATTTGTCTATCATTTTTCTATTTCATACGCACGTGTATGTGCACATGTTCATACATGGCATATGTGTGTGCACGTGTCAGCAGTTGATATAGAAAGTCGGTCTTTGAACCCACACACCTATGGGCACTTGATTTTTGACAAAGGAGCCAAAACCATCAAATGGAAAAAACATAGCATTTTGAGCAAATGGTACTGGTTCAACTGGAGGTCAACATGTAGAAGAATGCAGATCGATCCATGCTTATCACCCTGTACAAAGCTTAAGTCCAAGTGGATCAAGGACCTCCACATCAAACCAGACACACTCAAACTAATAGAAGAAAAACTAGGGAAGCATCTGGAACACATAGGCACTGGAAAAAATTTCCTGAACAAAACACCAATGGCTTATGCTCTAAGATCAAGAATCGACAAATGGGATCTCATAAAACTGCAAAGCTTCTGTAAGGCAAAGGACACTGTGGTTAGGACAAAACGGCAACCAACAGATTGGGAAAAGATCTTTACCAATCCTACAACAGATAGAGGCCTTATATCCAAAATATACAAAGAACTCAAGAAGTTAGACCGCAGGGAGACAAATAACCCTATTAAAAAATGGGGTTCAGAGCTAAACAAAGAATTTACAGCTGAGGAATGCCGAATGGCTGAAAAACACCTAAAGAAATGTTCAACATCTTTAGTCATAAGGGAAATGCAAATCAAAACAACCCTGAGATTTCACCTCACACCAGTGAGAATGGGTAAGATCAAAAACTCAGGTGACAGCAGATGCTGGCAAGGATGCTGAGAAAGAGGAACACTCCTCCATTGTTGGTGGGATTGCAAACTGGTACAACCATTCTGGAAATCAGTCTGGAGGTTCCTCAGAAAATTGGACATTGAACTGCCTGAGGATCCAGCTATACCTCTCTTGGGCATATACCCACAAGATGCCCCAACATATAAAAAAGACACGTGCTCCACTATGTTCATCGCAGCCTTATTTGTAATAGCCAGAAGCTGGAAAGAACCCAGATGCCCTTCAACAGAGGAATGGATACAGAAAATGTGGTACATCTACACAATGGAATATTACTCAGCTATCAAAAACAATGACTTTATGAAATTCGTAGCCAAATGGTCAGAACTGGAACATATCATCCTGAGTGAGGTAACCCAATCACAGAAAAACACACATGATATGCACTCATTGATAAGTGGCTATTAGCCCAAATGCTTGAATTACCCTAGATCCCTAGAACAAATGAAACTCAAGACAGATGATCAAAATGTGAATGCTTCACTCCTTCTTTAAAAGGGGAACAAGAATACCCTTGGTGGGGAATAGAGAGGCAAAGATTAAAACAGACACAGAAGGAAACACCCATTCATAGCCTGCCCCACATGTGGCCCATACATATACAGCCATCCAATTAGACAAGATGGATGAAGCAAAGAAGTGCAGGCCGACAGGAGCTGGATATAGCTCACTCCTGAGAGACACAGCAAGAATACAGCAAATACAGAGGTGAATGCCAGCAGCAAACCACTGAACTGAGAATAGAACCCCCGTTGAAGGAATCAGAGAAAGAACTGGAAGAGCTTGAAGGGGCTCGAGACCCCATATGTACAACAATGCCAAGCAACCAGAGCTTCCAGGGACTAAGCCACTACCTAAAGACTATACATGGACTGACCCTGGACTCTGACCTCATAGGTAGCAATGAATATCCTAGTAAGAGCACCAGTGGAAGGGGAAGCCCTGGGTCCTGCTAAGACTGAACCCCCAGTGAACTAGATTGTTGTGGGGAGGGCGGCAATGGGGGGAGGATGGGGAGGGGAACACCCATAAAGTAGGGGAGGGGGAGGGATTAGGGGGATGTTTGCCCGGAAACCGGGAAAGGGAATAACACTTGAAATGTATATAAGAAATACTCAAGTTAATAAAAAAAAAAAAAGAGAAAGTCTTTTTTTATAATGGTTTGCCTAATTCTTTGAAGCAGGGTCTCTCAGTTGAATTCAGACTTCACTCACTGATATGACTATTTTAACTACTCAGTTCGCTTTATGGATTTCCTGTCTTCACCATTCAAGTGCTGGAGTTACAGATAGGTGGCCATAACCATCTCATGCTTTTGTAGGAAACACTTTTACCACTAGACACTCCCCCAAGCCTCTATTCATTCATTCATTTTTTTTCCTGATATAAGATTTTTATTGACTATTTGGGGATTTCACACACTGTATCTCTATCACACTTGTTTCCCATTCCTCCCAAGCCCACCTTACCATCCTCGTGCCCTCCCCCAAAGTACACCAGGTCAAATTTTTGTTGCCCACACACTCATTGTAGCATGGTCAAATTCCCAGTAGTGGGGCTGTTAAAGATAACTGAGTTGGGTTGTGTCTTCCATAGCTTCTAGGAGGCATTAACTATGAAGAGCCACATTTCAGCATCCCTTTCACAATTTTTTAAAAATTTTCTTTTATTGAATATTTTTTATTTACATTTCCAATGTTATTCCCTTTCTTGGTTTCCTGGACATAAGCCCCCTATCCCATCCTCCTCCCCTTCTTCTATAAGGGTGTTCTCCTCCCCATCCACTCTCCCCTTCCCACCCCCCAATATTCTCCTACACTGGGATTCCAACCTTGGCAGGACCAAAGGCTTCTCCTTCCATTGGTGCCTAACAAGGCCATCCTTTGCTACTTATGTAGCTGGAGCCATGGGTCAGTCCATGTATAGTATTTGGGTAATGGTTTAGTCCCTGGGAGATCTGATTGGTTGGCATTGTTGTTCTTATGAGGTTACAAGCCCCTTCAGCTCTTTCAATACTTTCTCTAATTCCTCCAACAGGAGTCCTGTTCTCAGTTCAATGGTTTGCTGCTAGCATTCGCCTCTGTATTTGACATGCTCTGGCTGTATCTCTCAGGAGACATATGTCTGGTTCCTGTCAGCACACACTTAGCTTCATCAATCTTATCTAGTTCTGGCGACTGTACATTTATGGGCCACATGTGGGGCAGAGTCTGAATGGCCATTCTTTTGGTCTGTGCTCCACATTTTGCCTCCATATCCCCTCCTATGAATGATTTTGTTCCCCTTTTTAAGAAGGAGTGAACGGGCTGGGGATTTAGCTCAGTGATAGAGCGCTTACCTAGGAAGCGCAAGGCCCTGGGTTCGGTCCCCAGCTCAGAAAAAAAAAAGAACAAAAAAAAAAAGAAGGAGTGAAGCATCTGCACTTTGGTCATCCTTCTTCTTGAGCTTCATGTGGTCTGTGGATTGTATCTTGGGTAATTCGAGCTTTTGGGCTAATACCACTTATCAGTGAGTACATACCATGTGTGTTTTTCAGATGATTGGGATTACTCAGGATGATATTTTCTAGTTCAATCCATTTGCCTATGAATTTCATAAAGTCATTGTTTTTGATAGCTGAGTAGTACTCCATTGTGTAGATGTACCACAAGACTCACTTCAATGACTCCCTGTTTAAACAGTTTCTTTTTGTTTTGGGGAAGTTGTTATAGAGCCCTTTAATGTCTCTTATTTTCAACTATGAGTATGAAGACATCAATACACTTAAAAGAAGTTTCTTTGCTCATAAAAGACAGTGGCAACACTCATAGACATCCGCATAACTTCTCATAGCAGCACAGAACATAGATCTCAGCATGGTTCCTGAGGCAGCACAGACTGTGGACTTCATCATGACTTCCAGCATCAGCATAGACACCAACATAGCTTCAGCAGATGGCACCTATTCATACATTTATTTCTTCTTTTCATGTATGTTTATGTGTGTGTGTGTATGTATATATGTTTATGTGTGTATGTGTGTTTATGTGTGTAAGTATATGTGTGTGTTACATGAATGTGTATATCAGATGAAGAAAGGATTACTGTGTGAATAATGAATTGAATTAGAATTATTGTTGAAAAAGCAATGTAAAAGTATAATATTTACAATGAAATTTTATGACATGAAACAGTATAAGTGGCATGGCTTCTCAGGACCTCAGAGTGGCAAATAAGGTCTAGTGGAGAGAGTCCAGACTAGAAGTGGATAGGTTACTTGAAGAGGGGAGTTTACTCAGTTTCTGGAATGGTTCAATTTGATAATTGTTCATTAGTCTCATGCATGGCTTCAAATGATGTTTGTTTGTGTAAACATTCTGACCCTGTTCTTGGGAAACTAATAAGCTGTCAACTCCATTTAGAAACTTCTGAGATACAGCTCTTAAACACAACCTTGAATAAATGTCCTGGCTATATAATGGGGTGACAGACAATTCCATATTTCAGTTGCTGAGAAGTCAAAAGGATGAGACACAAGGAAGAAAGATGTGGTACAATAGGCAAAAGCCTAGGCTAATCTTTTTAACAAAGTACTGGAAAAAGCACAACTTTTCTAGATGCAAAGCTGAGTGGAATCTGACTTAAAGGTTGTAAAAGCAAAGAACTGCATGTATGGAAACAAGAATATGAAACTTTCTGTCCTAATTTACACATCCTCATAGATGATCAGTAGTTTATTATCTTGAACACAAGTGATCTTCAGGTCTTGATGAACCTAGTGAGAACTAAAAGTGTATTGTTCATCTGTTTTCATAAAACAGGGCTCTCAGACTGTATTCTCCTTTGTTCTTGTGCTCTAATATGGTTTTTCATGACATGACTGTATGAAAAAATAGGGCAGTGAAAACAGAAGGAAGTAGAAGGAAGCAGACATCAGTCATGTGATGGGTGACAGGCTCAGATCCCAGAATTTATTTTACTTTTAAAGAGAAAGAAGGCTGAAGGATACTTGAGGTTCAACACAGGAAATGCTGTAAAGGAAGCTGCATTCTATGATGACTTCTGTGAAGCACATGCTCCAGTAAAGTTTGTACCTAGTGGATTCAATCAGTATTATTTTATGTAATGTTCAAAGCTAAACTGAAAACTGCAAATGGTTCTCTATAGACTCAATTTTGAATTCAGTTTTGACTGTTATGCACAGAGCATTTAAATTCTTGATTTATAAATATAATATTAATATTTAGGAG
Organism: Rattus norvegicus; assembly: GCF_021556685.1. Lineage (NCBI taxonomy): Eukaryota > Metazoa > Chordata > Mammalia > Rodentia > Muridae > Rattus > Rattus norvegicus. Next base: position 72,977,391 of record NC_141539.1, on the reverse strand, counting down.
AAAAGTAATTCTATAATGAGACTTTAGTATGCTTATTTCTCATAGCAGAGGAGATGATTATTCTTGTTAGTTTTAGTTATTTCATGTCTACCCAGATTAAAGACTGTTTATTCTACAGCTAGACACAGCTAGTGCATGTTAAGGTGTATTTATTAGGTTGTTTTTGGAGTTGATATGTATAAAGTCCAGCTGAGAACTTCATAAAGTATGACACTTTATTTGTGGCAGAAATAAGAAGAGGAAAACTATGAATACCACTCACATTTTTATTATTTTTAGTTTTTTACAGTCTAGGGCTTTGGACAGGCCCCTGTATGCTTCTGATTGGTGGCTCAGTCTCTGGGAGCTCCCAATGGTCTGAGTTACTTGAGACTGCTGGTCTTCCTACGAGGTAACTTTCCCATTAAGCTTATTCAATCCTTTCCCTAATTCAACCTTAGGGGTCCCTGTCTTCAGTCCAATGGTTGGGTGTAAGTATCTGCCTCTGTTTCAGTCAGCTGTCAGTAGGGTCTCTCAGAGGACAGCCATGCCAGGCTCTTATCTGTAAGGACATCATAACATCATTAATAGTGTTAGGCCTTGGTGCCTCCCATTCTCCATGAGATGAATCAAAAGTGGGGCAGGTCACTCAACAGTTTTTTCTCCAGTCTCTTTTTCATTTTTTTCCCTGCAATATTTTTAGACAGGAACAATTCTGGGTCAGAAATTTTGACTGTGGATTAGTAATTCCATCCTTCCATTTGAGGCCTTGTGTATCTACTGAAGGTGGACTTTTCTAGTTCTTTCTCCCCAATGTTGGGCATTTTGACTAAGGTCACCCCCAATGAATCCTGAGAGTGTTTTACCTCCTGGGTCTCTGGTATTTTCTAGAGGGTCCCCATATCTCTCAACCCCCTAGGCTGCTTATTTCCATTAATTCTCTTGACCCTCTGACTTGTCTGCTGTTCCCATCCCCATAAATGACCTTTCCCCCCTTTCCATTTTCATCTCCTTTTCCGCCCCTCCCACTCCCTCCCACTCCCTCCCACTCCCTCCCACTCCCTCCCACTCCCTCCCTCCCACTCCCTCCCACTCCCTGATTCCTGTGATTATTTCCTTTCTCCTTCTACGTGGGCCTTTCTGCTTGGTACACTTATGCGTTATATCCTAAGTAATTCTGTACTCTTTGGCCAATATCCACTTTCCAGTGAGTACACACCATGTATGTCCTTTGGGGTCTGAGTTGCCTCGCTCAGGATAATATTTTCTAGTTCCATTCATTTGCCTGAAAATTCATGATGTCCTTGTTTTTAATAGGTTTTGAATAGTATTTAACTATATAAATGAACCACATTTTCTGTATCTATTCTTTGGTTGAGGGAGTTCTGGGATGATTATAGCTTCTGGCTATTACAAATAAGGCTTCTATGAACAAGTGTCACTGTGGTATGGTGGGGCACCTTATGAGTACATGCTTAAGAGTGGTATAGCTGGATCTTCAGGTAGAACTATTTCCAATTTTCTGGTGGACTGTCAGATTGTTTTCCAGATGGTTGCACCAGTTTACAATCCCACCAGGAATGGAGGAGTGTTCCTCTTTCTCCACATCCTCTCTAACATGTGCTCTTACTTGAGTTTTTTATCTTACAAATTCTGATTAGACTGAGGTGGAATCTAAGGGTTGTTTAGATGTGTATTTCTCTGACTAAGGACTTTGAACACCTTCAAGTTTTTCTCAGCCATTTCAGATTCTTCTGTTGTGAATTCTCTGTTTAGCTCTGTACTTCCATTTTTTAACTGGCTTGTTTACTTTTTGGAGGTTAACTTCTTGAGTTCATTATATATTTTGGATGTTTGCTCTCTGTCCAATGTATGGTTAGTGATTTTTTTCCCAATCCATAGATTGCCTATTTATTCTATTAATGTTGTGTTTTATCTGCAGGCTGTAGTGTTTGGGTGGGTATTGGGCAGCTGATCCAGCCCAGGTAAGAAATCAGGACACCATGAAAGTTTTATGAACAACATTTGAGAGATGGAGAGGTAGCTCAGTGGTTATGAGCACTAGATGCTTTTGCAGAGGACCTGAGTTTGGTTCACCAAACACACCTAGTGGCTCACAGTCATCTGTCACTGTAGGATTAGGCGATGTAACACTCTTCAACCCTCTGAAGACACTGGACACACACATGGTACATAAACATACATGCTAGCCAAACACTAATACACATAAGGTAAGATAACAAAACTAAAAAATTAAATAATACAATAAGGTTTAGATAGTAGTCCAAACACTACTTAGTTGTAAGCTATTTTTAATTTAGTCTGAAGTTAAAGTCTAGTATATATGTAAACATTGTTGATAAAGTACATAGCAATGAGGCATGATTTTTTGATACTTAAATTGTATTATAATACTGGCTATGGTATAAAATACATTTACTATTGATGAATAATCTTTGAGAGGGGAGAATAGCATCATATGAAGTAAACCGAATTTTAATTTTAATATTTAGAATTTTTATGTGCACAACTGATTTAACTATTTTGAAATAAATTTAGCAATTTTACACAACTAACATCCACTGCGTCTCATAAAATAATAAAATAACACACATACACACACACCATACATCTCCACTGTTTATTAAAATGTCAAAGCATTTTAATAAGCCATTGTGCTGGCAGAATTAATTAGATCTGAAAACTGGCATAATTAAAACAATAAAAAGCTATAAGAATACATTAAAATAGAGTGCCGAATAAAAGAACTAAGTTTTAAAAAGTTACATTTGACTAGTCAACTGTTCCTTAATAACTGGATGCATCAGAATACATTGTTCATTTCAATATTAAAAGAATTTAGTGAAATGAAAATTGAGGCAATAGAGAATTCAGTATGCACCATTATTTGAAATTTAAAGTCTTTCTCATAATGAACATAGCTAAAAACATAAAAGACAAATGATAGAGAAATTAAAAGCAATTATCAAAGGAATTCTCTGCAGAAATTTCTGATTTAAATTAAAGCCTATGATTAAAAATCTCCTTCATCTTTGTCCTTCTCCATTCTTCTAATAGTTCAGTACTGCATTAGTACCTTATGACTTAATTTCTTCTTCAAAGACAATTATGCTGTGTTTGAAATGTACATATCAGCTTCACGTCCTGTTTCTATACGCACTAATGAATAACTTTTAGATAAAGGCAGTGGAGATACTGCTTGAAAAGGAACCTTGAAAAGCGAAAATTTCCCCTCATAACTGCTAATTTTAATTTTGCATATGGAAAAGGAGCTGTCTCAGATAGTGTTACTTCAAATGCAGCATAGTGTATTTCAGTGACCAGGGCTAGGGCACATTCCCTCATTTCCGTATGTGCTGCTTTTCTTTTTCCAAGAACAACCCTTTTTCAAGTCTCTACACAGACACTGCAATGGGAACCTAACAGATAAGTTAAGAATTAGCTTTTAGCATGTTTGCATTGCAGCAAGTAAGATCAGAATACAATAAAGCAAGCACCAAGAAAACTCTGGTAAATCCTGTTTTTTGTGGAAGGTAAAATTTATTAAGATGATTGTGTTATTTGTTCTGCCATGAGTGTATACTTAATCTCATATTGGTGTGGAGATGTTGGCACAATATGTTTACTGAGTATGTACTTCTGTCATTTTCAGATGTTATTAACACTTTTTTCTTTCATATCATCTAATGCTCCTTTATTTAGAATTTGTGTTTTCTTCATTTGTGAAAATTATAAAGAATTAAGCCCACCCTGGTCATGTCAGCCAGAGCAGCTGAAGAAGACACTCAAGCACCGGCCCTAGTCCTTCAGGTCTTGGCTACCAGAAGGAAGACACCCAAGTGCCAATTTTTGCCAGGCTTATCCAGAGAAACCAGAAGAAAGATACCAAAGCACACAACCAGCACACCACTACCACCAATAAGATGGGTGAATATGTGATGGAGAGATAAGAAAGAGTGTGTGCATGGTGGAGAGATGAGTGAGAAAGTACACCCAAGGGGTTCATACACTGCAGAGAAAGGTTGAGCTGGAGATTCCAGTCGATAAGAGGAGCCTGCATAACCTGAGGCCAAGGTGACATTCCAGTCCAGAATCCTGCCAAGGACCATGCTTTGGTGCGTGGTCCCTCTGTTTGTGTTGAGGTCCGTGGCCTGAGTTACAACCAAAGGCCATGCACATGTCTGTGGTCTAGGATGCTGCCTGACACCATGTGGATGTTTTAGGGCTGTGGTGCAGGGGAGTGGGGTGGATTGGGTGAGGGATGTGGTTGGGAGTGTATCCTCATCTTAGTGGCTGGCACTGCCACTTGGGGCCAAAGTGACACCTGGGTCCATGTTGCCTCCTATGGCCATGTCCAAGTCTGTGGTTCTTTTGCAGCTGTGGTCTTTGTTGATGTCTCAGGCCAATATTAGCACCAAACGTCATGCAGATGTCTGGTCTGGGCTGCCACCAGAATCACTCTGCAGATGTGGCTTCATCCTTTTTATGAGCAGCACAGTAGAGCTTACCCTGGTGGCAAGGGTGCAGGTGAGCTGGCTTTGAGGTCATGAGAGGGAAGGCAGAATTGGGTAAGCTATCCTGGGCAATGCTGGAGAGTTTTCTCTGGTGGTGTGGGTGTGGAAGAGGTAGAGGACTGATTAATTTAGCCACTATTCAGGCTCTGATCTAGGGCTTTAAGTTTTCCCATACCAACATCTACCCCATCCGTGAACTGCTGGAGTGCATGAAAGAACCTGTCATGCAAATCTAAAGTTGCAACATCTCCATGACACAGGGCAACAACAGGATATCTGAGAGGAATCCAAGTGAGGATCCAGTATTTACAGTGCAGCAGAAGTCATAGGTCTTAATGAACATTTGTAAGTAAAAAATGTTTGGACAAAAGGGTATACTGTGTGACACACTGTGATACACTGTAACTTCCAGGACCTAACCACCCCAGGGGTGGTTGCAGGCGCAGAGGGCAGACAAGAAGAGATGGAGAAATGAATGGGACTGGGATATATCATGCAAAATTTACAAAGAATGAATAAAAAGTTAAAAATAAGAATAAAAGAATAAATGCATATGTATACACACATATATTTAAACCAATAGGAATAGGTGATTAAAAAAGAAGGGGAAGGATTAACCAAAACACCACACACACACGCACACATACACACACACACACACACACACACACACACACAGAGACAGACAGACAGACAGACACAAAGATATGACATATACATGCATATGTTATCATACCTATCCATCTGTCTTATATAAATCTACAACTTGTAGCATAATTACAAAGCATAACAAAATGTTTCAGTGGAGGAACTTTGCATGGATGGATAGCAATGCTATTATCCCAGAATCTATAAGTTAGTAAATGACAATTGAAGTGCCAAGAATAGCTCAAGAGGCCACAAAATAGTATAGAATATTTTGATTGTCAAGAATGAGATAACATATAACAAGGACACATGCTCCACTATGTTCATCGCAGCCTTGTTTATAATAGCCAGAAGCTGGAAAGAACCCACATGTCCTTCAACAGAGGGATGGATACAGAAAATGTGTTACATCTACACAATGAAGTACTACTCAGCTATTAAAAACAATGACTACATGAATTATTAAGCAAATGGATGGAGCTAGAAATATCATCCTGAGTAACCCAGTCAAAAAAGAACACTCACTGATGGTATGCTCTCACTGATAAGTGGATATTAGCCCAAAAGCTTGGAATACCTAAAAAAATTCAAAGATCCTATGAACTCAAGACGGAAGACCAAAATATGAATGCTTCCTTCCTTCTTAGAAGGGGTAACAAAATACCACTGGAATGAAATACAGGACAAATAGTGGAGCAGGGACTGAAAAATTGGTCATCCAGAGGCTACCCCACATGGGGATCTATCCCATATGCAGCCACCCAACTCAATAATTATTGCTGATGCCAAGTGCTTGCTGACAGGACCCAGATATGGATGTCTCCTGAGAGGCTCGGCTAGAGCCTTACTGATACAGAGGAGGATGGTTGCAGCTAACCATTGAACTGAACAAGGGAACTCCCCAATGGAGGAGTTTGAGAAAAGACTGAAGGAGCTGAAGAGGTTTGCAACCCCTTAGGAAGAACAATAATATCAACCAACGAGATCCCAATAGAGATACCAGGGACTAAACCACAAACCAATGAATATACATGGAGGGACCCATGACTCCAGCCGCATATGTAGCAGAGGACAGCATCATCCAGCATCAATGGGAAGAAAAGCCCTTGGCCCTGTGAAGGCTTGTTTCCCCAATGCAGGGTAATTCCAGCGTGTTGAGGATGGAATGGGTGGGGTAGTGGGAGCATCCATATAGAAGCAGTGGGAGGGGTTATGGGAGGCAGGGGAAAAGCGATAACATTTGAAATGTAAACACATAAAATATCCAAGAAAAATAATGCCAATACACTAGACTTTTATAAAGAACATATTTCTGAATTTCTGATATTCTGTAGACTGTGATAATTCAATATTTATATTTAAGAACCCAATTCTGTTCAGACTTTAGGAGAATAAGTTTATCAAATAAAATATTTGAAACAACTCTTAAAATTAGTGGCACACAAGGTTACTAGATATTAATTTTTTCCTTTCATGGTGGAAATCCAAGCATTGTCATATTTATCATTTTCAAATTATAATTATCTTCAGGAATCAGTTTTATAAAGGTTAGGGGTTTAATGTCTCAAAGACACTTACTTTCAGGAAATGCTGAAGAACTCATTTAGTTTGAAGAATTAGATGTCTGCCCATCTCCAAATATAGTCTTCATATGCCCCTTAACTTCCTATTCCCTTTTGGATGGAAGAAAAGAATTAAATTATTCCATAATGATCAAAAAAGCAAAGTGTTACTTTTACTGTGACACATGACAGGAAAAATGTCAATTATCTTCATATTTTTCAAGTCTTTACACTGGCACTGCTTATACTGTAAACTTTTAATGAACATTGTACATGAAGTAAAACCTAACAAAAGGAGAATACTAATATGAAACTTTATCATGCCTGAGCCCCTACACTTCCAAGATGCAAGCAAATGAGAATGTATTTCTTATCAGAAAGATTTTTAAAAGCTAATGATCCCATTTAAGCTACATAAAAATCAGAGAATATACATTTATGATAACTAAGGAAGTGCCAAGATGCTTGTCTTACTTAAAAGGTAATTACAGGTAAAAGGGGCATTGAAAAGGTACAGGAATATCTTTTCTACACTGTGGTATATAATTAACAAACTCTCTACATACATTCAGGGAAGTAATAAGCCACTTGTAAATAATGGCAGTGTTACGTTCTGTATACTTAAATGTCAATAATCAGAGTGTAAATTTTCTCCTGTTCTCGTTATGGAAGCGTGTTTTTGAGATAATGTTGAGACAGGTATCATTACCATTGTTGCAAGTCCATTTTCTATGGAAGTAAATGTATTAATGTGAAACATGGAGAGTAAATGAAGAGTCCTAGCCCTATTCAGAACTCCAGTGCATGGAAATTAAATCAATATGTGGCTTTTAGAAACAGAACCTGGTGACAGCAAAGAAGTGAAACCAGAGTGCATTTCAGGAAAGACACAAAAGATGTAGGTATCTATTAAAATAACAATCTCAGGTGGAAGAAATGAGAACATATCTTTTCTACATTTTGATTGCTTGATGTTCTTCCTTTTGAGTTTTCAAGATTAATATCTTTAGTAAGAAGGAAGATTCTTTTTTTTGTTGGTAAAAATGCATGAATAAGGACAGGTTTCAAAATAAGTGTAAGAGTGAATTTTTTTCTTCCTTATTTGAAATGAACTTGATTTTACAATGTTAACTTCTGGGTGGCTAGGTTATATAGTCAAATGGAAGTCAATGAAGTGCTCGATAACAAACGCCAACAATAGCAACTTCCTCTTAAAGAAAATAAAGACACATAAGAATGTTTTAGATCAACCATGAAATAAATCATGTCTATGATTTATAGAGTAAAAAGAAAACACATCCCTCAACAGATATCTTAGTAAGAAACCCCCCAATGGTTTATTCAAAAGTGTTAACAGTTTGACAGTGTATATTTCTCTGTGTGTGTCTCTGTGTGGGTGTGTGTGAATTGTTCCAAGCTTCTTATATAAGTGCTGTGTAAGAAGATGAGGGAAGAAAGCAAAATTCAGAGAAAAATATTATTAGTAAAATCAAACAATAGATAGCAAATGCCTCTGGTCCAAATAGACTTTCCAATTGAATCATGGTTCTTTTTTTTTTTTTTTTTTTTTTTTATTTATTTACTTGAGTATTTCTTATATACATTTCGGGTGTTATTCCCTTTCCCGGTTTCCGGGCAAACATCCCCCTCCCCCCTCCCCTTCCTTATGGGTGTTCCCCTCCCAACCCTCCCCCCATTGCCGCCCTCCCCCCATAGACTAGTTCACTGGGGGTTCAGTCTTAGCAGGACCCAGGGCTTCCCCTTCCACTGGTGCTCTTACTAGGATATTCATTGCTACCTATGGGGTCAGAGTCCAGGGTCAGTCCATGTATAGTCTTTAGGTAGTGGCTTAGTCCCTGGAAGCTCTGGTTGCTTGGCATTGTTGTACTTTTGGGGTCTCGAGCCCCTTCAAGCTCTTCCAGTTCTTTCTCTGATTGCTTCAATAGGGGACCTATTCTCAGTTCAGTGGTTTGCTGCTGGCATTCGCCTCTATATTTGCTGTATTCTGGCTGTGTCTCTCAGGAGCGATCTACATCCGGCTCCTGTCGGTCTGCACTTCTTTGCTTCATCCATCTTGTCTAATTGGGTGGCTGTATATGTATGGGCCACATGTGGGGCAGGCTCTGAATGGGTGTTCCTTCAGTCTCTGTTTTAATCTTTGCCTCTCCCTTCCCTGCCAAGGGTATTCTTTTTCCTCATTTAAAGAAGGAGTGAAGCATTCACATTTTGATCATCTGTCTTGAGTTTCGTTTGTTCTAGGGATCTAGGGTAATTCAAGCATTTGGGCTAATAGCCACTTATCAATGAGTGCATACCATGTATGTCTTTCTGTGATTGGGTTAGCTCACTCAGGATGATATTTTCCAGTTCCAACCATTTGCCTACGAATTTCATAAACTCGTTGTTTTTGATAGCTGAGTAATATTCCATTGTGTAGATGTACCACATTTTCTGTATCCATTCCTCTGTTGAAGGGCATCTGGGTTCTTTCCATTTTCTGGCTATTATAAATAAGGCTGCGATGAACATAGTGGAGCACGTGTCTCTTTTATATGTTGAGGCATCTTTTGGGTATATGCCCAAGAGAGGTATAGCTGGATCCTCAGGCAGTTCAATGTCCAATTTTCTGAGGAACCTCCAGACTGATTTCCAGAATGGTTTTACCAGTCTGCAATCCCACCAACAATGGAGGAGTGTTCCTCTTTCTCCACATCCTCGCCAGCATCTGCTGTCACCTGAGTTTTTGATCTTAGCCAATCGCACTGGTGTGAGGTGAAATCTCAGGGTTGTTTTGATTTGCATTTCCCTTATGACTAAAGATGTTGAACATTTCTTTAGGTGTTTCTCAGCCATTCGGCATTCCTCAGCTGTGAATTCTTTGTTTAGCTCTGAACCCCATTTTTTAATAGGGTTATTTGTTTCCCTGCGGTCTAACTTCTTGAGTTCTTTGTATATTTTGGAAATAAGGCCTCTATCTGTTGTAGGATTGGTAAAGATCTTTTCCCAATCTGTTGGTTGCCGTTTTGTCCTAACCACAGTGTCCTTTGCCTTACAGAAGCTTTGCAGTTTTATGAGATCCCATTTGTCGATTCTTGATCTTAGAGCATAAGCCATTGGTGTTTTGTTCAGGAAATTTTTTCCAGTGCCCATGTGTTCCAGATGCTTCCCTAGTTTTTCTTCTATTAGTTTGAGTGTGTCTGGTTTGATGTGGAGGTCCTTGATCCACTTGGACTTAAGCTTTGTACAGGGTGATAAGGATGGATCGATCTGCATTCTTCTACATGTTGCCCTCCAGTTGAACCAGCACCATTTGCTGAAAATGCTATCTTTTTTCCATTGGATGGTTTTGGCTCCTTTGTCAAAAATCAAGTGACCATAGGTGTGTGGGTTCATTTCTGGGTCTTCAATTCTATTCCATTGGTCTATCTGTCTGTCTCTGTACCAATACCATGCAGTTTTTATCACTATTGCTCTGTAATACTGCTTGAGTTCAGGGATAGTGATTCCCCCTGAAGTCCTTTTATTGTTGAGGATAGCTTTAGCTATCCTGGGTTTTTTGTTATTCCAGATGAATTTGCAAATTGTTCTGTCTAACTCTTTGAAGAATTGGATTGGTATTTTGATGGGGATTGCATTGAATCTGTAGATTGCTTTTGGTAAAATGGCCATTTTTACCATATTAATCCTGCCAATCCATGAGCATGGGAGATCTTTCCATCTTCTGAGGTCTTCTTCAATTTCTTTCCTCAGTGTCTTGAAGTTCTTATTGTACAGATCTTTTACTTGCTTGGTTAAAGTCACACCGAGGTACTTTATATTATTTGGGTCTATTATGAAGGGTGTCGTTTCCCTAATTTCTTTCTCGGCTTGTTTCTCTTTTGTATAGAGGAAGGCAACTGATTTATTTGAGTTAATTTTATACCCAGCCACTTTGCTGAAGTTGTTTATCAGCTTTAGTAGTTCTCTGGTGGAACTTTTGGGATCACTTAAATATACTATCATGTCATCTGCAAATAGTGATATTTTGACCTCTTCTTTTCCGATCTGTATCCCCTTGATCTCCTTTTGTTGTCTGATTGCTCTGGCTAGAACTTCAAGAACTATATTGAATAAGTAGGGAGAGAGTGGGCAGCCTTGTCTAGTCCCTGATTTTAGTGGGATTGCTTCAAGTTTCTCTCCATTTAGTTTAATGTTAGCAACTGGTTTGCTGTATATGGCTTTTACTATGTTCAGGTATGGGCCTTGAATTCCTATTCTTTCCAGGACTTTTATCATGAAGGGGTGTTGAATTTTGTCAAATGCTTTCTCAGCATCTAATGAAATGATCATGTGGTTCTGTTCTTTCAGTTTGTTTATATAATGGATCACGTTGATGGTTTTCCGTATATTAAACCATCCCTGCATGCCTGGGATGAAGCCTACTTGATCATGGTGGATGATTGTTTTGATGTGCTCTTGAATTCGGTTTGCCAGAATTTTATTGAGTATTTTTGCGTCGATATTCATAAGGGAAATTGGTCTGAAGTTCTCTTTCTTTGTTGTGTCTTTGTGTGGTTTAGGTATAAGAGTAATTGTGGCTTCATAGAAGGAATTCGGTAGGGCTCCATCTGTTTCAATTTTGTGGAATAGTTTGGATAATATTGGTATGAGGTCTTCTATGAAGGTTTGATAGAATTCTGCACTAAACCCGTCTGGACCTGGGCTCTTTTTGGTTGGGAGACCTTTAATGACTGCTTCTATTTCCTTAGGAGTTATGGGGTTGTTTAACTGGTTTATCTGTTCCTGATTTAACTTCGATACCTGGTATCTGTCTAGGAAATTGTCCATTTCCTGAAGATTTTCAAATTTTGTTGAATATAGGTTTTTATAGTAAGATCTGATGATTTTTTGAATTTCCTCCGAATCTGTAGTTATGTCTCCCTTTTCATTTCTGATTTTGTTAATTTGGACACACTCTCTGTGTCCTCTCGTTAGTCTGGCTAAGGGTTTATCTATCTTGTTGATTTTCTCAAAGAACCAACTTTTGGTTCTGTTGATTCTTTCTATGGTCCTTTTTGTTTCTACTTGGTTGATTTCAGCTCTGAGTTTGATTATTTCCTGCCTTCTACTCCTCCTGGGTGTATTTGCTTCTTTTTGTTCTAGAGCTTTTAGGTGTGCTGTCAAGCTGCTGACATATGCTCTTTCCTGTTTCTTTCTGCAGGCACTCAGCGCTATGAGTTTTCCTCTTAGCACAGCTTTCATTGTGTCCCATAAGTTTGAGTATGTTGTATCTTCATTTTCATTAAATTCTAAAAAGTTTTTAATTTCTTTCTTTATTTCTTCCTTGACCAGGTTATTATTGAGTAGAGCATTGTTCAATTTCCACGTATATGTGGGCATTCTTCCCTTATTGTTATTGAAGACCAGTTTTAGGCCGTGGTGGTCCGATAGCACGCATGGGATTATTTCTATCTTTCTGTACCTGTTGAGGCCCGTTTTTTGACCAATTATATGGTCAATTTTGGAGAAAGTACCATGAGGAGCTGAGAAGAAGGTATATCCTTTTGCTTTAGGATAGAATGTTCTATAAATATCCGTTAAGTCCATTTGGCTCATGACTTCTCTTAGTCTGTCTACATCACTGTTTAATTTCTGTTTCCATGATCTGTCCATTGATGAGAGTGGGGTGTTGAAATCTCCCACTATTATTGTGTGAGGTGCAATGTGTGTTTTGAGCTTTAGTAAGGTTTCTTTTACATATGTAGGTGCCCTTGTATTTGGGGCATAGATATTTAGGATTGAGAGTTCATCTTGGTGGATTTTTCCTTTGATGAATATGAAGTGTCCTTCCTTATCTTTTTTGATGACTTTTAGTTGGAAATTGATTTTATTTGATATTAGAATGGCTACTCCAGCTTGCTTCTTCTGACCATTTGCTTGGAAAGTTGTTTTCCAGCCTTTCACTCTGAGATAGTGTCTGTCTTTGTCTCTGAGGTGTGTTTCCTGTAGGCAGCAGAATGCAGGGTCCTCGTTGCGTATCCAGTTTGTTAATCTATGTCTTTTTATTGGGGAGTTGAGGCCATTGATATTGAGAGATATTAAGGAATAGTGATTATTGCTTCCCGTTATATTCATATTTGATGTGAGGTTATGTTTGTGTGCTTTCATTCTCTTTGTTTTGTTGCCAAGACGATTAGTTTCTTGCTTCTTCTAGGGTATAGCTTGCCTCCTTATGTTGGGCTTTACCATTTATTATCCTTTGTAGTGCTGGATTTGTAGAAAGATATTGTGTAAATTTGGTTTTGTCATGGAATATCTTGGTTTCTCCATCGATGTTAATTGAGAGTTTTGCTGGATACAGTAATCTGGGCTGGCATTTGTGTTCTCTTAGGGTCTGTATAACATCAGTCCAGGATCTTCTGGCCTTCATAGTTTCTGGCGAGAAGTCTGGTGTGATTCTGATAGGTCTCCCTTTATATGTTACTTGACCTTTTTCCCTTACTGCTTTTAATATTCTTTCTTTATTTTGTGCGTTTGGTGTTTTGACAATTATGTGACGGGAGGTGTTTCTTTTCTGGTCCAATCTATTTGGAGTTCTGTAGGCTTCCTGTATGTCTATGGGTATCTCTTTTTTTAGGTTAGGGAAGTTTTCTTCTATGATTTTGTTGAAGATATTTACTGGTCCTTTGAGCTGGGAGTCTTCACTCTCTTCTATACCTATTATCCTTAGGTTTGATCTTCTCATTGAGTCCTGGATTTCCTGTATGTTTTGGACCAGTAGCTTTTTCCGCTTTACATTATCTTTGACAGTTGAGTCAATGATTTCTATGGAATCTTCTGCTCCTGATATTCTCTCTTCCATCTCTTGTATTCTGTTGGTGAAGCTTGTATCTACAGCTCCTTGTCTCTTCTTTTGGTTTTCTATATCCAGGGTTGTTTCCATGTGTTCTTTCTTGATTGCTTCTATTTCCATTTTTAATTCCTTCAACTGTTTGATTGTGTTTTCCTGGAATTCTTTCAGGGATTTTTGCGATTCCTCTCTGTAGGCTTTTACTTGTTTATTAATGTTTTCCTGTGCTTCCCTAAGTGTGTTCAGGTCTTTCCTGAAGTCCTCCAGCATCATGATCAAATATGATTTTGAAACTAGATCTTGCTTTTCTGGTGTGTTTGGATATTCCATGTTTGTTTTGGTGGGAGAATTGGGCTCCGATGATGGCATGTAGTCTTGGTTTCTGTTGCTTGGGTTCCTGCGCTTGCCTCTCGCCATCAGATTATCTCTAGTGTTACTTTGTTCTGCTATTTCTGACAGTGGCTAGACTGTCCTATAAGCCTGTGTGTCAGGAGTGCTGTAGACCTGTTTTCCTCTCTTTCAGTCAGTTATGGGGACAGAGTGTTCTGCTTTCGGGCGTGTAGTTTTTCCTCTCTACAGGTCTTCAGCTGTTCCTGTGGGCCTGTGTCTTGAGTTCACCAGGCAGCTTTCTTGCAGCAGAAAATTTGGTCTTACCTGTGGTCCCGAGGCTCAGGTTTGCTCGTGGGGTGCTGTCCAGGGGCTCTCTGCAGCGGCAGCAACCAGGAAGACCTGTGCCGCCCCTTCCGGGAGCTTCAGTGCACCAGGGTTCCAGATGGTCTTTGGCTTTTTCCTCTGGCGTCCGAGATGTGTGTGCAGGGAGCAGTCTCTTCTGGTTTCCCAGGCCTGTCTGCCTCTCTGAAGGTTTAGCTCTCCCTCCCACGGGATTTGGGTGCAGAGAACTGTTTATCCGGTCTGTTTCCTTCAGGGTCCGGCGGTGTCTCTGGCTGGGGTCCTGCCGCTCCTGGGCCCTCCTCCACGGGAGCCCAGAGGCCTTATACAGTTTCCTCTTGGGCCAGGGATGTGGGCAGGGGTGAGCAGTGTTGGTGGTCTCTTCCGCTCTGCAGCCTCAGGAGTGCCCACCTGACCAGGCGGTTGGGTCTCTCTCTCACCGAGTCTGGGAGCAGAGAGCTGCTGCGGGCCGGGATCCGCGGGTGTGGGACTTCCGGTAAACACAGAACGTGCCCGGTTCTAGAGAAATTCTGTTTCCGTGTGTCCCAAGCTCACCAGGCAGCTTTCTTGCAGCAGAAAATTTGGTCTTACCTGTGATCCCGAGGCTCAAGTTCGCTCGTGGGGTGCTGCCCAGGGGCTCTCTGCAGCGGCAGCAACCAGGAAGACCTGTGCCGCCCCTTCCGGGAGCTTCAGTGCACCAGGGTTCCAGATGGTCTTTGGCTTTTTCCTCTGGCGTCCGAGATGTGTGTGCAGGGAGCAGTCTCTTCTGGTTTCCCAGGCCTGTCTGCCTCTCTGAAGGTTTAGCTCTCCCTCCCACGGGATTTGGGTGCAGAGAACTGTTTATCCGGTCTGTTTCCTTCAGGGTCCGGCGGTGTCTCTGGCTGGGGTCCTGCCGCTCCTGGGCCCTCCTCCACGGGAGCCCAGAGGCCTTATACAGTTTCCTCTTGGGCCAGGGATGTGGGCAGGGGTGAGCAGTGTTGGTGGTCTCTTCCGCTCTGCAGCCTCAGGAGTGCCCACCTGACCAGGCGGTTGGGTCTCTGAATCATGGTTCTTTACTGAGTTAAAGAGAGTTCCAATAGAAAGGAACACCTAGTTTCTTAGCTTGGGTTTTATTGCTGTGAAGAGAGGCCATGACCAAGGCAACTCCAAGGCATTTTAATTGTGGCTAGCTTACAGTTTCAGAGGCTTAATCCATTATTATCATTTTGGGAAGCATGGCAGTGTGCTGGCAGACATATATATATATATATATATATATATATATATATATATATATATATATATATATATATATGAGACATCAAAGCAAGACTCCACAGTGACACAGTTCCTCCATCCAACAAGGTTATGCCTACTCCAACCCAGTCACACCTCCTAATAATGTCACTTCCTATGGGTCAAACATTCAAACACATGCATCTGTGGGGCCCAAACCTATTCTAACCATCACACCTAGTATACTTATAGTAAACATAGGGCTATAGTATGCATAGCTAATCTAATTTGGAAATGAACAGTAACACATGTTAATTACATATAGTGATTGTTATGTGCTGTTTTTTCCATACATGTACATACCATGCCCTGATTATGTCTATCCAATATGTGTACATATGTAAAACGAGTTAAAGAAAAAGCACCCAGCGTTTAAGAGTTAGTAATGGAGTTGCACAGGAGGGATTGAAGGGAAGAAAGAAAAAAAACAGGATATGATGTAATTATAATTTTAAGAAATAGTTCTGAAAAAAGACATGTCATTTTTTTTTCTTTTTGAAATTTTATTTTTTATTAGATATATTTCTTTATTTACATTTCAAATGTTATTCCCTTTCTTGATGTCCTGGCCATAAGTCCCCATCCCCTCCCCCTTCCCCATATGGGTGTTCCCCCAATCCACCCCCTTACTCTCCACCCAACATTCCCCTGCACTGAGGGGTCCAATCTTGGCAGGACCAAGGGCTTCCCCTTCTACTGGTGCCCCAACAAGGCTATTCTCTGCTACATATGCAGTTGGAGCCGTGGGTCAGTCCATGTATAGTCTTTGGGTAGTGGTTTAATCCCTGGAAGCTCTGGTTGTTGTCATTGTTGTTCTTATGGGGTTGCAAGCCCCTTCAGCTCTTTCAGTCCTTCCTCTAAGTCCCTGCCGGGGGTCCTGTTCTCAGTTCAGTGGTTTGCTGCTAGCATTCACCTCTGTATTTGACATGCTTTAGATGTGTGTCTCAGGAGAGATCTATATCCGGTCCCTTTCAGCATGCAGTTTTTAGCTTCATCAATCTTCTTTAGTTTTGGTGGCTGTATATATATGGACTGCGTACCCCTGTGGGGTAAGCTCTGAATGACCATTCCTTCTGTCTCTCCTCCAAACTTTACCTCCATATCCCCTCTTATGGATGTTTTTGTTACCCCTTTCAAGAAAGAGTGAAGCATCCACACTTTGGTTATCCTTCTTCTTGAGCTTCAGGTGGTCTGTGGATTGCATCTTGGGTAATTCGAGCTTTTGGGCTAATATGCCCTTATCAATGAGTGCATACCAAGTATGTTTTTCTGTGATTGGGTTAACTCACTCAGGATGATATTTTTTTTTTATTAACTTGAGTATTTCTTATATACATTTCGAGTGTTATTCCCTTTCCCGGTATCCGGGCAAACATCCCCCTCCCCCCTCCCCTTCCTTATGGGTGTTCCCCTCCCAACCCTCCCCCCATTGCCGCCCTCCTCCCACCAGTCTAGTTCACTGGGGGTTCAGGCTTAGCAGGACCCAGGGCTTCTCCTTCCACTGGTGCTCTTACTAGGATACTCATTGCTACCTATGAGGTCAGAGTGCAGGGTCAGCCCATGTATAGTCTTTAGGTAGTGGCTTAGTCCCTGGAAGCTCTGGTTGCTTAGCATTGTTGTACATATGGGGTCTCGAGCCCCTTCAAGATCTTCCAGTTCTTTCTCTGATTCCTTCAACAGGGGTCCTATTCTCAGTTCAGTGGTTTGCTGCTGGCATTCGCCTCTGTATTTGCTGTATTCTGGCTGTGTCTCTCAGGAGCGATCTACATCCGGCTCCTGTAGGTCTGCACTTCTTTGCTTCATCCATCTTGTCTAATTGGGTGGCTGTATATGTATGGGCCACATGTAGGGCAGGCTCTGAATGGGTGTTCCTTCAGTCTCTGTTTTAATCTTTGCTCTCTCTTCCCTGCCAAGGGTATTCTTTTTCCTCATTTAAAGAAGGAGTGAAGCATTCATCTTTTGATCATCCGTCTTGAGTTTCATTTGTTCTAGGGATCTAGGGTAATTCAAGCATTTGGGCTAATAGCCACTTATCAATGAGTGCATACCATGTATGTCTTTCTGTGATTGGGTTAGCTCACTCAAGATGATGTTTTCCAGTTCCAACCATTTGCCTACGAATTTCATAAACTCGTTGTTTTTGATAGCTGAGTAATATTCCATTGTGTAGATGTACCACATTTTCTGTATCCATTCCTCTGTTGAAGGGCATCTGGGTTCTTTCCAGCTTCTGGCTATTATAAATAAGGCTGCAATGAACATAGTGGAGCACGTGTCTTTTTTATATGTTAGGGCATCTTTTGGGTATATGCCCAAGAGAGGTATAGCTGGATCCTCAGGCAGTTCAATGTCCAATTTTCTGAGGATCCTCCAGACTGATTTCCAGAATGGTTGTACCAGTTTGCAATCCCACCAACAATGGAGGAGTGTTCCTCTTTCTCCACATCCTCGCCAGCATCTGTTGTCCCCTGAGTTTGTGATCATAGCCATTCTCACTGGTGTGAGGTGAAATCTCAGGGTTGTTTTGATTTGCATTTCCCTTATGACTAAAGATGTTGAACATTTCTTTAGGTGTTTCTCAGCCATTTGGCAGTCCTCAGCTGTGAATTCTTTGTTTAGCTCTGAACCCCATTTTTTTTATTAACTTGAGTATGTCTTATATACATTTCGAGTGTTATTCCCTTTCCCGGTTTCCGGGCAAACATCCCCCTCCCCCCTCCCCTTCCTTATGGGTGTTCCCCTCCCAACCCTCCCCCCATTGCCGCCCTCCCCCCATAGACTAGTTCACTGGGGGTTCAGTCTTAGCAGGACCCAGGGCTTCCCCTTCCACTGGTGCTCTTACTAGGATATTCATTGCTACCAATGGGGTCAGAGTCCAGGGTCAGTCCATGTATAGTCTTTAGGTAGTGGCTTAGTCCCTGGAAGCTCTGGTTGCTTGGCATTGTTGTACTTTTGGGGTCTCGAGCCCCTTCAAGCTCTTCCAGTTCTTTCTCTGATTCCTTCAACAGGGGACCTATTCTCAGTTCAGTGGTTTGCTGCTGGCATTCGCCTCTGTATTTGCTGTATTCTGGCTATGCCTCTCAGGAGCGATCTACCTCTGGCTCCTGTCGGTCTGCACTTCTTTGCTTCATCCATCTTGTCTAATTGGGTGGCTGTATATGTATGGGCCACATGTGGGGCAGGCTCTGAATGGGTGTTCCTTCAGTCTCTGTTTTAATCTTTGCCTCTCCCTTCCCTGCCAAGTGTATTCTTTTTCCTCATTTAAAGAAGGAGTAAAGCATTCACATTTTGATCATCCGTCTTGAGTTTCGTTTGTTCTAGGGATCTAGGGTAATTCAAGCATTTGGGCTAATAGCCACTTATCAATGAGTGCATAGCATGTATGTCTTTCTGTGATTGGGTTAGCTCACTCAAGATGATGTTTTCCAGTTCCAACCATTTGCCTACGAATTTCATAAACTCGTTGTTTTTGATAGCTGAGTAATATTCCATTGTGTAGATGTACCACATTTTCTGTATCCATTCCTCTGTTGAAGGGCATCTGGGTTCTTTCCAGTTTCTGGCTATTATAAATAAGGCTGCGATGAACATAGTGGAGCACGTATCTCTTTTATATGTTGAGGCATCTTTTGGGTATATGCCCAAGAGAGGTATAGCTGGATCCTCAGGCAGTTCAATGTCCAATTTTCTGAGGAACCTCCAGACTGATTTCCAGAATGGTTTTACCAGTCTGCAATCCCACCAACAATGGAGGAGTGTTCCTCTTTCTCCACATCCTCGCCAGCATCTGCTGTCACATGAGTTTTTGATCTTAGCCAATCGCACTGGTGTGAGGTGAAATCTCAGGGTTGTTTTGATTTGCATTTCCCTTATGACTAAAGATGTTGAACATTTCTTTAGGTGTTTCTCATCCATTCGGCATTCCTCAGCTGTGAATTCTTTGTTTAGCTCTGAACCCCATTTTTTTTATTAACTTGAGTATGTCTTATATACATTTCGAGTGTTATTCCCTTTCCCGGTTTCCGGGCAAACATCCCCCTCCCCCCTCCCCTTCCTTATGGGTGTTCCCCTCCCAACCCTCCCCCCATTGCCGCCCTCCCCCCATAGACTAGTTCACTGGGGGTTCAGTCTTAGCAGGACCCAGGGCTTCCCCTTCCACTGGTGCTCTTACTAGGATATTCATTGCTACCAATGGGGTCAGAGTCCAGGGTCAGTCCATGTATAGTCTTTAGGTAGTGGCTTAGTCCCTGGAAGCTCTGGTTGCTTGGCATTGTTGTACTTTTGGGGTCTCGAGCCCCTTCAAGCTCTTCCAGTTCTTTCTCTGATTCCTTCAACAGGGGACCTATTCTCAGTTCAGTGGTTTGCTGCTGGCATTCGCCTCTGTATTTGCTGTATTCTGGCTATGCCTCTCAGGAGCGATCTACCTCTGGCTCCTGTCGGTCTGCACTTCTTTGCTTCATCCATCTTGTCTAATTGGGTGGCTGTATATGTATGGGCCACATGTGGGGCAGGCTCTGAATGGGTGTTCCTTCAGTCTCTGTTTTAATCTTTGCATCTCCCTTCCCTGCCAAGTGTATTCTTTTTCCTCATTTAAAGAAGGAGTAAAGCATTCACATTTTGATCATCCGTCTTGAGTTTCGTTTGTTCTAGGGATCTAGGGTAATTCAAGCATTTGGGCTAATAGCCACTTATCAATGAGTGCATAGCATGTATGTCTTTCTGTGATTGGGTTAGCTCACTCAAGATGATGTTTTCCAGTTCCAACCATTTGCCTACGAATTTCATAAACTCGTTGTTTTTGATAGCTGAGTAATATTCCATTGTGTAGATGTACCACATTTTCTGTATCCATTCCTCTGTTGAAGGGCATCTGGGTTCTTTCCAGCTTCTGGCTATTATAAATAACGCTGCGATGAACTTAGTGGAGCACGTGTCTCTTTTATATGTTGAGGCATCATTTGGGTATATGCCCAAGAGAGGTATAGCTGGATCCTCAGGCAGTTCAATGTCCAATTTTCTGAGGAACCTCCAGACTGATTTCCAGAATGGTTTTACCAGTCTGCAATCCCACCAACAATGGAGGAGTGTTCCTCTTTCTCCACATCCTCGCCAGCATCTGCTGTCACATGAGTTTTTGATCTTAGCCAATCGCACTGGTGTGAGGTGAAATCTCAGGGTTGTTTTGATTTGCATTTCCCTTATGACTAAAGATGTTGAACATTTCTTTAGGTGTTTCTCAGCCATTCGGCATTCCTCAGCTGTGAATTCTTTGTTTAGCTCTGAACCCCATTTTTTTTATTAACTTGAGTATGTCTTATATACATTTCGAGTGTTATTCCCTTTCCCGGTTTCCGGGCAAACATCCCCCTCCCCCCTCCCCTTCCTTATGGGTGTTCCCCTCCCAACCCTCCCCCCATTGCCGCCCTCCCCCCATAGACTAGTTCACTGGGGGTTCAGTCTTAGCAGGACCCAGGGCTTCCCCTTCCACTGGTGCTCTTACTAGGATATTCATTGCTACCAATGGGGTCAGAGTCCAGGGTCAGTCCATGTATAGTCTTTAGGTAGTGGCTTAGTCCCTGGAAGCTCTGGTTGCTTGGCATTGTTGTACTTTTGGGGTCTCGAGCCCCTTCAAGCTCTTCCAGTTCTTTCTCTGATTCCTTCAACAGGGGACCTATTCTCAGTTCAGTGGTTTGCTGCTGGCATTCGCCTCTGTATTTGCTGTATTCTGGCTATGCCTCTCAGGAGCGATCTACCTCTGGCTCCTGTCGGTCTGCACTTCTTTGCTTCATCCATCTTGTCTAATTGGGTGGCTGTATATGTATGGGCCACATGTGGGGCAGGCTCTGAATGGGTGTTCCTTCAGTCTCTGTTTTAATCTTTGCATCTCCCTTCCCTGCCAAGTGTATTCTTTTTCCTCATTTAAAGAAGGAGTAAAGCATTCACATTTTGATCATCCGTCTTGAGTTTCGTTTGTTCTAGGGATCTAGGGTAATTCAAGCATTTGGGCTAATAGCCACTTATCAATGAGTGCATAGCATGTATGTCTTTCTGTGATTGGGTTAGCTCACTCAAGATGATGTTTTCCAGTTCCAACCATTTGCCTACGAATTTCATAAACTCGTTGTTTTTGATAGCTGAGTAATATTCCATTGTGTAGATGTACCACATTTTCTGTATCCATTCCTCTGTTGAAGGGCATCTGGGTTCTTTCCAGCTTCTGGCTATTATAAATAACGCTGCGATGAACTTAGTGGAGCACGTGTCTCTTTTATATGTTGAGGCATCATTTGGGTATATGCCCAAGAGAGGTATAGCTGGATCCTCAGGCAGTTCAATGTCCAATTTTCTGAGGAACCTCCAGACTGATTTCCAGAATGGTTTTACCAGTCTGCAATCCCACCAACAATGGAGGAGTGTTCCTCTTTCTCCACATCCTCGCCAGCATCTGCTGTCACCTGAGTTTTTTTTTTTTTTTTTTTTTTTTTATCAACTTGAGTGTTTCTTATATACATTTCGAGTGTTATTCCCTTTCCCAGTTTCCGGGCAAACATCCCCCTCCCCCCTCCCCTTCCTTATGGGTGTTCCCCTCCCAACCCTCCCCCCATTGCCGCCCTCCCCCCATAGACTAGTTCACTGGGGGTTCAGTCTTAGCAGGACCCAGGGCTTCCCCTTCCACTGGTGCTCTTACTAGGATATTCATTGCTACCAATGGGGTCAGAGTCCAGGGTCAGTCCATGTATAGTCTTTAGGTAGTGGCTTAGTCCCTGGAAGCTCTGGTTGCTTGGCATTGTTGTACTTTTGGGGTCTCGAGCCCCTTCAAGCTCTTCCAGTTCTTTCTCTGATTTCTTCAATAGGGGACCTATTCTCAGTTCAGTGGTTTGCTGCTGGCATTCGCCTCTATATTTGCTGTATTCTGGCTGTGTCTCTCAGGAGCGATCTACATCCGGCTCCTGTAGGTCTGCACTTCTTTGCTTCATCCATCTTGTCTAATTGGGTGGCTGTATATGTATGGGCCACATGTGGGGCAGGCTCTGAATGGGTGTTCCTTCAGTCTCTGTTTTAATCTTTGCCTCTCCCTTCCCTGCCAAGGGTATTCTTTTTCCTCATTTAAAGAAGGAGTGAAGCATTCACATTTTGATCATCCGTCTTGAGTTTCGTTTGTTCTAGGGATCTAGGGTAATTCAAGCATTTGGGCTAATAGCCACTTATCAATGAGTGCATACCATGTATGTCTTTCTGTGATTGGGTTAGCTCACTCAGGATGATATTTTCCAGTTCCAACCATTTGCCTACGAATTTCATAAACTCGTTGTTTTTGATAGCTGAGTAATATTTCATTGTGTAGATGTACCACATTTTCTGTATCCATTCCTCTGTTGAAGGGCATCTGGGTTCTTTCCAGTTTCTGGCTATTATAAATAAGGCTGCGATGAACATAGTGGAGCACGTATCTCTTTTATATGTTGAGGCATCTTTTGGGTATATGCCCAAGAGAGGTATAGCTGGATCCTCAGGCAGTTCAATGTCCAATTTTCTGAGGAACCTCCAGACTGATTTCCAGAATGGTTTTACCAGTCTGCAATCCCACCAACAATGGAGGAGTGTTCCTCTTTCTCCACATCCTCGCCAGCATCTGCTGTCACATGAGTTTTTGATCTTAGCCAATCGCACTGGTGTGAGGTGAAATCTCAGGGTTGTTTTGATTTGCATTTCCCTTATGACTAAAGATGTTGAACATTTCTTTAGGTGTTTCTCAGCCATTCGGCATTCCTCAGCTGTGAATTCTTTGTTTAGCTCTGAACCCCATTTTTAATAGGGTTATTTGTTTCCCTGCGGTCTAACTTCTTGAGTTCTTTGTATATTTTGGATATAAGGCCTCTATCTGTTGTAGGATTGGTAAAGATCTTTTCCCAATCTGTTGGTTGCCGTTTTGTCCTAACCACAGTGTCCTTTGCCTTACAGAAGCTTTGCAGTTTTATGAGATCCCATTTGTCGATTCTTGATCTTAGAGCATAAGCCATTGGTGTTTTGTTCAGGAAATTTTTTCCAGTGCCTATGTGTTCCAGATGCTTCCCTAGTTTTTCTTCTATTAGTTTGAGTGTGTCTGGTTTGATGTGGAGGTCCTTGATCCACTTGGACTTAAGCTTTGACAGGGTGATAAGCATGGATCGATCTGCATTCTTCTACATGTTGCCCTCCAGTTGAACCAGCACCATTTGCTGAAAATGCTATCTTTTTTCCATTGGATGGTTTTGGCTCCTTTGTCAAAAATCAAGTGACCATAGGTGTGTGGGTTCATTTCTGGGTCTTCAATTCTATTCCATTGGTCTATCTGTCTGTCTCTGTACCAATACCATGCAGTTTTTATCACTATTGCTCTGTAATACTGCTTGAGTTCAGGGATAGTGATTCCCCCTGAAGTCCTTTTATTGTTGAGGATAGCTTTAGGTATCCTGGGTTTTTTGTTATTCCAGATGAATTTGCAAATTGTTCTGTCTAACTCTTTGAAGAATTGGATTGGTATTTTGATGGGGATTGCATTGAATCTGTAGATTGCTTTTGGTACAATGGCCATTTTTACTATATTAATCCTGCCAATCCATGAGCATGGGAGATCTTTCCATCTTCTGAGGTCTTCTTCAATTTCTTTCCTCAGTGTCTTGAAGTTCTTATTGTACAGATCTTTTACTTGCTTGGTTAAAGTCACACCGAGGTACTTTATATTATTTGGGTCTATTATGAAGGGTGTCGTTTCCCTAGTTTCTTTCTCGGCATGTTTCTCTTTTGTATAGAGGAAGGCAAGTGATTTATTTGAGTTAATTTTATACCCAGCCACTTTGCTGAAGTTGTTTATCAGCTTTAGTAGTTCTCTGGTGGAACTTTTGGGATCACTTAAATATACTATCATGTCATCTGCAAATAGTGATATTTTGACCTCTTCTTTTCCGATCTGTATCCCCTTGATCTCCTTTTGTTGTCTGATTGCTCTGGCTAGAACTTCAAGAACTATATTGAATAAGTAGGGAGAGAGTGGGCAGCCTTGTCTAGTCCCTGATTTTAGTGGGATTGCTTCAAGTTTCTCTCCATTTAGTTTAATGTTAGCAACTGGTTTGCTGTATATGGCTTTTACTATGTTTAGGTATGGGCCTTTAATTCCTATTCTTTCCAGGACTTTTATCATGAAGGGGTGTTGAATTCTGTCAAATGCTTTCTCAGCATCTAATGAAATGATCATGTGGTTTTGTTCTTCGAGTTTGTTTATATAATGGATCACGTTGATGGTTTTCCGTATATTAAACCATCCCTGCATGCCTGGGATGAAGCCTACTTGATCATGGTGGATGATTGTTTTGATGTGCTCTTGAATTCGTTTTGCCAGAATTTTACTGAGTATTTTTGCGTCGATATTCATAAGGGAAATTGGTCTGAAGTTCTCTTTCTTTGTTGTGTCTTTGTGTGGTTTAGGTATAAGAGTAATTGTGGTTTCGTAGAAGGAATTCGGTAGTGCTCCATCTGTTTCAATTTTGTGGAATAGTTTGGATAATAGTGTTATGAGGTCTTCTATGAAGGTTTGATCGAATTCTGCACTAAACCCGTCTGGACCTGGGCTCTTTTTGGTTGGGAGACCTTTAATGACTGCTTCTATTTCCTTAGGAGTTATGGGGTTGTTTAACTGGTTTATCTGTTCCTGATTTAACTTCGATACCTGGTATCTGTATAGGAAATTGTCCATTTCCTGAAGATTTTCAAATTTTGTTGAATATAGGTTTTTATAGTAAGATCTGATGATTTTTTGAATTTCCTCTGAATCTGTAGTTATGTCTCCCTTTTCATTTCTGATTTTGTTAACTTGGACGCACTCTCTGTGTCCTCTCGTTAGTCTGGCTAAGGGTTTATCTATCTTGTTGTTTTTCTCAAAGAACCAAGTTTTGGTTCTGTTGATTCTTTCTATGGTCCTTTTTGTTTCTACTTGGTTGATTTCAGCTCTGAGTTTGATTATTTCCTGCCTTCTACTCCTCCTGGGTGTATTTGCTTCTTTTTGTTCTAGAGCTTTTAGGTGTGCTTTCAAGCTGCTGACATATGCTCTTTCCTGTTTCTTTCTGCAGGCACTCAGCGCTATGAGTTTTCCTCTTAGCACAGCTTTCATTGTGTCCCATAAGTTTGGGTATGTTGTATCTTCATTTTCATTAAATTCTAAAAAGTTTTTAATTTCTTTCTTTATTTCTTCCTTGACCAGGTTATCATTGAGTAGAGCATTGTTCAATTTCCACGTATATGTGGGCATTCTTTCCTTATTGTTATTGAAGACCAGTTTTAGGCCGTGGTGGTCCGATAGCACGCATGGGATTATTTCTATCTTTCTGTACCTGTTGAGGCCTGTTTTTTGACCAATTATATGGTCAATTTTGGAGAAAGTACCATGAGGAGCTGAGAAGAAGGTATATCCTTTTGCTTTAGGATAGAATATTCTATAAATATCCGTTAAGTCCATTTGGTTCATGACTTCTCTTAGTCTGTCGACATCAATGTTTAATTTCTGTTTCCATGATCTGTCCATTGATGAGAGTGGGGTGTTGAAATCTCCCACTATTATTGTGTGAGGTGCAATGTGTGTTTTGAGCTTTAGTAAGGTTTCTTTTACGTATGTAGGTGCCCTTGTATTTGGGGCATAGATATTTAGGATTGAGAGTTCATCTTGGTGGAT
Source organism: Rattus norvegicus (assembly GCF_021556685.1). NCBI lineage: Eukaryota > Metazoa > Chordata > Mammalia > Rodentia > Muridae > Rattus > Rattus norvegicus. The sequence goes on along the minus strand of NC_141539.1, from coordinate 72,951,189 downwards.
TTTTCCTTTGATGAATATGAAGTGTCCTTCCTTATCTTTTTTGATGACTTTTAGTTGAAAATTGATTTTATTTCATATTAGAATGGCTACTCCAGCTTGCTTCTTCTGACCATTTGCTTGGAAAGTTATTTTCCAGCCTTTCACTCTGAGGTAGTGTCTGTCTTTGTCTCTGATGTGTGTTTCCTGTAGGCAGCAGAATGCAGGGTCCTCGTTGTGGATCCAGTGTGTTAATCTATGTCTTTTTATTGGGGAGTTGAGGCCATTGATATTGAGAGATATTAAGGAATAGTGATTATTGCTTCCCTTTATATTCATATTTGGATGTGAGGTTATGTTTGTGTGCTTTCATTCTCTTTGTTTTGTTGCCAAGACGATTAGTTTCTTGCTTCTTCTAGGGTATAGCTTGCCTCCTTATGTTGGGCTTTACCATTTATTATCCTTTGTAGTGCTGGATTTGTAGAAAGATATTGTGTAAATTTGGTTTTGTCATGGACTATCTTGGTTTCTCCATCAATGTTAATTGAGAGTTTTGCTGGATACAGTAACCTGGGCTGGCATTTGTGTTCTCTTAGGGTCTGTATGACATCAGTCCAGGATCTTCTGGATTCATAGTTTCTGGCGAGAAGTCTGGTGTGATTCTGATAGGTCTCCCTTTATATGTTACTTGACCTTTTTCCCTTACTGCTTTTAATATTCTTTCTGTATTTTGTTCGTTTGATGTTTTGACAATTATGTGACGGGAGGTGTTTCTTTTCTGGTCCAATCTATTTGGAGTTCTGTAGGCTTCTTGTATGTCTATGGGTATCTCTTTTTTTAGGTTAGGGAAGTTTTCTTCTATGATTTTGTTGAAGATATTTACTGGTCCTTTGAGCTGGGAGTCTTCACTCTCTTCTATACCTATTATCCTTAGGTTTGAGCTTCTCATTGAGTTCTGGATTTCCTGTATGTTTTGGTCCAGTAGCTTTTTCCGCTTTACATTATCTTTGACAGTTGAGTCAATGATTTCTATGGAATCTTCTGCTCCTGAGATTCTCTCTTCCATCTCTTGTATTCTGTTGGTGAAGCTTGTATCTACAGCTCCTTGTCTCTTCTTAGGTTTTCTATATCCAGGGTTGTTTCCATGTGTTCTTTCTTGATTGCTTCTATTTCCATTTTTAATTCCTTCAACTGTTTGATTGTGTTTTCCTGGAATTCTTTCAGGGATTTTTGTGTCTCCTCTCTATGGGCTTCTACTTGTTTATTTATGTTTTCCTGGAATTCTTTCAGGGATTTTTGCGATTCTTTCAGGCATTTTTGTGATTCCTCTCTGTAGGCTTCTACTTGTTCTCTAAGGGAGTTCTTCATGTCTTTCTTGAAGTCCTCCAGCATCATGATCAAATATGATTTTGAAAAAAGATCTTGCTTTTCTGGTGGGTTTGGATAATCCATGTTTGTTTTGATGGGAGAATTGGGCTCCGATGGTGCCATGTAGTCTTGGTTTCTGTTGCTTGGGTTCCTGCGCTTGCCTCTCGCCATCAGATTATCTCTAGTGTTACTTTGTTCTGCTATTTCTGACAGTGGCTAGACTGTCCTATAAGCCTGTGTGTCAGGAGTGCTGTAGACCTGTTTTCCTCTCTTTCAGTCAGTTATGGGGACAGAGTGTTCTGCTTTCGGGCGTGTAGTTTTTCCTCTCTACAGGTCTTCAGCTGTTCCTGTGGGCCTGTGTCTTGAGTTCACCAGGCAGCTTTCTTGCAGCAGAAAGGTTGGTCTTACCTGTGGTCCTGAGGCTCAAGTTCGCTCGTGGGGTGCTGCCCACGGTCTCTCTGCAGTGGCAGCAACCAGGAAGACCTGTGCCGCCCCTTCCGGGAGTTTCATTTCACCAGGGTTCCAGATGGTCTTTGTCTTTTTCCTCTGGCGTCCGAGATGTGTGTTCAGGGAGCAGTCTCTTCTGGTTTCCCAGGCTTGTCTGCCTCTCTCAAGGTTTAGCTCTCCCTCCCAGGGGATTTGGGTGCAGAGAACTGTTTATCCGGTCTGTTTCTTTCAGGTTCCAGCGGTGTCTCAGGCAGGGGTCCTGCCGCTCCTGGGCCCTCCCCCACGGGAGCCCAGAGGCCTTATACAGTTTCCTCTTGTGAACCCCATTTTTTAATAGGGTTATTTGTTTCCCTGCGGTTTAACTTCTTGAGTTCTTTGTATATTTTGGATATAAGGCTTCTATCTGTTGTAGGATTGGTAAAGATCTTTTCCCAATCTGTTGGTTGCCGTTTTGTCCTAACCACAGTTTCCTTTGCCTTACAGAAGCTTTGCAGTTTTATGAGATCCCATTGGTCGATTCTTGATCTTAGAGCGTAAGCCATTGGTGTTTTGTTTAGGAAATTTTTTCCAGTGCCCATGTGTTCCAGATGCTTCCCTAGTTTTTCTTCTATTAGTTTGAGTGTGTCTGGTTTGATTTGGAGGTCCTTGATCCACTTGGACTTAAGCTTTGTACAGGGTGATAAGCATGGATCGATCTGCATTCTTCTACATGTTGCCCTCCAGTTGAACCAGCACCATTTGCTGAAAATGCTATCTTTTTTCCATTTGATGGTTTTGGCTCCTTTGTCAAAAATCAAGTGACCATAGGTGTGTAGGTTCATTTCTGGGTCTTCAATTCTATTCCATTTGTCTATCTGTCTGTCTCTGTACCAATACCATGCAGTTTTTATCACTATTGCTCTGTAATACTGCTTGAGTTCAGGGATAGTGATTCCCCCTGAAGTCCTTTTATTGTTGAGGATAGCTTTAGCTATCCTGGGTTTTTTGTTATTCCAGATGAATTTGCAAATTGTTCTGTCTAACTCTTTGAAGAATTGGATTAGTATTTTGATGGGGTTTGCATTAAATCTGTAGATTGCTTTTGGTAAAATGGCCATTTTTACTATATTAATCCTGCCAATCCATGAGCATGGGAGATCTTTCCATCTTCTGAGGTCTTTTTCAATTTCCTTCTTCAGTGTCTTGAAGTTCTTATTGTACAGATCTTTTACTTGCTTTGTTAAAGTCACACCGAGGTACTTTATATTATTTGGGTCTATTATGAAGGGTGTCGTTTCCCTAATTTCTTTCTGCTTGTTTCTCTTTTGTATAGAGGAAGGCAAATGATTTATTTGAGTTAATTTTATACCCAGCCACTTTGCTGAAGTTGTCTATCAGCTTTAGTAGTTCTCTGGTGGAACTTTTGGGATCACTTAAATATACTATCATATCATCTGCAAATAGTGATATTTTGACTTCTTCTTTTCCGATCTGTATCCCCTTGACCTCCTTTTGTTGTCTGTTTGCTCTGGCTAGAACTTCAAGAACTATATTGAATAAGTAGGGAGAGAGTGGGCAGCCTTGTCTAGTCCCTGATTTTAGTGGGATTGCTTCAAGTTTCTCTCCATTTAGTTTAATGTTAGCAACTGGTTTGCTGTATATGGCTTTTACTATGTTCAGGTATGGGCCTTGAATTCCTATTCTTTCCAGGACTTTTATCATGAAGGGGTGTTGAATTTTGTCAAATGCTTTCTCAGCGTCTAATGAAATGATCGTGTGGTTTTGTTCTTTCAGTTTGTTTATATAATGGATCACGTTGATGGTTTTCCGTATATTAAACCATCCCTGCATGCCTGGGATGAAGCCTACTTGGTCATGGTGGGTGATTGTTTTGATGTGCTCTTGGATTCGGTTTGCCAGAATTTTGTTGAGTATTTTTGCGTCGATATTCATAAGGGAAATTGGTCTGAAGTTCTCTTTCTTTGTTGTGTCTTTGTGTGGATTAGGTGTAAGAGTATTGTGGCTTTGTAGAAGGTATTCGGTAGTGATCCATCTGTTTCAATTTTGTGGAATAGTTTGGATAATAGTGTTATGAGGTCTTCTATGAAGGTTTGATAGAATTCTGCACTAAACCCGTCTGGACCTGGGCTCTTTTTGGTTGGGAGACCTTTAATGACTGCTTCTATTTCCTTAGGAGTTATGGGGTTTGTTAACTGGTGTATCTGTTCCTGATTTAACTTCGGTACCTTGTATCTGTCTAGGAAATTGTCTATTTCCTGAAGATTTTCAAATTTTGTTGAATATAGGTTTTATAGTAAGATCTGATGATTTTTTGAATTTCCTCTGAATCTGTAGTTATGTCTCCCTTTTTATTTCTGATTTTGTTAATTTGGACGCACTCTCTGTGTCCTCTCGTTAGTCTGGGTAAGGGTTTATCTATCTTGTTGTTTTTCTCAAAGAACCAACTTTTGGTTCTGTTGATTCTTTCTATGGTCCTTTTTGTTTCTACTTGGTTGATTTCAGCTCTGAGTTTGAATATTTCCTGCCTTCTACTCCTCCTGGGTGTATTTGCTTCTTTTTGTTCTAGAGCTTTTAGGTTTGCTGTCAAGCTGCTGACATATGCTCTTTCCTGTTTCTTTCTGCAGGCACTCAGCGCTATGAGTTTAACTCTTAGCACAGCTTTCATTGTGTCCCATAAGTTTGGGTATGTTGTACCTTTATTTTCATTAAATTCTAAAAAGTTTTTAATTTCTTTTTTAATTTCTTCCTTGACCAGGTTATCATTGAGTAGAGCATTGTTCAATTTCCAAGTATATGTGGGCATTATTCCTTGATTGTTATTGAAGACCAGTTTTAGGCCGTGGTGGTCCGATAGCACGCATGGGATTATTTCTATCTTTCTGTACCTGTTGAGGCCCGTTTTTTGACCAATTATATGGTCAATTTTGGAGAAAGTACCATGAGGAGCTGAGAAGAAGGTATATCCTTTTGCTTTAGGATAGAATATTCTATAAATATCCGTTAAGTCCATTTGACTCATGACTTCTCTTAGTCTGTCTACATCTCTGTTTAATTTCTGTTTCCATGATCTGTCCATTGATGAGAGTGGGGTGTTGAAATCTCCCACTATTATTTTGTGAGGTGCAATGTGTGTTTTGAGCTTTAGTAAGATTTCTTTTACATATGTAGGTGCCCTTGTATTTGGGGCATAGATATTTAGGATTGAGAGTTCATCTTGGTGGATTTTTCCTTTGATGAATATGAAGTGTCCTTCCTTATCTTTTTTGATGACTTTTAGTTGGAAATTGATTTTATTTGATATTAGAATGGCTACTCCAGCTTGCTTCTTCTGACCATTTGCTTGGAAAATTGTTTTCCAACCTTTCACTCTGAGGTAATGTCTGTCTTTGTCTCTGAGGTGTGTTTCCTGTAGGCAGCAGAATGCAGGGTCCTCGTTGCGTATCCAGTGTGTTAATCTATGTCTTTTTATTGAGGAGTTGAGGCCATTGATGTTGAGCGATATTAAGGAATAGTGATTATTGCTTCCTGTTATATTCATATTTGGATGTGAGGTTATGTTTGTGTGCTTTCATTCTCTTTGTTTTGTTGCCAAGTCGATTAGTTTCTTGCTTCTTCTATGGTATAGCTTGCCTCCTTATGTTGGGCTTTACCATTTATTATCCTTTGTAGTGCTGGATTTGTAGAAAGATATTGTGTAAATTTGGTTTTGTCATGGAATATCTTGGTTTCTCCATCAATGTTAATTGAGAGTTTTGCAGGATACAGTAACCTGGGCTGGCATTTGTGTTCTCTTAGGGTCTGTATGACATCAGTCCAGGATCTTCTGGCTTTCATAGTTTCTGGCGAGAAGTCTGGTGTGATTCTGATAGGTCTCCCTTTATATTTTACTTGACATTTTTCTCTTACTGCTTTTAATATTCTTTCTTTATTTTGTGCGTTTGGTGTTTTGACTATTATGTGACGGGATGTGTTTCTTTTCTGGTCCAATCTATTTGGAGTTCTGTAGGCTTCTTGTATGCCTATGGGTATCTCTTTTTTTCGGTTAGGGAAGTTTTCTTCTATGATTTTGTTGAAGATATTTACTGGTCCTTTGAGCTGGGAGTCTTCACTCTCTTCTATACCTATTATCCTTAGGTTTGATCTTCTCATTGAGTCCTGGATTTCCTGCATGTTTTGGACCAGTAGCTTTTTCCGCTTTACATTATCTTTGACAGTTGAGTCAATGATTTCTATGGAATCTTCTGCTCCTGAGATTCTCTCTTCCATCTCTTGTATTCTGTTGGTGAAGCTTGTATCTACAGCTCCTTGTCTCTTCTTTTGGTTTTCTATATCCAGGGTTGTTTCCATGTGTTCTTTCTTGATTGCTTCTATTTCCATTTTTAATTCCTTCAACTGTTTGATTGTGTTTTCCTGGAATTCTTTCAGGGATTTTTGTGATTCCTCTCTGTAGGCTTCTACTTGTTTATTAATGTTTTCCTGTGTTTCCCTAAGGGAGTTCTTCACGTCTTTCTTGAAGTCCTCCAGCATCATGATAAAATATGATTTTGAAACTAGATCTTGCTTTTCTTGTGTGTTTGGATATTCCATGTTTGTTTTGGTGGGAGAATTGGGCTCTGATGATGCCATGTAGTCTTGGTTTCTGTTGCTTGGGTTCCTGCGCTTGCCTCTTGCCATCAGATTATCTCTAGTGTTACTTTGTTCTGCTATTTCTGACAGTGGCTAGACTGTCCTATAAGCCTGTGTGTCAGGAGTGCTGTAGACCTGTTTTCCTCTCTTTCAGTCAGTTATGGGGACAGAGTGTTCTACTTTCGGGCGTGTAGTTTTTCCTCTCTACAGGTCTTCAGCTGTTCCTGTGGGCCTGCGTCTTGAGTTCACCAGGCAGCTTTCTTGCAGCAGAAAAGTTGGTCTTACCTGTGGTCCGGAGGCTCAAGTTCGCTCGTGCGTGCTCCCACGGGCTCTCTGCAGTGGTAGCAACCAGGAAGACCTGTGCCGCCCCTTCCGGTAGCTTCAGTGCACCAGGGTTCCAGATGGTCTTTGGCTTTTTCCTCTGGTGTTTGAGATGTGTTTGCAGAGAGCAGTCTCTTCTGGTTTCCCAGGCTTGTCTGCCTCTCTGAAGGTTTAGCTCTCCCTCCCAGGGGATTTGGGTGCAGAGAACTGTTTATCCGGTCTGTTTCCTTCAGGTTCCGGCGGTGTCTCAGGCAGGTGTCCTGCCGCTCCTGGGCCCTCCCCCACGGGAGCCCAGAGGCCTTATACAGTTTCCTCTTGGGCCAGGGATGTGGGCAGGGGTGGGCAGTGTTGGTTGTGTCTTCCGCTCTGCAGCGTCAGGAGTGCCCACCTGACCAGGCGGTGAGGCCTCTTTCCCAAGGGGTCGGGGAGCAGAGACCTGCTGCCGGCTGGGATCCGCGGGCGTGGGACCTCCGGCAAACACAGGATGTGCCCGGTCCTAGATGAACTCTGCCTCTGTGTGTCCCGATCTCACCAGGCAGCTCTCTTGCAGCAGACAAGTTGGTCTTACCTGTGGTCCCGAGGCTCAAGTTTGCTCTCGGGGTGCTGCCTACGGGCTCTCTGCGGAGGCAGCAACCAGGAAGACCTGTGCCGCCCCTTCCGGGAGCTTCAGTGCCAAGACATGTCATTTATAGGGAGGTGAAAATCTGGAAGTCCCCAGAAGCGATGAAGCTTTCAGTCTTAAAGTGAAATTTTTTAAACTCAGGAACTTAACAATTTAATGGCTTTAAGATGTTCCTGAAACTGATCAAATTTATTATTTTCCTCCTTTCTTGAAATTATATAAGTCATAAGTATTTTAGGTAGATGCTCCCAGTCAAGCTCAGCTGCATAAAAAAGACAGTCCAGGTGAGTTGCCTACAAGATTAGAAACCAGAAGATGGATGATCTGGATCATCCTCAGACCAACTAAATTACCTGAAAAGCAGGTTTTCTCTTTGTTAAAATGTCTGGAGGCTGTGCAGGGCACTCTAAGTTTCTTAACTTCATAATTGTTATGCATGAACTTGGTGATGCAGCCCATTGAGTCCTTTCAGATACTGTAAGTAATAATGACCTATGTTCCTATAAGTAATTCTGATAAAACTCATTGGTTCGGCAGGTTGGACTCTGATGGTGAGGAAAAGTGTCACACAATATTTAAGAAAGCAATCTTAATCATTTTATAGTATCAAGTAATACTATATATGATAACTATTTCATAAATAAGGTCATTTCTATAAATATATATTCACTCAAATTAATTCAATAATATGTAATTATTTCAAGCTATACCTAAGTAAATTTAGCTATACCTAAATAATTGCAAATTACAAATATACAGGACTATAATGTATCTTACATGTACAGACAGCATACATACTTTTTCATGTACTTGCCCTTCCTTCTCTTTCTTTTTATCATTTATCTGTGTTTAATACATAACAAGAACATAAGAGTAAAACAAGATGTCTTAGGTCCATTGTTGGGGTCCAGGAACTGCCTCACAAACCACACAAATACTGATCTTAGTCAGACAGGGAGACTTTATTGAGCATATGCCCCAGGACTGGTCGGCCAGGGCATGCCATGGTACAGATTCCAGAACTGAACCTTGATCTTGAGTTAAGATCCTACAGGGTTTTTGAGCCCAAATTCACAAATATCTGTGCCAAGTTATTCAACCAATCGGTATTTAGGGATAGGGGATTTCCTTAGGAACATGTCTTTGTACATTTATCCTGCTCTCATTATTTGGGGTATTAAACTGTGGCAGGGGACTTGCCTTATCTAATATTCATGTTTTAATTTTACCAGGATGGGAATTATCTAATATTCATGATTTAACTTGCTAACCAGGATGTCAGTTACCTATGTACATGTCTCTTTCTGCCAAGTAGGACATCAGTTTCCAGGGAGGTCCTGGGAACTTAAACTTCACTGGACCACTACTCAAAATGAAAGTCTTATTCCAAATAGTTTCTTTTATTGGTACAAGTGTTTCTCTTTTGTTGGGGTCTATTCCTGGGACAGGTTATACTCTACAAGCTTATTCACAGGTGCACAAAGTGCAGTTAGGTGGTAGGTTCCCAATTTACTGGGGGAACTCTACAAAACTGTTTCATTGACTGATTTGTGATTGATTTCCAAGGGTCCAGAACATAATAGAATTTGTAATCAATCTTGGCATTAGAAAGTTTACTAGTAATAGCAGAAACATATGATAAAGTTTCCTTATAATTTCAGGTTAACCAAGCAACTGTTACGTAGGCCATAGCATTGTACCTAAGCCTTAACATTTTACCTAGGCCTTAACATTCCTCTTAGGCCTTATTATTTTACCTAGAGCTTAACATCCATATTTTCTTTTGCTTGTATGTCTTTGTTACCTCTTAAATCCAGTGTTCAAATAATTGCAGCTTGCCTTGAACATAAGTTTGCAGTTCAGTTTTTCTCTAATTAAAACTTATTTTTATCTCAACATTATCCTCATTTGTGTAGGTAATGAAATTGGAATTAATTTCATCTCAAGCACTCAGTTAAGTGAAATAAAACCATAATTATGGCAATGTGTTAAAAAAAAGTGTCCTTAATCTTGACACTAAAACTAAAATATATACCTGAGGCAAAATTTCTAAGAGAGCATCAGAAGGCCAGCAAGTAGTCTCACAGTTAAATAAAACAGCAGACCTATGCTCATGACCATCATTTTTAAATCCTGGATTCAAGGGAAATCGTATAATAGAGTGAAAAGTGGGAGATAATGGAAGTTGCTGAACTTTGGGGAAGAACTGAGAGTTAGTGTTATTCTCGTTTTAGTCCATTCTCTTTCCACGCAGCATTTTTACTGGAAAATGAAAAGTTTCATCAGTAGAAATGTCTGCCTTCATTAGGAATAAAATTGTAAAACCCCATGCTCAGCAGAGTAGTCACTAAGAGCAGTGCTCCAAATGGCTGCCCATCTGGGAAGATCAACAGTTCAGCTGGCCTGAAGTCAATATCTTGGCTAGAGTAAGCTCAGGACAAGTGAACTGGACAAAATTAAATGAGATTAAAATCAAAATTTAAAACAAAGGCGGGAGTGGGGGTGAGAATAACTTTCCTAGGTAAAGAAACTAAAAAGGAATTGGTTTTGCTTCAGACAGAGTTAAAAAAGGAGTTAGATTTGCTTTATACAGAGTTAATTGGGTTCTTTAGGCTAAACGGAAATGACATGAGGTAGCAGCTCATATTCTTGGGAAGAGATAAAAATAAAAGGAAAATGTATATATAATAGGCCATGAAATATATAATTTCTATTTCATTATTTTAAATCCTTTAGAAAATAAAACTGTGAGTCTCATCCACAGTCCTGTGGCAGACCACTTGCAGGGTCCTCTCTTCCCACTCTACCTTCAATCCTTGGAGACTCTGACGAACCTTGCAAAGGACCCAATAATCTTTATCTGGAGCCCTGAGTGACCTCATCTAGCATGAACGGCTATTTTCACCGTTGTTTCTCTTCTCCATTGCAATCTCTCCTGTATCATCCCCACTCTCTTAGCAGCCTGCCTCTATGGGCCTGCCCTCCCACCTTCCCTGGAGATTCAATAAAACCTTGATGTTTACCTAAAATTCCTTTTTATCCTGTGGACCCTCCTATTATACTCCTCAATCTATCCCATCCCCATTTTTTTTACCATTCCCTGATTCTGAGAAACACTTTATACTTGGAACCTCCAGTGGCCATATTTGGCAGGACCTCTGGTAGGCACTGTCTTTCCTGTCCTCTCTTATGATCTTTCCAATCGTAACTTGTCTGGTAACAATCAGATTACAACAGTCCCTTCTCCCATTTTAACTCTATTTACTGGAGACTCCAAACCTTTGGCCCAGACCTAGTATTCCCTAATCCTTTCACCCATGTCTCTCCAGATAATTCTCTGCCTTACTGGAAACTACTTGCAAGATCCACTCTTCCCACCATAGTTCCAACTCCATGAGGACCATCCTCTCTATATAAACAGGATACTCTTAGTTATTTTCTAAAACCTCTTTAAGTCTCTTTTTTTCTAGCCCATTTATTCTCTTCCTCTCTGCCATGCACTGACCTATAGAAGCATTAAAAAACAAATCATGGCCCATGCTTTCCTAGGTTCCAGAGAAGGCAAGAGAAACCAAGGAATGCAAAAGAACACTCAAACAACAAAACAAGAATAGATATGAACACCTAGCATCAAAATTAGAGCAATTCCTGATCCTTAGACACAAGTGCAGAAACATAGTCATCAAGAGCCAAGACAATAACTTTCCTAATACTGCATCAAGAGAACTGCATTAGCCTTCCTGTGCCCACAAACCTATGGATCTCATAGACCTTCCTCTCCCTACCTCCCTATCCCTATTCTTGCTTTTGCTAGGCCCCCAACTTCAGCAGGCAATCCTTGCTAACCCACAGGCTGCTTCTTCCAATGAAGCAGGTCAGCTGATAGCAGATCTTTGCCTCTCCTGTTTCTTCATACTCAATTCTCCAGTACCATTCCGAGTTCTGCAGAACACTGGCGATGACAGTTCTTCCACTCTCTCTAGTGGATCCCACAGATCATCCCCTTCTAGCCTTCCTCTGTCCACTTGGTGATTTTCCTCAGGTCCTAAATCCAGGAGGCACTTTCTCATAACCCACAGGCCACTTCTTCCAGGAAGTCAGATAGGCTGACTACAGGTCTTCACCTCTCCTTCTGTTCCTCCAGATTCAATGTCCCAGCTTCATCCCCAGCTCTACTGCAGAAGAGCTGGTACAGTCTCCTCCATCCCCATCTTGGGTGGATCCCACAGATCTTCCATTATAAACCTCTCTCCCTCCACTCAATTATTTTCCCAGGCCCAAGTGCACCAGGTGCTCCCTGATAAGCCAAAGGTCACTCTTGCATGGAAGCAATTAGGCTGTCTGCAGAAACTCCCCCATCATTTTCTTCCTCCAGATCTAATATTCCAATCTCATTCCAAGTTCTGTAGCAGACCTTCTGGGGGTAACTCCTTTTCACCAGATAAAACTAATCAGAAGAGCTTGGAAGGACACTACATGCTTATCAAAGACAAAAATCCACGAAGATGAACTTTCAATTCTTAACATGTAGGCCCCAAATGCGAAAGCATCCATGTTTGTAAAAGTAACACGAATACAGCTCTAATCACACATGGACCATCATGCACTGATAGTGCAAGTCTTCAATACCTGCCTCTTACGAATGAACAGGTTATCCAAACAAAACCAGCATAAAAATGCTTATGTTCTAGGATTATTTTCAGGAATATGCTCATATTCATGTACATTCTAAGCTCCTTGTTTTTTCAGAAGCAAATAAGCAACTGAGTGCATTAGCCTGTCTTATTTATTTGTACTTCTCTGGAACATTATTGAGAAGGAACATGCATCTGTCATTGCAGGTAGATTCACTGAAACAGCATGGATTCCTTTTCAGCTTCTCTGGCCTTGAACCTTAAAAGACAATAATGGAGTGCGGGTTGATGCCATTATGCTGGTGAATCCAGGTACAGGATAGAACAAGGCCTGTCACTGGATGAGAAGGAAGAATGGGCGGGAGAAAAGTTTTAGAAAGAGGCAAGAGTGAGGAAGAAGGAGCTGAGATAATCTGGCGGTAGATGTTAAGATTCTTCTCTGCACAAAGTTACAAGTTGTTACAATTATTTTTGAGGGTGGGCATGTACAGGATTTTGTGTTGTCTAGATGGGCAAATTATATCTTATCAATTGGATGAGAGGATGTTGTGTGATGTGTTCTTTCATGTGGTGACTTAATTTAGTTCAAGAGAGTATATGATGGCAGGACACACTGGGCTGCCTGGAATTGGGATGTGTATACTTGGTGTGGTGGCAACCCACCAAGACAGCTGTGAGTGAGGGTGGGGCAGTCTAAGAGGGTGCTGTGTATGGACATCTCTTGTACTGCCCTGGTCAGAAAGTATGTGGAGGCAGCATGGAGCCGCTGAGATAAATTAGTACTAGTTCCAATGGCCGACTGGAACTGGAACTAAGAGAGTGCAAACCAGGGCACAAGTAGGAATCTTTCCACCTTTTTAAAATTTTTTACTGCAACAATGGAGAATGAGAAGACATTAGAAGTCACCAGAAAGATAGTAAACCTCCAGCTAAAAAGTTGCAAAAGCTATTAACTATACAATTATAAGTCTTCACACTTGTGGCTAAGTTAAGGATTTATGCACAAAGGGAAAAGTTATTCTGCAAATCACAGAAATGATTTGGCCAATCACCAAAGTGAATAGTAACGACTGTGCAGTGCATTGGCCTTATGTTTCTCCTCTTCCTTTGCTTCAATTTGTAGATTGAATAGCTTGTGCCTTCAACCATCTTCAGTGAAGTTTCCTCCTACAGTAGATGCGAATAAATATAGAGACTCACACCCACACATTATTAGAGAGTGGGAGATTTTGGAACGCTCATCCCTAAGTAGGATTACTGTATCAAATTCCTCCTCTTAAAACTCAGAGAAACGAGGCTGAAAGAGTGTAAGAGCCATAAGAAAGGGAGGACACAAGAAAACAGGCTCTCTAAGTGAACATGAGCAAAGCTCATATGAACTCACAGACTGAAGCAGTGTGCACAGACCCTGAAGAGATCTGCACCATGTCATCTGCTTTTATAGCATAGCTTCCAGTTTAGTGTTTTTATGGGATTCTTGAGTGTGGGGACGAGTAGAACTCTGATTCCTGTGCCTTCTCTTGGGTTCTTTTCCTTCTGTCAGTCTGTCTTGTCTAACTTAGATGTAATAGATTTTGTTTTACCTCATTATATATATATATATATATATATATATTCATCTTTATTAACTTGAGTATTTCTTATTTACATTTTGATTGTTATTCCCCTTCCCGGTTTCTGGGCCAACATCCCCCTAACATCTCTCCCTCCCCTTCTCTATGGGTGTTCCCCTACCCATCCCCCACATTACCACCCTCCCCCCAAAATTCACGTTCACTGGGTGTTCAGTCTTGGTAGGACCAAGGGCTTCCCCTTCCACTGGTTCTCTTACTAGGCTATTCATTGCTACCTATGCAGTTGGAGCCCAGGGTCAGTCCATGTATAATCTTTGGGCAGTGGCTTAGTCCCTGGAAGCTCTTGTTGGTTGGCATTGTTCATATGGGGTCTCAAACCCCTTCAAGCTCTGTCAGTCCTTTCTAAGATTCCTTCAACAAGGGTCCCATTCTAAGTTTAGTGGTTTAATGATGGCATTTGCCTATGTATTTGCCGTATTCAGGATGTGTCTCTTAGGAGAGACCTATATCTGGTTCCTGTTGGCCTGCAGTTCTTTGCTTCATCCATCTTATCTAATTGGGTGAATGTATATTTATGGGCCATATGTGGGGCAGGCTCTTAATGAGTGTTCCTTCTACCTCTGTTCTAAACTTTGCCACCCTATTCCTTGCCAAGGGTATTCTTGTTCCCCTTTTAAAGAAGGAATGAAGCATTCGCATTTTAGTCATCCTTCTTGAGTTTCATGGGTTCTGTGCATCTAGGGTAATTTAAGCTTTTAGGCTAATATCCATTTATCAATGAGTGCATACCATGTGTGTTTTTCTGTGATTGGGTTACCTCACTCAGGATGATATTTTCCAGTTCTGACCATTTGGCTACGAATTTCATAAAGTCATTGTTTTTGATAGCTGAGTAATCCATTGTGTAGATGTACCACATTTTCTGTATCCATTCCTCTGTTGAAGGGCATCTGGGTTCTTTCCAGCTTCTGGCTATTACTAATAAGGCTGGTGTGAACATAGTGGAGCATGTGTCTTGGTTATATGGTGGGGCATCTTTTGGGTATATGCCCAAGAGAGGTAGAGCTGGGTCCTCAGGTAGTTTAGTGTCCAATTTTTAGAGGAATCTCCAGACTGATATCCAGAATGGTTGTACCAGTCTGCAATCCCACCAAAAATGGAGGAGTGTTCCTCTTTCTCCACATCCAGGCCAGAATTTGCTGTCACCTGAGTTTTTGATCTTAGCCATTCTCACTGGTGTGAGGTGAAATCTCAGGGTTGTTTTGATTTGCATTTCCCTTATGACTAAAGATGTTGGACATTTCTTTAGGGGTTTTTCAGCCATTCGGCATTCCTCAGCTGTGACTTCTTTGTTTAGCTCTGAACCCCATTTTTTAATAGGGTTATTTATTTCCCTTCGGTCTAACTTCTTGAGTTCTTTGTATATTTTGGACATAAGGCCTCTATCTGTTGTAGGATTGGTAAAGATCTTTTCCCAATCTGTTGGTTGCCGTTTTGTCCTAACCACAGTGTCCTTTGCCTTACAGAAGCTTTGCAGTTTTATGAGATCCCATTTGTCGATTCTTGATCTCAGAGCATAAGCCATTGGTGATTTATTCAGGAAATTTTCTCTAGTGCTCATGTGTTCCAGATGCTTCCCCACTTTTTCTTCTATTAGTTTGAGTGTATCTGGTTTGATGTGGAGGTCCTTGATCCACTTGGACTTAAGCTTTGTACAGGGTGATAAGGATGGATCGATCTGCATTCTTCTACATGTTGACCTCCAGTTGAACCAGCACCATTTGCTCAAAATGGTATCTTTATCCATTGGATGGTTTTGGCTCCTTTGTCAAAAATCAAGTGCCCATAGGTGTGTGGGTCCATTTGGGGACTTCAATTCTGTTCCATTGGTCTATCTGTCTGTCTCTGTACCAATACCAGGCAGTTTTTATCACTATTGCTCTGTAATACTGCTTGAGTTCAGGGATAGTGATTCCCCCTGAAGTCCTTTTACTGTTGAGGATAGTTTTAGCTATCCTGGGTTTTTTGTTATTCCAGATGAATTTGCAAATTGTTCTGTCTAACTCTTTGAAGAATTGGATTGGTATTTTGATGGGGATTGCATTGAATCTGTAGATCGCTTTTGGTAAAATGGCCATTTTTACTATATTAATCCTGCCAATCCATGAGCATGGGAGATCTTTCCATCTTCTGAGGTCTTCTTCAATTTCTTTCTTCAGAGTCTTGAATTTCTTATTATACAGATCTTTTACTTGCTTGGTTAGAGTCACACCGAGGTACTTCATATTATTTGGGTCTATTATGAAGGGTATCGTTTCCCTAATTTCTTTCTCGGCTTGTTTCTCTTTTGTGTAGAGGAAGGCTACTGATTTATTTGAGTTAATTTTATACCCAGCCACTTTGCTGAAGTTGTTTATCAGCTTCAGTAGTTCTCTGGTGGAACTTTTGGGATCACTTAAATATACTATCATATCATCTGCAAATAGTGATATTTTGACTTCTTCTTTTCCGATCTGTATCCCCTTGACCTCCTTTTGTTGTCTGATTCCTCTGGCTAGAACTTCAAGAACTATATTGAATAAGTAGGGAGAGAGTGGGCAGCCTTGTCTAGTCCCTGATTTTAGTGGGATTGCTTCAAGTTTCTCTCCATTTAGTTTAATGTTAGCAACTGGTTTGCTGTATATGGCTTTTCCTATGTTTAGGTATGGGCCTTGAATTCCTATTCTTTTCAGGACTTTTATCATGAAGGGGTGTTGAATTTTGTCAAATGCTTTCTCAGCATCTAATGAAAAGATCATGTGGTTTTGTTCTTTCAGTTTGTTTATATAATGGATCACGATGATTGTTTTCCGTATATTAAACCATCCCTGCATGCCTGGGATGAAGCTTACTTGATCATGGTGGATGATTGTTTTGATGTACTCTTGGATTCGGTTGGCCAGAATTTTATTGAGTATTTTTGCGTCGATATTCATAAGCAAAATTGGTCTGAAGTACTCTTTCTTTGTTGGGTCTTTGTGTGGTTTAGGTATAAGAGTAATTGTGGCTTCAGAGAAGGAATTCAGTAGTGCTAAATCTGTTTCAATTTTGTGGAATAATTTGGAGAATATTGGTATGAAGTCTTCTATGAAGGTCTGATAGAATTCTGAACTGAACCCGTCTGGACTTGGGCTCTTTTTGGTCGGGAGACCTTTAATGACTCCTTCTATTTTCTTAGGAGTTATAGGGTCGTTCAACTGGTTTATCTGTTCCTGATTTAACTTCGGTATCTGGTATCTGTCTAGGAAATTGTCCATTTCCTGCAGATTTTCAAGTTTTGTTGAATATAGGCTTTTATAGTAAGATCTGATGATTTTTTGAATTTCCTCTGAATCTGTAGTTATGTCTCCCTTTTCATTTCTGATTTTGTTAATTTGGAAACACTCTCTGTGTCCTCTCGTGAGTCTGGCTAAGGATTTATCTATCGTGTTGATTTTCTCAAAGAACCAACTTTTGGTTCTGTTGATTCTTTGTATTGTACTTTTTGTTTCTTCTTGGTTTATTTTAGCTCTAAGTTTGATTATTTCCTGCCTTCTACTCCTCCTGGGTGTGTTTGCTTCTTTTTGTTCTATAGGTTTTAGGTGTGCTCTCAAGGTGCTGATATATGCTCTGTCCTATTTCTTTCTGCTGGCACTCGGAGCTATGAGTTTTCCTCTTAGCACAGCTTTCATTGTTTCCCATCAGTTTGGGTATGTTGCACCTACATTTTCATCAGTTTCTTAGAAGTCTTTAATTTCTTTCTTTATTTCTTCCTTGACCAGGTTATCATTGAGTTGAGCATTTTTCAATTACCATGTATATGTGGGTGATTCTTTCCTTATTGTTACTGAAGATCAGCTTTAGCCCCCGGTGGTCTTATAGGACTCATGGGTTTATTTCTATCTTTCTGTATCTTTTGAGGCCTGTTTTATGACCAATTATATGGTCAATTTTGGAGAAAGTACCATGAGTTGGTGAGAAGAAGTTATATCCTTTTGCTTTAGGATAAAATGTTTTATAATATCTGTTAAGTCCATTTAGTTCATGACTTCTCTTAGTCTGACTATGTCTCTGTTTAATTTCTGTTTCCATGATCTGTCCATTGATGAGAGGGGGTTTTTGAAATCTCCTCCTACTATTGTGTGAGGTGCAATGTGTGATTTGAGCTTTAGTAAGGTTTCTTTTATGAATGTAGTTGCCCTTGTATTTGGAGCATAGATAGCTAGGATTGAGAGTTCATCTTGGTGGATTTTTCCTTTGATGAATATGAAGTTTCCTTCTTTATCTTTTTTGATGACTTTTAGTTGAAAATTGATTTTATTTGATATTAGAATGGGTAGTCCAGCTTGCTTCTTCAGACCATTTGCTTGGAAAGTCATTTTCTAGCCTTTTCCTCTGAGGTAGTGTCTGTCTTTGTCTGTGAGGTGACTGACACTCCAAAGAACCCAAAAATTTCTTCTTCACTTTGGTGAGTGGTATATATTAAGAAAACTAACCATTTCGTTTAGAATTTCCAATTTTGTGGAGTATAAGCTTTTGTAGTAACACATTGTGAGGTGTGTTTTTCTTCAGTGGCTCTTTTTATCCCCACTTCTCATTTCTGATGTTGTTCATTTTGACTGTTTCTCTGCTCTTCAATTAGCTTGACTAAGAGATGTTTATCCTGTTGATTTTCTCAAAGAATCAATATTTGGTTTTGTTGACTCTTTGTATTGTTCACTTTGTTCCTAATTTGTTGATTTTTGCTTGGGTTGGATTATTTCTTGCAGTCTCTTCCTCTTGGATATGTTTGCTTCTCTTTGTTCCTTATCTTACATGTGTTCTTTTAAATGTTGTGGGTTGCCCTACTGTTGTTTGTATTTTAATGCTAACTTTGTTTCTTCAGGAAGGGCTGCTCCCATGAGCAGTAGACTGCATACTCAACTGATCTCACTGGACTCTCTCCCCATTCTAACTGGTCAAATATAGGGTAGAGCCTATGATTGGCAGTGGAAGTGAAAGGTGGGACTGTAGGTCTTAAGAGGGTCAAGGAAGGAGAGGGAGAAATGTAATACTCATGAACCAAGAACATTATTCAACAAATTCAAATGATATATGGTGAGAAGTCAAAAAGTCAAATCATTTTTTGGAACACTCTGTGATTTTTTATATATAATTTAAATCTTCCAAGATTCAATATATAATTTTATTTTACATTGTCAGTTTCATTTAAATCATCATATTGATTTACCATTTTCTAATGCACATTGTTTAAAGGAGAAATTTCTGAAACTGGCATTAATCTACCAAATATCATTTAATCTGCAATAGTCTTTTAGGCAAGATTGATCATTCCTTATGTCGTCTGTTTCCTTTAGAAACAGATGGGTAGGGAATTAGTTGCTAAATGACAGGCATCTTAAAAACTGAGAAAAAAATGATGAGAAGAAAGTTCCATGTCCTATGTTGTTTTCTGAATGTTACTACCCTTCATATATGAGGACATTATTTCCTTACTCTGTTTATATCCTGTATCTAAACATAATCTCCATCCATTGCCTGATGATATGTTGCTGTATTTGTTTTAAAAATTGAATGTATCCTCAATGTGACCCATTCTCTCAATCCATTTTGTGCTACTCATACAATGTAACCAAGGTTCAGAATTTGTAACAAAAATGCACTGACCTTGATTTCTAAAGACTGAATTGTTCAAAACCACAGTAGTTATACTGTATGTGTGTGTGAAGGGCCTGGCCTTTGTTTCTAAGATTGTACCTTGAATGTCATATTCCATCAACTATTTCTCAGTATTAAAAATAAAAGAAGAAAGAAAAATAGAGGAGAACCACGGGGAGAAGGTGAGATGGAGAAAGGCAATTTGGAAAGAGGGAGAGAGAGAGAGAGAGAGAGAGAGAGAGAGAGAGAGAGAGAGAGAGAGAGAGAGAGAGAGAGATGAAGAGGCTAACCCCCAAGAGAATACCTTAAAAATACTTTCAAGTTTGTAAGAAACTAAGTGTTCAAAGTTTGAAAAAGGTAAATCTGAACCGTTGCAAGCATATTCGAGCAATGCTTCCCACATTAAATATGCGCCACTGGCCTGGAAGTGATGAGGTTCAAGGAGCTCTTGACAGAGCAGAAAGTATTTACACTGAGACATTTCCATTTTCCACTCCAGAGTAAGGGAGCTTTTGTGTCTCTCTCCAAGAAGTCATGTCTTAAACCTTAGGTTCTACTTTCTATAATCCTTAGCCAGGGATATCCTGCTAAGAGCATTTTGGAGGTGAAAACTCTAAGTATATTTTCATGTAGTTCCAGCTGAGAGCAGATCTGGCCACATGCTTTTTCCTTTTCTATGAACAGCTTCTCATCTCTTCTCATCCAGGATAGATTGTTAGAACACTGTTCTTGACCCTTCTCATGTGGCAAGTGGAATTCCTGCAGACAAAAAACCCTAATGGTACATTTGTATAGATTTGATTACCATTTTATGTGATCTTGTTAGTGCAATGTTAAAAACCATTTGTCTTCAATGTACATGCTTTTGTTCAATAGTTAATGAAACTAAAGGGATTTCTATACTGCCTCCTTTACAAAATCCAGGCTATTTCTTTTTCTTCTTTTCATTTTTAAATACGGATAATATTTATTGAGATGGTGATCATAGAAAGAGAAAATGTGTGAAAGAAAATAAAAATGTGTTATAAGGCTGTATAGGTATTGGTTTGATGCAGTAATTTTTTTTTTTTGAGACCATGTCTTATACTGAAGCCTAGATTACTTTGTACCTTAAAGTATAGTTCAGGCTACAGTCTATTTCTTTTTCTTTTTTACAGTATATTTTTATGATGTTGATTAAAGTATACAATTAGAATTTTAAACCTAACTTTCCAATATTTTGAAATTGAAATATAATCATATCATTTCCCCCCTTCCATTCCCTTTTCTTTTTCCAATTCCTCCTGATCTTTCATTCTTTCAAGTTCATGCCATGTTTCTCTTTAATTGATATATAAAAATATGAATGCAACCTACTCAATGCATAAACTATTACTTTTATGTATATAATTTTAGGGCTGAGAAGTTGGTGTTGGATAGTCATTTAGAAGGATTTTCTCTGGAGAAGACTAATTCTTGCAATCTCTTAGCTCCATTCATCATTCTTAAGTTTGTGTACTTACTAGAGATTTGTTTGCCATTAATTTTATGTTTAATTACATTGTTGTCAGATGCAATAAAAACAGTTATTTCAATCTTTCTGAGTTTATTAAGAAGTTTTTGGTATCCTAGGATGTGATCTGTTTTAGAGAAGTTTGCATGGGCTGATTAGAAGAATATATTCTTTTGTATTTGGGTTGAATATTCTGTAGATGTATATTAAATCCATTTGAAATAAATGCCATATATTGCTATTTCTCTGCTGATTTATTTGTTCAGATCATCCATTTTTTTGTTTGTTTGTTTTTTCTTCATTTGGATTTTTTTTGAGAAGGTGGGGAATGGTAATCATTTAATATTAATGGGTTATGTAAATCTTTAACTTTAGTTCTACTAATAACCTTTAATGACATTGCATGAAAGTTTGGTGTATATATGCTTAGCTTCATGATGTCTTCTTCGTTAATTGTTCCCTTGATTAGAATTAAGTGTCCACCAAACACAAAGCCACAAAACCTTTGACTTACAATTTGTCCTGCCAACATGATGTATTGTGGTGTGGTAAGAGTGGTACCAAGTTGGCTAGCCAATTGAGTCCTGTGCCATGAGATATTGCCTAGAGGACTAGAAACCAGAGGCCAGATGCCTAGAATAAAACCAAATGCAACTGGCAAAAAAGGATGTCAGTGATATAATGACTAATGACATTTGGCTATACTTATAGATTGGTTCCAAACCCAATTGAGGCTTCATCTAGAAACTGATGGAAAAAGAGGTTGAAATTCACAGACACACATTAGACAAGGCTTGGGGAATCCTGCTGAAAAAGGAAAGAAGGATTGTTAGAGTTAGAGGGGTCAAGAACACCACAAGAAACACCACAGAATCAACAAACCTGGATTCATAAAACCTCTTAGGAACTAATCGACAATCAGGAAATCTGATTGGTTCAAAACTAGGCTCTCTGCATGTTATAATTGTATAGCTTGTTGTTTCTGTGGTACTCGACA
The DNA here is from genome assembly GCF_021556685.1 of Rattus norvegicus. Lineage (NCBI taxonomy): Eukaryota > Metazoa > Chordata > Mammalia > Rodentia > Muridae > Rattus > Rattus norvegicus. The sequence continues at coordinate 72,929,456 of NC_141539.1, read as the reverse complement.
TAGAGAGAGAGCAGAGATTACTTCTGATGTTTTGGCTGGCTTTTGGGATCCTTGTCCTATTACTGGATTGCCTGGTCCAACCTTGATATGAGAGAAGATGCCTAATCTTATTGCAACTTGATGTGCCATATGTGGTTGACATCTCTGGGAGGCCTACCTCTTTCTGAAGGGAAATGTTGGAGGAGAAGAAATGCGTGGGGAGGGAGGAAGGAGAAACTACAGTTGAGATGTAATATATGATAGAATGAATTAATAACAAAAACAAAACAATTACAAATCTTCCATTAACCCTTCTAATACATTTTAGTTTGATATCTCTTTTGTTAAGTATTACAATAGTGACACCTGCTTGCTTTTTAATCCCATTTGATTAGAGTTCTTTTGAACAAATTTTACTTTATGGAGGTGCCTATCTTGTGTTTCTTTTTTTTTCTTCCATCTTTATAAAATTGGGTATTTCTTATTTGCATTTAAATTGTTATTACCTTTCCTGGTTTCCAGGTCAACATCTCCCTAAACCCTTCCCCTCCCATTAGCACCCTCCCCGCAACAATCACATTGACTGGGGGTTCAGTCTTGGCAGGACCAAGGGCTTCCTCTTCTACTGGTGCCCTTACTAGGCTACTCGTTGCTACCTATGCGGTTGGAGCCCAGAGTCAGTCCATGTATAGTCTTTGGGTAATGGCTTAGTCCCTGGAAGCTCTGGTTGGTTGGCATTGTTGTTCATATGGGGTCTCAAGCCCCTGCAAGCTCTTTCAGTCCTTTCTATGATTTCTTCTACGGGGGTCCCGTTCTCAGTTAAGTGGTTTGCTGCTGGCATTCTCCTATGTATTTGCTGTATTCTGGTTGTGTCTCAGGAGAGATCTACATCTGGTTCCTGTCAGCCTGCACTTCTTTGCTTCATCCATCTTACCTAGTTTGGTGGCTGTATATGTATGAACCACATGTGGGGCAGGCTCTGAATGGGTGTTCCTTCTGCCTCTGCTCTAAACTTTGCCTCCCTATTCCCTCCCAAGGGTATTGTGGTTCCCCTTCTAAAGAAGGAGTGAAACATTCACATTTTGGACATCCTTCTTGAGTTTCATGTGTTCTGTGCATGTAGGATAATTCGAGCATTTGGGCTATATCCACTTATCAATGAGTGCATACCATGTGTGTTTTCCTGTGATTGGATTACCTCACTCAGGATGATATTTTCCAGTTCCAACCATTTGCCTATGATTTTTGTAAGGTCATTGTTTTTGATAGCTGAGTAATATTCCATTGTGTAGATGTACCACATTTTCTGTATCCATTCCTCTGTTGAAGGGCATCTCGGTTCTTTCCATCTTCTGGCTATTATTAATAAGGCTGCTATGAACATAGTGGAGCATGTGTCTTTGTTATATGTTGGGGCATCTTTTGGGTATATGCATAAGAGGGGTAGAACATGTAGTTCAATGTCCAATTTTCTGAGGAACCTCCAGACTGATTTCCAGAATGGTTTTACCAGTCTGCAATCCTACCAACAGTGGAGGAGTGTTCCTCTTTCTCCACATCCTCGCCTGCATTTGTTGTCACCTGAGTTTTTGATCTTAGCCATTCTCACTGGTGTGAGGTGAAATCTCAGGGTTGTTTTGATTTGCATTTCCCTTATGACTAAAGATGTTGAACATTTCTTTAGGTGTTTCTCAACCATTCGGCATTCCTCAGCTGTGACTTCTTTGTTTAGCTCTGAACCCCATTTTTAATAGGGTTATTTGTCTCCCTGCAGTATAACTTCTTGAGTTCTTTGTACATTTTGGATATAAGCCCTCTATCAGTTTTAGGATTGGTAAAGATCTTTTCCCAATCTGTTGGTTGCCGTTTTGTCCTAACCACAGTGTCCTTTGCCTTACAGAAGCTTTGCAGTTTTATGAGATCCCATTTGTCAATTCTTGATCTTAGAGCATAAGCCATTGGTGTTTTGTTCAGGAAATTTTTTCCAGTGCCTATGTGTTCCAGATGCTTCCCTAGTTTTTCTTCTATTAGTTTGAGTGTGTCTGGTTTGATGTGGAGGTCCTTGATCCACTTGGACTTAAGCTTTGTACAGGGTGATAAGGATGGATCGATTTGCATTCTTCTCCCTGCAGACCTCCAGTTGAACCAGCACCATTTGCTGAAAATGCTATCTTTTTTCCATTGGATGGTTTTTGCTCCTTTGTCAAAAATCAAGTGACCATAGGTGTGTGGGTTCATTTCTCTGTCTTCAATTCTATTCCACTGGTCTATCTGTCTGTCTCTGTACCAATACCATGCAGTTTTTACCATTATTGCTCTGTAATACTGCTTGAGTTCAGGGATAGTAATTCCCCTGGAAGTCCTTTTATTGTTGAGGACAGTTTTAGCTATCCTGGGTTTTTTGTTATTCCAGATGAATTTGCAAATTGTTCTGTCTAACTCTCTGAAGAATTGGATTGGTATTTTGATAGGGATTGCATTGAATCTGTAGATAGCTTTTTGTATAAATGGCCATTTTTACTGTATTAATCCTGCCAATCCATGAGCATGGGTGATCTTTCCATGCGTTTTCCTTTCCGTGACTTATTTTTTCTTGCAGCTTTCAGTACTCTTCTTTTGGTCTGTTTAGTGTTTGAAGTATTGTATGCTATTGGAAGAGTTATTCTTGTCTCGTGTATTTGCTTCTGTGTGTTTCTTGTATTCCTGCGGTTGTGTCTTTCTTTAGCTAATAGAAATTCTGGTTTTTGAAATTGTACAATATCTGGACTATGCCGTTGACTTGGGCTTCTCCTTTCTTGAGTATTGAACATTTGATAATTTTCATGGTGTCCTACATTTATTGTTTGATCCTATCACTTGTTATTTTTTTTATAATTTTCATAATTTTTGCTTCTTTTGTCTAGATCCTACACAGTTTCTTAAAGTCCTGATGTTTTACCTTCTGCTTGAGTCCTGTACTTTTAGACTTTTTCTTGAGTTTTCTATTTGGGTAAAGGGGATTTTCATTTCCATCTATATTTCACCTTGATTATCCTTTAATATTTCTATACCTTTATTGAATTCTTTTTTCTTCAAATTATTTTCTTCATTATTTCCACCCAAACTTATGGGCTTTTTTTGTTTGTTTTTTATTCTCTTGGGGATCACTCGGAGTTTATTGTATTCAAATTAATTCCTTGTAGGTTTTCTGAGCTATTTCTTTGGTTGTTTTTTAAATTCCTAGAATTTTTTTGATAAGGTTTGTTCTTATTCTTTTAAATTCTGTGTCCTGGGGTTCACTTAGTTACTTGACAAGCATTTCTCTAGGACTATTAGATTTTGGAGGGGCAGGGTACAGGCTTAGATCTTGCCTTAATATTCCATGTTGTGTACTTTTTTTTTTGTAATATAATCAGGGCGTGTGAACATGTTTTGTTAGTTCTGTGTCTGATGTGGACATAGAAAGTTAGGGTATGACATGGAGCTTGCCCATGCTTAGGTTGGGTTTGGGGGTGAAGTTTGGATATGGCTTAGGTTGTATGAATTCAGGTGGGAACTAGGGAACAGGAAGCATGCAGGTTGTTCATCCTTGTCCAAGACTAGATTTGAGGGGGTAGATCTGGATGTTGGGGAGGTTGTATATAGGTTGTATGTGGATGATTATTTGGACTGTCTTGTTAGACCCTGGTTGTAGTTATGCTGGGTGAAGAGGTTGAATGTACCATATGCACTGGGATTCTAGCTAGAGATGGACAGGGTTTCATACTGACCAAAGCACAGGGCTTGTACTTACTGTAAGTATGAGCTGCTAGACCAGGCCAAGACATTGGATTTGGGATCTTGAATAAATGTATAGTTCTCAAGAAGGTGTTTGGAGGGGAGGATCAGTCTGACTAAACCTAGATAGACTGTGGCAAAGGGATAGATGTGTGTCTTTTATAATAATTTAACTTGAAATTTTATATTTGAACTAGGAATAGACAGGTATTTTAGAAGAAGTTCATGATTGTTTGTATATGTTTGGCCCAGGGACTGGCACTATTTGGCGGTATGGCCTTGTTGAAGAAGGCATGGCCTTGATGGAAGAAGTGTGTCACTGGGCATGGGCTTTAAGATTCTCATCCTAGCTGCCTGAAATCCAGTATTCTCCTAGCAGCCTTCAAATGAAGATATAGAACTCTTAGCATCACCTGCACCATGCCTGCTTGGATACTACCATACCCCCACCCTGATGATAGTTGACTGAACCTCTGTCCATGTAAGCCAGGCCCAAGTAAATGTTGTTCTTGTATGAGTTGCTTTGGTCTTGATGTCTCTTCATGGCAATGTAAATTCTAACTACAACAATGTTCTCTCACTTTATGATTCAGACAAGAATCAAGAGAAGAATTATATAAGGCAGGAAGCAGGTAGTTCATCTTCCATCCCCGTTTTCTAGGCCAAATCCAATTCCCTATCCTTCTTCCTAGATCTGTAGCATGTTAGCTCTGTAAGCTCTGCTTTCTTTCTGTCCCCATCTTCAGCAGATCCAAGCAGATCCTCTCCTACAGCCTTTCTCAGTGCTCTATCATTCTGTCTCAGAAACTGCTTCTCACAGATATTCCCTGGTAAGACAGGACTTCAAAACAGCCTTTATGACTATTTTAGATGTCCTGAAAGAAAGTATACATGAAAACATTAGTGAAATTTTAATGAAATTAATGATAATTTTCTAGACAGATACCAGGTACGGAAGTTAGTTCAGGATCAGATATATCATCTAAATTGTCCCATAAACCCTAAAGAAATAGAAGCAGTTATTAAAAGTCTCCCAGCCAAAAACATTCTAGTACCAGATAGGTTTAGTGGAGAATTCTATCAGAACTTCATAGAAGAACTCATACCAATACAGTCCAAACCATTCCACAAAATAGAAATGAAAGGAGTACGACCCAATTCCTTTTAAGAAGCCAAAATTATGCTTATGCATAAATCACACAAAGACCCAACAAAGAAAGAGAACTTCAGTCCAATTTCCTTTATGGATATTAATGCAAAAATATTAAAAAAATTCTTGCAAACCAAATCCAAGAACACATCAAAATCCATAATGATCAAGTTGGCTTCATCTCAGGGATGCAGGGATAGCTCAACATATGGAAATCCTTGTAATATGTAAACAAACTAAAAGAAAAACAAAACATGATCATCTCATTAGATACTGAGAAAGCATTTGACAAAATTCAACACCCCTTCATTTTAAAAGTCTTGGAAAGATCAGGAATTCAAGGCCCATATCTAAACATAGTAAAAGCCATATTCAGCAAAAATAAAAATAGCCAACATCAAACTAAATGGAGAGAAACTTGAAGCAATCCAATCAAAATCAGGGACTAGACAAGGCTGCCCAATCTCCCACTACATATTCAATATAGTACTTGAAGTCCTAGCCATAGGAATCAGACAACAAAAGGAGATCAAAGGGATACAGATTGGAAAAGAAGACGTCAAAATATCACTATTTACCCGCAGATCCCGCAGCAGCTCTCTGCTCCCAGACCCGGTGAGAGAGACCCAACCGCCTGGTCAGGTGGGCACTCCTGAGGCTGCAGAGCGGAAGAGGCCACCAACTCTGCTCACCCCTGCCCACATCCCTGGCCCAAGAGGAAACTGTATAAGGCCTCTGGGCTCCCATGGGGGAGGGCCCAGGAGCGGCAGGACCCCTGCCTGAGACACCGCCGGAACCTGAAGGAAACAGACCGGATAAACAGTTCTCTGCACCCAAATCCCGTGGGAGGGAGAGCTAAACCTTCAGAGAGGCAGACAAGCCTGGAAAACCAGAAGAGACTGCTCCCTGCACACACATCTCGGACGCCAGAGGAAAAAGCCAAAGACCATCTGGAACCCTGGTGCACTGAAGCTCCCGGAAGGGGCGGCACAGGTCTTCCTGGTTGCTGCCGCTGCAGAGAGCCCGTGGGCAGCACCCCAGGAGCGAACTTGAGCCTCAGGACCATAGGTAAGACCAAATTTTCTGCTGCAAGAAAGCTGCCTGGTGAACTCAAGACACAGGCCCACAGGAACAGCTGAAGACCTGTAGAGAGGAAAAACTACACGCCCGAAAGCAGAACACTCTGTCCCCATAACTGACTGAAAGAGAGGAAAACAGGTCTACAGCACTCCTGACACACAGGCTTATAGGACAGTCTAGCCACTGTCAGAAATAGCAGAACAAAGTAACACTAGAGATAATCTGATGGCGAGAGGCAAGCGCAGGAACCCAAACAACAGAAACCAAGACTACATGGCACCATCGGAGCCCAATTCTCCCATCAAAACAAACATGGAATATCCAAACACACCAGAAAAGCAAGATCTATTTTCAAATTTATATTTGATCATGATGCTGGGGGACTTCAAGAAAGACATGAAGAACTCCCTTAGAGAACAAGTAGAAGCCTACAGAGAGGAATCGCAAAAATGCCTGAAAGAATCGCAAAAATCCCTGAAAGAATTCCAGGAAAACATAAATAAACAAGTAGAAGCCCATAGAGAGGAGACACAAAAATCCCTGAAAGAATTCCAGGAAAACATAAATAAACAAGTAGAAGCCCATAGAGAGGAGACACAAAAATCCCTGAAAGAATTCCAGGAAAACACAATCAAACAGTTGAAGGAATTAAAAATGGAAATAGAAGCAATCAAGAAAGAACACATGGAAACAACCCTGGATATAGAAAACCAAAAGAAGAGACAAGGAGCTGTAGATACAAGCTACAAAAACAGAATACAAGAGATGGAAGAGAGAATCTCAGGAGCAGAAGATTCCATAGAAATCATTGACTCAACTGTCAAAGATAATGTAAAGCGGAAAAAGCTACTGGTCCAAAACATACAGGAAATCCAGGACTCAATGAGAAGATCAAACCTAAGGATAATAGGTATAGAAGAGAGTGAAGACTCCCAGCTCAAAGGACCAGTAAATATCTTCAACAAAATCATAGAAGAAAACTTCCCTAACCTAAAAAAAGAGATACCCATAGACATACAAGAAGCCTACAGAACTCCAAATAGATTGGACCAGAAAAGAAACACCTCCCGTCACATAATTGTCAAAACACCAAACGCACAAAATAAAGAAAGAATATTAAAAGCAGTAAGGGAAAAAGGTCAAGTAACATTAAAGGGAGACCTATCAGAATCACACCAGACTTCTCGCCAGAAACTATGAGGGCCAGAAGATCCTGGACTGATGTCATACAGACCCTAAGAGAACACAAATGCCAGCCCAGGTTACTGTATCCAGCAAAGCTCTCAATTAACATTGATGGAGAAACCAAGATATTCCATGACAAAACCAAATTTACACAATATCTTTCTACAAATCCAGCAGTGAAAAGGATAATAAATGGTAAAGCCCAACATAAGGAGGCAAGCTATACCCTAGAAGAAGCAAGAAACTAATCTTCTTGGCAACAAAACAAAGAGAATGAAAGCACACAAACATAACCTCACATCCAAATATGAATATAAAGGGAAGCAATAATCACTATTCCTTAATATCTCTCAATATCAATGGCCTCAACTCCCCAATAAAAAGACATAGATTAACAAACTGGATACGCAACGAGGACCCTGCATTCTGCTGCCTACAGGAAACACACCTCAGAGACAAAGACAGACACTACCTCAGAGTGAAAGGCTGGAAAATAACTTTCCAAGCAAATGGTCAGAAGAAGCAAGCTGGAGTAGCCATTCTAATATCAAATAAAATCAATTTCCAACTAAAAGTCATCAAAAAAGATAAGGAAGTACACTTCATATTCATCAAAGGAAAAATCCACCAAGATGAACTCTCAATCCTAAATATCTATGCCCCAAATACAAGGGCACCTACATACGTAAAAGAAACCTTACTAAAGCTCAAAACACACATTGCACATCACACAATAATAGTGGGAGATTTCAACACACCACTCTCATCAATGGACAGATCATGGAAACAGAAATTAAACATTGATGTCGACAGACTAAGAGAAGTCATGAGCCAAATGGACTTAACGGATATTTATAGAACATTCTATCCTAAAGCAAAAGGATATACCTTCTTCTCAGCTCCTCATGGTACTTTCTCCAAAATTGACCATATAATTGGTCAAAAAACGGGCCTCAACAGGTACAGAAAGATAGAAATAATCCCATGCGTGCTATTGGACCACCACGGCCTAAAACTGGTCTTCAATAACAATAAGGGAAGAATGCCAACATATACGTGGAAATTGAGCAATGCTCTACTCAATGATAACCTGGTCAAGGAAGAAATAAGAAAGAAATTAAAAACTTTTTAGAATTTAATGAAAATGAAGATACAACATACCCAAACTTATGGGACACAATGAAAGCTGTGCTAAGAGGAAAACTCATAGCGCTGAGTGCCTGCAGAAAGAAACAGGAAAGAGCTTATGTCAGCAGCTTGACAGCACACCTAAAATCTCTAGAACAAAAAGAAGCAAATACACCCAGGAGGAGTAGAAGGCAGGAAATAATCAAACTCAGAGCTGAAATCAACCAAGTAGAAACAAAAAGGACCATAGAAAGAATCAACAGAACCAAAACTTGGTTCTTTGAGAAAAACAACAAGATAGATAAACCCTTAGCCAGACTAAGGAGAGGACACAGAGAGTGCATCCAAGTTAACAAAATCAGAAATGAAAAGGGAGATATAACTACAGATTCAGAGGAAATTCAAAAAATCATCAGATCTTACTATAAAAACCTATATTCAACAAAATTTGAAAATCTTCAGGAAATGGACAATTTCCTATACAGATACCAGGTATCGAAGTTAAATCAGGAACAGATAAACCAGTTAAACAACCCCATAACTCCTAAGGAAATAGAAGCAGTCATTAAAGGTCTCCCAACCAAAAAGAGCCCAGGTCCAGACGGGTTTAGTGCAGAATTCTATCAAACCTTCATAGAAGACCTCATACCACTATTATCCAAACTATTCCACAAAATTTAAACAGATGGAGCCCTACCGAATTCCTTCTACGAAGCCACAATTACTCTTATACATAAACCACACAAAGACACAACAAAGAAAGAGAACTTCAGACCAATTTCCCTTAGGAATATCGATGCAAAAATACTCAATAAAATTCTGGCAAACCGAATTCAAGAGCACATCAAAACAATCATCCACCATGATCAAGTAGGCTTCATCCCAGGCATGCAGGGATGGTTTAATATACGGAAAACCATCAATGTGATCCATTATATATACAAACTGAAAGAACAAAACCACATGATCATTTCATTAGATGCTGAGAAAGCATTTGACAAAATTCAACACCCCTTCATGATAAAAGTCCTGGAAAGAATAGGAATTCAAGGCCCATACCTAAACATAGTAAAAGCCATATACAGCAAACCAGTTGCTAACATTAAACTAAATGGAGAGAAACTTGAAGCAATCCCACTAAAATCAGGGACTAGACAAGGCTGCCCACTCTCTCCCTACTTATTCAATATAGTTCTTGAAGTTCTAGCCAGAGCAATCAGACAACAAAAGGAGATCAAGGGGATACAGATCGGAAAAGAAGAGGTCAAAATATCACTATTTGCAGATGACATGATAGTATATTTAAGTGATCCCAAAAGTTCCACCAGAGAACTACTAAAGCTGATAAACAACTTCAGCAAAGTGGCTGGGTATAAAATTAACTCAAATAAATCAGTTGCCTTCCTCTATACAAAAGAGAAACAAGCCGAGAAAGAAATTAGGGAAACGACACCCTTCATAATAGACCCAAATAATATGAAGTACCTCGGTGTGACTTTAACCAAGCAAGTAAAAGATCTGTACAATAAGAACTTCAAGACACTGAGGAAAGAAATTGAAGAAGACCTCAGAAGATGGAAAGATCTCCCATGCTCATGGTTTGGCAGGATTAATATAGTAAAAATGGCCATTTTACCAAAAGCAATCTACAGATTCAATGCAATCCCCATCAAAATACCAATCCTATTCTTCAAAGAGTTAGACAGAACAATTTGCAAATTCATCTAGAATAACAAAAAACCCAGGATAGCTAAAGCTATCCTCAACAATAAAAGGACTCCAGGGGGAATCACTATCCCTGAACTCAAGCAGTATTACAGAGCAATAGTGATAAAAACTGCATGGTATTGGTACAGAGACAGACAGATAGACCAATGGAATAGAATTGAAGACCCAGAAATGAACCCACACACCTATGGTCACTAGATTTTTGACAAAGGAGCCAAAACCATCCAATGGAAAAAAGATAGCATTTTCAGCAAATGGTGCTCGTTCAACTGGGGGTCAACATGTAGAAGAATGCAGATGGATCCATTCTTATCACCCTGTAAAGTTTAAGTCCAAGTGGATCAAGGACCTCCACATCAAACCAGACACACTCAAACTAATGGAAGAAAAACTAGGGAAGCATCTGGAACACATGGGCACTGGAAAAAATTTCCTGAACAAAACACCAATGGCTTATGCTCTAAGATCAAGGATCGACAAATGGGATCTCATAAAACTGCAAAGCTTCTGTAAGGCAAAGGACACTGTGGTTAGGACAAAACGGCAACCAACAGATTGGGAAAAGATCTTTACCAATCCTACAACAGATAGAGGCCTTATATCCAAAATATACAAAGAACTCAAGAAGTTAGACCGCAGGAAGACAAATAACCCTATTAAAAAATGGGGTTCAGAGCTAAACAAAGAAGTCACAGCTGAGGAATGCCGAATGGCTGAGAAACACCTAAAGAAATGTTCAACATCTTTAGTCATAAGGGAAATGCAAATCAAAACAACCCTGATATTTCACCTCACGCCAGTGAGAATGGCTAAGATCAAAAACTCGGGTGACAACAAATGCAGGCGAGGATGTGGAGAAAGAGGAACACTCCTCCATTGTTGGTGGGGTTGCAGACTGGTAAAACCATTCTGGAAATCAGTCTGGAAATTCCTCAGAAAATTGGACATTGAACTGCCTGAGGATCCAGCTATTCCTCTCTTGGGCATATACCCAAAAGATGCCCCAACATATAAACAAGAAACGTGCTCCACTATGTTCAATGCAGCCTTATTTATAATAGCCAGAAGCTGGAAAGAACCCAGATGCCCTTCAACAGAGGAATGGATACAGAAAATGTGGTACATCTACACAATGGGATATTACTCAGCTATCAAAAACAATGACTTTATGAAATTCGTAGGCAAATGTTTGGAACTGGAAAATATCATCCTGAGTGAGCTAACCCAATCACAGAAAGACATACATGGTATGCACTCATTGATAAGTGGCTATTAGCCCAAATGCTTGAATTACCCTAGATGCCTAGAACAAACGAAACTCAAGACGGATGATCAAAATGTGAATCCTTCACTCCTTCTTTAAAAGGGGAACAAGAATACCCTTTGCATGGAATAGAGAGGCAAAGATTAAAACAGAGACTGAAGGAACACCCATTCAGAGCCTGCCCCACATGTGGCCCATACATATACAGCCACCCTATTAGACAAGATGGATGAAGCAAAGAAGTGCAGACCGACAGGAGCCGGATGTAGATTACTCCTGAGAGACACAGCCAGAATACAGCAAATACAGAGGCGAATGCCAGAAGCAAACCACTGAACTGAGAATAGGACCCCTGTTGAAGGAATCAGAGAAAGAACTGGAAGAGCTTGAAGGGGCTCGAGACCCCATATGTACAACAATGCCAAGCAACCAGAGCTTCCAGGGACTAAGCCACTACCTAAAGACTATACATGGACTGACCCTGGACTCTGACCTCATAGGTAGCAATGAATATCCTAGTAAGAGCACCAGTGGAAGGGGAAGCCCTGGGTCCTGCTAAGACTGAACCCCCAGTGAACTAGACTGTTGGGGGGAGGGCGGCAATGGGGGGAGGGTTGGGATGGGAACACCCATAAGGAAGGGGAGGGGGGAGGGGGATGTTTGCCCGGATACCGGGAAAGGGAATAACACTCGAAATGTATATAAGAAATACTCAAGTTAATAAAAAAGAAAGAAAAGAAATACTCAAGTTAATAAAAAAAGGAAAAAAAAGGAAAAAAATTAAAAAAAAAAAGGAAAAAAAAAAGGTGGATGTTGATCTGAGCCCAGAGCCAGGATTGTTACACAGCCCTCAGGAAAAAAAAAAAAAAGAAAAGAAATACTCAAATTAATAAAGATAAAACAAAACAAAACAAAACAAAACAAAAAACCCACCCATGGCTCATGCTCTAAGATCAAGAATCGATAAATGGGAACTCATGAAACTGCAAAACTTCTGTAATGCTCAGTGGTTAAGAGCACTGACTGCCCTTCCAGAGGTCCTGAGTTCAATTCCTAGCAACCACATGGTGGTTCACAACCGTTTGTAATGAGATCTGATGCCCGCTTCTGTTGTGTCTGAAGACAGCTACAGTGTGCTCATATATAATAAATAAATCAATTAAAAAAAGACATTCATTATGACAAAACAGAAACCAACAGATTGGGAAAAATCTTTACCAATACTCGATCTGATAGAGGGCTAATATCCAAAATACAGAAAGAACTCAATAAGCTAGATTCCAGAGAGCCAAATAACTCTATTAAAAATGGGGCACAGAGCTAAAGAAAACATTCTCAGCTGAGGATAATTGAATGGCCAAAAAGCACCTAAAGAAATGTTCAACATCCTTAGTCTTCAGGGAAATGCAAATCAAAACAACCCTGAGATTCCACCTCACAGCAGTCAGAATGGCTAAGATAAAAAACTCAGGTGACAGCAGATGCTGGTGAGGATGTGGAGAAAGAGGAACACTCCTCCATTGTTGGTGGGATTGCAAACTGGTACAACCACTCTGGAAATTAGTCTGGAGGTTCCTCAGAAAATTGGACATTGCAGTACCCGAGGACCCAGCTATACCTCTTCTGGGCATATACCCAAAAGATGCTCTAACATACAACAAAGACACATTCTCCACTATGTTCATAGCAGCCTTATTTATAATAGCCAGAAGCTGGAAACATCCCAGATGCCTTTCAACAGAGGAATGGATTTAAAGAATGTGGTACACAATGGAATATTACTCAGCTATCAAAACAATGACTTTATGAAATTCCTAGACAAATGGAATGAACTAGAAAATATCCTGAGTCAGGTAATTCTTTTTTTTTTCACATTCTACTTCTGCTTTATTGCATAATATAAGAAAATATTAATTTTATATTAGAAAACATAAAAATGTTCTCAGTATAGAAGAGACCATCTGATTTTAAAGACATTCCTCTTTAAGAATGTCTAACAAACTTTAACAGGATATGGAGTTGGACATACGCTTCAGCAAGATTAGTACAAAGCTGTTTTAAACCAGTCTGAGATACTTAATGCGACGTGTACTATCATTCTTCTTTAAGAGTCTAGACACCACTCAGAGTGTTCTTTACACTTCCAAAGGTTCAGGCAGCTTCAGTGAACACGCTGAACACATGACATGCCTTCCATGTCAAAAGCAGCACTCTATAGCAATGCCAGGATATTTTCCTTCAAGCACACTACTTCTGCAAGCTGTTTTTAGTGACTGTTAGTGACCCAATATAATTTATGCTGATAGAAAACATACATTAAGTACATTTTTAACCACAAAGGTGGCCTTCATTTAATATGGTTGTATATTAGTTGGTTTTTCCCAGAGTCGGGGAGGCAAGGGTCCCACTTCTCTATGTAGTGTAATTAGGACACAAATCCAAGCTCTAAGCTGGAGTCCCAAGACAGATTGGTTAATGAGTTTGTACAGAGAATGTTAGTGGGATAGAAGCCTTGATCAGTGAAACAATGCAGGTGTTAAAATACTGGCCTAAACTTCGGTGAGAATTCAGTTCACCTCAGACAAACATAAATCTGGAAGTGCAAATGGGAAATGTTCACATAGACTCTGCTGATGGGGTTAAATGTACCAGAAAATACAAAGAATCCTTATATATTGGAGCAAGGCTTCCCTGGCTTCGTGTTTAGGCCACATGTCTTAACATTGACTCAACCTCAAGTTTACAACTTTGAGGCCTGGGAATGGATCTTTTAGAAGTTGGACCCTGCACAAGCAGAGTCAAATATGAGGCAGACACATATCTGCCAAGAATTATTAAATAGTGGTTGTGCACTCTCAAGTCTGTAATAGGTAGCCAGAATGAACAAAGCCCAGGAACTAATAAAAAGTCCGTTAGGAGTCAAAGAAGCTGCTATTGTGGAAGCTGCATTTTCCAGAGCTGCTCAATGCACCTGAATACATACTTTTATAAGTATACTTTCATAAGTTCACAATGAGACTTGAAACATCACACAGTTCATTCACCACACAGATGTATCATGGACTCAAAAGAGAATAAACTCTCATTTTCTATTAGAAAAGAATGGAGACATTCATGGTCAAAATTTTCTCTAGATTGCCCCAAATCTTGGAACTGCGTGTAGTTCCCAGACATACAGGTTTTGAGGAAGCCCCTGATCATCTACCATGCAGTAGTCAGCTACTGGACATGCCAGAGAAAAATTACATGATGGTAAATAGATTAAAATCTATAACAAAATAAATTATGATTTCCACTTGAATACATCTCTGAAAAGCTAAAAGGTTTTGTTTTTCAAAAGTGCTAATCATTACAAGTCTCTTCAACACATGATATACAATTTAAAAAAACAAAAAAGCAACCAAAAACCTAAATATCCTGCTTTAGGCACACCCTGATATGTGTCTAAGGGGAAAATATCACTTATCAATCAACCCTGCTTCTTTTATTTTACTGAAGAACTCCAGGATGCTGGCACATTTGTAGTACTCGCTCTTGGGAGGGTTGCGGTCCTTGCAGTTAGTAAACACTCTCTGTAAGTCTGCCATGAATAACTTCTTAGACACACAGTACCTGTTCCCTAGGCATTCACTCAGGGTTTTCAGATCTCTGGTCCAAGTATCCTTGCAAGGTCTATGATGGTAGACAGACCTCACTGGTCAATTCCACAGGAATATCCCCCATCACTCGAGATCTCTTGGCGTCCTCTTCAGCATGAGAGTGAGTCAGGTAATTCAATCACAGAAAAACACACTTGGTATGTAGTCATTGATAAGTGGGTATTAGCTAAGAAGCTTCAATTACCTAAGATGCAATTCACAGATAACAGGAAGCTCAAGAAGAATAATGATCACAATGCGGATGCTCCCACTCCTTCTTAAAAGGGTAAATATATATATATATATATATATATATATATATATATATATATATATATATATATGGGGGGGATATGGGAGCAAAATTTAGAGCAGTGATGCAAGGAATGGCCATTCAGAGCCTGACATACATGTGGCCCATGTATATACCCCCACCAAAACTTGAAAAGATTGAATGCATGCTGAAAGGGACTGGATATAGATCTGTCCTGAGAGACACATCCAGAGCATGTCCAATACAGAGGTCAATGCTAGCAGCAAAGCACTGAACTTAGAACAGGACCCCCTTGGGGGGGAATTAGAGGAAGTATTGAAGGAGTTGAGGGAACTTGCAATCCCATTAAAACAACAATACC
This sequence comes from Rattus norvegicus, assembly GCF_021556685.1. Lineage (NCBI taxonomy): Eukaryota > Metazoa > Chordata > Mammalia > Rodentia > Muridae > Rattus > Rattus norvegicus. The sequence continues at coordinate 72,913,913 of NC_141539.1, read as the reverse complement.
AACCAACCAGAGCTTTCAGGGTCTAAACCACTACCGAAAGACTATACTTGGACTGACCCAGTGCTCCAACTGCATATGTAGCAGAGCACAGTCTTGTTGGGGCACCACTGGTAGGGGAAGCCCTTGGTCCTGCCAAGGTTGGACCCCCAGTGCAGGGGAATATGTGGGGGTGCAGTAAGTTGGATGTATGGGGGGGATACCCATATGGGGGAGGGGTAGGCGAGGCGTTGTGGGCTTATGGACAGAAACTGGGAAGGGGAATAACATTTAATATGTAAGTAAAGAAATACATCTAATAAAAAGTTAAAAAAAAACCTAATACAATAGAAGCTTCCTAAACTATATACATATATGAAGGTTGTAGTCCTAGTTAAGGTTACTTTTTCTGTGATGAAAAATTATAATCAAAAGAAAGTTGGTGAGAAAAGGGTTTTATTTATATTACACATCACTACTTGACCTCAACAGAAGTTAGAACAGTAACTTGAACAGAGTACATACATGGAGGTACAAGCTGATGATGCCTTTTGAGCAGTGTTCTTTACTGGCTTATTCCCCACGGCTTGCTTAGCATGCTTTCTTCCTTCCTCCCTTCCTTCCTTCCTCCCTTCTTTCCTTCCTTCCTTCCTTCCTTCCTTCCTTTCTTCCTTCCTCCCTCCCTTCTCCCTCCCTCCCTCCCTCTCTCTCTCTCTCTCTCTCTCTCTCTCTCTCTCTCTCTCTCTTTCTTTCTTTCTTTCTTTCTTTCTAGATCCAATTCATAAGATATAATTGCCCACTTAAACATACAAAGCCCGGTACCATCCATCCCTTAAGAATATTGATAACAACCTGTAAATACACAGATCGAGATCTTTACATCAGCCTCCATTGTCCTGCCACGGCTTCTCAGCCTCTCCTTCTCCTCTCCTCCTTTCTCTTCGTTCCAGTCTCCTTCTCTTCCTTCAAACTTTTCTCTCACCCATCCTTCCTTCTCATCCAATGACAGGCCTCCTTCTATCTTGTACCTGCCTCTCCTGTGACTTCATCCCACCTTTCACCCCTTTTGTCTAATTAAAAAGAATATCCTCTCAAATATAAGCTGAGCACAACTATTTTTATTTTGTAATTAAAAGCATAAAATATATCTAACACTCAGTCCAACATTATATCAGTTATACAGAGCACTTAGTTACCATTCCAGCTTAAGAAAGGCTTAAAATCTATATTATATCTTGGCTAGCTTGTATACTATCTGATAACTATCTAATAAAATATGTATTTCCAGAGTTAAAGAGCCTGATAGGCTATGAAACTATAATCAGTCAGAAATCTGAGAATGACCAAATATCTACACACATAGGAAGCCTAACAAGGCTTTCAGAACTGAGAGGTTGTAGAGACAAATCTCCGCTAGCACAGTGCCCTGTTAGCAACATATGAGCACAGTCTTCAGCCTTCTGGCCCAATATAAACTGACAGACTATTGAAATGCAGATTTTGGGGGTTGGGGATTTAGCTCAGTGGTAGAGCGCTTGCCTAGGAAGCTCAAGGCCCTGGGTTCAGTACGCAGCTCCAAAAAAAAAAAAGAACCAAAAAAAAAATGCAGATTTTGAAGGGCTGATCATCCTGTCTTGGCAGAGTTTATCAGTCAACTATTCTGCATAATTTGTCCTTTTCTGGACAGTATTAGTCTGCAGATGAAACAGGCAGTTTTTTTTAATTACTTTTATTTATTAGCATAAGTATTTCTTTTTTTTTTATTAACTTGAGTATTTCTTATATACATTTGGAGTGTTATTCCCTTTCCCGGTTGGGAGGGGAACACCCATAAGGAAGGGGAGGGGGAGGGGATGTTTGCCCGGAAACCGGGAAAGGGAATAACACTCGAAAAAAATTTATAAAAAAAAAAAAAGAGTAATTGTGGCTTCATAGAAGGAATTTGGTAGTGCTCCATCTGTTTCAATTTTGTGGAATAGTTTGGATAATATTGGTATGAGGTCCTCTAAGAAGGTCTGATAGAATTCTGCACTAAAACCGTCTGGACCTGGGCTCTTTTTGGTTGGGAGACCTTTAATGACTGCTTCTGTTTCCTTAGGAGTTATGGGGTTGTTTAACTGGTTTATCTGTTCCTGATTTAACTTCGGTACCTGGTATCTGTCAAGGAAATTGTCCATTTCCTGAAGATTTTCAAGTTTTGTTGAATATAGGCTTTTATAGTAAGATCTGATGATTTTTTTGAATTTCCTCTGAATCTGTAGTTATGTCTCCCTTTTCATTTCTGATTTTGTTAATTTGGACACTCTCTGTGTCCTCTCGTTAGTCTTGCTAAGGGTTTATCTATCTTGTTGATGTTTTCAAAGAACCAACTTTTGGTTCTGTTGATTCTTTCTATGGTCCTTTTTGTTTCTACTTGATTGATTTCAGCTCTGAGTTTGATTATTTCCTGCCTTCTACTCCTCCTGGGTGTATTTGCTTCTTTTTGTTCTAGAGCTTTTAGGTGTGCTGTCAAGCTGCTGACATATGCTCTTTCCTGTTTCTTTCTGCAGGCACTCAGCGCTATGAGTTTTCCCCTTAGTACTGCTTTTATTGTGTCCCATAAGTTTGGGTATGTTGTACCTTCATTTTCATTAAATTCTAAAAAGTCTTTAATTTCTTTCTTTATTTCTTCCTTGACCAGGTTATCATTGAGTAGAGCATTGTTCAATTTCCACGTATATGTGGGCATTCTTCCCTTATTCTTATTGAAGATCAGTTTTAGGCCGTGGTGGTCCGATAGTACGCATGGGATTATTTCTATCTTTCTGTACCTGTTGAGGCGCATTTTTTGACCAATTATATGGTCAGTTTTGGAGAAAGTACCATGAGGAGCTGAGAAGAAGCTATATCCTTTTCCTTTAGGATAGAATGTTCAATAAATATCCGTCAAGTCCATTTGTCTCATGACTTCTCTTAATCTGTCTAAGTCTCTGTTTAATTTCTGTTTCCATGATCTGTCTATTGATGAGAGTGGGGTGTTGAAATCTCCTACTATTATTGTGTGAGGTGCAATGTGTGTTTTGAGCTTTAGTAAGGTTTCTTTTACGTATGTAGGTGCCCTTGTATTTGGGGCATAGATATTTAGGATTGAGAGTTCATCTTGGTGGATTTTTCCTTTGATGAATATGAAGTGCCCTTCCTTATCTTTTTTGATGACTTTTAGTTGAAAATTGATTTTATTTGATATTAGAATGGCTACTCCAGCTTGCTTCTTCCGACCATTTGCTTGGAAAATTGTTTTCCAGCCTTTCCCTCTGAGTTAGTGTCTGTCTTTGTGTCTGAGGTGTGTTTCCTGTAGGCAGCAGAATGCAGGGTCCTTGTTGCGTATCCAGTTTGTTAATCTATGTCTTTTTATTGGGGATTTGAGGCCATTGATGTTGAGAGATATTAAGGAATATTGATTATTGCTTCCTGTTATATTCATATTTGGATGTGAGGTTATGTTTGTGTGCTTTTCTTCTCTTTGTTTTGTTGCCAAGACGATCAGTTTCTTGCTTCTTTTAGGGTATAGCTTGCCTCCTTATGTTGGGATTTACCATTTAAAATCGTTTGTAGTGCTGGGTTTGTAGAAAGATATTGTGTAAATTTGGTTTTGTCATGGAATATCTTGGTTTCTCTGTCTATGTTAATTGAGTGTTTTGCAGGATACAGTAACCTGGGCTGGCATTTGTGTTCTCGTAGGGTCTGTATGACATCAGTCCCGGATCTTCTGTCCTTCATAGCTTCTGGAGAGAAGTCTGGTGTGATTCTGATTGGTCTGCCTTTATATGTTACCTTTTATATGTTGACCTTTTTCCCTTACTGTTTTTAATATTCTTTCTTTATTTTGTGCGTTTGGTGTTTTGACTCTTATGTGACAGGAGGTGTTTCTTTTCTGTTCCAATCTATTTGGAGTTCTGTAGGCTTCTTGTATGCCTATGGGATTCTCTTTTTTTAGGTTAGGGAAGTTTTCTTCTATGATTTTGTTGAAGATATTTACTGGTCCTTTGAACTGGGAGTCTTCACTCTCTTCTATACCTATTATGCTTAGGTTTGATCTTCTCATTGAGTCCTGGATTTCCTGTATGTTTTGGACCAGTAGCTTTTTCCGCTTTACATTATCTTTGACAGTTGAGTCAATGATTTCTATGGAATCTTCTGCTCCTGAGATTCTCTCTTCCATCTCTTGTATTCTGTTGGTGAAGCTTGTATCTACAGCTCCTTGTCTCTTCTTTTGGTTTTCTATATCCAGGGTCGTTTCCATGTGTTCTTTCTTGATTGCTTCTATTTCCATTTTTAATTCCTTCAACTGTTTGATTGTGTTTTCCTGGAATTCTTTCAGGGATTTTTGTGTCTCTTCTCTATGGGCTTCTACTTGTTTATTTATGTTTTCCTGGAATTCTTTCAGGCATTTTTGCGATTCCTCTCTGTAGGCTTCTACTTGTTTATTAATGTTTTCCTGTGTTTCTCTAAGGGAGTTCTTCACGTCTTTCTTGAAGTCCTCCAGCATCATGATCAAATATGATTTTGAAAGTCGATCTTGCTTTTCTTGTGTGTTTGGATATTCCATGTTTGTTTTCATGGGAGAATTGGGCTCCGATGGTGCCATGTAGTCTTGGTTTCTGTTGCTTGGTTTCCTGTGCTTGCGTCTCGCCATCAGATTATCTCTAGTGTTACTTTGTTCTGCTATTTCTGACAGTGGCTAGACTTCCCTATAAGCCTGTGTGTCAGGAGTGGTGTGGACCTGTTTTCCTGTTTTCTTTCAGCCTGTTATGGGGACAGAGTGTTGTGCTTTCGGGCATGTAGTTTTTCCTCTCTACAGGTCTTCAGCTCTTCCTGTGGGCCTGTGTCTTGAGTTCACCAGGCAGGTCTCTTGCAGCAGAAAAGTTGGTCTTTCCTTGGTCCCGAGGCTCACGTTCGCTCGGGCTGTGCTGCCCACTAGCTCTCTTTGGCGGCAGCAACCAGGAAGATTTGCACCGTCATTTCCGGGAGCTTCAGTGCACCAGGGTTCCAGATGGTGTTTGGTGTTTTCCTCTGGCGTCTGAGATGTGTGTGCAGAGTGCAGTCTCTTCTGGTTTCCCAGGCGTGTCTGACTCTCTGAAGGTTTAGCTCTCTCTCCCGTGGGATTTGGGTGCAGAGAACTGTTTATCCGGTCTGTTTCCTTCAGGTTCAGGCGGTGTCTCAGACCCAGCGGTCCTGCCGCTCCTGGGCCCTCCCCCACGGGAACCCAGAGGCCTTATTCAGTTTCCTCTTGGGCCAGGGATGTGGGCAGGGGTGGGCAGTGTTGGTGGTCTCTTCCTCTCTGCAGCCTCAGGAGTGGCCACCTGACCAGGCGGTGAGGTCTCTCTCCCACGGGGTCTGGGAGCAGAGAGCTTCTGTGGGCCGGGATCCACGGGTGTGGGACTCCCAGTAGACACAGGAGGTGCCCGGTCCTAGAGGAATTCTGCCTCTGTGTGTCCCGAGACCACCAGGCAGGTCTCTTGCAGCGGAAAAGTTGGTCTTACCTGTGGTCCCGAGGCTCAAGTTTGCTCGCGGGGTGCTGCCCAGGAGCTCTCAGCGGCGGCAGCAACCAAGAAGATCTGCCAACATAAGTATTTCTTATTTACATTTCAAGTGTTATTTCGTTTCCCGGTTTCGGGGCCAACATCCCCCTAGACCTTCCCCCCTCCCCTTCCTTATGGGTGTTCCCCTCCCAACCCTCCCCCCATTGCCGCCCTCCCCCCAACAATCACGTTCACTGGAGGTTCAGTCTTACCAAGAACAAGGGCTTCCCCTTCCACTGGTGATCTTACTAGGATATTCATTGCTATCTATGAGGTCAGAGTCCAGGGTCAGTCCATGTATAGTCTTTAGGTAGTGGCTTAGTCCCTGGAAGCTCTGGTTGCTTGGCATTGTTGTACATATGGGGTCTCGAGCCCCTTCAAGCTCTTCCAGTTCTTTCTCTGATTCCTTCAACGGAGGTTCTATTCTCAGTTCAGTGGTTTGCTGCTGTCATTCGCCTCTGTATTTGCTGTATTCTGGCTGTGTCTCTCAGGAGCGAGCTATATCCAGCTCCTGTCGGCCTGCACTTCTTTGCTTCATCCATCTTGTCTAATTGGATGGCTGCATATGTATTGGCCACATGTGGGGCAGGCTCTGAATGGGTGTTTCCTTCTGTGTCTGTTTTAATCTTTGCCTCTCTATTCCCCGCCAAGGGTATTCTTGTTCCCCTTTTAAAGAAGGAGTGAAGCATTCACATTTTGATCATCCGTCTTGAGTTTCATGTGTTCTATGCATTCAAGCATTTGGGCTAATAGCCACTTATCAATGAGTGCATACCATGTGTGTTTTTCTGTGATTGGGTTACCTCACTCAGGATGATATTTTCCAGTTCCAACCATTTGCCTATGAATTTCATAAAGGCATTGTTTTTGATAGCTGAGTAATATTCCATTGTGTAGATGTAGCACATTTTCTGTATCCATTTCTCTGTTGAAGGGCACCTGGGTTCTTTCCAGCTTCTGGCTATTATAAATAAGGCTGCGATGAACATAGTGGAGCATGTGTCTTGGTTATATGTTGAGGCATCTTTTGGGTATATGCCCAAGAGAGATATAGCTGGGTCCTCAGGTAGTTCAATGTCCAATTTTTTGAGGAACCTCCAGACTGATTTCCAGAATGGTTGTATCAGTCTGCAATCCCACCAACAATGGAGGAGTGCTCCTCTTTCTCCACACCCTCGCCTGCATTTGTTGTCACCTGAGTTTTTGATCTTAGCCATTCTCACTGGTGTGAGGTGAAATCTCAGGGTTGTTTTGATTTGCATTTCCCTTATGACTACAGATGTTGAACATTTCTTTAGGTGTTTCTCAGCCATTCGGCATTCCTCAGGTGTGAATTCTTTGTTTAGCTCTGAACCCCATTATTAATAGGGTTATTTGGCTCTCTTGAGTCTAACTTCTTGAGTCCTTTGTATATTTTGGTTATAAGCCGTCTATCAAAACAGGCAGTTTTATCTAGTGGCTACCTAGCCACAAAGTATTGCCTCATCTGGAGGTAGAGCTGTTCAAATTCTTCATTATATCTGACAAGGGGAACAGTTAGGAGCAGATATTTCTTAACAAAAGATAAATAACTTTAAATCTCAATTTTTGTTGATTTCTGACATTTTTGAAAACTATCTACCTATATAAGACAATCTGTACTGTTGTCTTTATATCTTAATAATATCTTGAAATTACTGTCACAAAGTCAGCAATATGTTTGCTGTTTGGTCCTTGACTCACATGTCTAGTTAACTCAGAAGTTTGTAATGACATCATTAGAAGGACTGGCTGTAAACCTTGTACTTTTAAACTCTTTTAACAAATAAATGCTATATCAAATAAAGATATGATTTTAGCTTAATTAACAATTGAGATTATGACTGTATAACTCAATTTAGGTAATTCTTCTCTGTTAAATTATAACCATTTCTAAATTTCTCATATAAACAACTTTAGAATAACCACTTTCAGCCCCCCAAAGTCCGGGGAATTGGGGCGACGACTCCTCTATAACTTCTTCAAGCTGTACATGCGCGTTGAGATACCCTTGGGGTTAGGGGTATGAAGAATGAAGAAAATGCTGTAGCCGATGTGTCCTGACTGGAACCAGCTGAAAGTCCTTGAGACCTGGAATCCAAGAAGGCACTCGCTGTAAAATACAACTCTCAAGACAAAAGCTTAGAATTGAGATATCTTTTTGTTTGATTTTCCTGAATAAATTTTTCACGTGGTCTACCTCTATCATATCTGATCAGTATGACTCTGTGAGGTTTCCAGAGCCTAATCACACTTTTTAAAAACACAAAGTCAAAATTGTTCTCCCAAAATACTCTGTTACTTAGTCTGTAGCCAGAAAAGCTTGTATCTTGTACTCCCTCCCAGAGTAATAATATAACCATAAAACTCAAAGTCACACCCATTATGAAGATTAAGCAATTTTTTTAAAAAAGGAAGCAAGCTAAACAATGAGCCTGATAGGCTTTTGCAATCTATGATATCAGGAAACGAACCCAAAATTCCCCGTGGAGCTCACGTTAAAAGAATTTGAGCTTCCCGTTGTGGTAAATATCAAAAGTAACCACAAACTCTCGCTAGCCAGCATCAATGTGCCATATGGTCTTTAGCGGGGTAATTCAAAAAACAAACTAAACACCTTTTATCAATTCTAATACCAATAAACAACATATCAAACCAGGACTTTAGCCTAAAATATCTCTTCTGTCATGCTCTCTACCCGGAGCCACAGATTTTTCTTTAACCTTAATAACCTAAGTATATATCCATCTGTTAAGCTCTCTACCCAGAGACACAGATTTTTCTTTAACCTTAGTAACTTCTATAATATATGCCTGCATTCACTCTGCCTGGTGTTACAGACATTCATCACAACTCTCTCCTTGGAGGTAGTTACTAACTTTCCCCTATCTATGTTCTGAAACATGGATGAAAATCCCCACCTGATTCAGGTAATCTCTTTACTCTCTTCTTTCTAAAAACAAACTTAATCACCTTTTAATAATACCTGTAATTAAGAAGTAGCTTGTCTAACTAGGATTTCAACCCAAAATTCCCGTGGAGCCCATGTTAAAAAGAATATGCATATCCTGAAAGACTTTCTAAACAACTTTCTTTAAAATGTAGCTTTTAATCTCTAACTCTCTGAGTTGCCATTACTTATCACACAGCAGGGGACCTACAGCCTGCCAGCCCAGGCTGCTTCCCTGTTTCTTTGTTTAATTCCCACCCTTAAAATATTGCATGACTTAACATAGTGCTGGCCTCCTCTTACTTAGAAAATAAAAACTTTCTTTCAGCTCTTAGGACTACTAGTGGATTCTTGCCCATCACATTGGTTTGCCATCTGTTGTTGTAAAAATACAAAAATAAAAAAATATATTGTTGTCTTTTACCTCGCTGGGTCTGCATCGTGGTGTCCCAAGATATCTGCTGGATATCTCTGCAGAAACACATTCCAACTCTGCCACTGCAGCCCAGTGTCTCCAGCCACAGTTCTTACACTCAAACCCTCACATAAAAGAACACACAACACAATAATCTTAGATTCAATTGATACGATATAATTGCCCACTTAAACATACAAAGCCTGTTACCATCCATCCCTTAAGAACATTGATAACAACCTGAAAATACACAGAGCGAGATTTTTATGTCAGCCTCCATTGTCCTGCCATGGCTTCTCAGCTTAGCATGCTTTCTAATAAAGCCCAGAACGACCAGTCCAGGCAGGGTCCACCTTCAAAGATATAACCCTTCCTCCATCAATCAGTAAGAAAATGCCCTACAGACATGTCTATAGCTGGATCTGTTGAGGCGTTTTCTAAATTGGGGCTCTCTTCATTTCAGTGACTCTACCATGTGTCAATTTGACATAAAACTAGCCAGCACTGTGGTCTAACCAAAATCACCAATCAATCAGGGAAATAGTTCCTCAATTAGCTATCTCTTGCCACCAAACAAAATTTCCAGTCCTGAAATTGTATTATATTTTATTGAATTCTTGCCAAAAGGGGTCCTATAGGAATTCCCAAACAATAGATGCCATTGTCAAGTTGATAGGTTTCCACAAACTGATAACAAGGCTCCATTGCTGAAGACATCACCTACACAGTACAGCAAATGTGGACAAGTTGGACCAGTGCCTACCTAGATCATATAACTATTTATTCTAGCATTTTTGGTCCAGCAAAGTACTATGTATGCTTCCAAATGAAAAATGTAAATACCAATCCAGCCTCAAAACCTTTGATCAAAAATGGTGTCTTGCTGGCAATAGATGTTAGGGCAGTGGTGGTACAAGGCTTGGAGTAAACAACTAATATCCGATTTGATTTGAAGCTGATTCTACAAGATGGAACACAACATTGCCTGGGTAACCAAGTATCTGGAGCTAAATAGCCCATGGACACATAGGGCAAAACTAAACAATACTATTCGAAATATGAAACAGTGAAATGACTTATAATGACATTCTGCTATGCTACTCTATTAGCACTTTTCTTAACCCATATCAGATAAGTTTCCTCCTGCAGGAGATGGGAATAAATACAGAGACACCCTGCCAGATGTTATGTACAGAGTAAGAGCCCTTGGAACACACAGTTCTAAATTGTCACCAATAAATCCCCCCCTTCAAGGCTTAAAGAACTCTGAGGAAAAGGAGGCAAAGATAGGGTAAGAGATAGAGGGTTTATAGGGCATCAAGAAAGCAAAACCCACTAAATCCACATGGAAAATTGTTTTTCAGTCTTTTACTCTGAGATAGTGTCTGTCTTTGTCATTGAGTGTGTTTCCTGTATGCAGCAAAATGCTGAGTCTTCCTTGCATATCCAGACTGTTACTCTATGTCTTTTTATTGGAGAATTCAGTCCATTGATGTTAAGAGAGATTAAGGAATAGGGATTGTTGTTTCCTGTTGTTTTTGTTGTTAGAGGTGGAATTATGTTTGTGTTGCTCTCTTCTTTTGGTTTCATTGCAAGGAAATTCCTGCTTTGTGTAGGGAATAGTTTCCCTCCTTTTGTTGGAGTTTTCCATCTATTATCCTTTGTAGGGCTGGGTTTGTAGAAAGATATTGTGTAAATTTTGTTTTGTCATGGAATATCTTGTTTTCTCTGTCTATGTTAATTGAGAGTTTTGCTGGATATAGTAGCCTGGGCTGTGATTTGTGTTCTTTTAGGGTCTGTATGACATCTCCCTAGGATCTTCTTGCTTGTCTAGTGTCTGATGAGAAGTCTGGTGCAATTCTGATAGGTCTGCTTTTATATGGTCAAGTAATGACATTTTTCCCTTACTGTTTTTAATATTCTTTCTTTGTTTTGTGCATTTGGTGTTTTGAATGTTATGTGACAGGAGGAATTTGTTTTCTGGTCCAAACTCTTTGGAGTTCTGTAACCTTCTTGGATGTTCATGGGCATCGATTTCTTTAGGTTAAGGAAGTGTTCTTTTCTGGAAGAGCTTGAAGGGGCTCGAGACCCCATATGTACAACAATGCCAAGCAACCAGAGCGTCCAGGGACTAAGCCACTACCTAAAGACTATACATGGACTGACCCTGGACTCTGACCTCATAGGTAGCAATGAATATCCTAGTAAGAGCACCAGTGGAAGGGGAAGCCCTGGGTCCTGCTAAGACTGAGCCCCCAGTGAACTAGACTGTTGGGGGGAGGGGGACAATGGGGGGAGGTTGGGGAGGGGAACACCGATAAGAAAGGGGAGGGGGGAGGGGGATGTTTGCCCGGAAACTGGGAAAGGGAATAACACTCGAAATGTATATAAGAAATACTCAAGTTAATAATAAAAAAAAAGGAAGTGTTCTTTTATAATTTTGTTGAAGATATTTCCTGGTCCTTTAAGTTGGTAATCTTCGCTCTTTTCTATACTTATTATCCATAGGTTTGATCTTCACATTGTGTCCTAGATTTTCTGGATATTTTGGGTTATGAGTGTTTTTGTGTTTTACATTATCTTTGATGGTTGTGTCAATGCTTTCTGTGATATCTTCTGTCCCTGAGATTCTCTCTTCTAACTCTTATATTCTGTTGGTGATGCTTGTGTCTATTACTCCCAATTTATTTCCTAGGCTTTCTGTCCAGGGTTGTTTCCCTTTGTGATTTCTTTATTGTTCCTTTTCCCATATTTAAATCCTGGATAGTTTTGATCACTTACTTCACCTGTTTGGTTGTATTTTCCTGTAATTCTTTAAGGGATTTTTGTGTTCCCTCTTTAAGGGCTTCTACTTGTTTACCTGTGTTGTCCTGTATTTTTTAATGGAGTTATTTAAGTCCTTCTTAAAGTCCTCCATCATCATCATGAGATGTGATTATAAATCCAGATGTTGTTTTTCTGGTATGTTGGGGTATACAGTATTTGCTTTGATGGGAATACTTGGCTCTGATGATGCCAAGTAATCTTGGTTTCTGTTCCTTAGGTTCCTGTGCTTGCCTCTTTCCATCTGGTTATCTCTGGTGTTAATTGGTCTTGCTGTCTCTGACAGTGCTTTGACTCTCCTGTAAGCCTCTGTGTTAGCACTCCTATAGACCTGTTTTCTTTAATCCAGATCTGGGTACATAAATCTGTGGCATGCAGTCACCTCTGGGAGCAGGCAGAAACCAGAAAGATCCTGTCCTTGACTGTTGATATGTTCCTGTGTCCAGAGGGCTCTAAGCTGGCTCCTCTTGGGCCAGGAATATGAGCAGAAGTGGTAGGCTCCCCTGAGCTCTCAGGATTGTCCCCACTTCTGAGAGTCCAGCTCTCTCTCCCAGGAGATTTAGAGAGATGTATGATTGGTCATCTCAGGGTACATGCAGAAACCAGAAGGGTTCTGTCCCAGACTGCTCCTGGGTTTGTGTGTCTTGAGGGCTCCAGGTGTGCCCCTTAGAGCAGGAGTAATGGTCTTACCTCTGATCTCAGGTGTGTCAGTGCTCCTGGTGACTAGCTTTCAGCTCTGGGTGTAGGCAAAGACCAGAAAGATCCTGTCCCTGAGTGTTCCTATGTTCCTGGGTCCAGAGGGCTCTTAGTGGATTCCTCTTGGGCCAGGAATGTGAGCAGAAGTGGTGGTCTCCCCTGTGCTCTCAGGATTGTCTGTACTTTGAGAGTCCTGCTTTCTCTCCATGGGATCTGGATACAGAGAGCTGTGGGTTTTTTATTATTATTCAAATGTGTTATTTTTGTTTTATCTTATTATATTTTATTATCTATTAGAAGCCTGTTTATTTTCTAATGAAAGAAGGAAAGGGAGTGGATCTGGATGAGAGGGGAGGTGGGGAGGAAGTGGGAGCAGGAGAGGATGGAGAAACTGCAATAGGACTTATTTTATGAAAAATGATGTTATTTTAAATAAAGGGAAAAATGTCTTCAACACCCTTTGCATCAGGGATGCAATTCAAAAGTACTTTGAGAATTCATGTTAAACCAGTCAGAGTGGGCAAGATCAATAAATAAAATGAGAGTTGATGTTGACGAGGCTATGAAGTTAACGTGATCCTTCTTCCCTTGCTAGTGGGAGTGCAATCTTGTACAACACTTTGGAAATAAGTGTGGTGGTTGTTCAGGAAGCTATACCACTCTTGGACATATAACTAAATGATGCTTTATCTTCTTTTCAAAACAGACAGAAATTGAAAAAAATCTTAGAGGTTTGTTAACAGATTAAGAGATAAAAACTAGCCTTCAAAATGAAATTCGAAGATAAATGGATAGAACTTGAAAAAATTCATACTTTGTGATGTATACCAGGCCCAGAAAAATTACTTATATATGCATAGTAGCCGTTAAGTCATTGATAAGCAAGATACAATCCACATATCCACAGAAGTTAGCATACATTAAGGGACTTGGGTGGATGAATTGATCTGGGTAGGAGGGGACTATAGATTAGATTATTGTGGATATACAAGAGATTGGAATAAGAGGGTCAAATAATAGGGGATGGGGAAGTAAAAGGTAAGAGAAGGAATTTGTGGAGGGGAGCCTAAAACTAAGGACTAGAAAGATATGCTTTAAGTGCTTTTTTTCTTCTGATTTGCCATAGCTCATATTTGGCATAATATTCCATCCCTTATTTCATGAAAGCCATTGTGGGGGATGGTGGGAACTGCAATAAAGTTAAGGAAGGTTTCTTTAGATATTAGAAAACCTGAAAAGATTTAAAATATGGAAAGAAGGATAAGTCCCAGAAATAGGCTGGTGCCAAGATTATTCTGACATATTTACAGTGAAGAAATTTGAGGTAGCACAGGTGTAAGGATATTAGCATGATTTTTAAGTAATCATAATTTAAATAGTATCGTGTTACTAAACAACTGGAGTACTCTTGCCAGTTGTTTTATATATAAAGAGAGAGAGAGAAGGAGAATATTAATTTAGTTTTTGGGATTTAGTATTTTAAATGTAGAAAAAGTTATCTCCAGGATCACATGTTTTTAAAATGTAATAAAATGTAATAATTATTCTGTTTCAAATAAAAAAATAACTAAGAAGGTATTAGGTCCTGGAGGAGGGAGTGTTTCTCACAATGTTTCACTAAGTTGATATGTCTTATAAATAGTTTTGTTTAAAGTCATAAACAAACAATACAATTGGCCGTACTCAGAAAAGATTCTCTTTGCAATCAACTGTGGTGAAGGCAAAATTTCATAGATATCCAAGGGGTTGCGGACAAGGGACAGCTGTGTTCTCTTTTATATTTTCTCCTGTAAGGCTCAGGGAACATGACAAATGAAAGGAATGGAAAGAATGTAAAGATGAGAAGATATGGAGAAGGTAGGTGAAATGCTTTCTTCTGGGTATAGCATATGCCTAGGAAGTAGGCTGCAGTTATGTGCACTGGGTTTATATAGGACTGGGCCTTTCATGGACTGGGAAAAGACTGATGGCTTTCAGGGAGGGACAAGCCTTCATTTGTTTATACACAGGTAAACCCATCAGGTTTAAGTGGAGAGTTGAAACCCACAGTTACATAGAGGTGGTTGTTAAACTCAGTGGGTAAAAGACCATGATAAAGTGAAATATAGGGATTAGGATGCTTTGACAGGGATGGGAAGAAAATAGGAGCCAGTGGTGAGTAAATGTAAGCAGAATTCTTTATGTGCAGGTATGAGATTGTCAGAGAACCTTTTCAAAAAATGATCATTTATGCACATCCCAATCACAACTTCCCCTTTTCCCCTCTCTAACCCCTCCCTCTTGCTCTGTCGACCCCTCTTCCCTTTCTCCTTAGAAAAGGGGAAGTCTCCAATGGATATCAACTAGCCTTGACATATCAAGTTTCAGTAAGACTAGGTAGCATCATCCTCTTTGGCTAGACAAAGCAGTACAATTAGGGGAAAGGATCTAAAGGCAAGCAATATAGTGAGATACAGCCTCTGCTTCCATTTTAGGAGTTCCACATAAAGAACCAGATGTGCAACTGCTACATATTTGCAGAGGACCTAGGCTTGTTCCATTTGTGCTCGCTGGTTGTCAGTTCAGTTTCTATGAGTCCCTATCAGCCCAGGTTAGTTGATTCTTTAGATTTTCTTATGGTGTCCTTGACTTCTTTGGCCCCTTAAATCCTTCCTCCTCATCTTCCACAGGATTCTCCAAGTTCCACTTCATCTTTGGCTGTGTGTCTCTGCATTAGTTTTTGCATTAGTGACCCTCCCTGATGACATTTATGCTAAGCTCTTGTTTGCAAGTACAGCAGAATAGCTTTAATAGTGTCAAGGGTGGAATCCCTCTGGTGGTATAGGTCTCAAGCCCAGCAAGTTATTAGTTGGCCCTTCCCTCAAATTCTGTTCTATATTTTACACCTGAATAGGAAGGACAAATCGGGTCTAAAGTTTTGTGACGGGGTTGGTTTTCCAATCCCTCCATTGGAAGTTTGTTATAGGAGATGGCCAGTTAAAGCTCCATATCCCTTATTAGGAGTTTTAGCTAGGGTCACCCTCTTAGGTTCTTGGGAGTTTCCATTGTCCTGTGTTTCTAGTATATTCCAGAGATGTTAACCAGTCCAATCTGGTTGTCTTTCTTAGTACAAATAACAACTTGAATCAAAGGGGAAAAAACAACTAAAATATAGAAGCAGATGAGTAACAAAAGAAACAAAATGTAGAAAATTAATAAGAGTGTGGATGGGATTCTTTAGTTCTTTAAATGACACTCTCATATGTTAGCTGCTCTAGCCAGAAGAACATAATTTTTTTATTGTAGACATAAAATCAATCAATAAGCCTTTTGGAGTTTATGTTACTGTTAGTTTTATTTGTCAAATCAATACAGTCTAGAATCATTTGGGTAAGGACTCAAGTTAACCCGAGGGCATATATACAAGGGAAGGTGTTAACTGAGGCAAGGAGACACAAAATGAACGTGGTTAGCAGTATTTGTTGGAATGAACTCTACAAGAGTAAGCAAAGTGTTAGATTGGAGGCTTTGGAACAAAGACAAGATGGCCTGTACTGAAAGGTCCCAGCCCTTCTAACCAGGAGCCCAAGCTTACAAGGTTCCTCATAAAATATCGAACAATGTTAGCTCCTTGTTCCAGATTCCAAAGTGACCCCTGAAGAACTAACTATAGGTCCCTAAACTGATCAAGGAAGGCTGTAGCCTCAGTTTCTCACCATCACATCATAACTACCACCTCCTCTCCATTAAGAATCCCCCTACTCCAGCCTAGCCTTGTGATTTCATCAGTGCCCTCCTGTGAGGTCCATGAAGCGGTGCACGATCTGCCCCAATAAACCTGCTATTTTTTTTATTAACTTGAGTATTTCTTATTTACATTTCGACTGTTATTCCCCTTCCCGTTTTCCGGACAAACATCCCCCTAATCCCTCCCCCTCCCCTTCCTTATGGGTGTTCCCCTCCCCATCTTCCCCCCATTGCCGCCCTCCCCGCAACAATCACGTTCACTGGGTAAACCTGCTATTTTACTACAATCGAATTCAGCTCAATTCGATTTATTTCGTTGGTAAAGAAGCATTCAGAAACGTAAGCTGAGCAGTCAGCGTGCATTCATTTCTACATCTCTGGTTTTCCCTGTGGGTGTTATATCACTGACTGCTTTGGCTTTCTGTTCTATCTTCCCTGCACTGATGGACTGTAGCTTGCAGTTGTAGATCAATGAACTCAACTTGTTTTTTTGTCAGCATATTTTATCACAGAAACAGAAACAAAAACCAGGAGAGTTCAATTCTTCTGTACTTTATCTTTTTTTTATCTTTCAAATGGAAATCACTTTACCCCATACCATTATTGCTAAGAAGAAATGATCTGTGTTAATGACTTATGTATTACAATGACAAAATGATTAAGAAAGTCAACTAAGAGAGGAAAGATAATCTTGACTTAAGATGTTAGAGGTTCTACTGTAGGTTGCTCAGCATCCTTGTTATGAACTTTTGTTAAAGTAGGATATCTCTGTAGGCCAGGGTAAAACAACAGCAACAAGAACAAGAACAAGAACAAGAATAAGAACAAGAACAAGAACAAGAACAACAACAACAACAACTACAACAACAAAAACAACAAGAGGAAAGGTATTGTAACCAAACAGAACTAGGGAACAACAAGCACTTGTAAATATTTTTCTTTTTTTTTCCCTGATTTTTGGTAGTAGCCATCTAATGTGTAGTGTGATGCATTACTATAGTTTTGATGTGCATTTCTAAGACAAATACATTGAATAAATTTCCCCATACCCATTGTTCACTTGTGTTCCTTTTATTAAAAAGTAGAACATTAAGGTTATTTGCCCATTGTAACTGAGTTGTTTATTTTTGGCCATCAAATGATAGGATGGTGTCCTATATACACTGTATTATTAAATATTGAAGAGAATTCTATTTTGTAAATATGATGCTATCTGCTTATTCATTTCACTATTACCAATTGCTGGGTTGCCTTTTGTTTGTTATGAGCAGTAAGTGTAGCCATATTCTTTTTTTTCCAATTGATAAGATATAATTGCCCACTTAAACATACAAAGCCCGGTACCATCCATCCCTTAGGAACACTGATAACAACCTGTAAATACAAATAACAGAATCTTTTTTTTTTTATTAACTTGAGTATTTCTTTTTTTTTTTTTATTAACTTGAGTATTTCTTATATACATTTGGAGTGTTATTCCCTTTCCCGGTTTCCGGGCAAACATCCCCCTTCCCCGCCTCCCCTTCCTTATGAGTGTTCCCCTCCCAAGCCTCCCCCCATTGCCGCCCTCCCCCCCACAGTCTAGTTCACTGGGGGTTCAGTCTTAGCAGGACCCAGGGCTTCCCCTTCCACTGGTGCTCTTACTAGGATATTCATTGCTACCTATGAGGTCAGAGTCCAGGGTCAGTCCATGTATAGTCTTTAGGTAGTGGCTTAGTCCCTGGAAGCTCTGGTTCCTTGGAATTCTTGTACATATGGGGTCTCGAGCCCCTTCAAGCTCTTCCAGTTCTTTCTCTGATTCCTTCAACGGGGGTCCTATTCTCAGTTCAGTGGTTTGCTGCTGGCATTCGCCTCTGTATTTGCTGTATTCTGGCTGTGTCTCTCAGGAGCGATCTACATCCGGCTCCTGTCAGTCTGCACTTCTTTGCTTCATCCATCTTGTCTAATTGGGTGGCTGTATATGTATGGGCCACATGTGGGGCAGGCTCTGAATGGGTGTTCCTTCAGTCTCTGTTTTAATCTTTGCCTCTCCCTTCCCTGCCAAGGGTATTCTTTTTCCTCATTTAAAGAAGGAGTGAAGCATTCACATTTTGATCATCCGTCTTGAGTTTCGTTTGTTCTAGGGATCTAGGGTAATTCAAGCATTTGGGCTAATAGCCACTTATCAATGAGTGCATACTCTGTGATTGGGTTAGCTCACTCAGGATGATATTTTCCAGTTCCAACCATTTGCCTACGAATTTCATAAACTCGTTGTTTTTGATAGCTGAGTAATATTCCATTGTGTAGATGTACCACATTTTCTGTATCCATTCCTCTGTTGAAGGGGATCTGGGTTCTTTCCAGCTTCTGGCTATTATAAATAAGGCTGCGATGAACATAGTGGAGCACGTGTCTCTTTTATTTGTTGAGGCATCTTTTGGGTATATGCCCAAGAGAGGTATAGATGGATCCTCAGGCAGTCCAATGTCCAATTTTCTGAGGAACCTCCAGACTGATTTCCAGAATGGTTTTACCAGTCTGCAATCCCACCAACAATGGAGGAGTGGTCCTCTTTCTCCACATCCTCGCCAGGATCTGCTGTCACCTGAGTTTTTGATCTTAGCCATTCTCACTGGTGTGAGGTGAAATCTCAGGGTTGTTTTGATTTGCATTTCCCTTATGACTAAAGATGTTGAACATTTCTTTAGGTGTTTCTCAGCCATTCGGCATTCCTCAGCTGTGAATTCTTTGTTTAGCTCTGAACCCCATTTTTTAATAGGGTTATTTGTTTCCCTGCGGTCTAACTTCTTGAGTTCTTTGTATATTTTGGGTATAAGGCCTCTATCTGTTGTAGGATTGGTAAAGATCTTTTCCCAATCTGTTGGTTGCCGTTTTGTCCTAACCACAGTGTCCTTTGCCTTACAGAAGCTTTGCAGTTTTATGAGATCCCATTTGTTGATTCTTGATCTTAGAGCATAAGCCATTGGTGTTTTGTTCAGGAAATTTTTTCCAGTGCCCATGTGTTCCAGATGCTTCCCTAGTTTTTCTTCTATTAATTTGAGTGTGTCTGGTTTGATGTGGAGGTCCTTGATCCACTTGGACTTAAGCTTTGTACAGGGTGATAAGCATGGATCGATCTGCATTCTTCTATATGTTGACCTCCAGTTGAACCAGCACCATTTGCTGAAAATGCTATCTTTTTTCCATTGGATGGTTTTGGCTCCTTTGTCAAAAATCAAGTGACCATAGGTGTGTGGGTTCATTTCTGGGTCTTCAATTCTATTCCATTGGTCTATCTGTCGGTCTCTGTACCAATACCATGCAGTTTTTATCACTATTGCTCTGTAATACTGCTTGAGTTCAGGGATAGTGATTCCCCCTGAAGTCCTTTTATTGTTGAGGATAGCTTTAGCTATCCTGGGTTTTTTGTTATTCCAGATGAATTTGCAAATTGTTCTGTCTAACTCTTTGAAGAATTGGATTGGTATTTTGATGGGGATTGCATTGAATCTGTAGATTGCTTTTGGTAAAATGGCCATTTTTACTATATTAATCCTGCCAATCCATGAGCATGGGAGATCTTTCCATCTTCTGAGGTCTTCTTCAATTTCTTTCCTCAGTGTCTTGAAGTTCTTATTGTACAGATCTTTTACTTGCTTGGTTAATGTCACACCGAGGTACTTTATATTATTTGGGTCTATTATGAAGGGTGTCGTTTCCCTAATTTCTTTCTCGGCTTGTTTCTCTTTTGTATAGAGGAAGGCAAGTGATTTATTTGAGTTAATTTTATACCCAGCCACTTTGCTGAAGTTGTTTATCAGCTTTAGTAGTTCTCTGGTGGAACTTTTGGGATCACTTAAATATACTATCATGTCGTCTGCAAATAGTGATATTTTGACCTCTTATTTTCCGATCTGTTTCCCCTTGATCTCCTTTTGTTGTCTGATTGCTCTGGCTAGAACTTCAAGAACTATATTGAATAAGTAGGGAGAGAGTGGGCAGCCTTGTCTAGTCCCTGATTTTAGTGGGATTGCTTCAAGTTTCTCTCCATTTAGTTTAATGTTAGCAACGGTTTGCTGTATATGGCTTTTACTATGTTTAGGTATGGGCCTTGAATTCCTATTCTTTCCAGGACTTTTATCATGAAGGGGTGTTGAATTTTGTCAAATGCTTTCTCAACATCTAATGAAATGATCATGTGGTTTTGTTCTTTCAGTTTGTTTATTTAATGGATCACATTGATGGTTTTCCGTATATTAAACCATCCCTGCATGCCTGGGATGAAGCCTACTTGATCATGGTGGATGATTGTTTTGATGTGCTCTTGAATTCGGTTTGCCAGAATTTTATTGAGTATTTTTACGTCGATATTCATAAGGGAAATTGGTCTGAAGTTCTCTTTCTTTGTTGTGTCTTTGTGTGGTTTAGGTATAAGAGTAATTGTGGCTTCGTAGAAGGAAATCGGTAGTGATCCATCTGTTTCAATTTTGTGGAATAGTTTGGATAATATTGGTATGAGGTCTTCTATGAAGGTTTGATAGAATTCTGCACTAAACCTGTCTGGACCTGGGCTCTTTTTGGTTGGAAGACCTTTAATGACTGCTTCTATTTCCTTAGGAGTTATGGGGCTGTTTAACTGGTTTACCTGTTCCTGATTTAAATTCGGTACCAGGTATCTGTTTAGGAAATTGTCCATTTCCTGAAGATTTTCAAGTTTTGTTGAATATAGGTTTTTATAGTAAGATCTGATGATTTTTTGAATTTCCTCTGAATCTGTAGTTATGTCTCCCTTTTCATTTCTGATTTTGTTAATTTAGATGCACTCTCTGTGTCCTCTCCTTAGTCTGGCTAAGGGTTTATCTATCTTGTTGATTTTCTCAAAGAACCAACTTTTGGCTCTGTTGATTCTTTCTATGGTCCTTTTTGTTTCTACTTGGTTGATTTCAGTTCTGAGTTTGATTATTTCCTGCCTTCTACTCCTCCTGGGTGTATTTGCTTCTTTTTGTTCTAGAGCTTTTAGGTGTGCTGTCAAGCTGCTGACATATACTCTTTCCTGTTTCTTTCTGCAGGCACTCAGCCCTATGAGTTTTCCTCTTAGCACAGCTTTCATTGTGTCCCATAAGTTTGGGTATGTTGTACCTTCATTTTCATTAAATTATAAAAAGTTTTTAATTTCTTTCTTTATTTCTTCCTTGACCAGGTTATCATTGAGTAGATCATTGTTCAATTTCCACGTATATGTGGGCATTCTTCCCTTATTGTTATTGAAGACCAGTTTTAGGCCGTGGTGGTCCGATAGCACGCATGGGATTATTTCTATCTTTCTGTACCTGTTGAGGCCCGTTTTTTGACCAATTATATGGTCAATTTTGGAGAAAGTACCATGAGGAGCTGAGAAGAAGGTATATCCTTTTGCTTTAGGATAGAATGTTCTATAAATATCCATTAAGTCCATTTGGCTCATGACTTCTCTTAGTCTGTCTACATCTCTGTTTAATTTCTGTTTCCATGATCTGTCCATTGATGAGAGTGGGGTGTTGAAATTTCCCACTATTATTGTGTGAGGTGCAATGTGTGTTTTGAGCTTTAGTAAAGTATCTTTTACGTATGTAGGTGCCCTTGTATTTGGGGCCTAGATATTTAGTATTGAGAGTTCATCTTGGTGGATTTTTCCTTTGATGAATATAAAGTGTCCTTCCTTATCTTTTTTGATGACTTTTAGTTGAAAATTGATTTTATCTGATATTAGAATATCTACTCCAGCTTGCTTCTTCTGACCATTTGCTTGGAAAGTTGTTTTCCAGCCTTTTACTCTGAAGTAGTGTTTGTCTTTGTCTCTGATGTGTGTTTCCTGTAGGCAGTAGAATGCAGGGTCCTCGTTGCGTATCCAGTTTGTTAATCTATGTCTTTTTATTGGGGAGTTGAGGCCATTGATGTTGAGAGATATTAAGGAATAGTGATTATTGCTTCCTGTTATATTCATATTTGGATGTGAGGTTATGTTTGTGTGCTTTCATTCTCCATGTTTTGTTGCCAAGACGATTAGTTTCTTGCTTCTTCTAGGGTATAGCTTGCCTCCTTATGTTGGGCTTTACCATTTACTATCCTTTGTAGTGCTGGATTTGTAGAAAGATATTGTGTAAATTTGGTTTTGTCATGGAATATCTTGGTTTCTCCGTCTATGTTAATTGAGAGTTTTACAGGATATAGTAACCTGGGCTGGCATTTGTGTTCTCTTAGGGTCTGTATGATATCAGTCCAGGTTCTTCTGGCCTTCATAATTTCTGGCGAGAAGTCTGGTGTGATTCTGATAGGTCTGCCTTTATATGTTACTTGACCTTTTTCCCTTACTGTTTTTAATATTCTTTCTTTAGTTTGTGCGTTTGGTGTTTTGACAATTATGTGACGGGAGGTGTTTCTTTTCTGGTCCAATCTATTTGGAGTTCTGTAGGCTTCTTGTATGCCTATGGGATTCTCTTTTTCTAGGTTAGGGAAGTTTTCTTCTATGATTTTGTTGAAGATATTTACTGGTCCTTTGAGCTGGGAGTCTTCACTCTCTTCTATATCTATTATCCTTAGGTTTGATCTTCTCATTGAGTCCTGGATTTCCTGTATGTTTTGGACCAATAGCTTTTTCTGCTTTACATTATCTTTGACAGTTGTGTCAATGATTTCTATGGAATCTTCTGCTCCTGAGATTCTCTCTTCCATCTCTTGTATTCTGTTGGTGAAGCTTGTATCTACAGCTCCTTGTCTCTTCTTAGGTTTTCTATATCCAGGGTTGTTTCCATGTGTTCTTTCTTGATTGCTTCTATTTCCATTTTTAATTCCTTCAACTGTTTGATTGTGTTTCCCTGGAATTCTTTCAGGAATTTTTGTGTCTCCTCTCTATGGGCTTCTACTTGTTTATTTATGTTTTCCTGGAATTCTTTCAGGGATTTTTGCGATTCCTGTCTGTAGGCTTCTACTTGTTTATTAATGTTTTCCTGTGTTTCTCTAAGGGAGTTCTTCACGTCTTTCTTGAAGTCCTCCAGCATCATGATCAAATATGATTTTGAAACTAGATCTTGCTTTTCTGGTGTGTTTGGATATTCCATGTTTGTTTTGGTGGGAGAATCGTGCTCCGATGATGCCGTGTAGTCTTGGTTTCTGTTGCTTGGGTTCCTGTGCTTGCCTCTCGCCATCAGATTATCTCTAGTGTTACTTTGTTCTGCTATTTCTGACAGTGGCTAGACTGTCCTATAAGCCTGTGTGTCAGGAGTGCTGTAGACCTGTTTTCCTTTCTTTCTGTCAGTTATGGGGACAGAGTGTTCTGCTTTCGGGCATGTAGTTTTTCTCCTCTACAGGTCTTCAGCTGTTCCTGTGGGCCTGTGTCTTGAGTTCACCAGGCAGGTCTCTTGCAGCAGAAAATTTGGTCTTCCCTGTGGTCCTGAGGCTCCAGTTCACTCGCGGGGTGCTGCCCTCGGGCTCTCTGTGGTGGCAGCAACCAGGAAGATCTGCGCCGCCCTTCCCGGGAGCTTCAGTGCATCAGGATTCCAGATGGCCTTTGGTGTTTTCCTCTGGCGTCCGAGATGTATGTGCACAGAGCAGTCTCTTCTGGTTTCCCAGGCTTGTCTGCCTCTCTGTAGGTCTAGCTCTCCCTCCCACGGGATTTGGGTTCAGAGAACTGTTTATCAGGTCTGTTTCCTTCAGGGTCAGGCGGTGTCTCAGGCAGGGGTCCTGCTGCTCCTGGGCCCTCCCCCACGGGAGCCCAGAGGCCTTATACAGTTTCCTCTTGGGCCAGGGATGTGGGCAGGGGTGGGCAGTGTTGGTGGTCTCTTCTGCCCTGCAGCCTCAGGAGTGCCCACCTGACCAGGCGGTTGGGTCTCTCTCTCACAGGGTCTGGGAGCAGAGAGCTGCTGCAGGCCGGGATCTGCGGGTGTGGGACTTCCGGTAAACACAGGACGTGCCTGGTCCTAGAGCAATTCTGTCTCCGTGTGTCCCGAGCTCACCAGGCAGCTTTCTTGCAGCAGAAAAGTTGGTCTTACCTGTGGTCCCGAGGATCAAGTTCGCTTGTGGGGTGCTGCCCACGGGCTCTCTGCAGCGGCAGCAACCAGGAAGATTGTGTAGCCATATTCTTATTGGCATCCATGGGCGCTGTTAGAATTTTTTATTTTGGTACATTGCTAAGTTGTTAACTTCACAATTTGTGGCTTTATCCCAAGGGATTGGGACAGAAATTTGTAACTTTGTATGATTTTAACTAATATGATACACATCTTCTCAGAAAGGAATTAAATTGCTATGTGTTTTCTCAAATATAATATTAGATATTGTAGCATTTTGAACTGAGAAGAGATTGACATATGATAGCTATCTGAAATAGCATCATTTACTTCTTTGTTCATCTTTGTGTATCCTATTCCTGATTTGTTTTAGCCTTATTTAGAGGAGAATATACTAGGGTTTATATTATATATTGTATAGGACTTAAATATAGTAAACTTTGAAAACAATTGTTACAAAATAGGCAACTTCTTTGTGATGCTAATACAAGAAGTACATTCTTGCTATTTGGGACAGTACTCATTTTTTTATGCAGACTTTAATATGCATTTTATACAATTTTAAAGGGAAATAGTTGGGTTGATGTATCATAGAGGTATGTTTTATTGATTCCCTTGCCAAAGCCAATTCAAAACCTCTTCAGTGTGTAGATTAGACCGTGAAACTTTATGATGGTTTTACCACTTATAATATTTAAGTGGAACACACATACACCATCCTCATAAAACAATCTCATCTAACTTAGCTTTTGTTATTGTAACTTACATTGTTATTCAGTAAATAATAAGCTTTCAACCTTTTTGTTTCTAGACACACTCTGCAAAATGTAAAGCTGACAGTAGTAAGCTTCTTCAAAAAGCATGGTAGACTTTGAAAATTGTTCAGAATTAATTTGTTTTGAGTTAAAGAAAATTTGTCTGTTAAATGAAGCTTATATAAAATATCATTACAAAGGACTAAGAGACTACCTTCCTAGGATAGCTTAAAACCCACACATTTTATGAGTCAAGAGAAGTGCTCTCTATTAAAAGTAATCTTACTCCTTCCAACCAGCAGAGCTTTCTGCCTCCTGATGTGATTCAGTGATCAGGCAAAATATAAACACATTTAGAACCTTAGTCCTTAGAATATGGGGCTCATCCATCAGCAGGATTGACAAGGTCTGAGACAAAGCATTATGCTTGGCACACAACCTGTTTGAAATTTTCCTGTGGCTATAATGTAACACACCTGACAGATGTGTGAGTCACTTAACACAGCAGGGGATATTCATAAACAACACTGGCTTCAGCATCACGAGGGGTTACTTTTCTTCTGTCTGCCTGAAGTTATGTGGCCTGTAATCAATAAAAGGTTGAAGCATCACTAGGCAAAACATAGCATACGACATAATTGTCATGCAAAGTTTCTCTTGCTTGCAAAGCTTATAACACTGAGATGCATTTTTTCTTGGAGGAAAGTATGCTGCTACAGTTGTCTCCCTTTTTATGACGTGACCTAGTTTTCCAAAAAATGGCATCAACAGTTATTTGTTCCCTGAGAAAGGGACATTCCATATACATGCATTTTTGGTAATTCCTTAAGGCTGTGATGCCTGTTGATAAATCCATGTTAATTTTACATTCAACATGGTGAACAGAAACAGCTACAAGAACACTGCTTTAGATTCCCAGTAACAATGCCTCTGATTGAGAAAAAATAAGAGGGCAGAAATGAGCATACGCCATCTGTAGTTTTTCAAATTATATCATAAATCCTAAGGGGTAGAGATGGATGCTATTAATTTAAATGTCATGTTTGCATAGAATGAAGCAGAGCGATTTTAAATTTGGCTTTATTAAGGATTCTTTTTCAGTTCAAGTTTCTCATTTGGCAAATAGCAATTGGAACAAATGCTCACTGATAAAGTTTATTTAGGCTCTTTGGGGAGCAGTAACAAGCAGGGGGTACAGTACTTTAAAAGTAGCATTTTATTGCATTTATAACTTATTACATAATCAAAATCTTCTTTTAGTGTACAATTATGTAGGGAGTTCAGAAATAGGCAAATTAACAGTACCTTAAAATAACAAATAAATGTCATATGTGAACCATAGTGGTCCTTTGCATTATGCTCCCTCTACATATGTATTATTTTTTTGTTGTCATTATAGATCTGCTAGGAAACATTCTGGCATTGTTTACACAGGTCATAGCCTTTTCTATTCTACTTGAGGGTTTAGCGACTTGCTGGGTGCAGCTGCATTTGCAGATGCAGAAATTGTTTCATCTTAGAAAACAACCAGTTATTAGCACTTTTATGCTCAAAGGTATGCTTGTAGAAATTAATGAAAACATTGTTGAAGGTGATGCCAAAAATACAAAAAACATAGATTGGAATTTAGAGAAACATATTTTAAAAGTCAGAAGTTAGTCCAAGATTTTATTTTCTTAAAATTTTATTTATTTTCTTGCTAGCTATAGAATCCCAACTTTCCTAACATGTAAATCCAGACTCTGGCATGTTGAGCCTGATAATCTTAACTATGAGCCACTGTTAATGGTGCTATTTCCTTAGCTAGTTTCAGTATTAAATATCGTTGGATGGGAATTTCTTAAGTCCAGAATGATTTATATCTTTCTTTTTATATGGAGTTATATTTTAATTTTAAATTTATTACTAAGAGAAGTGAGTATCACTTTGAAATTGTCTAAACAGTTGACAGTGTGCCTACTGGATGCTTGCTGGTACCTCTGAATGAAGAGAATCCTTAAAAAATAAGCTCAACATTGGTTTCCTAAAAAACTGTTATAGCTGTCTTGATGACCCACTTCTTGTGGCGCTTCCACTGTACAGACCTGCTTTTTAATAAGTGGCAGTAGTGCAGTTTCACATGTATTTTGACTATTTGACTAATATCCCTCTTCCAAAGTTAAAGGGAGCACAGTGTGTTTTAGGTATCCCTTAGCTCTGAGGGGAAGGATTTGGTGGAGACATCCCATTTACAGCTCTGTGTTCTGAGGTCCTACTCTTAGTATATCTGGCCGTGGGTATTCCCATCTGCTTCAGGAGGAAGGTTCTCTGATGATGGCTAAATAAGACACTGATATGAGTTTAACAGAATATTATTAGGAGTCATGTCATTGTTATGTTTAAAAAAATAACAGTAGTATTTGGTTTTATCCCCAGACTCTGGCTATCTAGTTTCTAGCTTTTGGTCAAGCCAAGCAGTGTTGGTTATGAGTTGCATACCATGGATCGGGTCTTAAGTCAAATCTCATTGTGTCACCATTGCCCTAGTATATTTTTCAGCCAGGAGAGTTTGGAGAACAAAGATTTTGTCACTCAGCTGGAGTTCTGTTTCTTTATTGATAGCTGGAAAAAGTACCTCCCTCTTATCAAAGACACTAGGGCATATGGGTAAAAGCTCCATGTGGGCACAAACTCTCCATGCTCAATGAATAGAGTGGATATTGTCCTCTGCTATCTGACCTTGCTGTCAGTTTGTAGAGAACAGCCTTTTGTCTTAGCAACAGTGTGCATTGTTTGGGGGTATTTCTATGGGATTCTGTGGCCCATGAACTCAATTGAATTAAACCCAGTCCTTCACTGAAAGCCTAGTCTGGCAACAAGGGATCTCCAGTTGAGACTCCATATCCTTCGTTACTAAGGAGTTTTCATTATGGTTATCTTCGTAGATACCAGGTACTTTCCCTGCAGTAGCTCTCTCCACTGTCCAGCTAAAGTTGACCAACTCCAGCTGTCTCTGTCTTCAGTTAACATTTTCATTTTACCTGCTCTCACCCCTACCTAATCTTTCTGTTCCCATCCCCATGAAATGTGATCTATGTCCTCTTCTGAGGGAGATCCATGTATCTCTTCTAGACCCTTCCTCTTTAGCTAACCTCTCTGGGTCTATGGATTATAGACTGGTTATAATTTTCTTAATAGTAAATATCCACTTATAAGTGATCACATACCGTATTTATTTTTCTGGGTTGCGGTTACCTCAATCAGATTGATGTATTTTTTTCTGTTTATCAACGGACCTGTAAATATCATGATGACATTTTTCTTAACAGCTGAGCAATAACCTATTGTGTAAATGTACCAATTTTTCTTGTTGATTCTTCTTGTGAGGGACCTGTAGGTTGTTTTGAGTTTTTGACTATAATGAACATGGTTGAGGAAGTGTCCTTGTAGTAGAATGAAACAGGAGTTGTGCCCAAGAGTTGGTACAGCTGGATCTTGAGGTAGGTAGATTCCCAAAATTCTGAGGAGTGGCCATATTGATTCTATACTGTCTGTGCAAATTTACACTTTTACTAGCAATGAAGAAGTGTCTATCCTGGACTTCACCTCATCTCTAGTATGAGCTGTCATATTATGAAAGGGGAATGATGGAATTTCAAAGTAGTTTTGATTTGAATTTCTCCAAAGAAGAAGGCTACTGATCATTTCTTTAAGTAATTTTTAGTCATTTGAATTTCCTTCATTGAGAATTCCCTGTTTAAGCCTATACTACATTTTTAATTATTATTATTATTATTATTATTATTATTATTATTATTGATATCTAATTTCATGTGTTTTTTAATATGGGGGTAGAGCTGGTAAAAATCATTTGCCATTCTTTTTTTTTATTAACTTGAGTATTTCTTATATACATTTCGAGTGTTATTCCCTTTCCTGGTTTCCGGGCAAACATCCCCCTCCCCCCTCCCCTTCCTTATGGGTGTTCCCATCCCAACCCTCCCCCCATTGCCGCCCTCCCCCCAACAGTCTAGTTCACTGGGGGTTCAGCCTTAGCAGGACCCAGGGCTTCCCCTTCCACTGGTGCTCTTACTAGGATATTCATTGCTACCTATGAGGTCAGAGTCCAGGGTCAGTCCATGTATAGTCTTTAGGTAGTGGCTTAGTCCCTGGAAGCTCTGGTTGCTTGGCATTGTTGTACATATGGGGTCTCGAGTCCCTTCAAGCTCTTCCAGTTCTTTATCTGATTCCTTCAACGGGGGTCCTATTCTCAGTTCAGTGGTTTGCTGCTGGCATTCGCCTCTGTATTTGCTGTATTCTGGCTGTGTCTCTCAGGAGCGATCTACATCCAGCTCCTGTCAGTCTATACTTCTTTGCTTCATCCATCTTGTCTAATTGGGTGGCTGTATATGTATGGGCCACATGTGGGGCAGGCTCTGAATGGGTGTTCCTTCAGTCTCTGTTTTAATCTTTGCCTCTCCCTTCCCTGCCAAGGGTATTCTTGTTCCCCTTTTAAAGACGGAGTGAAGCACTCACATTTTGATCATCCGTCTTGAGTTTCATTTGTTCTAGGCATCTAGGGTAATTCAAGCATTTGGGCTAATAGCCACTTATCAATGAGTGCATACCATGTATGTCTTTCTGTGATTGGGTTAGCTCACTCAGGATGATATTTTCCAGTTCCAACCATTTGCCCACGAATTTCATAAAGTCATTGTTTTTGATAGCTGAGTAATATTCCATTGTGTAGATGTACCACATTTTCTGTATCCATTCCTCTGTTGAAGGGGATCTGGGTTCTTTCCAGCTTCTGGCTATTATAAATAAGGCTGCGATGAACATAGTGGAGCATGTGTCTTTTTTATATGTTGGGACATCTTTTGGGTATATGCCCAAGAGAGGTATAGCTGGATCCTCAGGCAGTTCAATGTCCAATTTTCTGAGGAACCTCCAGAGTGATTTCCAGAATGGTTGTACCAGTCTGCAATCCCACCAACAATGGAGGAGTGTTCCTCTTTCTCCGCATCCTCGCCAGCATCTGCTGTCACCTAAGTTTTTGATCTTAGCCATTCTCACTGGTGTGAGGTGAAATCTCAGGGTTAGGACAAAACGGCAACCAACAGATTGGGAAAAGATCTTTACCAATCTTACAACAGATAGAGGCCTTATATCCAAAATATACAAAGAACTCAAGAAGTTAGACCGCAGGTAGACAAATAACCCTATTAAAAAATGGGGTTCAGAGCTAAACAAACAATTCACAGCTGAGAAATGCCGAATGGCTGAGAAACACCTAAAGAAATGTTCAACATCTTTAGTCATAAGGGAAATGCAAATCATTTGTCATTCTTTAGGCTGCCTCACTGTCCTATTGATAGTATCTTTTGCTTTCCAGTTTCATGTGGTCCCATTTATTAACTGTTGATCTTAGTGCCCATGCTAAGTATTCTGTTCAGAAGGCTACATTCTGTTCCATGTATTTAAAACCATTCTGTTTAGAGTTTTGTGCAGAGTAATAAGTATGGATCTATTTATTGTCCTCTACATATGGACATATGTTTGAACAACCGCTTTGGATAATGATGCTATCTTTTTTCGAGTGCATATATCTGCCTTTTTATTAAATCTCAGGTGTCCATAGGTATAGATTTATGTCTGGGTCTTCCATGGATGAATAATCTGGTTTAATGCAAATACTGTACTGTTTTTATGTTTTAATTTGAAATCTGGAATGGTGAGACCTCCAGCACTTCATTTATTGTTCAGGATAATTTTGGTATCCTGGTTCTTCATTGTTCCATAATGAAGGTTCCTCCAGTCCCAAATTTGTCCTGCTTGAAAGATATTCAGGGATAAAGATAGAACAGAGATTGAGAGAATGGCCAACAATGACTGGACCAAATTGAGACCCATTCCATAGAAGAGTGCTAACCCCAGAAACTATTAATGATACTCTGCTATGTTTATAGACAGTAGCCATGTGTAACTCTCTCTTGAGAGGTTTCATTCAGTACTTGAAGGAAACAGATACAAAGACCCATGCTCAAATCATCGGGGGGCCTCAGGGAATTCAGTAGAAGAGGAGGAGGAAGTGTTGAGGGAACCAGGGTGGGTCAGGGACACTACATGTTCCATGAACCTGAGCCAATGGTGCTCACAGAGACTGAACCACCAACCAAATAGCACACATGGGCTGGACCTAGGTACCTGCATGCATATATGCATATATATCTGATGTGTAGTGTAGCCTTCCTGTGAATCCCCTAATAATTGAAGTGGAGACTGTCTTTGCCTCTCTTGTCTGTGTTTGGATCCCTTTCTTCTAGCTGTGCTGCCTTGGGGAGAAGGGAATTTGGCTTGGAGCAGGAAAAAGGAGGAGGGGAGTGAGAGTGCATGTATGATTAGGATGCAAAGTAAATAAAAAATTAGTTAGAAAAAATATGGTGGAATTTTAATGGGGCTTGCATTGAATCTGTAAATTGCATTTGGTATATGACCATTTTTTTTACCAATTATGAACATAATTTACTAATTATGAACATAGAAAATCTTTTTCTTTTTTGATATTTTCTAAAAAACTTGAAGTTTTTATCATAAAAGGATTTTATATTCTGAGTTAGAGTTACTCCAAGCCATTCTATATTATTTGAAGCTTTTTTGAAAGACAATATTTTCATTATTTCTTTCTCTAATTGTCATTTGTGCATAAGAGGGCTATTGATCATTTTGAGAAAATCTTGTGTTCAGCCACTTTGCTAAAAGTGTCTATAAGCTGTAGAAGTTCCCTGGTAAAATATTTTTGGTCACTCATATATACTATTATATTAGTTGCAAATAAAGATCCTTTAAATTCAGGGCCTGCCCCACCTAGGCATCCAGCCCATATATATACAACCACCAAAACTAGACAATATTGATGAAGCCAAGAAGTGCATGCTGACAGGAGCCTGATATAGCTGTCTTTGGAGAGGCTCAGCCAGAGCATTACAAATAAAGAGGCTAGCAGCCAACCATTGAATGGAGAAAGGGGTCCCTATTGGAGGAGTTAGAGAAAGGATTGAAGGATCTGAAGGGGTTTACAATCCCATAAGAACAAGAACAACTAACCAGAGCTCCCAGGGACTAAACCACTACCCAAAGAGTATGCATGGACAGACCTATGGCTCCAGCTGCATATGTAGCAGAGGATGGCCTTGTTGGGCACCAAAGGGAGAAGAAGCCCTTGGTCCCCCCAAGGCTGAACCCCCCCAGCGTAGGGGAATATCAGGGCAAGGAGGCAGGAAGGGGTGGGTGGTTGGGGAAGGGGAACACCCTCATAGAACAAGGGGAATGGAGGATGGGAAAGGAGGTTTATGTCTGGGAAACCAGGTAAGGGAATAACATTTGAAATGTAAACAAAATATATCCAATAAAAATATTCTTGATTTCCAATTTGTATCCCCTTGATCTCCTTCAGTTGTCTTCTCACCTTAGGTAGAATTTCAAGTACTATGCATAATAGATATGGAGAGAGCAGACAACCTAGTCTTGTTTCTGATGTTAGCAGGTTGCTTTTCTGTTCTCTCTATTTAACTTGATGTTGACTATAACATTTTTTTTAAAATTGCCTTCATTATATTTGGCTGTCCCTTATATTGTTAATCTCCTCAGGTCCTTTATCTTGAAAGAGTAGTTTATCTTGCCAAAGGAAATTTCTCCATCTAATGAGATGATCATGTGCTTTTTGAATTGCATTTGTTTGTTTATGTAGTAGATTACATTTATTGATTTTCTTTTTTTTATTAACTTGAGTATTTCTTTTTTTTATTATTATTATTTTTAATTTAGTGGACTCCAAGACTCTACAGAATGTGGTCCTCAGTGTAAAATAATGAGTTCTTAGTCTTGCTGATAAAAGAATTTTGAAAAGGGCTCAGAAGGAACCCCAGTAGTCACTTTATTAAAGTTTGAGGGGAAAAAAAAAACCTCCCTCCAAATGTAAACTTTGTTAGCTGCTGGGAAGATGGAGATGAAGAATAGAAAGAGAAACAGCTGTGCCATCTGAGTTAAGCAGTGGAGGTCAGCTGCATGGGGGCTGAGATCAAAGATAAAACTAGAAAGATCAGAGTGTCATAAAAAGCATGCTTAGGATTTGGGCCAGGAAAGAGAGAGAGAGAGAGAGAGAGAGAGAGAGAGAGAGAGAGAGAGAGAGAGAGAGAGAGAGAGAGAGAGAGAGAGAGAGGGGGAAGGAAAGGAAAGGAAAGGAAAGAAAAGGAAAGGAAAGGAAAGGAAAGGAAGAAAAAAAAAGAAAGGGGACTGGAAAAAATGGTTCAGAGGTTAAGAACACTGGCTGCTCTTCCAGAGATCCTGAATTCAAGCCCCAGCAACCATATGGTAGCTCACAACCATCTGTAAAGAGATCTGTTACCCTCTTCTGGCCTGTAGGCATGCATGCAGGCAGAACTCTGAACTCATAATAAATAAATCTTTTTTAAAAAGACATAAAGACATAAATAAAGACATAAAGAGGGTAAAAGAGAAGTGAAGATGTTTTAGTCAGAACTCCAAAAGGTGGGGAAGGCTAAGCAGTAAAGATATGCTGGTATTACGTCAAGGGAGGGGCTCTTAGTTTGTCTGTTAGCTCGTTAAAGAGCTAATCATTTTTCAAGTGAATCAGCTTCCCTGGGATGTAATCTCTCAGCCAGGAGATTGACAGGTACAGTTGAATTAATTCCTACAGGTGAGACATTAGTTTGTCATGTTGCAGGTGACTTAGAATATCTCGTCTCACCCAAAGCCAGATTCTCAAATTAAGAACTCAAATTCTGTTCCTTTGACTGAGAGAAAGTAGCTCTCACTTAGTGGACCAACCTCATCTGAGACCTGATACTTCTACCTTTTTATATGGAATCTTTTTTTTATTTATTTCTATATATATTTTTTTATTGAGTATTTCTTATATACATTTCAAGTGTTATTCCCTTTCCCGTTTCCGGACAAACATCCCCCTCCCCCCTCCCCTTCCTTATGGGTGTTCCCCTCCCAACCCTCCCTGCATTGCCGCCCTCCCCCCATAGTCTAGTTCACTGGGGGTTCAGTCTTAGCAGGACCCAGGGCTTCCCCTTCCACTGGTGCTCTTACTAGGATATTCATTGCTACCTATGGGGTCAGAGTCCAGGGTCAGTCCATGTATAGTCTTTAGGTAGTGGCTTAGTCCCTGGAAGCTCTGGTTGCTTAACATTGTTGTACTTTTGGGGTCTCGACCACCTTCAAGCTCTTGCAGTTCTTTCTCTGATTCCTTCAACGGGGTACCTATTCTCAGTTCAGTAGTTTGCTGCTGGCATTCGCCTCTGTATTTGCTGTATTCTGGCTGTGTCTCTCAGGAGCGATCTACATCCGGCTCCTGTCAGTCTGCACTTCTTTGCTTCATCCATCTTGTCTAATTGGGTGGCTGTATATGTATGGGCCACATGTGGGGCAGGCTCTGAATGGGTGTTCCTTCAGTCTCTGTTTTAATCTTTGCCTCTCCCTTCCCTGCCAAGGGTATTCTTTTTCCTCATTTAAAGAAGGAGTGAAACATTCACATTTTGATCATCTGTCTTGATTTTCGTTTGTTCTAGGGATCTAGGGTAATTCAAGCATTTGGGCTAATAGCCACTTATCAATGAGTGCATACCATGTATGTCTTTCTGTGATTGGGTTAGCTCACTCAGGATGATATTTTCCAGTTCCAACCATTTGCCTACGAATTTCATAAACTCGTTGTTTTTGGTAGCTGAGTAATATTCCATTGTGTAGATGTACCACATTTTCTGTATCCATTCCTCTGTTGAAGGGGATCTGGGTTCTTTCCAGTTTCTGGCTATAATAAATAAGGTTGCGATGAACATAGTGGAGCACGTGTCTCTTTTATATGTTGAGGCATCTTTTGGGTATATGCCCAAGAGAGGTATAGCTGGATCCTCAGGCAGTTCAATGTCCAATTTTCTGAGGAACCTCCAGACTGATTTCCAGAATGGTTTTACCAGTCTACAATCCCACCAACAATGGAGGAGTGTTCCTCTTTCTCCACATCCTGGCCAGCATCTGCTGTCACCTGAGTTTTTGATCTTAGCCATTCTCACTGGTGTGAGGTGAAATCTCAGGGTTGTTTTGATTTGCATTTCCCTTATGACTAAAGATGTTGAACATTTCTTTAGGTGTTTCTCAGCCATTCGGCATTCCTCAGCTGTGAATTCTTTGTTTAGCTCTGAACCCCATTTTTTAATAGGGTTATTTGTTTCCCTGCAGTCTAACTTCTTGAGTTCTTTGTATATTTTGGATATAAGGCCTCTATCTGTTGTAGGATTGGTAAAGATCTTTTACCAATCTGTTGGATGCCGTTTTGTCCTAACCACAGTGTCCTTTGCCTTACAGAAGCTTTGCAGTTTTATGAGATCCCATTTGTTGATTCTTGATCTTAGAGCATAAGCCATTGGTGTTTTGTTCAGGAAATATTTTCCAGTGCCCATGTGTTCCAGATGCTTCCCTAGTTTTTCTTCTATTAGTTTGAGTGTGTCTGGTTTGATGTGGAGGTCCTTGATCCACTTGGACTTAAGCTTTGTACAGGGTGATAAGCATGGATCGATCTGCATTCTTCTACATGTTGACCTCCAGTTGAACCAGCACCATTTGCTGAAAATGCTATCTTTTTTCCATTGGATGGTTTTGGCTCCTTTGTCAAAAATCAAGTGACCATAGGTGTGTGGGTTCATTTCTGGGTCTTCAATTCTATTCCATTGGTCTATCTGTCTGTCTCTGTACCAATACCATGCAGTTTTTATCACTATTGCTCTGTAATACTGCTTGAGTTCAGGGATAGTGATTCCCCCTGAAGTCCTTTTACTGTTGAGGATAGCTTTAGCTATCCTGGGTTTTTTGTTATTCCAGATGAATTTGCAAATTGTTCTGTCTAACTCTTTGAAGAATTGGATTGGTATTTTGATGGGGATTGCATTGAATCTGTAGATTGCTTTTGGTAAAATGGCCATTTTTACTATATTAATCCTGCCAATCCATGAGCATGGGAGATCTTTCCATCTTCTGAGGTCTTCTTCAATTTCTTTCCTCAGTGTCTTGAAGTTCTTATTGTACAGATCTTTTACTTGCTGGGTTAAAGTCACACCGAGGTACTTTATATTATTTGGGTCTATTATGAAGGGTGTCGTTTCCCTAATTTCTTTCTCGGCTTGTTTCTCTTTTGTATAGAGGAAGGCAAGTGATTTATTTGAGTTAATTTTATACCCAGCCACTTTGCTGAAGTTGTTTATCAGCTTTAGTAGTTCTCTGGTGGAACTTTTGGGATCACTTAAATATACTATCATGTCGTCTGCAAATAGTGATATTTTGACCTCTTATTTTCCGATCTGTTTCCCCTTGATCTCCTTTTGTTGTCTGATTGCTCTGGCTAGAACTTCAAGAACTATATTGAATAAGTAGGGAGACAGTGGGCAGCCTTGTCTAGTCCCTGATTTTAGTGGGATTGCTTCAAGTTTCTCTCCATTTAGTTTAATGTTAGTCACTGGTTTGCTGTATATGGATTTTACTATGTTTAGGTATGGGCCTTGAATTCCTATTCTTTCCAGGACTTTTATCATGAAGGGGTGTTGAATTTTGTCAAATGCTTTCTCAGCATCTAATGAAATGATCATGTGGTTCTGTTCTTTCAGTTTGTTTATATGATGGATCACGTTGATGGTTTTCCGTATATTAAACCATCCCTGCATGCCTGGGATGAAGCCTACTTGATCATGGTGGATGATTGTTTTGATGTGCTCTTGAATTCGGTTTGCCAGAATTTTATTGAGTATTTTTGCGTCGATATTCATAAGGGAAATTGGTCTGAAGTTCTCTTTCTTTGTTGGGTCTTTGTGTGGTTTAGGTATAAGAGTAATTGTGGCTTCGTAGAAGGAATTCGGTAGAGCTCCATCTGTTTCAATTTTGTGGAATAGTTTGGATAATATTGGTATGAGGTCTTCTATGAAGGTTTGATAGAATTCTGCACTAAACCCGTCTGGACCTGGGCTCTTTTTGGTTGGGAGACCTTTAATGACTGCTTCTATTTCCTTAGGAGTTATGGGGTCGTTTAACTGGTTTATCTGTTCCTGATTTAACTTCGATACCTGGTATCTGTCTAGGAAATTGTCCATTTCCTGAAGATTTTCAAATTTTGTTGAATATAGGTTTTTATAGTAAGATCTGATGATTTTTTGAATTTCCTCTGAATCTGTAGTTATGTCTCCCTTTTCATTTCTGATTTTGTTAATTTGGACGCACTCTCTGTGTCCTCTCGTTAGTCTGGCTAAGGGTTTATCTATCTTGTTGATTTTCTCAAAGAACCAACTTTTGGTTCTGTTGATTCTTTCTATGGTCCTTTTTGTTTCTACTTGGTTGATTTCAGCTCTGAGTTTGATTATTTCCTGCGTTCTACTCCTCCTGGGTGTATTTGCTTCTTTTTGTTCTAGAGCTTTTAGGTGTGCTGTCAAGCTGCTGACATATGCTCTTTCCTGTTTCTTTCTGCAGGCACTCAGCGCTATGAGTTTTCCTCTTGGCAGAGCTTTCCTTGTGTCCCATAAGTTTGGGTATGTTTTACCTTCATTTTCATTAAATTATAAAAAGTTTTTAATTTCTTTCTTTATTTCTTCCTTGACCAGGTTGTCATTGAGTAGATCATTGTTCAATTTCCACGTATATGTGGGCATTCTTCCCTTATTGTTATTGAAGACCCGTTTTAGGCCGTGGTGGTCCGATAGCACGCATGGGATTATTTCTATCTTTCTGTACCTGTTGAGGCCCGTTTTTTGACCAATTCTATGGTCAATTTTGGAGAAAGTACCATGAGGTGCTGAGAAGAAGGTATATCCTTTTGCTTTAGGATAGAATGTTCAATAAATATCCGTTAAGTCCATTTGGCTCATGACTTCTCTGAGTCTGTCTACATCTCTGTTTAATTTCTGTTTCCATGATCTGTCCATTGATGAGAGTGGGGTGTTGAAATCTCCCACTATTATTGTGTGAGGTGCAATGTGTGTTTTGAGCTTTAGTAAGCTTTCTTTTACATATGTAGGTGCCCTTGTATTTGGGGCATAGATATTTAGGATTGAGGGTTCATCTCGGTGGATTTTTCCTTTGATGAATATGAAGTGTCCTTCCTTATCTTTTTTGATGACTTTTAGTTGAAAATTGATTTTATTTGATATTAGAATGGCTACTCCAGCTTGCTTCTTCTGACCATTTGCTTGGAAAGTTGTTTTCCAGCCTTTCACTCTGAGGTAGTGTCTGTCTTTGTCTGTGAGGTGTGTTTCCTGTAGGCAGCAGAATGCAGGGTCCTCGTTGCGTATCCAGTTTGTTAATCTATGTCTTTTTATTGGGGAGTTGAGGCCATTGATATTGAGAGATATTAAGGAATAGTGATTATTGCTTCCCGTTATATTCATATTTGGAAGTGAGGTTATGTTTGTGTGCTTTCATTCTCTTTGTTTTGTTGCCAAGACGATTAGTTTCTTGCTTCTTCTAGGGTATAGCTTGCCTCCTTATGTTGGGCTTTACCATTTATTATCCTTTTTACTGCTGGATTTGTAGAAAGATATTGTGTAAATTTGGTTTTGTCATGGAATATCTTGGTTTCTCCATCAATGTTAATTGAGAGTTTTGCTGGATACAGTAACCTGGGCTGCCATTTGTGTTCTCTTAGGGTCTGTATGACATCAGTCCAGGATCATCTGGCTTCATAGTTTCTGGCGAGAAGTCTGGTGTGATTCTGATAAGTCTCCCTTTATATGTTACTTGACCTTTTTCCCTTACTGCTTTTAATATTCTTTCTTTATTTTGTGCGTTTGGTGTTTTGACAATTATGTGACGGGAGGTGTTTCTTTTCTGGTCCAATCTATTTGGAGTTCTGTAGGCTTCTTGTATGCCTATGGGATTCTCTTTTTTTAGGTTAGGGAAGTTTTCTTCTATGATTTTGTTGAAGATATTTACTGGTCCTTTGAGCTGGGAGTCTTCACTCTCTTCTATACCTATTATCCTTAGGTTTGATCTTCTCATAGAG
The DNA here is from genome assembly GCF_021556685.1 of Rattus norvegicus. Classification (NCBI taxonomy): domain Eukaryota; kingdom Metazoa; phylum Chordata; class Mammalia; order Rodentia; family Muridae; genus Rattus; species Rattus norvegicus. The sequence goes on along the minus strand of NC_141539.1, from coordinate 72,874,919 downwards.
TCCTGGATTTCCTGTATGTTTTGGACCAGTAGCTTTTTCTGCTTTACATTATCTTTGACAGTTGAGTCAATGATTTCTATGGAATCTTCTGCTCCTGAGATTCTCTCTTCCATCTCTTGTATTCTGTTGGTGAAGCTTGTATCTACAGCTCCTTGTCTCTTCTTTTGGTTTTCTATATCCAGGGCTGTTTCCATGTGTTCTTTCTTGATTGCTTCTATTTCCATTTTTAATTCCTTCAACTGTTTTATTGTGTTTTCCTGAAATTCTTTCAGGGATTTTTGTGTCTCTTCTCTATGGGCTTCTACTTGTTTATTTATGTTTTCCTGGAATTCTTTCAGGCATTTTTGCGATTCCTCTCTGTAGTCTTCTACTTGTTCTCTAAGGGAGTTCTTCACGTCTTTCTTGAAGTCCTCCAGCATCATGATGAAAAATGATTTTGAAACTAGATCTTGCTTTTCTGGTGTGTTTGGATATTCCATGTTTGTTTTGATCGGAGAATTGGTCTCCGATGGTGCCATGTAGTCTTGGTTTCTGTTGCTTGGGTTCCTGCGCTTGCCTCTCGCCATCAGATTATCTCTAGTGTTACTTTGTTCTGCTATTTCTGACAGTGGCTAGACTGTCCTATAAGCCTGTGTGTCAGGAGTGCTGTAGACCTGTTTTCTTCTCTTTCAGTCAGTTATGGGGACAGAGTGTTCTGCTTTCGGGCGTGTAGTTTTTCCTCTCTACAGGTCTTCAGCTGTTCCTGTGGGCCTGTGTCTTGAGTTCACCAAGCAGCTTTCTTTCAGCAGAAAATTTGGTCTTACCTGTGGTCCCGAGGCTCAAGTTCGCTCGTGGGGTGCTGCCCACGGCCTCTCTGCAGCGGCAACAACCAGGAAATTCTGTGCCGCCCCTTTCGGGAGCTTCAGTGCACCAGGGTTCTAGATGGTCTTTGGCTTTTTCCTCTGGCATCTGAGATGTGTGTGCAGAGAGCAGTCTCTTCTGGTTTCCCAGGCTTGTCTGCCTCTCTGAAGGTTTAGCTCTCCCTCCCACGGGATTTGGGTGCAGAGAACTGTTTATCCGGTCTGTTTCCTTCAGGTTCCGGCGGTGTCTCAGGCAGGGGTCCTGCCGCTCCTGGGCCCTCCCCCACGGGAGCCCAGAGGCCTTATACAGTTTCCTCTTGGGCCAGGGATGTGGGCAGGGGTGAGCAGTGTTGGTGGTCTCTTCCGCTCTGCAGCCTCAGGAGTGCCCACCTGACCAGGTGGTTGGGTCTCTCTCTCTCACGGAGTCTGGAAGCAGAGAGCTGCTGTGGGCCAGGATCCGCGGGTGTGGGACTTCCGGTAAACACAGAATGTGCCCGGTCGTAGAGGAATTCTGCTTCCGTGTATCCCAAGCTCACCAGGCAGCTTTCTTGCAGCAGAAAAGTTGGTCTTACCTGTGGTCCCGAGGCTCAAGTTTGCTCGTGGCGTGCTGCCCACGGGCTCTCTGCAGCGGCAGCCATTGATTTTCATATATTGAATCATCCCTAAATCTCTAGGATGAAGCCTAGTTGATAGTGGTGGATATTCTTTTTGATGTGTTCTTAGAATCAGCCTGCAAGTATTTTTGCATCTACTTTCATAAGGGAGGTTGGTGTATATTCTATTTTTTTATTGAGTTTATGTTTGGGTTTCAGAGCACCTGTATTTCCATAGAATAAATTTGGTGATTTTCTTTCTGTTTCTCCTTTGTATAATAGTTTGAGAAGTATTGGCATTAACTCTTCTTTGAAAGTCTGGTAGAATTCTTCTCTAAAACCATCTGGCCATGACTACTTTTTGTTTGAAAGATTTTTATGACTGTTTCTATTTCACTAGAGGCTGTAGGTCTGTATAAATTGTTTATTTGGTCTTGATTTAAATGTGTGAACTGTTGCCTATCAGTAAAATTACTTGTTTTTTATTTTCCAATTTTGAGGAGTATAGATATTTAGGCATGTACTTGAAGTGTCTTTTTTGAGTTCCTCTATTCATTTCTAATTTTGTTATTTGGACGTACACTTTCTCCACCTTTTATTTCATTTGGTTAAGGGCTTACTAACTTTGATTATTTTCTCAAGCTACCATTTCTTTTTTTTTTTTTTAGCTTTTTACTATTTTATTTATTTATTTTTCTCCATCTTTATTAAATTTGGTATTTCTTATTTACATTTCAATTGTTATTACCTTTCCCAGATTCCAGGCCATCATCTCCCTAACCCTTCCCCTCCCCCTCCCCTTCTATATGGGTCTTCCCCTCCCCATCCTCCCCCGATTACTGCCCTCCCGCCAACAATTCTGTTCACTGGGGGTTCAGTCTTGGCAGAACCAAGGGCTTCCCCTTCCACTGGTGCCCTTACTAGGCTATTCATTGCTACCTATGCAGTTGGAGCCCAGGGTCAGTCCATGTATATAGTCTTTGGGTAGTGGCTTAGTCTCTGGAAGCTCTGGTTGGTTGGCATTGTTGTTCATATGGGGTGTCAAGCCCCTTCAAGCTCTTTCACTCCTTTCTCTGATTCCATCAACGGAGGTCCCGTTCTTAGTTCAGTGGTTTGCTGCTGGCATTCGCCTCTGTATTTGCTGTATTCTGGCTGTGTCTCTCAGGAGCGATCTACATCCGGCTCTGTCGGTCTGCACTTCTTTGCTTCATCCATCTGGTCCAATTGGGTGGCTGTATATGTATGGGCCACCTGTGGGGCAGGCTCTGAATGGGTGTTCCTTCAGTCTCAGTTTTAATCTTTGCCTCTCCCTTCCCAGCCAAGGGTATTCTTTTTCCTCATTTAAAGAAGGAGTGAAGCATTCACATTTTGATCATCCGTCTTGAGTTTCATTTGTTCTAGGCATCTAGGGTAATTCAAGCATTTGGGCTAATAGCCACTTATCAATGAGTGCATACCATGTATGTCTTTCTGTGATTGGGTTAGCTCACTCAGGATGATATTTTCCAGTCCCAACCATTTGCCTACGAATTTCATAAACTCGTTGTTTTTGATAGCTGAGTAATATTCCATTGTGTAGATGTACCACATTTTCTGTATCCATTCCTCTGTTGAAGGGCATCTGGGTTCTTTCCAGTTTCTGGCTATTATAAATAAGGCTGCGATGAACATAGTGGAGCACGTGTCTCTTTTATATGTTGAGGCATCTTTTGGGTATATGCCCAAGAGAGGTATAGCTGGATCCTCAGGCAGTTCAATGTCCAATTTTCTGAGGAACCTCCAGCCTGATTTCCAGAATGGTTTTACCAGTCTGCAACCCCACCAACAATGGAGGAGTGGTCCTCTTTCTCCACATCCTCGCCAGCATCTGCTGTCACCTGAGTTTTTGATCTTAGCCATTCTCACTGGTGTGAGGTGAAATCTCAGGGTTGTTTTGATTTGCATTTCCCTTATGACTAAAGATGTTGAACATTTCTTTAGGTGTTTCTCAGCCATTCGGCATTCCTCAGCTGTGAATTCTTTGTTTAGCTCTGAACCCCATTTTTTAATAGGGTTATTTGTTTCCCTGCGGTCTAACTTCTTGAGTTCTTTGTATATTTTGGATATAAGGCCTCTATCTGTTGTAGGATTGGTAAAGATCTTTTCCCAATCTGTTGGTTGCCGTTTTGTCCTAACCACAGTGTCCTTTGCCTTACAGAAGCTTTGCAGTTTTATGAGATCCCATTTGTTGATTCTTGATCTTAGAGCATAAGCCATTGGTGTTTTGTTCAGGAAATTTTTTCCAGTGCCCATGTGTTCCAGATGCTTCCCTAGTTTTTCTTCTATTAGTTTGAGTGTATCTGGTTTGATGTGGAGGTCCTTGATCCACTTGGACTTAAGCTTTGTACAGGGTGATAAGCATGGATCGATCTGCATTCTTCTACATGTTGACCTCCAGTTGAACCAGCACCATTTGCTGAAAATGCTATCTTTTTTCCATTGGATGGTTTTGGCTCCTTTGTCAAAAATCAAGTGACCATAGGTGTGTGGGTTCATTTCTGGGTTCCCTGTATGTCTTTAAAGGATATAGAACTTCTATGGAACTTCTGAATGTGTGAACAAGTGGGTCTATGATTACTGTGTCTGCTCTTGATTTTTCCTTTCTTTCCTTCTTTCCTACTTTCATTCTTATTTACCTTCCTTCCTTCCTTCTTTCCTCCCTCCCTTCCTCCCTTCATTCCTTCCTCTTTCCTTCTCTCCTTTTCTTCTTTCTTTCCTTTTTTCTTTCTTACTTTCCTTATTTCTTACTTTCCTTCTTTCCTTTCTTCCTCCTTCTCTCCTTCCCTCCCTCCTTCCCTCCCTCCCTTCCTTCCTTCTTCTATCCTTCTCTCCTTCTTTTCTTCTTTCTTTCATTCTTTCTTTCTTACTTTCCTTCTTTCTTACTTTCCTTCTTTCCTTTCTTCCTCCCTCCCTCCCTTTCTTCTTCCTTCCTTCTTCCTTCCTTCTTCTCTTCTTCTTTCCTTCTCTTTCTCTTTCTTTCTTTCTTTCTTTCTTTCTTTCTTTCATTCTTTCTTACTTTCCTTCTTTCCTTTCTTCCTCCTTTCCTCCCTCCATCCCTTCTTCCCGCCTTCCCTCTCCCTCTCCTCCTTTCCCTTCCCCCCCTCCAGATTTTCTTCCCCTCTAGGTCTGCCCAGACTGTTTCACACCATCTCCCCAGCTCCCTGTCTACACAAGAATGTCCCCACTACACTCACCCAACCGGATCTCTAAACTCCCTGGGGCCTACAGTCTCTTGAGGGTTAGGTGCATCTTCTCTGACTGAACCCAGACTGCTAGTCCTCTGTTTGGGGCTTCATATCAGAGGGTGTATTCTGCCAGGTTGGTGATCCAGTGTTTGAGATATCTCAGGAGTCCAGATTAATTGAGACTGCTGGTCCTCCTCAGTTGGTTGCCCTTCTCCTCAGCTTCCTCCAGCTCTCCCCTAATTCAACCAGAGGGGTCAGCAGCTTCTGATAATTGGGTAGGTGCACATGTCTGCATCTGACTCTTTTAGTTGCTCGTTGGGTCTTTCAGAGGGTAGTTGTGATAGGTCCCTTTTTGTGAGCACCCCATAGGCTCAGTAGTGGTGTAAAGTCTTGGGGGCCACCCCTTGAGTTGGATCCTCCTTTGGGACTATCGCTGAACTTTCTTTTCTTTTTTTTTAAAGATATATTTTATTTATATGGGTACACAGTAACTATCTTCAGACACACAGAAGAGGGCATCAGATCCCATTACAGATGGTTGTGAGCCATCATGTGGTTGCTAGGAATTGAACTCAGGACCTTTGGAAACAGTCAGTGCTCTTAACCACTGAGCCATCTCTCCAGCCTTGGACTTCCTTTTCTTTAGATTCTTCTCCATTTCTACCCCTGCATTTCTTTCAGAAAGGAAGAATTATGGGTCAGAGTTGTGGTTGTGGGATAACAGCCCCATCTCTCACTTGATGCTCTGTCTTTCTGCTGGAGGTGGGTTCAACAAGTTCCCTCTCTTCACTACACGGCATTTCATCTAGAGTCCTCCTCTTTGAGTCGTGAGGGTCTCTCACTTCCCATGTCTCTGATATGTTCTGGAGGGTCCTTCCAACCTCCTACCTCTGGAGGTCACCTGTTTCCATTCTTTCTGCTGGCCTTTAGAGCTTCAGTCCTTTTTTCCCACCCAATACCAGACCATGTTCCCCTCTCTCTCCAACCCTATTCCCATTTCATCCCAGGTCCTTCCTTCCCTTCCCCCTGTGGTTGCTTTCTTCTCCTTCCCAAGTGAAACCAAGGAATCCTCACTTGGGCCTTTCAGCTTGTTGAAATTTGAGTTTTGTGGACTGTATCTTGGGTATTTTTGACTTTTTTATTCTTTGGATAATATCCACTTATTAGTGAATACATGCCATGCATGTCCTTTTTTGTCTGAATTACCACATTCAGGATGATATGTTCTGGTTCTACCCATTTGCCTGCAAAACTCAGGATGTCCTAGTTCTTAATAGATGAATAGTATTCCATTGTGTAAATGAATCACATTTTCTGTATCCATTCTTCTGTTGTGGAACATCTGGGACATCTGGATTGATTCTAGCTTCTGGCTACCACAAATAAGGCCGCTATGAAAATGGTGGAAAATGTGCACCTGTGTCATGGTGGGGCATCTGTTGGGTATATTCCCAAGAGTGGTACTTCTGGGATTTTAGGAAAATCTATTTCCAATTTTCTGAATAACCACCAAATTGATTTCCAGAGCGGTTGTTCCAGTTTGCAATCCTACCAGCAATGGAGGAGTGATCTCTATCTCCACATCCTCATCAACATGTGTTGTCAACTGAGGTTTTGACCTTAGTCATTCTGATTGGTGTAAGGTGGAACCTTAAGATCATTTTGATTTGCATTTTATCTGATCATTAAGGACTTTGAACGTTTCTTTAGGTGCTTTTTTTTCTTTATTAACTTGAGTATTTCTTTTTTACATTTCGATTGTTATTCCCTTTCCTGGTTTCCCGGTCGACATCCCCATAACCCCTCGCCCTCCCCTTCTAAATGGGTGTTCCCCTCCCCATCCTCCCCCCATTACAGCCCTCCCCAAAACAATCACGTTCACTGGGGGTTCAGTCTTGGTAGGACCAAGGGCTTCCCCTTCCACTGGTGCACTTACTAGGCTATTCATTGCTAACTATGCAGTTGGAGCCCAGGGTCAGTCCATGTATATATTCTTTGGGTAGTGGCTTAGTCTCTGGAAGCTCTGGCTGGTTGGCATTGTTGTTCATATGGGGTGTCAAGCCCCTTCAAGTTCTTTCACTCCTTTCTCTGATTCCATTAACGGAGGTCCCGTTCTTAGTTCAGTGGTTTGCTGCTGGCATTCGCCTATGTATTTGCTGTATTCTGACTGTGTCTCTCAGGAGAGATCTACATCCGGTTCCTGTCAGACTGCACTTATTTGCTTCATCCATCTTGTCTAATTGGGTGGCTATATATATATGGCCAACATGTGGGGCAGGCTCTCAATGAGTGTTCCTTCTGCCTCTGCTTTAATCTTTGCCTCCCTATTCCCTGACAAGGGTATTCTTGTTCCCCTTTTAAAGAAGGAGTGAAGCATTCACATTTTGATAATCCATTTTGAGTTTCATGTGTTCAGTGCATCTAGGGCAATTCAAGCATTTGGGCTAATAGCCACTAATCAATGAGTGCATACCATGTGTTTTTCTGTGATTGGGTTACCTCACTCAGGATGATATTTTCCAGTTCCAACCATATGCCTACGAATTTCATAAACTCGTTGTTTTTGATAGCTGAGTAATATTCCATTGTATAGATGTACCACATTTTCTGTATCCATTCCTCTGTTGAAGGGCATCTGGTTCCTTTCCAGCTTCTGGCTATTATAAATAAGGTGCTATGAACATAGTGGAGCACGTGTCTTTTCTATATGTTGGGGCATCTTTTGGGTATATGCCCAAGAGAGGTATAGCTGGATCCTCAGGCAGTTCAATGTCCAATTTTCTGAGGAACCTCCAGACTGATTTTCAGCATGGTTGTACCAGTCTGCAATCCCACCAACAATGGAGGAGTGTTTCTCTTTCTCCACATCCTCGCCAGCATCTGCTGTCACCTGAGTTTTTGATCTTAGCCATTCTCACTGGTGTGAGGTGAAATCTCAGGGTTGTTTTGATTTGCATTTCCCTTATGACTAAAGATGTTGAACATTTCTTTAGGTGTTTCTCAGCCATTCGGCATTCCTCAGCTGTGAATTCTTTGTTTAGCTCTGAACCCCATTTTTTAATAGGGTTATTTGTCTCCCTGCGGTCTAACTTCTTGAGTTTTTTGTATATTTTGGATATAAGGCCTCTATCTGTTGTAGGATTGGTAAAGATCTCTTCCCAATCTGTTGGTTGCCATTTTGTCCTAACCACAGTGTCCTTTGCCTTACAGAAGCTTTGCAGTTTTATGAGATCCCATTTGTTGATTCTTGATCTTAGAGCATAAGCCATTGGTGTTTTGTTCAGGAAATATTTTCCAGTGCCCATGTGTTCCAGATGCTTCCCTAGTTTTTCTTCCATTAGTTTGAGTGTGTCTGGTTTGATGTGGAGGTCCTTGATCCACTTGGACTTAAGCTTTGTACAGGGTGATAAGCATGGATCGATCTGCATTCTTCTACATGTTGACCTCCAGTTGAACCAGCACCATTTGCTGAAAATGCTATCTTTTTTCCATTGGATGGTTTTGGCTCCTTTGTCAAAAATCAAGTGACCATAGGTGTGTGGGTTCATTTCTGGGTCTTCAATTCTGTTCCATTGGTCTATCTTTCTGTCTCTGTACCAATACCATGCAGTTTTCATCATTATTGCTCTGTAATACTGCTTGAGTTCAGGGATAGTGATTCCCCCTGAAGTCGTTTTATTTTTGAGGATAGTTTTAGCTATCCTGGGTTTTTTGTTATTCCAGATGAATTTGAAAATTGTTCTGTCTAACTCTTTGAAGAATTGGTTTGGTATTTGGATGGGGATTGTATTGAATCTGTAGATTGCTTTTGGTAAAATGGCCATTTTTACTATATTAACTCTGCCAATCCATGAGCATGGCAGATCTTTCTATTTTCTTAGGACTTCTTCAATTTCTTTCTTCAGATTCTTGAAGTTCATATTGTACAAATCTTTTACTTGCTTGGTTAAAGTCACACCGAGGTACTTTATATTATTTGGGTCTATTAATAAGGGTGTCGTTACCCTATTTTCTTTCTCGGCTTGTTTTTCTTTTGTGTAGAGGAAGGCTACTGATTTATTTGAGTTAATTTTATACCCAGCCACTTTGCTGAAGTTGTTTATCAGCTTTAGTAGTTCTCTGATGGAACTTTTGGGATCACTTAAATATACTATCATATCATCTGCAAATAGTGATATTTTGACTTCTTCTTTTCCGATCTGTATCCCCTTGACCTACTTTTGTTGCCTGATTGCTTTGGCTAGAACTTCAAGAACTATATTGAATAAGTAGGGAGAGAGTGGGCAGCCTTGTCTAGAAATAAAGAAATAAATTAAAGAGAGAGCATACATTAGAATCTTGACAATAGACCTAAGAGTTCTAAAGCAAAAACAAGCAAATATACCCAAGCGGAGTGGAAGGCAGAAAATAATCAAACTCAGGGCTAAAGTCAACCAAGTAGAAACAAAAATGACTATACAAAGGATCAACAAAACCAAGAGCTGTTTCTTTGAGAAAATCAACAAGATAGATATACACTTAGCCAGAATAACAAGAGGCCATGAGACTATATTCAAATTAACAAAATCAGAAATGAGAAGGGAGAGATAACAACAGAATCTGAGGAAATTTAAAAAATCATCAGATCCTACTACCAAAGCCTATATTTATCAAAACTTGAAAATAGGGGGAGGGCCCAGGAGCAGCAGGTCCGCTGCATCTGAGACACCACCAGAACCTGAAGGGACCGACCGGATAAAGAGTTCTCTAAACCCAAATCCTGTGGGAGGGAGAGCTAAACCTTCAGATACACCTGGGAAACCAGAAGAGACTGCACTCTGCACACATCTCAGACGCCAGAGGAAAACACCAAACGCCATCTGGAACCCTGGTGCACAGAAGCTCCTGGAAAGGGCTGCACAGATCCTGGTTGCTGCCGCCACGGAGAGCCTGTAGGCAGCAGCCCACGAGCAAACTTGAGGCTCAGGACCACAGGTAAGACCAACTTTTCTGCTGCAAGCGACCTGCCTGGTGAACTCAGGACACACAGAGACAAAATTCCTCTAGGACCGGGCACTTCCTGTAGTTATCGGGGGAATCCCAAACCAGCAGATCCCTGCCCGAAGCAGTTCTCTGCTACCAAACCCCTTGGAAGAGAGACCTCACTGCCTGGTCAGGTGGGCACTCCTGAGGCTGCAGAGCAGAAGAGACCACCAACACTGCCCACGCCTGCTCACATCCCTGGCACAAGAGGAAACTGTATATGGCCTCTGGGTTCCCGTAGAGGAGGGCCCAGGAGCAGCAGGTCTGCTGAATCTGAGACACCGCCAGAACCTGAAGGGACCTACCGGATAAACAGTTCTCTGCACCCAAATCCCGTGGGAGGGAGAGCTAAACCTTCAGAGAGGCAGACACGCCTGGGAAGCCAGAGAGACTGCACTCTGCACACATCACTGATGCCAGAGGAAATCACCAAACACCATCTGGAACCCTGGTGCACATAAGCTCCCAGAAAGGCAGCGCAGATCTTCCTGGTTGCTGCGCCATAGAGAGCTCATAAGCAACACCCCACGAGCAAACTTGAACCTCCGGACCACAGGTAAGACCAACTTTTCTGCTGCAAGTGACCTGCCTGGTGAACTCAAGACACAGGCCCACAGGAACAGCTGAAGACCTGTAGAGAGGAAAAACTACACGCCAGAAAGCAGAACACTCTGTCCCCATAACTGGCTGAAAGAAAACAGGAAAAAAGGTCTACAGCACTCCTGACACACAGGCTTATAGGGCAGTCTAGCCACTGTCAGAAATAGCAGAACAAAGTAACACTAGAGATAATCTGATGGTGAGAGGCAAGCACAGGAACCCAAGCAACAGAAACCAAGACTACATGGCATCATCAGAGCCCAATTCTCCCACCAAAACAAACACTGAATATCCAAAGACACCAGAAAAGCAAGATCTAGTTTCAAAATCATATTTGATCATTATGCTGGAGGACTTCAAGAAAGACATGAAGAACTCCCTTAGAGAAACACAGGAAAACATAAATGAACAAGTAGAAGCATACAGAGAGGAATCGCAAAAAATCCTTGAAAGAAATCCAGGAAAACATTAATAAACAAGTAGAAGCCCATAGAGAGGATTCACAAAAATCCCTGAAAGAATTCCAGGAATACAAAATCAAACAGTTGAAGGAATAAAAAATGGAAATAGAAGCAATCAAAAAAGAACACATGAAAACAATCCTGGATATAGAAAACCAAAAGAAGGGACAAGTAGCTGTAGATACGAGCTTCAACAGCAGAATACAAGAGATGGAAGAGAGAATCTCAGGAGCAGAAGATTCCATAGAAATCATTGACTCAACTGTCAAAGATAATGTAAAGCAGAAAAAGCTACTGGTCCAAAACATACAGGAAACCCAGGAATCAATGAGAAGATCAAACCTAAGGATAATAGGTATAGAAGAGAGTGAAGATTCCCAGCTCAAAAGACCAGTAAATATCTCCAACAAAATCATAGAAGAAAACTTCCCTAACCTAAAAAAAAGAGATACCCTCATAGGTAGCAATGAATAGCCTAGTAAGATCACAGGTGGAAGGGGAAGCCCTTGGTCCTGCTAAGACTGAACCTCCAGTGAACGTGATTGTTGGGGGCAGGGCGGTAATAGGGGAGGATGGGAAGGGGATAACCCATAAAGAAGGGGAGAGGGAGGGATTAGGGGGATGTTGGCGCGGAAACCGGGAAAGGGAATAACATTTGAAATGTAAATAAGAAATACTCAATAAAAAGAAAGAAAGAAAGAAAGAAATTACTAAAACAAAAACAAAAGAGAGAGAGAGAGAGAGAGAGAGAGAGAGAGAGAGAGAGAGAGAGAGAGAGAGAGATACCCATAGGCATACAAGAAGCATACAGACTCCAAATAGATTGGACCAGAAAAGAAACACCTCCCGTCACATAATAGTCAAAACACCAAATGCACAAAATAAAGAAAGAATATTAAGAGCAGTAAGGGGAAAAGGTCAAGGAACAAATAAAGGCAGACCTATCAGAATCACACCAGACTTTTCACCAGAAACTATGAAAGCCAGAAGATCCTGGACAGATGTCATACAGACCCTAAGAGAACACAAATGCCAGCCCAGGTTACTGTATCCTGCAAAACTCTCAATTAACATAGATGGAGAAACCAAGATATTCCATGACAAAACCAAATTTACACAATATCTTTCTACAAATCCAGCACTACAAAGGATAATAAATGGTAAAGCCCAACATAAGGAGGCAAGCTATACCCTAGAAGAAGCAAGAAAATAATCGTCTTGGCAACAAAACAAAGAAAAGAAAAGCACACAAACATAACCTCATATCCACATATGAATATAACAGGAAGCAATAATCACTATTCCTTAATATCTCTCAACATCAATGGAATCAACTCCCCAATAAAAAGACATAGATTAACAAACTGGATATGCAACGAGGACCCTGCATTCTGCTGCCTACAGGAAACACACCTCAGAGACAAAGACAGACACTACCTCAGAGTGAAATGCTGGAAAACAACTTTCCAAGCAAATGGTCAGAAGAAGCAAGCTGGAGTAGCCATTCTAATATCAAATAAAATCAATTTTCAACTAAAAGTCATCAAAAAAAAAATAAGGAAGGACACTTCATATTCATCAAAGGAAAAATCCACCAAGATGAACTCTCAATCCTAATTATCTACGCCCCAAATACAAGGGCACCTACATACTTAAAAGAAACCTTACTAAAGCTCAAAACACACATTGCACCTCACACAATAATAGTAGGAGATTTCAACAACCCACACTCATCAATGGACAGATCATGGAAACGGAAATTAAACAGAGACGTAGACAGACTAAGGGAAGTCATGAGCCAAATGGACTTAACATGTATTTATAGAGCATTCTATCCTAAAGCAAAAGGATATACCTTCTTCTCAGCTCCTCATGGTTCTTTCTCCAAAACTGACCATATAGTTGGTCAAAAAATGCGCCTCAACAGGTACAGAAAGATAGAAATAATCCCATGCGTACTATCGGACCACCACAGCCTAAAACTGATCTTCAGTAAGAATAAGGGAAGAATGCCCACATATACGTGGAAATTGAACAATGCTCTACTCAATGATAACCTGGTCAAGGAAGAAATAAAGAAAGAAATTAAAGACTTTTTAGAATTTAATGAAAATGAAGGTACAACATACCCAAACTTATGGGACACAATGAAAGCTGTGCTAAGAGGAAAACTCATAGCACTGAGTGCCTGCAGAAAGAAACAGGAAAGAGCATATGTCAGCAGCTTGACAGCACACCTAAAAGCTCTAGAACAAAAAGAAGCAAATACACCCAGGAGGAGTAGAAGGCAGGAAATAATCAAACTCAGAGCTGAAATCAACCAAATAGAAACAAAAGGGACCATAGAAAGCATCAACAGAACCAAAAGTTGTTTCTTTGAGAAAATCAACAAGATAGATAAACCCTTAGCCAGACTAACGAGAGGACACAGAGAGTGTGTCCAAATTAACAAAATCAGATATGAAAAGGGAGACATAACTACAGATTCAGAGGAAATTAAAAAAATCATCAGATCTTAAAATAAAAGCCTATATTCAACAAAACTTGATATCTGCAGGAAATGGACAATTTCCTAGACAGATACTAGGTACGGAAGTTAAATCAGGAACAGATACACCAGTTAAACAACCCCATAACTCCTAAGAAAATAGAAGCAGTCATTAAAGGTCTCCCAACCAAAAGTAGCCCAGGTCCAGACGGGTTTAGTGCAGAATTTTATCAGACCTTCATACAAGACCTCATACCAATATTATCCATACTATTCCACAAAATTGAAACAGATGGAGCACTACCGAATTCCTTCTATGAAGCCACAATTACTCTTATACCTAAACCACACAAAGACCCAACAAAGAAAGAGAACTTCAGACCAATTTCCCTTATGAATATCGACGCAAAAATACTCAATAAAATTCTGGCAAACCGAATTCAAGAGCACATCAAAACAATCATCCACCATGATCAAGTAGGCTTCATCCCAGGCATGCAGGGATGGTTTAATATACGGAAAACCAACAACGTGATCCATTATATAAACAAACTGAAAGAACTAAACCACATGATCATTTCATTAGATGCTGAGAAAGCATTTGACAAAATTCAACATCCCTTCATGATAAAAGTCCTGGAAAGAATAGGAATTCAAGGCCCATACCTAAACATAGTAAAAGCCATATACAGCAAACCAGTGACTAACATTTAACTAAATGGAGAGATACTTGAAGCAATCCCACTAAAATCAGGGACTAGACAAGGCTGCCCAATCTCTCCCTACTTATTCAATATAGTTCTTGAAGTTCTAGCCAGAGCAATCAGACAACAAAAGGAGGTCAAGGGGATACAGATCGGAAAAGAAGAAGTCAAAATATCACTATTTGCAGATGATATGATAGTATATTTAAGTAATCCCAAAAGTTCCACCGGAGAAGTACTAAAGCTGATAAACAACTTCAGCAAAGTGACTGGGTACAAAATTGACTCAAATAAATCAGTAGCCTTCCTCTACACAAAAGAAAAACAAGCCGAGAAATAAAATAGGGTAACGACACCCTTCATAATAGACCCAAATAATATAAAGTACCTCGGTGTGACTTTAACGAAGCAAGTAAAAGATCTGTATAATAAGAACTTCAAGACTCTGAAGAAAGAAATTGAAGAAGACCTCAGAAAATGGAAAGATCTCCCATGCTCATGGATTGGCAGGATTAATATAGTAAAAATGGGCATTTTACCAAAAGCAATCTACAGATTCAATGCAATCCCCATCAAAATACCAATCCAATTCTTCAAAGAGTTAAACAAAACAATCTGCAAATTCATCTGAAATAACAAAAAACCCAGGGTAGCTAAAACTATCCTCAATAATAAGAGGACTTAAGGGGAAATCACTACCCCTGAACTCAAGCAGTATTACAGAGCAATAGTGATAAAAACTGCATGGTATTGGTACAGAGACAGACAGATCGACCAATGGAACAGAATTGAAGACCCAGAAATGAACCTACACACCTATGGGCACTTGATTTTCGACAAAGGAGCCAAAACCATCCAATGGAAAAAAGATAGCATTTTCAGCAAATGTTGCTGGTTCAACTGGAGGTCAACATGTAGAAGTATGCAGATCAATCCATGCTTATCACCCTGTACAAAGCTTAAGTCCAAGTGGATCAAGGACCTCCACAACAAACCAGATACACTCAATAGAAAAAAAACTAGGGAAGCATCTGGAACACATGGGCACTGGAAAAAATTTCCTGAACAAAACACCAATTGCTTATGCTCTAAGATCAAGAATCGACAAATGGGATCTCATAAAACTGCAAAGCTTCTGTAAGGCAAAGGACACTCTGGTTAGGACAAAACAGCAGCCAACAGATTGGGAAAAGATCTTTACCAATCCTACAACAGATAGAGGCCTTATATCCAAAATATATGAAGAAATCAAGAAGTTAGACCGCAGGGAGACAAATAACCCTATTAAAAATGGGGTTCAGAGCTAAACAAAGAATTCACAACTGAGGAATGCTGAATGGCTGAAAAACACCTAAAGAAATGTTCAACATCTTTAGTCATAAGGGAAATGCAAATCAAAACAACCCTGAGATTTCACCTCACACCAGTGAGAATGGCTAAGATCAAAAACTCAGGTGATAGCAGATGCTGGCAAGGATGTGGAGAAAGAGGAACACTCCTCCATTGTTGGTGGGATTGCAGACTGGTACAACCATGCTGGAAATCAGTCTGGATGTTTTTCAGAAAATTGGACATTGAACTGCCTGAGGATCCAGCTATACCTCTCTTGGGCATATACCCAAAAGTTGCCCCAACATATAAAAAAGACACGTGCTCCACTTTGTTCATCGCAGCCTTCTTTATAATAGCCAGAAGCTGGAAAGAACCCAGATGCCCTTCAACAGAGGAATGGATACAGAAAATGTGGTACATCTACACAGTGGAATATTACTCAGCTATCAAAAACAATGACTTTATGAAATTCCTAGGCAAATGGTTGGAACTGGAAAATATCATCCTGAGTGAGCTAACCCAATCACAGAAAGACATACATGGTATGCACTCATTGATAAGTGGCTATTAGCCCAAATGCTTGAATTGCCCTAGATGCACAGAACACATGAAACTCAAGAGGGATGACCAAAATGCTAATGTTTCACCCCTTCTTTAAAAGGGGAACAAGAATAACCTTGGCGGGGAATAGGGAAGCAAAGTTTAGAACAGTGTAGGGAGCTGTATTGGATTTTGGCCTGGCCACTTTGTGACTATATGGCTCAAAGTGGCTATGTGACTCTGGGCTGTATGGCCACACATACTCACCCCTAAGATGACTGCCATAAAGTCTTGATATTGTTGGACAAAAGCCTCTCCCATGAATTTATTGCACTGGAAGATAACAATCACAGAATGCTTTCAGCCCGAGCAAATACCAGATGTCTCCTGAGCAAACACCCAGTGTCTCCACCGCATGACCTCTTCACCTCCTGCTATCAGGGTACTCTCATCCCTCCTTCCTTTGTGTTTCACAAAGGTCACTTTCCCTACCTGAAAGCCTTAAATGCTGTAACGCTCACCCCAATAAATGACACCTTGACAACAGAACTTTGCTTGGTCTCCTTCTTCTCTTCACCCACATTGACCCACAGGTAGAAAGCCTCTTCGGGACCCTGAATAATTGGATCCGCTGGATGGGTCAGAATAGACGCAGAAGGAACACCCATTCAGAGCCTGCCCCACATGTGACCCATACTTATACAGCCACCCAATTAGACAAGATGGATGAAGCAAAGAAGTGCAGGCTGACAGGAACCTGATGTAGATCGCTCCTGAGAGACACAGCCACAATACAGCAAATATATAGGTGAATGCCAGCAGCAAACTACTGAACTGAGAATGGGACCCCCATTGAAGGAATCAGAGAAAGGATTGGAAGAGTTTGAAGGGGCTCAAAACCCCATATGAACAACTGTAAAGGGCCGCTTTAACATTCGCCACCACAAGATGGCGCTGGCTTCCACTGTGCCCCACATGGAAGGCCAGGATAGCTTCCGCCATTACAAGATGGCGCTAGCCTCCTCCGTGCCAGCCGACTTCCTTTCTGGAAGTTAACTGTGTGCGCATGTGCAAGAGTGCCTTCGTGCCAGGTCTTTGCCCACTCCGGGGCGTGCCTAATGAGATCATGGGTAAGCGACCAATCAGGTGTGGATGCGCCGCGCTAGGGTGTATATAAGCTGCGCCATGCAGGCACGCGGTGCTCTCCATAAGATTTAATAAAAGTTTTGGCTGCCACAAGGATTCGAATGTCCCCACGAGTTTTCTTGCTGGTGAGGTCGTGCGTGGGACATTTGATGCCGAGAACCCGGGATAAAAAAACGCCACACCATCGCCAGGCTCCGAGAGAGAGTCCTCCGTCCGCGGAGAGAATCCAGAAATGGCAGGAATTGAGGTAAACTCCAAGAGACATGATAATTTCCGAATTGTTTGGTCTTGACCTATCGTATCTTTCTCCTTCTGCTGAGGGTGCTGTTGAGGCCTCTATTACATGGTATTCTGAGGCCGGGAATGTTAGGAATTTGGCAGATGGTTAAGGATTGTTTAGGTAAAGACATTTTTCGTCCTAAAATAGCGACAGGCCAAGAGGCTCTGGACGAAATTCAGGAAAGCATGTCAGAAACGGAGCGTAGTGAAAGGTTGCAACGAAAAAATGATACTGATCGATCTCAAGCACCAGGCCCCTCTGCGGTCTTACCACTGTCAGAGGTGATAGTATGGGGAAAGAATGCCCCGGGAACAGTGGCCACCTCGGCTACTGAGGGAGGGACCCCTGCAAAAACTGTGAAGAAACCAAAAGTTATGGATCCTTCGTGGACAAGGCTGGTAATTTTGTTTATTTTTTTCTTTGTGTGGGAAGCTGTTACAGCCATTAGGACAGGTCAGAGGGTCCTTACAGAGCAACAAGAAAGTATGTCGGAGGGAGAAAAGGTCTCTAAAGAAAAAACGAAAAGAAAAGGAGATAAAAGGAACACAGTATTTTGGGAGAAAAATTTTGTCTTTGTGCTGGTAAAAGGTGTGATCAGGCTCTATAAGATTTGCAGAGTCATACTGATTAGGCTTGATAGAGGCAGACCGCCTGAAAATTTATTCAGGAGAATCAAACAAAAGGACATCTCAATGCCCATGCACAGCTTGATGGAGTTAATGTAATTGGGTTGTGAGTGGAAATACTCAGAACTGTGTTTCACTTCCATACCATTGGCGAATGTCAGTCGTGCTCCTCAGATAATATATCTCAGTATCTTACAGGAATTGGGTTTCAACACGTTCATGGACTAGTCCAGGAATTGAGACAATCCATCGTCCATATCGACTCCACTGGAGTGGATAGTCACCGTGAACACCATCTGGTTTTTTCCCTCTTTGTCTATTGTCTGTCCCTGGTGCACCAGGATGTCCCCATGTCTGTCAGTTTATGTCTGTGGTTCTTGTTTCTCGTTGTTTAAATGTTTTATGTTTCATGTTCAAAAGAAAAAATGGTAAAAACTTTATCTGCTGGTCGTTCACACCTTGACTTGGTTTTAACTCGTTTCAAGAAAGGAACAATGAATAAAAAGCAGTTTCAATTGGCTTTTGGAGCCTACATCTGTAGCTAGAAGCCTAAGTCCACTGGGCAAGCTTCCCAACGGGGCTGGCTAAATGTTTATACTAGCCAATCCTAAGGCACCAGGAGCTTCACAGATTCTATGGTACTGAAACTGATGGCTGTTTCTCTTAGAAAATCTTTGACTGTGATTATTGGACTCAACAGGTGACATGGTGCTTCTCTTAAAATCCCAGCTAGAAAAGTAAAAATGGTCTTTGGTCTAAATATTAAAGATATGTGTAGCCACTTCAATTTTGTTTCTCATTGGTTTTAAATGTGTAAATATGCTCTACTTGCCTTGGTTATGGACTATTGGCTTTCAAGTTATTGGATATGGTTAAAAAGGTATAATATTGGTAACAGAAAGTTGACATAAAGCTGGTAATTTGGATAGAGTCATTCTAGACAACATGTGGCATGAGCCAACCCTGGGAAACAGATCTAAATTGAGATAATGATTTTATGGAATTCTTATCCTAGAAACCAGGCTTCTAAAAGAATTTAGGATAGTGTCTTTTTGTTGAGGTACTAGAGACTACGCCATCGTGCGTTCATATATAGGAATTGGCAGTCAAACTTTGTACTAGTTTGTTGGAGGTCGAGTTTTGCTTTCCTAGTTGTGGTTTGCCCTGAAGCTATCTGTATTTTAATGCTAATTCCACTGCCCCAAGGACAGCTGCCTAGTCATGTACTCAGAACTCAGGTGATCTTGTGGTTGTGCTCTGGTGTTACAAAGAGAACTTAAAGATTGTGATTAAGGATTGCCAGTGTTACATTGACTAACTCAAACTTATTTTTAATTAAGAAAAAATCAAACAGGTAGAGATTGTTACAAGATTTACAAAGGATTGATGAGGTTTTGGAACTTGTGAGAACATTACAGCCAGTTTACTTACTCCAACTGCCATTTCAAGATAGATTAAGAGGATTGATTTTGAGTTTTCATTTCGTGAGCCTACTTATAATTTTAGAGAGCCCATAGAGTGATATCATTAAGAATGGCTAATAGCCTTATATTATGTAATTTTGTTGCTTCTTCAGTGTAAGAAGTTAGAACTTAAATCTTTCAATTTATATGGAAATTTTTACTACAAACCTTTGCTCTCAAAATGAGCTTTAATATTTGGGGAGTAGCTGTTACACTACTCCAGAAAAGAATATTTGAAACTAATTTCAAGCTTCTAAGGATATGTTAATTGGCTAAGTACCTCACCTTACCAGAGGACTTAGGTCTTTGTTATACACATTGGAGATAAAGCTTCAGCTGTGTTAATACAGAGTTGTGGACTAGAGTCATGGAAGTATTTTAAAAAGAAACCTGATAAAACATAACTTATTCCAAACAACAGTTAATTGGTTATTACAAAATACTGATATTTGGCCTATTACATATACAAATTTTTCAGACAAAATTGATAATTTTACTCTTTACATGCCTTTGTACTTCCTGTATATTTGTGCATACAACCCATAGGAAATGCGCTTACTGTATTTATAGGTGGTTCATCTAATGAAAAGGCTACAGGTATGATTAGATCACTTGTTTATTCTCTTGAGTTTCTGTTGCTTCAGTACATTATTAAATTCCGTGCTTTAGCCACTATTTTTAAATCAAGCTTTCAATTCATATACTGATAGCCAATGTGTGGCTTGTGGTTTACAATTGATTTCAATTACTTAATGCTTTATTAGAGACAGTTTTTCTACTTAAAATCAGTGAGTGATTTCAGTGTAAATTGTCTGACAACTCACTGTCCTTTCAGTGCTCTGGCTCAGACAACTAAAGAAAACCATAGACCCAGCTCTTTAAAAATGGTAATGGAGTTGATAACACACCCTCATGAAAAGAGGAAGACCCCATTTGCTTACTTTCAACTCCCAGCCTCACCCTGCCAGCTCAGGGATTTCTAGTAAGACTGAAATTGGACAATATTTACAAGATTTGACATTTCTAATTAATGCTTATGTTTAGGTAAATAAAGTTTGTGAGGTGCTAGAGAAATGGCTTAGTGGTTAAGAGCACTAAGTACTGTTCCTTTATAGGACATTTAAGAACTCAAACTGGATTGCCTGGGCTCTTTAGCAAGGGAGGACAATGATACCAGACAGATTATAGGCCTTACATAGGAACAATTAGTCAAAAAATCTCATTCTTTCTATATCCAAAACAATAATTCTGGAGACAATAATTTGGTATACAAGTCAATTTATAAATACAAGTGCTCAGTGTCCTCAATTTAATCCTTGAGGACTTACCTTAATAAATAATATCCTTACTATATCTTAATAAATAAAAAGGGGGAGTTATCCCTGTATGCTAAATAATGCTCCTTTTATTTCAATTTTAAAATTTGGATGCCAAAGTTTACGGCACCCTACAACTAGGCATACTTCTGCCTAGGTAAAATAGAAAGATCCACATATTGACATGATCCTGTCCAGATATTTTATATGGGGAAGAGGGAATGTTTGTGTTTTTTCTACAGGATGCTACGAGAGTGTGCCAGCTGCCTGAGTGGTTGCTGAGACTTGCTGATCCTGGTTGCATGAAGATTCAGCTTTCGTGGTTCGGGTCCCTGGAGTCATTCCTCTGCCCTGAGAGGAAGATGAAAGATTCCCCCTCCTCATTTGTCATCACAGAGACTAGATAGACTTCCTTAACCAAGTTATCATTGAGTAGAGCATTGTTCAATTTCCATGTATATGTGGGATTTCTGTCGTTTTTTTTTTGTTTTTTGTTTTTTGTTTTTTGTTTTTTTTTTTTTTTTGTTATTGAAAACCAGCCTTAGTCCACGGTGATCTAATAGGATGCATGGGATTATTTCAGTCTTCTTCTATCTGTTGATTTCTGTTTTGTGACTGATTGTATAGTCAGTTTTGGAGAAGGTACCATGAGGTGCTGAGGAGAAGGTATATTCTTTTGTTTTAGGATAAAATGTTCTATAGATATCTCTTAAATCAATTTGGTTCATGACTTCTGTTAGGTTCTCTATGTTTCTGTTTAATTTCTGTTCCCATGATCTTTCCACTGATGAGAGTGGGGTGTTGAAATCTCCTACTATTATTGTGTGAGGTGCAATGTGTGCTTTGAGCTTTAGTGAGGTTTCTTTCATGAATGTAGGTGCCCTTGCATTTGGAGCGTAGATATTTAGGATTGAGAGTTCATCTTGGTGGTTTTTTCCTTTAATGAATATGAAGTGTCCTTGCTTATCTTTTTTGATAACTTTTGGTTGAAAGTTGATTTCATTGGATATTAGAATGGCTACTCCATCTTTTTTCTTGGGATCATTTGCTTGAACAGTTTTTTTCAAGCCTTTTACTCTGAGGTAGTGTCTTTCTTTCACTCTGTGGTATGTTTCCTGTATGTAGTAAAATCCTGCATCTTTTTTACTTATCCAATCTGTTTGTTTATGTCTTTTCATTGGGGAATCGGGTCTGTTTATGTAGAGAGATATTAGGGACCAATGATTGTTTTTCCTTGTTATTTTTGTTGTTAGAGGTGGAATTACGTTTGTATGTCTTTCTTTTATTGGTTTCGTTGCAAGGAGATCACTTTCTCCTTTTTCTAGGGGATAGTTTCCCTCTTTGTGTTAGAGTTTTTCATCTATTATCTCTTGTAGGGCTGGATTTGTAAAAAGATATTTTGTAAATTTGGATTTGTCATAGAATATCTTGGTTTCTCCATCTATGTTAATTGACAGTTTTTTGGAATATAATAGCCTGGGCTGTAATTTGTGTTCTCTTAGGATCTGTATGTCATCTGCCCAGGATCTTCTGGCTTTCACAGTCTCTGGTTAGACTTCTGGTATAATTCTGATAGGACTGCCTTTACTTGACCTTTTTCCCTTACTGCCTTTACTATTATTTCTTTGTTTTGTGCATTTTGTGTTTTGATTATTATGTGGTGGGAGGAATTCCTTTTCTGGTGTAACCTATTTGGAGTTCTGTAGGCTTCTTGTATGTTTATGAGGATCTCTTTCTTTATGTTAGGGATATTTTCTTTTATAATTCGTTGAAGATATTTCCTGTCCCTTTAATTTGGGAGTCTTCACTCTCTTCTATACCTATTATCCTAAGGTTTGATCTTCTCATTGTGTCTTGTATTACCTGAATGTTTTGGTCTAGGAGCTTTTAACATTTTACATTATCTTTGATGGTTGTGTCAATGTCTTCTATGGTATCTTCTGCCCCTGAGTTTCTCTCTTCTATCTCTTGTATTTTGTTGGCAATGCTTACATCTATGACTCCTGATGACTTCCCTAGGTTTTCTATTTCCAGGGTTGTATCCCTGTTTGCTTTATTGTTTCAATTTCCATTTTTAAATCCTGGATGGTTTTGTTCAATTCATTGACAGGTTTGGTTTTGTTTTCCTATAGTTCTTTAAGGGATATTTGTGTTTCCAATTTAAGATCTTCTACTTGTTTACTTGTATTGTCCTGTATTTCTTTAAGGGAGTTATTTATGTCTTTCTTAAAGACCTCTATCATCATCATATGATGTGATTTTAGATCCAAATCTTGCTTTACCTCTGTGTTTAAATATCTAGTATTTGTTTTGGAAGAACTGGGCTCTGATGATGCCAAGTAGACTTGTTTTCTGCTGCTTAGGTTCCAGCAATTGCCTCTAGCTATCAGGTTGTCTCTGGTGTTAACTTGTCTTGCTGTCTCTGACAGTGGCTTGACTCTCTTGTATGCCTCTGTGTCATCACTCCTGTAGACCTGTTTTCTTTCAGCCAGATCTGGGAACAGAGAGCTGCTCCTGGGTTCATTTGACCTGAGGCCTCCAGGTAGGTTGCTTGGCCTGGAAGAGTTGGTATTACCTCTGCTCTCAGGTATGTAGGCACTTCTTGTGACTGGCTTTTCTCAGTAATCAGAAGTGTCCTGCCCTTTCTGCTCCTAGGTCCTTTTTCCCAAGAGCACACAGAGGGCACCAGGCAGTTTTCTCTTTGGTCATGTGGGCAGAAAGTAGTTGTCTTTTCTGAGTTCTCAGGATTTTCTATACTTCTTGTCCCCAATTTTAGTGGGGTTGCTTCAAGTATCTCTCCATTTAATTTGATGTTCACTGTTGGTTTGCAGTAAATTATTTTTGTTATGTTTAGTTATGAGCTTTGAGTACGTGGTCTGAGAAATACTCTTTTTTTTTTGGATTTTTTAAAATTTACATTTCAAAACTTATTTCTGGGTTCCTGTCCATAAACTCTCTATTCTATCACCCCCTCCCTTCTTCAACGAGGGTGATACCCTCCCAAATCACCCACCCCTTACTGCCTCCCAGTTCTGACATTCCCCTACACTGGGGAGTTCAGCCTTGGCAGGGCCAAGGGCTTCTCCTCCGTTAGTGCTCAGCATGGCTATCCTCTGCTACATATGCAGCTGGAGTCATGGGTCTGTTCAGGTGTACTCTTTGGGTAATAATGGTTTAGTTCCTGGGAGCTCTGGTTGTTTGGTATTGTTTTTCTTATGGGGTGACAAGCTCCTTCAGCTCCTTCAATCCTTTTTCTAACTCCACCAATGTGGACCCTGTTTCCATTAAATGGTTGGCTCTAGTATTCACCTCTGCATTTGTCATGCTCTGGAAGAGCCGCTCAGGAGACAGCTATTATCAGGCTCCTGTCAGCAAGCACTTATTGGCATCAACAATATTGTCCAGGTTTGGTTGCTGTATATGTATGTGTGTGTGTGTGTGTGTGTGTGTGTGTGTGTGTGTGTGTGTGTGTGTGTGTGTGTATGCTGGATCCCCATGTGGGGCAGGCTCTGAATTTAAAGGAATTTAAAAATATATTTTACTTGATTTTACCTATTACTGATTTTAATGTTCTTTATTTGTTTTGTTCATTTGGTGTTTTGACTATCATTTGACAGGAAGAATTTCTTTCCTGGTCCAATCTATTTGGAGTTCTTTAGGCTTCTTGTATATTTATGGGCATCTCCTTTAAGTCAGGGAAATTTTCTTCCATAATTTTATTGAAGATATTTACTGGGCCTTTAAGTTGGGAAACTTTGCTCTCTTCTATACCTATTATCCTTAGGTTTGATCTTGTCACTGTGTCCTGGATTTCCTGGATCTTTGGGTTAGGAGACATTTGTGTTTTACATTTTCTTATTTTTTTCCATTTTTTTTATTAACTTGAGTATTTCTTATATACATTTCGAGTGTTATTCCCTTTCCTGGTTTCCGGGCAAACATCCCCCTCCTTATGGGTGTTCCCCTCCCAACCCTCCCTGCATTGCCGCCCTCCCCCCAACAGTCTAGATCACTGGGGGTTAAGTCTTAGCAGGACCCAGGGCTTCCCCTTCCACTGGTACTCTTACTAGGATATTCATTGCTACCTATGAGGTCAGAGTCCAGGGTCAGTCCATGTATAGTCTTTAGGTAGTGGCTTAGTCCCTGGAAGCTCTGGTTGCTTGGCATTGTTGTACATATGGGGTCTCAAGCCCCTTCAAGCTCTTCCAGTTCTTTCTCTGATTCCTTCAACGGGGGTCCTATTCTCAGTTCAGTGGTTTGGTGCTGGCATTCGCCTCTGTATTTGCTGTATTCTGGCTGTGTCTCTCAGGAATGATCTACATTCGGCTCCTGTCGGTCTGCACTTCTTTGCTTCA
The DNA here is from genome assembly GCF_021556685.1 of Rattus norvegicus. Classification (NCBI taxonomy): domain Eukaryota; kingdom Metazoa; phylum Chordata; class Mammalia; order Rodentia; family Muridae; genus Rattus; species Rattus norvegicus. Next base: position 72,849,930 of record NC_141539.1, on the reverse strand, counting down.
TCCATCTGGTCTAATTGGGTGGCTGTATATGTATGGGCCACGTGTGGGGCAGGCTCTGAATGGGTGTTCCTTCAGTCTCAGTTTTAATCTTTGCCTCTCTATTCCCTGCCAAGGGTATTCTTGTTCCCCTTTTAAAGAAGGAGTGAAGCATTCACATTTTGATCATCTGTCTTGAGTTTCATTTGCTCTAAGAATCTAGGGTAATTCAAGCATTTGGGCTAATAGCCACTTATCAATGAGTGCATACCATGTATCTCTTTCTGTGATTGGGTTAGCTCACTCAGGATGATATTTTCCAGTTCCAACCATTTGCCTACGAATTTCATAAAGTCATTGTTTTTGATAGCTGAGTAATATTCCATTGTGTAGATGTACCACATTTTCTGTATCCATTCCTCTGTTGAAGGGGATCTGGGTTCTTTCCAGCTTCTGGCTATTATAAAGAAGGCTGCGATGAACAAAGTGGAGCACGTGTCTTTTTTATATGTTGGGGCATCTTTTTGGTATATGCCCAAGAGAGGTATAGCTGGATCCTCAGGCAGTTCAATGTCCAATTTTCTGAGGAACCTCCAGACTGATTTCCAGCATGGTTGTACCAGTCTGCAATCCCACCAACAATGGAGGAGTGTTGCTCTTTCTCCGCATCCTCGCCAGCATCTGCTGTCACCTGAGTTTTTGATCTTAGCCATTCTCACTGGTGTGAGGTGAAATCTCAGGGTTGTTTTGATTTGCATTTCCCTTATGACTAAAGATGTTGAACATTTCTTTAGGTGTTTCTCAGCCATTCGGCATTCCTCAGCTGTGAATTCTTTGTTTAGCTCTGAACCCCATTTTTTAATAGGGTTATTTGTCTCCCTGCGGTCTAACTTATTGAGTTCTTTGTATACTTTTGATATAAGGCCTCTATCTGTTGTAGGATTGGTAAAGATCTTTTCCCAATCTGTTGGTTGCCGTTTTGTCCTAACCACAGTGTCCTTTGCCTTACAGAAGCTTTGCAGTTTTATGAGATCCCATTTGTCGATTCTTGATCTTAGAGCGTAAGCCATTGGTGTTTTGTTTCGGAAATTTTTTCCAGTGCCCATGTGTTCCAGATGCTTCCCTAGTTTTTCTTCTATTAGTTTGAGTGTGTCTGGTTTGATGTGGAGGTCCTTGATCCACTTGGACTTAAGCTTTGTACAGGGTGATAAGAATGGATCCATCTGCATTCTTCTACATGTTGACCTCCAGTTGAACCAGCACCATTTGCTGAAAATGCTATCTTTTTTCCATTGGATGGTTTTGGCTCCTTTGTCAAAAATCAAGTGACCATAGGTGTGTGGGTTCATTTCTGGGCCTTCAATTCTATTCCATTTGTCTATCTTTCGGTCTCTATACCAATACCATGCAGTTTTTATCACTATTGCTCTGTAATACTGCTTGAATTCAGGGATAGTGATTCCCCCTGAAGTCCTTTTATTGTTGAGGATAGTTTTAGCTATCCTGGGTTTTTTGTTATTCCAGATGAATTTGAAAATTGTTCTGTCTAACTCTTTGAAGAATTGGATTGGTATTTTGATGGGGATTGCATTGAATCTGTAGATCGCTTTTGGTAAAATGGCCATTTTTACTATACTAATCTTGCCAATCCATGAGCATGGGGGATCTTTCCATCTTCTGAGGTCTTCTTCAATTGCTTTCTTCAGTGTCTTGAAGTTCTTATTGTACAGATCTTTTACTTGCTTGGTTAAAGTCACACCGAGGTACTTTATATTATTTGGGTCTATTATGAAGGGTATCGTTTCCCTAATTTCTTTCTTGACTTGTTTCTCTTTTGTGTAGAGGAAGGCTACTGATTTGTTTGAGTCAATTTTATACCCAGCCACTTTCCTGAAGTTGTTTATCAGCTTTAGTAGTTCACTGGTAGAATTTTTGGGATTACTTAAATATACTATCATATCATCTGCAAATAGTGATATTTTGACTTCTTCTTTTCTGATCTGTATCCCCTTGACCTCCTTTTGTTGTCAGATTGCTCTGGCTAGAACTTCAAGAACTATATTGAATAAGTAGGGAGAGATTGGACAGCCTTGTCTAGTCCCTGATTTTAGTGGGATTGCTTCAAGTATCTCTCCATTTAGTTAAATGTTAGCAACTGGTTTGCTTTATATGGCTTTTACTATGTTTAGGTATGGGCCTTGAATTCCTATTCTTTCCAGGACTTTTATCATGAAGGGGTGTTGAATTTTGTCAAATGCTTTCTCAGCATCTAATGAAATGATCATGTGGTTTTGTTCTTTCAGTTTGTTTATATAATGGATCACGTTGTTGGTTTTCCGTATATTAAACCATCCCTGCATGCCTGGGATGAAGCCTACTTGATCATGGTGGATGATTGTTTTGATGTGCTCTTGAATTCGGTTTGCCAGAATTTTATTGAGTATTTTTGCGTCGATATTCATAAGGGAAATTGGTCTGAAGTTCTCTTTTTTTCTTGGGTCTTTGTGTGGTTTAGGTATAAGAGTAATTGTGACTTCATAGAAGGAATTCGGTAGTGCTCCATCTGTTTCAATTTTGTGGAATAGTTTGGATAATATTGGTATGAGGTCTTCTATGAAGGTCTGATAGAATTCTGCACTAAACCCATCTGGACCTGGGCTCTTTTTGGTTGGGAGACCTTTAATGACTGGTTCTATTTCCTTAGGAGTTATGGGGTTGTTTAACTGGTTTATCTGTTCCTTAGGTACCTAGTATCTGTCTACGAAATTGTCCATTTCCTGCAGATTTTCAAATTTTGTTGAATATAGGCTTTTATACTAAGATGTGATGATTTTTTTAATTTCCTCTGAATCTGTAGTTATGTCTCCCTTTTCATTTCTGATTTTGTTAATTTGGACACACTCTCTGTGTCCTCTCGTTAGTCTGGCTAAGCGTTTATCTATCTTGTTGATTTTCTCAAAGAAACAACTTTTGGTTCTGTTGATTCTTTCTATGGGCCTTTTTGTTTCTACTTGGTTGATTTCAGCTCTGAGTTTGATTATTTCCTGCCTTCTACTCCTCCTGGGTGTATTTGCTTCTTTTTGTTCTAGAGCTTTTAGGTGTGCTGTCAAGCTGCTGACATATGCTCTTTCCTGTTTCTTTCTGCAGGCACTCAGTGCTATGAGTTTTCCTCTTAGCACAGCTTTCATTGTGTCCCATAAGTTTGGGTATGTTGTACCTTCATTTTCATTAAATTCTAAAAAGTCTTTAATTTCTTTCTTTATTTCTTCCTTGACCAGGTTATCATTGAGTAGAGCATTGTTCAATTTCCACGTATATGTGGGCATTCTTCCCTTATTCTTACTGAAGATCAGTTTTAGGCTGTGGTGGTCCGATAGTACGCATGGGATTATTTCTATCTTTCTGTACCTGTTGAGGCGCATTTTTTGACCAACTATATGGTCAGTTTTGGAGAAAGAACCATGAGGAGCTGAGAAGAAGGTATATCCTTTTGCTTTAGGATAGAATGTTCTATAAATACATGTTAAGTCCATTTGGCTCATGACTTCCCTTAGTCTGTCTACGTCTCTGTTTAATTTCTGTTTCCATGATCTGTCCATTGATGAGAGTGGGGTGTTGAAATCTCCTACTATTATTGTGTGAGGTGCAATGTGTGTTTTGAGCTTTAGTAAGGTTTCTTTTACGTATATAGGTGTCCTTGTATTTGGGGCATAGATATTTAGGATTGAGAGTTCATCTTGGTGGATTTTTCCTTTGATGAATATGAAGTGTCCTTCCTTATTTTTTTTGATGACTTTTAGTTGAAAATTGATTTTATCTGATATTAGAATGGCTACTCCAGCTTGCCTCTTCTGACCATTTGCTTGGAAAGTTGTTTTCCAGCCTTTCACTCTGAGGTAGTGTCTGTCTTTGTCTCTGAAGTATGTTTCTTGTAGGCAGCAGAATGCAGGGTCCTCGCTGCATATCCAGTTTGTTAATCTATGTCTTTTTATTGGGGAGTTGAGGCCATTGATGTTGAGAGATATTAAAGAATAGTTATTATTGCTTCCTGTTATATTCATATTTGTATGTGAGGTTATGTTTGTGTGCTTTTCTTCTCTTTTTTTTTTTGCCAAGATGATTATTTTCTTGCTTCTTCTAGGGTATAGCTTGCGTCCTTTTGTTGGGCTTTACCATTTATTATCCTTTGTAGTGCTGGATTTGTAGAAAGATATTGTGTAAATTTGGTTTTGTCATGGAATATCTTGGTTTCTCCATCTATGTAAATTGAGAGTTTTGCAGGATACAGTAACCTGGGCTGGCATTTGTGTTCTCTTAGGGTCTGTATGACATCAGTCGAGGATCTTCTGGCCTTCATAGTTTCTGGCGAAAAGTCTGGTTTGATTCTGATATGTCTCCTTTATATGTTACTTGACCTTTTTCCCTTACTGCTTTTAATATTCTTTCTTTATTTTGTGCGTTTGGTGTTTTGACTATTATGTGACGGGAGGTGTTTTTTTCTGGTCCAATCTATTTGGAGTTCTGTAGGCTTCTTGTATGCCTATGGGTATCTCTTTTTTTAGGTTAGGGAAGTTTTCTTCTATGATTTTGTTGAAGATATTTACTGGTCCTTTGAGCTGGGAGTCTTCACTCTCTTCTATACCTATTATCCTTAGCTTTGATCTTCTCATTGAGTCCTGGATTTCCTGTATGTTTTGGACCAGTAGCTTTTTCCGCTTTACATTATCTTTGGCAGTTGAGTCAATGATTTCTATGGAATCTTCTGCTCCTGAGATTCTCTCTTCCATCTCTTGTATTCTGTTGGTGTAGCTTGTATCTACAGTTCCTTGTTTCTTCTTTTGGTTTTCTATATCCAGGGTTGTTTCCATGTGTTCTTTCTTGATTGCTTCTATTTCCATTTTTAATTCCTTCAACTGTTTGATTGTGTTTTCCTGGAATTCTTTCAGGGATTTTTGTGTCTCCTCTCTATGGGCTTCTACTTGTTTATTTATGTTTTCCTGGAATTCTTTCAGGCATTTTTGCGATTCCTCTCTGTAGGCTTCTACTTGTTCTCTAAGGGAGTTCTTCACATCTTTCTTGAAGTCCTCCAGCATCATGATCAAATATGATTTTGAAACTAGATCTTGCTTTTCTGGTGTGCTTCGATATTCCATGTTTGTTTTGATGGGAGAATTGGTCTCCGATGGTGCCATGTAGTCTTGTTTTCTGTTGCTTGGGTTCCTGCGCTTGCCTCTCACCATCAGATTATCTCTAGTGTTACTTTGTTCTGCTATTTCTGACAGTGGCTAGACTGCCCTATAAGCCTGTGTTTCAGGAGTGCTGTAGACCTTTTTTCCTGTTTTCTTTCAGCCAGTTATGGGGACAGAGTGTTCTGCTTTCGAGCGTGTAGTTTTTCCTCTCTACAGGTCTTCAGCTGTTCCTGTGGGTCTGTGTCTTGAGTTCACCCGGCAGGTCACTTGCAGCAGAAAAGTTGGTCTGACCTGTGGTCTCGAGGGTCACGTTTGCTCGAGGGGTGCTGCCCACAAGCTCTCTGTGTCGGCAGCAACCAGGAAGATCTGTGCCGCTGTTTCTGGTAGCTTCAGTGCACCAGGGTTCCAGATGGCGTTTGGTGTTTTCCTCTGGCGTCCGAGATGTGTGTGCAGAGTGCAGTCTCTTCTGGTTTCCCAGGCGTGTCTGACTCTCTGAAGGTTTAGCTCTCCCTCCCACGGGATTTGGGTGCAGAGAACTGTTTATCCGGTCTGTTTCCTTCAGGTTCCGGAGGTGTCTCAGGCAGGGGTCCTGCCGCTCCTGGGCCCTCCCCCACGGGAGCCCAGAGGCCTTATACAGTTTCCTCTTGGGCCAGGGATGTGGGCACGGGTGGGCAGTGTTGGTGGTCTCTTCCGCTCTGCAGCCTCAGGAGTGCCCACCTGACCATTCGGTGGGGTCTCTCTCCCACGGGGTCTGGGAGCAGAGAGCTGCTGTGGGCCGGGATCCGCGGGTGTAGGACTCCTGGTAAACACAGGAGGTGCCTGGTCCTAGAGGAAATCTGCCTCTGCGTGCCCCGAGTTCACCATGCAGGTCTCTTGCAGCAGAAATGTTGGTCTTACCTGTGGTCCCGAGGCTCAAGTTCGCTCTCTGCGGGGGCAGCAACCAGGAAGATCTGTGCCGCCATTTCTGGGAGCTTAAGTGCCTTACATTTTCTTTGGTTTTGTCAATGGTTTCTATGGTATCTTCTGTCCCTGAGATTCTCTCTTCTATCTCTTGTATTGGTGATGGTAGCGTTTATGATTCCTGATCTCTTTTCTAGGTTTTCTTTTTTTAAAAAAATAAAATTTTAAAACATTTTTTAATTTTTTAAACTTTTAACAATTTTTGTAGTTTTGTTTTTATTTTTAAAATATATTAACCAAATCTGATTTTTTTAATTTACTTTTTTTGAGCAATGTTTTTTTTTAATTCTTTTATTAGATATATCTCTTTACATACTTTTCAAATTTTATTCCCTTTCCCGGTTTCCTGTCCTTAAACCCCCATCTCCTCTCCTCCCCCTCCCCCATATGGGTATTCTCCTCATACATCCCCCTTACTGCCCAACCCCCATATTCCCCTGCATTGGGGGTCCAACCTTGGCAGGACCAAGGGCTTCCCCTTCCAATGGTGCCCCAACAAGACTATTCTCTGCTACATATGCAGTTTGAGCCCTGGGTCAGTCTTTTGGTAGTGGTTTAGTCCCTGGAAGCTCTGGTTGGTTGGCATTGTTGTTTTTATGGGGTTGCAAGCTCCTTCAACTCTTTCCATCCTTCCTCTAATTCCCTGCAAGGGGGTCCTGTTCTCAGTTCAGTGGTTTGCTGCTAGCATTGACCTCTGTATTGGATATTCTCTGGATGTGTCTCTCAGGACAGATCTATATCCAGTCCCTTTCAGCATGCATTTTTTAGCTTCATCAGTCTTTTCTTGTTTTGGTGGCTGTATATGTATGGGGTACATGTGTGTCAGGCTCTCAATGGCTATTCCTTGCGTCACTGCTCTAAGCTTTGCTCCCATATCCCCTCCTATTTATATTTTTTCACCTTTTAAAAAGGAGCGGGAGCTTCCGCATTTTGGTCATCCTTCTTCTTGAGCTTCCTGTGGTCAGTGTACTGCATCTTGGGTAATTTGAGCTTTTTGGCTAATATCCACTTATCAGTGAATGCATACCATGTGTGTTGTTGTGTGATTGGGTTACCTCATGCATGATGATATTTTCTAGTTCATTCCATTTGCCTATGAATTTCATGAAGTCATTGTTTTTGATAGCTAAGTAGTACTCCAATGTGTAGATTTACCACATTTTTTGAATCCACTCATCTGTTGAAGGGCATCTGGATTCTTTCCAGCTTCTGGTTATTATAAATAAGGCTGCTATGAACATAGTGGAGCATGTGTCTTTGTTTTATGTTGGAGCATCTTTTTGGTATATGCCCAGGAGAGGTATAGCTGGGTCCTCAGGCCAGGCAATGTCCACTTTTCTGAGGAACCTCCAGACTGATTTCCAGAGTGGTTGTACCAGTTTGCAATCCCACCAACAATGGAAGTGTGTTCCTCTTTCTCCACGTCCTCGCTAGCATCTGTTGTCACCTGAGTTTTTTATCTTAGACATTCTGAATGGTGTGAAGTGGAATCTCAGGGTTGTTATGATTTGCATTTCCCTGATGACTAAGTATGTTGAACATTTCTTTAGGTGCTTTTTGGCCATTTGATAATACTCAGCTGAGAATGTTTTGTTTAGCTCTGTACCCCATTTTTAAATAGTGTTATTTGGCAGGGTTGTCTCCCTTTGTGATTTCTTCATTGTTTCTATTTACATTTTTAGATCCTAGATTGTTTTGCTAATTTCTTTCCCCTGTTTAGTTGTTTTCTCCTGTAGTTCGTTGAGGGGGTTTTGTATTTCCTCTTCAAGGGGTTCTAATTGCTTACCTGCGTTGTCCTATATTTCCTTAGGGGAATTATTTATGTCCTTCTTAAAGACCTCTATCATGATCATGAGATTTGATTATAAGTCCAAATCTTGCTTTTCTGGTGTGTTGGGATATGCAGGTTTTGCTTTGATGGGAGAACCTGGTTCTGATGATGCCAAGTAATCTTGGTTTCTGTTGCTGAGGTTTCTGGCCTTGCCTCTTGCTGTCTGGTTGTCTCTGACAGAAGCTTTACTCTCCTGTAAGACTGTTTGTCAGCATTCCTAGTGACTGGATTTCTCCCTGCAGGATCTCGATATAGAGAGCTGTGAGACTGTTGTCAGCTCTGGGCACAGTCAGAAACTTTAAGGGTCCCATCCCAGACTTCTCCTGGGTGCATTTGTCCTGAAGGCACCAGGCAGATCCCTCAGAGCAGAAGTGGTGGTCTTATCTTTGCTCTCACGTTTGTGAGAGCTCATTGTAACTAGCTTTTAGCTCTGGGCACAGGCAGAGACAGGAAGGATACTCTCCCTGCTCCTAGGTTCCTATGTCCAGAGGGTTCTAGGCGGGTTCCTCTTGGGCAAGGAATATGAGCAGAAGTAGTGATCTCCCCTGAGCATTTAGGATTGTCCACACTTCTGCAAGGCCAGCTCTTTCCCCTATGGGATTTGGGTATAGAGAGCTGTGGGACTGGGTCAGTTCTGGGGTCATATAGAAACTGACTATCCAATACTTTTAACATGACAGAGTGTTGAATTTTGTCACATGCTTATGGTTGAGGGTTGTTTTGTGACCAATATATGGTCAATTTTGAAAAAGGTACCATGACGTGCTGAGAAGAAGGTATATATATTTTTTTAGGGTGAAATGTTCTGTAGATATCTGTCAAATCCATTTGTTTCATAACCTCTATTAATTTCACTGTGTCTCTGTTTAGTATCTGTTTCAATGATCTGTTCATTGGCATGAGTTGAAATCTCCCACTATTATTGTGGGTTTCAATGAGTGTTTTGAGCTTTAGTAAAGCTTCTTTTACAATTGTGACTGCCCTTTCATTTGGCCCATAGATATTCAGAATTTAGACTTTCTCTTGGTGGATTTTACCCTTGATGAAAATGAAGTGTCCTTCCTCAACCTGCTTGATAACTTTTGGTTGAAATCTATTTTGTTGGATATTAGGATGGTTCCTACTTGTTTCTTGTGACCATTTGCTTGGAACACATTTTTCTGTCCTTTTATTTTGAGATAGTGGCTGTCTTTGTTACTGAGGTGTGTTTCTTGTGTGCAGCAAAATGCTTTATCTTGTTTGTGTATCTAGCCTGTTAACTTATGTCTTTTTACTGGTGAGTTGAGTCCATTAATATTGAAAAATATTAAAGACCCTGCGTGTTGGTTCCTATTTTATTTGTTTTTGTAAGTAGCTTTCTGTGCTTATGGTTCTCTCCTTTTGGTTTTCTTGTGAGATGCTGAAAATCTTGTCTTTTCTTTGTTGTAGATATCTTCCTTGTGTTGCAGTTTTTCCTTCTAGGATCCTCTGTAGGGCTATATTGGTAGATAAATACCATTTGAATTTGGTTTTGTCCTATCATATTTTGGTTTCTACATCTATGTTGATTTAGAGTTTTGTTAGGTATAGTAACCTGGGCTTTTGTGTTCTCTTAGAGTCTACATGACCTCTGACCAGGTTCTTCTGGCTTTCATAGTTTCTGTTGAGAACTCTGGTATAACTATGATAGGTCTACCTTTGTATGTTACTTGACCCTTTTCCCTTGCAGCTTTTAATATTCTTTCTTTGTTCTGTGTGTTTTGTGTTTTGATTATTACATGACAAGAGGATTTTATTTTCTAGTCCTATTTGTTTGGTGTTCTATAGGCTTCCACTTTTATGGCCATCTCTTTCTTTAGGTTGGAGAAATTTTCTTCTATGATTTTGTTGAAGACATTTTCAGGTCCTTTGAGGTGGCAATCTTTGTTGCCTCAACTCAAGTTATTCTTAGATTTGGTCTTTACATTGTGTCCTGAACTTTCTCAATGTTTTGGGTTAGGAGTTTTTCATGTTTTGAATTTTCCTTGACAGTTGCACCAATCTCTTCTACAGTATCTTCTACACCTGAGATTTTCTCTTCTATGTCTTCTATTCTGTTGATGATAGTCACATCTGTAATTCCTCACCTCTTTCCTAGGGTTTTGATTTCTAAGTCTGCCTCCATTTGTGTTTCCTTTATTGTTTCTATGTCTACTTTTAGGTCTTGGACCACTTTATGCAATTCCTTCACCTTTTTGATTGTGTTTTCCTGTGTTCCTTTAAGGAAGTTTTGTGTTTCATTTTTAAGGGATTCTACCTGTTTACCTGTGTTTTCCTGTATTTCTTTCAGTTAGTTATTTATATTCTTCTTCAAGGACTCTATTATCTTCATGGGATAGGATTTCAGGTCAGCTTCTTGATTTTCTGGTGTGTTGATGTATTTAGGGTTTGCTGTGTTGGCCAAACTGTGTTCTGATGATGCCCACATGTATTGGCTTCTGTTGTTTGTGGTCTTGCATTTGCCTTGCACCATCTGGTTATCCCTTGTGTTTGATGGTCTGAGTGACTCTCTCTGCAGTCTGCCTCTTCTTCCCTTGGTTGCTACAGGGCTCCTAGTAGCCCTGGATGTTGCAGACCTCCTGTGGGGTCTTCCAACTGGAGAATCTTCAGAGAGGCAGAGAATCAATGGATTTGTTGCCCTGGCTGCTGTTGATATCCTGGAAGACCTTCAAGTTGTTGGGTCTTCAGAGGAACAGTCAAACTGTTGTCCTGTGTGAAGTTATTCTCCATGGTGGCCTATGGACTGTGGTTTCTGTTTTCTTGTGTGCAGCCATACTCCAGGATGACATTCAGTCTTTTGGTTCATTTGATCTGCATGGGACAGAGCTCTTGGTATGCCTTCATACTGTGGTGTCCATTGTCCATTAAATCTGTATACAGAGGAACTCCTGGGATGCCTTCAAGCTGTGGTGTCCTGGGTGTAGTAGATCTATTAGGATGTCTCAGGTTTTGGTGTCAGATGACCTGGGTGCAGCAGATCTCCCAGGATGCCTCAGGATGTGGTATCAATCCTCTGAGTGGAGAGGTTCTTCTGGTATGCCTCAGGATATGATGTCTTCTGTAGAGCAAACTACTTAGCAGTCTGTCCCAGCAGAAAGGACCTGGTGGAAGGTGAGTGATATTTGGCAGGTGGCAGTTTTGCTGTATGACTGTCCCCAGAGGCAGCTGTTAGACTTCAGGGGATGTGGCTTTCTTAACAAATCCTCTGACCACAGAGGATTTTCTGTTATGCCTCAAGATATAGCCTCTTCCAGAGGCAGATTAGCTAGCAGTCTGTCCCAGAAGAAAAGAACAAACAGAAGGTGAGTGGTATTCAGCAGTCTAGGGGTTTGGGGGGATGTGAGTCCCAGGGTCCACTGGGATCCCAGTGGCAGCTGTGGGATGTCAAGTGGTTCTTACCAAATGCTCTGAGTTCAGTGGACCCTCTGGTATGCCTCAGGATATAGCCTATTCTGGGAAGCTGACTTTTTTTTTAATCAGTTTTTTTCTGCCTTGAAGTGATGATTCTGTTTTATATTATTATATTTTATTTTGTCATATTTGGTTGTTATTCATTAGAAACCTGTCATTTCCAAATGAGAGAAAGAAAGGCAGTAGATCTGGATGGCAGGGGCTGTCAGCAGGAACTCAAAAAATATAGGAAGGGGAGACTGTAATCTGGATATATTATATGAGAAATGAACCTATTTTCAACAAAAGGGATATAAGTACAATTCATAAGTATTTAAAGTATAAGCTTCAAAAAAGAAGTAGATTAAGTTTCATAAATTCATAGTGTATGAAATTATGTACATCATGGTTTTCAAATAAATTTTATTTACTTTATTTTATATTTACACAATTGCATTTTGATACTATTCACCCTTTCATCATCTTTTGTTGTCCTTTTTGCAGTTCTGCTCAATTCCTTTGCTTCACAGTTACTTCTCACTTTTTGCTTTCATGTCTTTGTGTGATATTTTAAGTTTAATTAGAGTTGATATTGAATAAGGATGGGAGCTATTTAACATGGTGTAGGCAATATATCAGTGATTGCATCACAGGGTAACATATTCCAATTCCTCCTGAACTCCTCCCTTATTCGTATGAAATGCTAATGTGACCTATCTCCTGTAGGTCTTGTGCAGGAATCTACTACTGCTGGCAGTTCATGAGTGTACCAGACATACCCAGTCTAGAAGATAGCTTTCAACAGCAATTCTGGGGAATGACTTTTATGTTATTTGTACAGTATTGTACGATTAAATTGAAATTTGTAAGTTGCATCAAACAGATAGTCAAATGTTTTTATAGTATAATATTGATAGATTGATAAAAGTGTACTTATTTTCCCACTTTGGAATTGGTTAAGAGGTAGATGCCAAATTATGCGTGCAAAATAGGGCACGGTTAGATAAGACAGAAGGAGATGCTGATTGCTGCTTCACAAAGCTTGTCCTATTCATCACTTATAGTTTCTACGTGGAAATAAAAGAAATTTAAAAATTATTTTCCATTAGTTGATGTTTGTTAAGAGGGAAATACTTTCGAAGGGAAAATCTGGGAAAGATGTTGGAAATGAGCAAATAGACCCTGCACACAGGAGGTTTTGAGAAGAGTGAGCCTCAGTAGTCAGTGACACCGTCAATTAACAGATTTAACAGGGACCATAGAGATAGAGAATACACTTTTTATGTTCCCAAACCATCTCCTTATGTTGAGGCATGATTAAAGAAGACTGAATTGTAAAGAAATTAAAAGTACATGCCATCTGGCAATAAAACAGTTTTCAAAGAACCTTTCCTTTTTGTACTCCATCAGATATTTAATCTGTCTTCTGTTTCCTTCTAACTTCTTTTATGACATTGAGTGACATTAATGTACAAGCAAAATACATGCCAGACAGGTTTCAGTACCATAAACTTATAACTTCATTTTATCTGATAGATTCCAGATAACAAACACAGTAGTGGTACTTTTAAGGTCCTGGGTAAGCAAACTGTGGTGACATATGCCTGAAACACCAATATCGAGGAGCATGAAGAAAGAGCATCCTCTTTATGGCTCCTATGGGCTACAAACTGTAGTCTATGCCAATCAGAGTTAAATTGCAACACTCTTTCCAAAACAAGTAAGCAAATAAATAATAAATAATATTGACTCTCATTATAATTACTACTATTTTCACTAAAATTATCATGCCACTTTAATTTTCCATTGTCTAATTGACCTAAATAATAGGGGTTGTTGGGGTTGTTTTTTCATGATGGACAATCATACTTCTCAACATTGCACATGGGGTGTATTGAACTATTTTGAACCTTGGAAAACTAGTGTACATTAACACTTAGGTGACCAGAGGCCACTCTTCTGAGTATGTAGTGTTTCCTGTTGTTAATTTTTCTCCCATGTGGCTTTCAAAGTTTTTTGTGAGGTTAATGTGTTGACGCTGATGCTCTCTATCTATCATTGCATGTTCAGATCCCTCTGATTCTGTGTTTGATGCTTGGTCTCCCATCTGCTGGTAGCTTATCTCTTTTCCTCTAAAGAGATGTAAAGGTAATGATCTAGTTATTTCTCCAGCATCTTTCCTCAGGTTATGAAAAGTCTTTAAAAATCCTGTTGGTGGAAGCGATGTAATTATATTTTAATTAAAAATGAAAAATGACTTTGGCCATAAAAAGTTCTCGTAATAAAAATTAAAATAAATCATGTACTGATGATATATTTTTAAATTTCACACTTACTGCAGCAATCCCAATTATTAGTGTTTGAGAAATCATAATAATAAATTAGAGAAATTCTAATTTTTCCTAAATCAGCAATCAAGCATTTTATCAGCTGAGAAAAGAATTTATTATAAGGAAATAGAAGAAAATAACGTCAATTCATATTCAAATTTATTCTTTTTAGTACATTGGGGTATTATTGCAGAATTTCATGAAATAATATAAATACTATTTTCCTCATCAATAGAATAGTGGCAAACACATAGACACTTTTGCTAATAATGCGTCTCACAGTGTGCAGTGTAGTGCCTCTCCGAATGTCTGTGTTCTCTTTTACTGAAAAACCTTTGCAGGATCTGTATTTTTTGCCTATTGCCTGGCAATAGGCACTTGTATCATAGTAGTATTAAGAAGGAGCTGACATATTGACATCCAAGGGTTTGTACACACTAGAAAGCAGAAAATACCATAACAAGATTCTTTTTATTTAAAAAGTAGAATTATTAAATTTTATAAATGCTTGCAGTTGTTGAGCACTGATATCCTCAGTAGATCAGAGTATTCTTTGATGGCTCTGAGAGATTTTGAAAAGGGGATGAGGTTCTGGCATGAGGAGAGAGAATAGTAGAAATCTCACTCTTGCTTACCTAGCACATGGTGAAGTGTTACCTAGTGTATAGTGAAGTGTTTAATAGTTTATCAACACTCACTTAAGTGGATTTATGGATTATACTCTCATTCTAAATAAAATTACCCTTACAAAATGGGTTAAGGTCATAAAAAGTTTCCTTAAAAGAAACTCAAGAGTGAAGACAATTTAATACCATTATTTCAGGCAGAAGGAAGTGACAAGCAAAGAACACACTGACAGATCACCCATTGTAAGTGTGAACTCTTTTCAGTCACATGACACAAAGACAATAGGACCCCATCTTAGCCGAAAAAAAGATTAGAGGTTTTAAAGACGATTAAAATAGAATTTTACATATAATATTCTTTTTAAGGTTACAATTTGTCTTTTTTACCTTTTGTGTTTTAAAATGTGGGTAAAGTGCTGTCATTTAATTTGCAGAAATAGGGAAGGTGCGAATATTCACATCGAAGCAGCAGACCATTTGGACTATGAGTGACATTGCCAGCTCATGTTTGGAATGAGGATATGTGTTTGCAATGTACTTTGTCCTCATTTTACAGCTTTGAAACAGTAAGCCTCTCTGGGTATGCACAATTTGTGTTTTTATCAATTATAAAATGTTAGTAATAACATATGCACATAATTTACACATTGACATTTTTTGGATCAATTAGGTGAGTGCATAATAGATGTTATCACCCTTTGCTAAATATTTTATTGTTTTTGTTCAACTTAGACATTTTGATCCTAGAAAATAGATCTCAATCCACTCCAGTGTTCCTCTCACTGGAGTCTCTTAGCACCTGGAACATTTTTTCTTATCATAAGACTTGTGTAATATATTTAAGAATTCCTTTTGTGTCTTCCTCTACACTAAGAATGAACATGGAAATAATTTCTTTTATTTCAATTCTGCAAAATTGCTAACATTATGTATGTTACACATACAAGGTGCTTGAAAAAAGAATAAATGTCCGATAAAAACTATATATACTAAATTGCTCACAGCATCCTCCCAAAGCCATGGCAGGTAGTTTCATGTAATTGGCACACCACCATATCTCTTTAAGAGGATAACTTTTAACAGGATTCAGTAGTCACTATACTGAGTACTGTTATTACTTACCTCTCTTTGTGGCTCCAGAGAGAGCAGAACTTGACAAGAATTTTTGGGACCTGATAGTCTAGAACAATGAGAAACAGGCCTGACACTACTTTTTCAATTCCCAGCAACACACACACACACACACACACACACACACACATACACACACACACACACACACACACATTTTTAATGGCTCATAATTAGGAATAAGTTTACTTGGAACTCTTACTTTGCTGTACTCTTTCTTCTTCCTAGGATGACCATAGTACAGCAGCTGTTGGATAAGAAAGAAAAATACAGGACAGGAGAGTTCAAAGGAAGAAAGTAGACTCTATTATTGAAAATATCATCCATTACCACCATTTTTTAGTATACTGACCCCGTACGAGATGTCCGTAGCAGTCTGTGGAACCCACATGGTTGAAATGAAGTGCCACATGGCTACTGAAATGGGAAAGCTTAATGTAAACTCAGAGAAGATGCATATTCAGGAAACCAAGTTGTTCTAAGATGACATAGAAAAGGTGAAGTCATTGAAATTTAAAGGAATGATTTATTTGAGAAAGAGAAAGGAGCTAGAATGTAAGACTTTGATTTCTGCAGCATTTTGTGCTCCTGAATTTAGACAGTGCATAATTATTGGTGTATTTATCACAGAAGAGAACAATAATAGTCTATTGTGTATGTAAGTCACATTATCCTTTCTTTTGTTCTCTTTTGTTCATTAATTATATTTGTTCTTTGACACTTGCATGCATCTATAAAATGCATTCTATTTACTTCCTACCCCATCAACCGTCCCTAGATATACTTTCCCCACACTTAAATCACTTCTTTATTTAGAGTTTCTGTGACCCACTGATTTATTCAAGGGTGTACAAATAACCATAGGTTATACAACTTAAGTTCACCGGTGAATATACAACTGAAAGCCAAAATTCCCTCACTTCCAGAATCTTTCAGCACTTCTAAGAAGTTCAAAAGGGAACCTGAAGGAACAGACCAGATAAACGGTTCTCTGCACCCAAATCCCTTCAGAGAGGCAGACACGCCTGGGAAACCAGAAGAGACTGCACTCTGCACACACATCTCGGACGCCAGAGGAAAACACCAAACGCCATCTGGAACCCTGGTGCACTGAAGCTCCCGGAAACGGCGGCGCAGATCTTCCTGGTTGCTGCCGTTGCAGAGAGCTCGTGGGTAGCACCCCGCGAGCAAACTTGAGCCTCGGGACCACAGGTAAGACCAACTTTTCTGCTGCAAGTGACCTGCCTAGTGAACTCAAGACACAGGCCCACAGGAACAGCTGAAGACCTGTAGAGAGGAAAAATTACACGCCCGAAAGCAGAACACTCTGTCCCCATAACAGGCTGAAAGAAAACAGGAAAACAGGTCTACAGCACTCCTGACACACAGGCTGATAGGACAGTCTAGCCACTGTCAGAAATAGCAGAACAAAGCAACACTAGAGATAATCTGATGGTGAGAGGCAAGCGCAGGAACCCAAGCAACAGAAACCAAGACTACATGGCACCATTGGAGACCAATTCTCCCATCAAAACAAACATGGAATATCCAAAAACACCAGAAAGGCAAGATCTAGTTTCAAAATCATATTTGATCATTATGCTGGAGGACTTCAAGAAAGACGTGAAGAACTCCCTTAGAGAACAAGTAGAAGCCTACAGAGAGGAATCGCAAAAATGCCTGAAAGAATTCCAGGAAATCATAAATAAACAAGTAGAAGCCCACAGAGAGGAGTCACAAAAATCCCTGAAAGAATTCCAGGAAATCATAAACAAACAAGTAGAAGACCATAGAGAGGAGACACAAAAATCCCTGAAAGAATTCCAGGAAAACACAATCAAACAGTTGAAGGAATTAAAAATGGAAATAGAAGCAATCAAGAAAGAACACATGGAAACAACCCTGGATATAGAAAACCAAAAGAAGAGACAAGGAGCTGTACATACAAGCTACAAAAACAGAATACAAGAGATGGAAGAGAGAATCTCAGGAGCAGAAGATTCCATAGAAATCATTGACTCAACTGTCAAAGTAATGTAAAGCGGAAAAAACTACTTGTCCAAAACATACAGGAAATCCAGGACTCAATGAGAAGATCAAAGCTAAGGATAATAGGTATAGAAGAGAGTGAAGACTCCCAGCTCAAAGGACCAGTAAATATCTTCAACAAAATCATAGAAGAAAACTTCCCTAACCTAAAAAAAGAGATACCCATAGGCATACAAGAAGCCTACAGAACTCCAAATAGATTGGACCAGAAAAGAAACACCTCCCGTCACATAATAGTCAAAACACCAAACGCACAAAATAAAGAAAGAATATTAAAAGCAGTAAGGGAAAAAGGTCAAGTAACATATAAAGGCAGACCTATCAGAATCACATCAGACTTTTCGCCAGAAACTATGAAGGCCAGAAGATCCTGGACTGATGTCATACAGACCCTAAGAGAATACAAATGCCAGCCCAGGTTACTGTATCCTGCAAAACTCTCAATTAACATGGATGGAGAAACCAAGGTATTCCATGACAAAACCAAATTTACACAATATCTCTCTACAAATCCAGCACTACAAAGGATAATAAATGGTAAAGCCCAACATAAGGAGGAAAGCTATACCCTAGAAGAAGCAAGAAAATAATCGTCTTGGCAACAAAACAATGAGAAGAAAAGCACATAAACACAACCTCACATCCAAATATGAATATAACAGGAAGCAATAATCACTATTCCTTAATATCTCTCAAAATCAATGGCCTCAACTCCCCAATAAAAAGACATAGATTAACAAACTGGATAGGCAATGAGGACCCTGCATTCTGCTGCCTACAGGAAACACACCTCAGAGACAAAGACAAACACTACCTCAGAGTGAAAGGCTGGAAAACAACTTTCAAAGCAAATGGTCAGAAGAAGCAAGCTGGAGTAGCCATTCTAATATCAAATAAAATCAATTTTCAACTAAAAGTCATCAAAAAAGATAAGGAAGGACACTTCATATTCATCAAAGGAAAAATCCACCAAGATGAACTCTCAATCCTAAATATCTATGCCCCAAATACAAGGGCACCTATATACGTAAAAGAAACCTTACTAAAGCTCAAAACACACATTGCACCTCACACAATAATAGTAGGAGATTTCAACACCCCACTCTCATCAATGGACAGATCATGGAAACAGAAATTAAACAGAGACATAGACAGACTAAGAGAAGTCATGAGCCAAATGGACTTAACATGTATTTATAGAACATTCTATCCTAAAGCAAAAGGATATACCTTCTCAGCTCCTCATGGTACTTTCTCCAAAATTGACCATATAATTGGTCAAAAAACGGGCCTCAACAGGTACAGAAAGATAGATATAATCCCATGCGTACTATCGGACCACCACGGCCTACAACTGGTCTTCAATAACAATAAGGGAAGAATGCCCACATATACATGGAAATTGAACAATGCTCTACTCAATGATAACCTGGTCAAGGAAGAAATAAAGAAAGAAATTAAAAACTTTTTAGAATTTAATAAAAATGAAGGTACAACATACCCCAACTTAGGGGACACAATGAAAGCTGTGCTAAGAGGAAAACTCATAGCACTGAGTGCCTGCAGAATGAAACAGGAAAGAGCGTATGTCAGCAGCTTGACAGCACACCTAAAAGCTCTAGAACAAAAAGAAGCAAATACACCCAGGAGGAGTAGAAGGCAGGAAATAATCAAACTCAGAGCTGAAATCAACCAAGTAGAAACAAAAAGGCCCATAGAAAGAATCAACAGAACCAAAAGTTGGTTCTTTGAGAAAATCAACATGATAGATAAACCCTTAGCCAGACTAACGAGAGGACACAGAGAGTGTGTCCAAATAAACAAAATCAGAAATGAAAAGGGAGACATAACTACAGATTCACAGGAAATTCAAAAAATCATTAGATCTTACTATAAAAGCCTATATTCAACAAAACTTGAAAATCTGAAGGAAATGGACAATTTCCTAGACAGATACCAGGTACCGAAGTTAAATCAGGAACAGATAAACAAGTTAAACAACCCCATAACTCCTAAGGAAATAGAAACAGTCATTAAAGGTGTCCCAAACAAAAAGAGCCCAGGTCCAGACGGGTTTAGTGCAGAATTCTATTAGACCTTCATAGAAGACCTCATACCACTATTATCCAAACTATTCCACAAAATTGAAACAGACAGAGCACTACCGAATTCCTTCTATGAAGCCACATTTACTCTTATACCTAAACCACACAAAACCCAAGAAAGAAAGAGAACTTCAGACCAATTTCCCTTATGAATATCGACACAAAAATACTCAATAAAATTCTGGCAAACAGAATCCAAGAGCACCTCAAAACAATCATCCACCATGATCAAGTAGGCTTCATCCCAGGCATGCAGGGATGGTTTAATATATGGAAAACCATCAACATGATCCATTATATAAACAAACTGAAAGAACAAAACCACATGATCATTTCATTAGATGCTGAGAAAGCATTTGACAAAATTCAACACCCCTTCATGATAAAAGTCCTGGAAAGAATAGGAATTCAAGGCCCATACCTAAACATAGTAAAAGCCATATACAGCAAACCAGTTGCTAACATTAAACTACATGGAGAGAAACTTGAAGCAATCCCACTAAAATCAGGGACTAGACAAGGCTGCCCACTCTCTCCCTACTTATTCAATATAGTTCTTGAAGTTCTAGCCAGAGCAATCTGACAACAAAAGGAGGTCAAGGGGATACAGATCGGAAAAGAAGAAGTCAAAATATCACTATTTGCAGATGATAGGATAGTATATTTAAGTGATCCCAAAAGTTCCACCAGAGAACTACTAAAGCTGATAAACAACTTCAGCAAAGTGGCTGGGCATAAAATTGACTCAAATAAATCAGTAGCCTTCCTCTACACAAAAGAGAAACAAGCCGAGAAAGAAATTAGGGAAATGACACCCTTCATAATAGACCCAAATAATGTAAAGCACCTCGGTGTGACTTTAACCAAGCAAGTAAAAGATTTGTACAATAAGAACTTCAAGACACTGAAGAAAGAAATTGAAGAAGACCTCAGAAGATGGAAAGATCTCCCATGCTCATGGATTGGCAGGATTAGTATAGTAAAAATGGCCATTTTACCAAAAGCGATCTACAGATTCAATGCAATCCACATCAAAATACTGATCCAATTCTTCAAAGAGTTAGACAGAACAATTTGCAAATTCATCGGCAATAACAAAAAACCCAGGATAGCTAAAACTATCCTCAATAATAAAAGGACTTCAGGGGGAATCACTATCCCTGAACTCAAGGAGTATTACAGAGCAATCGTGATAAAAACTGCATGGTATTGGTACAGAGACAGACTGATAGACCAGTGGAATAGAATTGAAGACCCAGAAATGAACCCACACACTTATGGTCACTTGATTTTTCACAAAGGAGTCCAAACCATCCAATGGAAAAAAGACAGCATTTTCAGCAAATGGTGCTGGTTCAACTGGAGGTCTACATGTAGAAGAATGCAGATGGATCCATTCTTATCACCCTGTATAAAGCTTAAGTCCAAGTGGATCAAGGACCTCCACATCAAACCAGACACACTCAAACTAATAGAAGAAAAACTAGGGAAGCATCTGGAACACATGGGCACTGGAAAAAATTTCCTGAACAAAACACGAATGGCTTATGCTCTAAGATCAAGAATCGACAAATGGGATCTCATAAAACTGCAAAGCTTCTGTAAGGTAAAGGACACTGTGGTTAGGACAAAATGGCAACCAACAGATTGGGAAAAGATCTTTACCAATCCTACAACAGATAGAGGCCTTATATCCAAAATATACAAAGAACTCAAGAAGTTAGACCACAGGGAGACTAATAACCCTATTAAAAATGGGGTTCAGATCTAAACAAAGAATTCACAGCTGAGGAATGCCGAATGGCTGAGAAACAGCTAAAGAAATGTTCAACATCTTTAGTCATAAGGGAAATGCAAATCAAAACAACCCTGAGATTTCACTTCACACCAGTGAGAATGGCTAAGATCAAAAACTCAGGTGACAGCAAATGCTGGCGAGGATGTGGAGAAAGAGGAACACTCCTCCATTGTTGGTGGGGTTGCAGACTGGTACAACCATTCTGGAAATCAGTCTGGAGGTTCCTCAGAAAATTGGACATTGAACTGCCTGAGGATCCAGCTATATCTCTCTTGGGCATATACCCAAAAGATGCCCCAACCTATAAAAAAGACAGGTTCTCCACTATGTTTATAGCAGCCTTATTTATAATAGCCAGAAGCTGGAAAGAACCCAGATGCCCTTCAACAGAGGAATGGATACAAAAAATGTGGTACATCTACACAATGGAATATTACTCAGCTATCAAAAACAATGACTTTATGAAATTTGTAGGAAAATGGTTGGAACTGGAAAATATCCTCCTGAGTGAGCTAACCCAATCACAGAAAGACATACATGGTATGCACTCATTGATAAGTGGCTATTAGCCCAAATTCTTGAATTACCCTAGATTCCTAGAACAAATGAAACTCAAGAAGGATGATCAAAATGTGAATGCTTCACTCCTTCTTTAAAAGGAGAACAAGAATACCCTTGGCAGGAAATAGAGAGGCAAAGATTAAAACAGCGACTGAAGGAACACTCATTCAGAGCCTGCCCCACATGTGGCCCATACACATACAGCCACCCATATAGACAAGATGGATGATGCAAAGAAGTGCAGACCGACAGGAGCCAAATGTAGATCGCTCCTGAGAGAAACAGCCAGAATACAGCAAATACAGAGGCGAATGCCAGCAGCAAATTACTGAACTGAGAATAGGTACCCCGTTGAAGGAATCAGAGAAAGAACTGGAAGAGCTTGAAGGGGCTCGAGACCCCATATGTACAACAATGCCAAGCAACCAGAGCTTCCAGGGACTAAGCCACTACCTAAAGACTATTCATGGACTGACCCTGGACTCTGACCTCATAGGTAGCTATGAATATCCTAGTAAGAGCACCAGTGGAAGGGGAAGCCCTGGGTCCTGCTAAGACTGAACCCCCAGTGAACTAGACTGTTGGGGGGAGGGCGGCATTGCGGGGAGGGTGGGAAGGGGAACACCCATAAGGAAGGGGAGGGGGAGGGGGATGTTTGCCCGGAAACCGGGAAAGGGAATAACACTCGAAATGTATATAAGAAATACTCAAGTTAATAAAAAAAAAAAGAAGAATTTCAAAAGGAGGAGTGTGATGGTTTGAAAACAAATAGACCCATATACTCATATATTTGAATACTTGGTCTTTAGTTAATGGAACTATTTCAGAAGGATTAAGAGGTATAGCCTTGCTACCAGAGATGTGTCACTGGGAGCGTAAGTTGATGCCTAAAAGTTTATGGCATTCCTACTTAGCTTTCTCTAGCTCATGTTTTTTAATAGGATGTTTAATCCACAGCATTGATGTCATGCCTGCATGGCTGCTTTCATATGCCCTACAAGATAGTCATAATTCTAACCCACTAATAATATAATTCCCTCAAAAAACTATTCTTCTTTGGTAATGGTTTCTTATCACAGCAACAGAAAAGTGAATAAGGCAGAAATGTAACACCACATGGGCCCCTTCTCCACCTATACCTGATTGTTGACTGGACCAGTCTTATGCATGTCTAGCACAGGGAACAGAAAGTGCTTTGAGGTCAAGGTTTACTTCTTTTATTCTGTATCCTCCTACTTTCTGGCCATTACATATTTTATCCCCTTCTTGCAAAATTACCAGAACCTTGGAGAGAGTATAAATATCTTATTGGTTGCATTCCTATGGGATCTGTAGTTAGGGGAAATTTACAACTTTCAGGAGAGGAATTTAGGGGGTCTCTCTCTCTCTCTCTCTCTCTCTCTCTCTCTCTCTCTCTTCTTGTCTTTTTTTCTCTGTCTCTTCCTTCCTTCCTTCCTTCTTTCCTTCCTTCCGTCCTTTCTTTCCCTTCCTTCCTTCCTTCCTTCCTTCCTCCCTCCCTCCCTCCTTCCCTCCCTTCTTTCTCTCTGTCTCTGTCTCTCTCCTCTCTGTTGCTTCCTTCCTTCCTTCCCCCCTCCCTCCCTCCTTCCCTCCCTTCCTTCTCTCTGTCTCTGTCTCTCTCCTCTCTGTTGCTTCCTTCCTTCCTTCCTCCCTCCCTCCCTCCTTCCCTCCCTTCCTTCTCTCTGTGTCTGTCTCTTCTTCTCTGTTGCTTCCTTCCTTCCTTCCTTCCTTCCTTCCTTCTTTCTTTCTTTCTTTCCTTCTTTCTTTCTCTTTCTCTCTCTTTGCTTCTTTCTTTCTTCCTCCCTCCTGCCCTTCTTCCCTCTCCCTTTCCCCTCTCCCCCTCCCTGTCTCTTTCTTTTTGAAAGTAATATTCAGAATAGCTGGCTCTATTGCTAGGTTTTGTTGAAAACTAGATGGTTGCAATAACAGTGTCTAAAGATCAGGATGCATCTGAGTCTTCTGCCTCTGCTGCTTTTGGTTCATCACTTGGTAACTGGTTGTCAAACTGTGGCTCAGTTTGGGCCATATTCAAGACAAGATTCATTTGTAGTATGGTTGAAGGTTTGACTTCCTATGTGGAAGTAGTTTCAGGACATCAAGCTCTATCATTAGTGTTTCTATTTTTCCATGCTGATTTAATCCTTAGAGTACACCTCTCTCTCTTCCTCCTTTCCTCTCCCTTTCCAGAGCTCTCCCTCCCTCTTTCTCTCCTTCTCTCTCCCTCTCTCTGTGCATGTGTGCATGTGTGCATGTGTGCGTGTGCATGTATGTGCGTGTGTATGTGTGTTTGATCTGTGTGGTGTTTTAAATCAAAATGGCCATCATAGTCTCCTAGGGAATGGCACTATTAGGAGGTGTGGCTTTGTTAGAGCAGACGTGGTCTAATTAGAGGAAGTATGTTACCATGGGCAGGATTTGAGGTTTCAGAAGGTCAATCTAGGCTCATTTTCCCTTTCTGCTGTTTGCTGATCTAGATATGGAACTCCTTGTCAGATATGGTGCCCCTTCCTCAGCACTATGTCTGCCTGCATACTGGCATGATGACAATGGGCTAAACCTCTGAATTGTAAGCAAGCCCCAATGAAATATTTCCTTTATAAGAGTTGTTGTGGTCATAGTGTTTCTTCATAGTAATATACACTAACTTAAGGCAGTGTGCGTCTATGTGTGTATGTTTATGCATGTACACATGCATGTACATACATGTGAAGAAGGCTCAAGCTTGATGTCAGAAATTATCTAAAAATCCCTATTGTTCTTTTACTGTAATAATTGCAGTGGGCTATCTCAATCGAATACAGAGATGGCCGATATGGTTAATCTATCTAGTCAGTTTGCTCTGGGGATCTCTTGGTAGGCTAGAATCATCAGTGTGCTGCTATGTCTACCCAGCATTTACCTGAGTTCTGGTGATCCAAACTTTGGATCTTATGCTGGTATTGAAAATTCACTAATAACTAAGGAGGTTCCCTAGGCCACACATGTTATTACACCTAGAATGCAGTTTTCTCCACCCAATAAGAATGATAATGTTTTAAATTTTGCAAGATTGATGTATTTTATTCTGAATAATAAAATTTTCTTACTCTTACCTAGAAGTTCTACTAACTTCCAGCCATCGCCTCTATATAACTCATGTCTCATTTGCCTGACCACATTGCATATTTCACTTTTACTGTTCTCACAAGACAAGAAGGTCTATCACTTTTGTTTCTTTATTATTCCTAAACTATGTGAATCAAAGCAAGAGCAACTTCTGTCTTGTGACTTACTTTTAGTAGAAGTTACAATGAAGTTCCTTCTGTATAGTGTATGGTCTGTAAACACTTCTTAATGAGTGTTGAAAGTTGAATAAAGTATATTAATTTGCATAATAACAACTCAAAATAAATGAATAATTTGAATATTATCAATGTATGTACTTAGTCTTAATGACTGTGCCACATTGGAAACTTGCTTTTAGCCATCTGGAGTGTTTAAATAATTACTAAAACAATTTTTAATGATATGGGTGGAATCTGAAATTGTAGTTATATCATCTATTTTCCAACATTTCACCAAACATGTGGGAAAGCCTGGGCTTCTGAAAGTTTCATTAATGCAAGTACATCTTTTAATTTCATTCACTCTGGAGTTTTAACTAGTATAAATAGTTTTTTTCTATTTAAACATCTGGAGAGGATCATTATCCACAGCAAGTTAACATTTACTTCTTATCATTTTCATAGAACTCTGTATCATCCCTTTCCATTGAGATAATTTTGAATTCTCATGGCCCTTTTAAAATACCCTTTAAAAACCCACTGTACAGATGACCACTAGTTATCCTTTTGCCACATATCGTTCTTATATCTGCATTGCTACAATGCCAAAAATGTTCTGCACATTTTGCTCACCTATAGAAGTGGTTTCAAATTTTAGTGAATAAGAATATTTCTTTCCCACACCAGAAGAGGTCATCAGATCTCATTACAGATGGTTTTGAGCCACATTGTGGTTGCTGGGATTTGAACTCAGGACCTCTGAAAGAGTAGTCAGTGTTCTTAAACACTGAGCCATCTCTCCAGCCTTGGAGGCAGTTTCTTAATTGAGGCTCCCTACTCTTAGATGACTTTAGCTGTGTCAAGTTGATGTAAAACTCTCTAGCATATGTACAAGTGGAAAATCCCAACGATATAGAAAGTTAGTATTTTTCACCCCAAGATCCTCCTTAATATCATAATTAAAAGTACAACTTCCACTTATTCCACTCACACTGCTACAGTATCCAGTGTTATTGTCACAGAATATATCTTTCCATACTGTTTTCCAGGCTCTTAGTAACATAAATACACATGTGGAAAATGAGGTTAACTAGTGTATTGTTTATTAAATTAAAAATATTTTCGTGTATGTGCACAAAGCTGATCAGAGAACAATTTGAAAGAGTTGGTTCTTTCTTTCTACCATGTGGTTTCCAGCGACCAAGCTTAGATGTAGGTTCCTTTATCCACTGATCTTGGAAATTTGCTTTTTCTCCTTCAATAATACTTCACAAAAAATGTTCTGGAATGATTGATACATATCTAATTTATTCAGCTCTTCACAATAACTTCACAGTCTATTATAATGTGGATGGGATTTATGATTTATGTAAACAGTCTCTATTAGTTGGTATTGTGGTTTTCCAAAGTTAGTTTTATTGTTATTTTACTTTTTTTACCCTACAGCAAATAAGCAATAATATACCTGTGCATATTCTGATGGTTTGATACCTATAAGGCATGTTCTGAAATATGTCGCTCTTGGGTCTAAATGCTGAAGTTACCTAATACTATGTAATAAACCAAACCTAGTAGCTTAAAAAAGTTACTGCTCAAGTTCCCGAGTTGAGTTTCTTAAGAAAAATACTCAGTGAATTCTGGCTTGGGATTAATACTGAATTTCCGACCATTTATGAAATCATTACCAAACATGTGTCAGACCATTGTTGCTACATGTGGAACAACATTCTTAGCAATGATGATTATAAAAACAAGATATCAATAAAATATGAAGAATGTTGAAAAAAAAGAATATTTCTTTCCTAAACAATTGAATCTCCATTGTATATCATATGTAGGTACATGTGAATGGGTGCTTTTAAGAAGCTATCCCTGTAAGAAATAAGAAACACATATTAGTTTGTTTTTTTTTTTTGTTGTTGTTCTTTTTTTCGGAGCTGGGGATCGAACCCAGGGCCTTGCGCTTCCTAGGCAAGCGCTCTACCACTGAGCTAAATCCCCAACCCCCACATATTAGTTTTAATTTTTAATTGGATGCTTCATTAATTTACATTTCAAATGTCATCCCCTTTTCTTGTTTTCCCTCTGCAAATCCCCTAAACCATCCCCACATCCCCTGCTTCTATGTGGGTGCTCCTCCATCCACCCACTCCCATATCAATGCCCTGGCATTCCCCTATGCTGGGTCATCTAGCCTTCACAGGACCAAGGGCTTCCCCTCCCACTGATGCCAGATCAGGAAATCCTCTGCTACATATACATCTGGAGTCATGGGTCCCTCCACATGTACTCTTTGCTTGCTGGTTTAGTCCCTGGGAGCTCTGGGGGGCATCTGGTTAGTTGATGCTGTTGTTCTTGCTATGGGGTTGTAAATTCCTTAAGCTCCTTCAGTCCTTTCCCCTAACTCTTCCTTTGGGGTTCCTGTGCTCAGTCCAGTGGTTGGCGGAGAACATCCACATTTGTAATCATTCAGATTGTGAAGAAATTCAGTTGAGAAATAGTGTTTGTAGAGTACAGCAGGTAGACTGGAAGAAGAGCTAGATGTATGAAACTGTGAGAATAGACAAAACTGACAATACCTTTCAGAACAACTGCTTCTCTTGTCATTGTAGCACTCTCAGTCTTTACTATTTCTTCAAAAGTCCTGAGTCAGTACCTTGACTCTCTATATTTTATTTTCCCATCAATATTTATTTAGCAATACAATTGTTCATTATTCTAAAGAAAACAAAGTCTATATATTGTCAGTTGTATTTTAAGGAAATATGACCATTTTTCCCAAATAGTTTCAAAATTAGTTTAGGCTCCATATATAATTCTTTAATTAAAGACAGCTAGTACCATAGAGTATTTCAACTCTGACTCTAGTTTAAGCTTGTTTTTCTCACCAGCTTGGTGATTTGCAAATAACAGAAAGAGAACTAAAGATTTCTCCTCTCATGTTTTTTTTTCTTTCCCCATTTTACAGAGCTTTTCAGTCCTCCTGAAACAGGGTGGAAAAACTGGACAAGGAGTCATCAAAGAAGCTTTAGGATTCCAAATTACTGAGATTCTCTGAGTTTTCACTGTCTCTTTGATAAGTCTGTCATTTTTGTGGTTTCTCACTTGCATATTTTTCTGACTCTCTTCAGATGTATGATTACAAATTGGCTGTAGATTTTGTAAAATATGTAGTGTAAGGATCTCTAAGCAAAATGAAGTCACTTTGTTTTCTTTGCCAATGAATATGGCTAACATTCGTTGTAGTGCTTCTCATTGAGAGACATCCCACTCTCTTATTACCAATATGTTTAATTTCTTTTGACATAGTAGGATGTGTTAAAAATTAAATGGTTTTAATTTTTCCACCAAGTTAGGAAACTCAAGATAAAAAAGAATTCTCAAGACTCTGACTTGATTACCTCAACACTTCTAGTCACATTGATCAATGTTTCAGAAATACTAGTGAGGACATTAGCCTGCTGTCCAAGGACTAAGCATGCTGACAAAGACAGTTATAAATTAAACCATCTGGATGATGGTTTTCATAAACCAACTCATAAAGTGAGGTGATGGTAGGAAAACTTTTTGAGCTTTGAATTGGAGTCTTAACAGAGGGACAGAGCATTGCTGTAACATGGCATTTAAATATTCTTACCAAATTCTTGTGTGTGCGTAAGACCTATTCATGAATCTTCTGTTGTACCCAAACTTTGGGAAGGCAGGTTCATTTATATGAAATTTCAACATGGGTTTTTCCTTTCCTTTATCACTTTCCAGGCAAATTAAAGCACCCATTTATCGTTTTCTAAGACAAAGGTAGATATGGATTTCCAGAACATGAGAGCTTCCAGGGAAAACTTTGATTGGAATTTAGGAGACTTGTCCTTCAGGTCTTCCACTTCTTTTAAAATAAATATTTTTCACATTCTTTCTCATGTTAATAAAACATGCATTATTACATAAATGGCTATGTGTAAAATAATACATATTAATCTTATCCCCATCTAACTGCAAATGAATGAGACTCAAACTATGATTTGTATTTATTAAACTATGTAATTACTGGAGGATTACCCCTAATCTAAATATCTAATGCTAGTCTGGCTACTGCAACTGCACCAACTGTGCTCCCCAAATATTTGCTGTTAGAAATTTCTGAGTTAATAATAATTGGTCACAAAATAGGCCTCAACAGATACAAGGAGATTGAAATAATCTCAACGTGTCCTTTCAGATCACCACTGACTAAAGCTGGTGTTCAATATCAACAAAATGACAGAAGGGCAAGAAATAATCAAATTTAGGGTTAAAAATCAAATAAGTAAAAACAAAAAGAACTATATAAGCAATCAACAAGACCAGGAGATGGTTCTTTGAGAAAATCAACAAGATAGATAAACTCGTAACCTGCCTAATCAGAGGGCAAGGGACAGTATCCAAATCAACAAAATCAGAAATAAAAAGGGAGCCATAACATCAGAAAGTGAGGGAATTAGAAAAATCACCAGATCCTACTGCAAAAGCCTATACTCAGCAAAACTAGAAAATCTGGATGAAATGGACACTTTTCTAGACAGATGACAGGTACCAATGTTAAATCAGGATCAGATAAACCATTTAAACAGTCCTATAACTCCTAAATAAATAGAAGCAGTTATTAAAATTCTCCTAACCTAAAAAAGCCCAGGACCAGATGGGTTTAGTGCAGTTTTCTTTCAGACCTTCAAAGAAAACCTTATACCAATACTCTTCAAACTATTACACAAAATAGAAACAGAGGGAACTCTACCCAATTTGTTATATGAAGTCACAATTATGCTTATACCTAAACCACTCAAAGACCAAACAAAGAAAGAGTGTCAGACCAATTTCACTGATGAATATCAATGCAAAAATATTCAATAAAATTCTCGCAAACCAAATCCAAGAATATATCAGAACAACCATCCATTATTACCAAGTAGGCTTGATCTCAGGGATACAGGGTTGCTTCAATACATGGATATCCGTCAATGTAATCCACTATGTAAACTAACTCAAAGGGAAAAAAAAAACACACGATCATCTCATTAGATGCTAAGAAAGTATTTGACAAAATTAAACACCTCTCATTGTAAAAGTCTTGGAAGGATCAGGAATTCCTACACATACCTAAACATAGTAACAGCAATATACAGCAAATGACTAGCCCACACTAATCTACATGGAGAGAAACTTGAAACAATCTCACTAAAATTAGGGATTAGACAAAGCTGCCCACTCTCTCCCTACCTGTTCAATGTAATACTTGAAATCCTAGCTGGAGCAATCACACAACAAAGGAGGTCAAATAGATACAAATTGGAAAGGAGGATGTCAAAATATCACTATCTGCAGATGATAAGATAGTCTATTTAAGTGACCCCAAAGACTCCATTGGAAAACTCTTAAAACTGACAACTTCAGCAGTGTGGCTGGACATAAAATTAACTCAAGCAAATCAGTAGCCTTCCTCTACTCAAAAGTTAAACAGTCTGAGAGAGAATTTAGAAACATGACAACCTTCACAATAGTCACAAATAATATAAAATGCCCTGGTGTGACTCTAACCAAGCAAGTGAAAGATCTGTATTACGAGAACTTCAATTCTCTAAAGAAAGAAATTGAAGATCTCAGAAGACAGAAAAATTCCACACGCCCATGGATTGGCAGGATTAATAATAGTAAAAATGGCCATCTTGTCAAAAGCAATCTACAGATTCATTGCACCCCCTTCAAAATTCCAACTCAATTCTTCATAGAGTTAGAAAGAGCAATTTGAAAATTCATTTGGAATACCAAAAACCCAGGATAGAAAAAACTCTTCTCAACAATAAAAGAACTTCTGGGTACATCACAATTTTACCTTAAGATGTATTACAGAGAAATTGTGGTAAAAACTGTATGGCATTGTTACAGAGACAGGCAGGTAGATCACTGGTATAGAATTAAAGACCCAGAAAAGAACTCACACACTTATGCTCACTTATCTTTGACAAAGGAGCTAAAACCAGCCTGTGGAAAATAAGATAGCATTTTCAACAAATGATGCTGGTTCAATCGGAGGTCAGCATATAGAAGAATGCAAATCAATCCATTCTTATCACTTTGTACAAATCTCACGTCCAAGTGGATCAAGGACCTCTGCATAAAACCAAATAAACTGAAATTAATAGAAGAGTAAATGGGGAAGAATTTCTAATACCTGGGCCGAGGGAAAATTTCCTGAACAGAATACCAATGGTTTATACTCTAAGATAAACAATAGATAATTGAGAACTTCTCACATTGCAAATCTTCTGTAAGGCAAAGGACAGTGTCAATAGGTCAAAATGGCAACCAACAGATTGGGAAAAGATTTTTATCCATCCTACATCCAATAAAGGGCTAATATCCAATATATTCAAAGAACTCAAGGAGTTTAACTCCAGAGAATCAAATAACCCCAGTAAAAAAATTCCATAGAGAGCTAAACAATGAATTCTCAACTGAGGAATATTGAATAACCTTGAAGCACCTAAAGAAATAAACAACCTTAGTCATCAGGGTATGAAAACCAAAACAACCCTGAGATTTCATCTCTCACTGGTTATAATGGCTAAGATCAAATTCTCAGGTAACAGCAGATGCTGGCAAGGATGTAGCAAAAGGGTAACACTCCTTCAACTGTTGGTGGGATTGCAAGCTTGTATTATCCCTCTGGAAATCAGTCTGGTTTTTACCAGAATATTAGACACAGTGCTACTTGAGGATCCTGCTATAACACTCCTGGGCATATACCCAAAAGCTGCTACTACATATAAGAAAGACATGTGCTCTGCTATGATCATAGCAGCTTTATTTATAATAGTCAGAAGCTGGAAAGATTCAGATTTTTTTCAATAGAGGAATGGATACAGAAAAAATGGATATTAGCCCCAAAGCCTGGAATACCCAAGATACAATTCAGAAACCACATGAAGCTCAAGAAAAAGACCAAAGTTTGCATATTCCAGAACTTCTTAGAAAGGGGAAAACAATACTCACAGGAGGAAATATGGGAACAAAGTGTGGAGTAGAGACTGAAGGGAAGTCCATCCAGAGACTGCCCCACCTGGAGATCCACCCCATATGCAGCCAGTCACCAAACCCTGTCCCTATTTCTGATTCCAAGAAATGCTTATTGACAGGATCCTGATATAGCTGTCTCCTGAGAGGTTTGTCCCGAGCCTGGAAAATACAGAGTCAGATGCTCACGGCCAACCATAGGATTGGGGATGGGGTCCCCAGTAAAGGAGTTAGAGAAAGCACTGGAGGAGCTTAAGGGGTTTGTATCCCCATAGGAAGAACCGTAATATCCACCAACCAGACCCTCCAGAGCTCCCAGGGACTAAACCACTAACCAAAGAGTACACATAGAGTGGCCTATGGCTCTCGCTGCATATGAGCAGAGCATGGCCTTGTTGGGCATCAATGGGAAGAGAGGCCCTTGGTCCTGTGAAGGCGTGATGCTCCAGTGTAGGGGAATGCCAGGGTGGGGATGCAGGAGGAAGTTGGTGGGTGGATGGGTACAGAAGCACCCTCATAGAAGCCAGAGGAGGGAAGAGGGGATAGGGATTTTATGTAGGGGAAATCAGGAAAGAGATAATATTGAACTGTATATAAAGAAAATATCCCACAAAAGTAGAGAAAAACAAAGCTGGTTTACAGGAGGATCTATTCACATTGTTGCAACTAGTACCTTGGGTATAGGATTTTGCATTTGAATAAAACCAGCACCAGACAAATTCTCAGCATTTCCTCTTTTGTCTAAATAAAAAAAGTTCTTTCTCATATATTAATAGACAACACATACTAGGAACAATAATAAACCAATTATTAAAAAGTATTAGGTAAGTGTCACATTCAAAAATGTTATTTGTATTCAGCAGTCTTTGGATAAGATATTTATTTATCTATCCTATCTTGTTGAGTTCAGAGTTCCATGTCCAAATCATTTCTATCATAATTTGGTATTACTAACCTAAAATATTTTCTTAGACTTAAGAACAGCTTCTTAAATCCTAAACAACTTAAGCTTAAATGTGAGACTATACCTAGTCATCAATCCCATCAGAGACGTGAGAAGGACTAAATATTACATGAATATGCAGAAAATACAGGCAAGTGCTTCCAAGGTTAAGAATGATGGGGAAATGACTGCTTGAACAGCTCTCCAGGATTGTTCCTACAATGTTGGAGCATCTGTCTTCAGCCTCTGACCCAGTATATCTGATACAACTTTTGTGAAGGACGGATTATGAAACAATTGTAAATTGTATGCTGTAGTAATTATATACACAATGTACAGTCTATTTGTATTTGTCAACTTAGGAAAAAGTATCCTATTACCTTATCTTGGTGAATTTAGAGTTCTGTATTTAAACCACTCCTCATTATTATTTTAAGCATTTACATCCTCAAATGCTTGGCTGTAGTGCTTTTAAACTTAGTATAAGTCTAAATGCTCTGTCTCTTTC
Source organism: Rattus norvegicus (assembly GCF_021556685.1). Lineage (NCBI taxonomy): Eukaryota > Metazoa > Chordata > Mammalia > Rodentia > Muridae > Rattus > Rattus norvegicus. The sequence goes on along the minus strand of NC_141539.1, from coordinate 72,816,187 downwards.
TATTTGGGAACTATATGGCCTAAATGGGATAGAAATCACTAATAGATCTTGATAGGCATCAAGTGCAAACCCAGAGAATAATAATAACCATTCAGCTTTGAGGTACTGGTTTCCTGTTATCAAATATGTATATTTGACATCAAAGTTTAACATCGAGCTAGTTATAACTTGTACTGAAGAAATCTCAACAATATAATATTGCAAAAGATGTTATCTATTGTATATTATGTTTTGAAAATTAAAACAAAGGAATTACTAAATACACATTTTCTTAAACATTTCAGTAAACAGGCTATGCAGTTTTACAAAAGTTCTTTGTTTTTAAAGTACTTGCATTTAGATTGAATGTCTCATCTTGATATCTTATATGTTATCTTTTATTAAAACATCAATTTGGATAACTGTTACATAAAATGATCACTTTTTGTGTTATGAGAGCTATACTTGTGTTTATTATAGAAGAGCTCTAGTGTATTTGTAAGAATGTAAATTTACCATGTGTTTTTTTTTCTTTGTTTGTCTATATAGTGGATTATTTTGATGGATTTCCATGTATTGAACCATGCCTACATCCCTTGGGATGAAGCCTACTTGATCATGATGGATGATAATGATAGTTTTAATGTGTTCTTGAATTCTATGTGTGAGAATTTTATTGAGAATTTTTGCATTGATATTCATAAGGGAAACTGATTTGAAATTCTCTTTGTTGGGTCTTGGTGTAGTTTAGGTATACGCTTTCTCAGCATCTAATAAGATGTAATTGTGGCTTCATAAAATGAATGGGTAATGTTCCCTCTGTTTGTATTTTGTGTAATAGTTTGAAGATTAGTGGTATTAGGTCTTTGAAGTTCTGATAGAAAACTAAACCAATTTGGTCCTGGGCTCTTTTTGGTTGGGAGACTTTTAATAAGTGCTTCTATTTCTTTAGGGGTTATGGGACTGTTTAAATGGTTTATCTGATCCTTATTGAACTTTGGTACCTAGCATCTGTCTAGAAAATTGTGCATTTCATCCAGATTTTCCAGTTTTATTGAATATAGGCTTTTGTTATAGGATCCGATGATTGATTGAATTTCCTCAGATTCTGTTATTATGTCTCCCTTTTCATTTCTGATTTTGTTAATTTGGATGCATTCTCTGTGACCTCTGGTTAATCTGGCTAAGGTTTATCTCTCTTGTTGATTTTCTCAAAGAACCAGCTCCTGGTCTTGTTGATTTTTTTGTATACTTATTTTTGTTCCTACTTGGTTGATTTCAGCCTTGAGTTTGATTATTTCCTGATCAATTTTAAGAGATGAAGTGAAGAATTCACTTACTTTCCTAAAGAAGCAATCTTTTCAGTGGGTGGACCATTGTTTACCGTGTATATCTCTTAGATTACATTTGATTTGTCTCTTACCCATCAGATTAAAACTTGTCCTGGCTGTAAAAGGTAGTTAGCTGATTATAAAACTGCTTAGATTCAAGGCCGGTTCCACCAGATGAAACACAGTTTGAATCTTTTTTTTTTTTTTTTTTTTTTTTTTTTTCCGGAGCTGGGGACCGAACCCAGGGCCTTGCGCTTCCTAGGCAAGCGCTCTACCACTGAGCTAAATCCCCAACCCCCACAGTTTGAATCTTAAATCTGGTAAAAAAAAACGGTCATTGGGGAGCTCACAATCTCAAAAATGAACTTACTGCTATGGTTTTGCAAAATGGACACAACCAAATGCCCTCTGATTCACATCTCAGCCCATATATTAGTGCAAAAATTTCATCAAAATGTTTCTCTGTTAACATTTTCAGCAAATGGTGCTGGTTCAACTGGAGGTCAACATGTACAAGAATGCAGATCGATCCATGCTTATCACCCTGTACAAAGCTTAAGTACAAGTGGATCAAGGACCTCCATATCAAACCAGATACACTCAAACTAATAGAAGAAAAAGTGGGGAAGCATCTCGAACACATGGGCACTGGAAAAAATTTCCTGAACAAAAAACCAATGGCTTATGCTCTAAGATCAAGAATCGACAAATGGGATCTCATAAAACTGCAAAGCTTCTGTAAGGCAAAGGACACTGTGGTTAGGACAAAACGGCAACCAACAGATTGGGAAAAGATCTTTACCAATCCTACAACAGATAGAGGGCTTATATACAAAATATACAAAGAACTCAAGAAGTTAGACTGCAGGGAGTCAAATAACCCTATTAAAAAAATGGAGTTCAGAGCTAAACAAAGAATTCACAGCTGAGGAATGTCGAATGGCTGAGAAACACCTAAAGAAATGTTCAATATCTTTAGTCATAAGGGAAATGCAAATCAAAACAATCCTGAGATTTCACCTCACACCAGTGAGAATGGCTAAGATCAAAAACTCAGGTGACAGCAGATGCTGGTGAGGATGTGGAGAAAGAGGAGCACTCCTCCATTGTTGGTGGGATTGCAGACTGTTAGAACCATTCTGGAAATCAGTCTGGAGGTTCCTCAGAAAATTGGACATTGAACTACCTGAGGACCCAGCTATACCTCTCTTAGGCATATACCCACAAGATGCCCCAACATATAAAAAAGACATGTGCTCCACTATGTTCATAGCAGCCTTATTTATAATAGCCAGAAGCTGGAGAGAACCCAGATGCCCTTCAACAGAGGAATGGATACAGAAAATGTGGTACATCTACACAATGGGATATTACTCAGCTATCAAAAACAATGACTTTATGAAATTCATAGGCAAATGGATGGATCTGGAAAATATCATCCTGAGAGAGGTAACCCAATAACAGAAGATCACACATGGTATGCACTCATTGATAAGTGACTATTAGCCCAAATGCTTGAATTACCCTAGATGCACAGAACACATGAAACTCAAGATGAATGATCAAAATGCGAATGCTTCACTCTTCTTTAGAAGGGGAACAAGAATACCCTTGGCAGGGAATAGGGAGGCAAAGATTAAAACAGAGGCAGAAGGAACACCCATTCAAGACCTGTCCCACATGTGGCCCATACATATACAGCCACCCAATTAGACAAAATGGATGATGCAAAGAAGTGCAGGCCGACAGGAACCGGATGTAGATCGCTCCTGAGAGACACAGCAAGAATATAGCAAATACATAGGCGAATGCCAGCAGCAAACCACTGAACTGAGAATGGGACCCCCGTTGAAGAAATCAGAGAAAGGACTGAAAGAGCTTGAAGGGGTTCAAGACCCCATATGAACAACAATGCCAACCAACCAGAGCTTCCAGGGACTAAGCCACTACACAAAGACTATACATGAACTGACCCTGGACTCTGACCTCATAGGTAGCAATGAACAACCTAGTAAGAGCACCAGTGGAAGGGGAAGCCCTTGGTCCTGCCAAGACTGAACCCCGAGTGAACGTGATTTTTGGGGGGGAGGGCGGTAATGGGGGGAGGATGGGGAGGGGAACACCCATATAGAAGGGCAGGGGGAGGGGTTAGGGGGATGTTTGCCCGGAAACCGGGAAAGGGAATAACATTCGAAATGTAAATAAGAAATACTCAAGTTAATAAAATAATGTTTTCAAAAATTAAAAAACAAAAAAAAACCAAAAAAAGTTTCTCTGTGCATTGGTCAATGTTAAATGCAGAAACTCACAAGTTTATAATAGTTAAATGTAGAGAATAAATAATTATCGAGTTCTCAGTCACAGAGGTACATTTTATATCATACTTCTTCAAGATTCAAGGACAATCACATGAAAATGGAGAGATTGTAAGAGCCACTAGGGTTAGGGAAGAGATAATCTCATTTTGATATGAGATCTTCTACACCTGTGAGGTACCAAGAAGTCAAGATGGATTGTGTAAGATCAAGTCAGTCAATTTTTCTGCGCAAATTAGTAAATGGCCATGAACTGTAACTGAGAAAATATGGAAAACTGATGGCTTCCAGGGAAAAGGCAGTCAGTTTTCCTTACGTGTGGCTTCCTGTAGGTCCACTATGTGTGTATATATATATATATATATATATATATATATATATATATATATATATGTGTGTGTGTGTGTGTATGTGTGTGTATATATATACATATGTATATATATACACATATATATATACACATATCACAGATTGGAGTTGAAATGATAGTACACACACACACACAAACACGGATAGAAAATTGGGAGTAGAAGGTAGGGTAAGGGGTGTCCTTGAGAATTATGATAGCTAAACACATTGTATGAAATTCTCAAAAAATTATTAAAGCTATTGTAAAATAGCTTTTGGCTGAATAGCAGTATAAACAGTGAAACAGTGTTATATCCATGTTTGCCACAAGATGGCGACAAATAACTTTGTTTAGCTTTGAAAGCCTGTTTTACCAAGTTGAATTGTGAAGCATAATCTGGTTTACTAAACATTGATGCGACAGACATGGTTTGCTTGGAGGTGATTGGAAAGCACTAGTACACGTTTTACTGCATGGAGAATTCCTAACTTCTTTGATGTTTGTGAAAACAAACATAGTTTTGATGACTAAAATGGATCATGATTTATTCTTTCATCCTTTTAAAAATGCCACTGTAAGCATCGGCATCAAATAAACCCCTTGTTTATTTTTAATACCCAAAATATAAGTATTTTCCTATTATCTGTTATTATTAACATTTTCTTTTAATTGAGCTTTGATGGCTATCTGGCTACTTCAGGTATTTCCAATTTGCTTTTGGGCCTGAAAGAACATGCTTGAAATGCAACTGGACAATAGTCTTAGTTAATGTTTAGGAATCAATGTTCCTGCAAATTTATCATCGTACAGCTTCATTATTCGATCTGTCCCTCAACTTTATTATTCGCCTCTGAATTTTATTCTAAAATTGTTCTTTGTGTATCTATTAAAGCAAGCTATATACTTATGATGATCAAGCAAGTCATTTACTCTTTGAATATTGTTCATAGATATAGATTTTAAAAGTCTATGCACTTTCATCATCTACCTTTTTTCTCAGACTTGGGTCTTTCTAGAACTAGTGTAATTGATTAAGTTGAACACACACACACACAATACTTCTATCATATTCAAAGAGTTTTATGTTAATTTTATTTTATTTTATTTGTTTTAAGTCTGTGTGCAGATGCATGTGTGGTTCTATGGAAATGTAGTCAGAGAATCTCTCTGCAGAATCTGTTCTCTCCTGCCACCTTGTGGTTCCTGGGAGGAAACTCAGACAATTAAGCCTGCAGACACCCACTGAGACACCTTGCTGCTCTCATGTTTGTTCCCCTCAAGGTCGGTCCATCCTCCACCTGTTCCACATCCCACACCTCCCACCCCCGTCTCCACAAGGATGTCCTCACCCCAGCCACCCAACTAAGCCTCTAAACTTCCTGTGGCCCCCAGTCTCTTGAGAGTTAGGTGCATCTTCTACAACTGAACCCAGACCGGGAGGCCTCTGCTGCATATGTGTTGGAGGCCTCATCTCAGCTAGTGTATGCTGCCTAAATTGGTGACCCAGTGTCGGAGAGATCTCAGGGGTCCAGGTTAATTGAGACTGCTGGTCCTCCAACAGGGTTGTCCTTCTCCCCTGCTTCCTCCAGATTTTCCCTAATTCAACCAGAGGGGTCAGCAGCTTCTGTGATCGGTTGGGGACACATATCTGCATCTGACTCTTTCAGCTGTTTGTTGGGTCTTTTGGAAAGCACTCATGATAGGTCCCGTTTTGTGAGCACCTCATAGCCTTAGTAATCATGTCAGGTCTTGGGGCCTCCTTTTGAGCTGGATCCCAATTTGGGCCTGTCTCTGGACCTTCTTTTCCTCAGGCTCTTCTCCATTTCCATCCCTGCATTTTTTTCAGACAGGAAAAATTATGGGTCAGAGCTTTGACTGTGGGATGGCAATCACATCCCTCACTTGAAGCCCTGTCTTTCTGCTGGAGATAGGCTCAGCAAGTTCCCTCTCTCCACTGTAGGTTGTTTCATCTAGAGTCCCCCCTCTTTGAGTACTGAAGGTCTCTCACTTTCAAGTCTCTGGTACATTCTGAAGAGTCCTTTCAACCTCCTTCCTCCTGAGGTCACCTGTTTCCATTCTTTCTACTGACCCTCAGGGCTTCAGTCCTTTTCACCCACTGAATACCAGATTCAGTGGTATTCCCTGAATACCACTGTTCCTCCCTTCCTCCCTACTTGTGTTTGCTTTCTTCTCCCTCCCAAGTGGGAATGAGGGGGAACAAAAATATTCACAGGAGGAGTTACAGAGAAAAAATTTGAGTAGAGACTGAAGGAAAGGTCATTCTGAGACAGCCCCACCTGGGAATCCAACCCATATATAGTCACCAAACCCAGACAATATTGCTGATGCCAAGAGTAAAAGCTGACAGGAGCCTTTTATAGCTGTCCCATGAGAGGCATTGCCAAAACATGACAAATTCAGAGGTGGATGATTGCAGCCAACCATTGAACTGAGAATGTGGTCTCCAATGGAGGAGTTAAGGAAAGGATTTAAGGAGCTGAAGGTGTTTGCAACCCCATAAGAACAACAAAATCAACCAAGCAGAGCACCCAGGGACTAAACCACCACCCAGAGTACACATGGACAGACCCATGGCTCCAGCTGCATATGTAGCAGAGGATGGCCTTTTGGGGCACCAATGGGAGAAGCCCTTGGTCCTGCCAAGGCTGGATGCCCCAGTGTAGGTAAATGTCAGGATGCGGAGGCAAAAAAGTGGTGGGTGGGTGGGTGAGAGAACACATTCATAGAAGCAGGGGAATGCAGAATGGCATAGGGAGTTTATGGAAGGGAAATCTGAAAAGGGGATAGCATTTTAAATGTAAACAAAAAATATCCAATTATAAACAAAAGAATTGTTTTCACCTTTCCAGAAGAATGAAAATTGCTCTTTGTCTTTGAGGAATTGTGTTGAGATTTTAATGAGGATTGTATTGAATCTGTAGATTACCTTTGGTAGCATGGCCATTTTTACTATGTTAATTCTCCCAATCCATGACCAGGGAAGATTTCTCCATTTTGTGAGATCTTCGATTTCTTTCTTTAGACACTTGTTCTTAACACACAGATCTTTCACTTATTTGTTTAGAGTTAACTGAAGATATTTTATATTATCTGTCGCTGTTGTGAAGGGAGTTGTTTACCTAATTTCTTTCTCAGCCTGTTTATCACTTGTGTAATGGAAGCTTACTGATTTATTTGAGTTAGTTTTATATCCACCCACTTTGCTAAGGTTGTTTATCAGTTAAAAACTTCTCTGGTAGAAGTTTTGGGGTTGCTTATGTATACTATTTGCAGATGATATGGTAGATTATGTTAATTGATTTTTGTATATTGAACCAACCTTGCATCCCTGAAATGAAGCCTACTTGATCGTGGTGAATGATGTTTTTGATGTTCTTAAATTCAATTTGCAAGAATTTTATTGAGTATTTTTGCATTGATATTAATATGTAAGGTTGGTCTAAAGTTCTGTTTTGTTAGGGTCCTTGTATGGTTTAAGTATCAAAGTCATTGTGGCTTCATAGAAAGAATTCTGTTTCTATTTTATGGAATAGTTTGAGGAATATTAGTATCAGGTCTTCTTTGATGGTCTGGTAAAATTCTGAACTATATCCATGTGGTACTGAGCTATTTTTCATTGGGAGATTTTTAATAACTTCTATTTCCTTATGGGACATGTGGCCTGTTTAGAAAGTTTATCTACTCTTGATTTAACTTTGGTATGTAATATCTGTGTAGAAAACCATTCTTTCATCTAGATTTTCCAGTTTTGTTGAGTACAGGCTTTTGTAGAAGGATCTGATGATTTTCTCTTCATTTCCTCCATTTCTGTTGTTATGTCTTCCTTTTCACTTCTTATTTTGTTAATTTGGATACTGCCTGTGGGCCCTTTAGTTAATTTGTCTAGGGGTTGATCTATCTTGTTGATTCTCTCAAAGAACCATCTTTTGGTTTTCCTGATTCTTTGTATTTTTCTCCTTGTTTCTCTATGGTTGATTTCAGCTCTGAGTTTGACTATTTCCTGCCTTCTACTCCTCATGGGTGAGTTTGCTTCTTTTTGTTCTAGAACTTTCAGGTGTGCTGTTAACTTGCTAGTGTAAGATCTCTTCAGTTTCTTTACTAGGGAATTTGGTGCTATGAATTTTCCTCTTACCCTTGTTTTCATTGTGTGCCATAAATTTGGGTATGATATGTCAACATTATCATTAAATTCCAGGAAGTCTTTAATTTCTTTCTTTATTTCATCACCGACCAAATTATCATTTAGTAGAGAGTTGTTCAGTTTCCACATACATGTGGTTTTCTGTTGCTTTTGCTGTTGTGGAGATCAGCTTTAGGCCATGGTGCTCTGAGAAGATGCATGGAATTATTTCAATTATTTAATGGTTGAGGTTTGTTTTGTGACCAATTAGATGGTCGATTTTGGAAAAGGCACCTTGAGATGCTGAAAAAAAAATGCATTCTTTTGTTTTAGGGTGAAATGTTCTATAGATATGTTAAACCCATTTAGTTCATAATCTCTACTAGTTTCACTGTATCTCTGTTTAGTTCTGTTTCCATGGTCTGTCCGTTGTTGAGCATGGAATGTTGAAGTCTTCCACTATTATTATATGGGGTTAATGTGTGTTTTGAGTTTTTGTAAAGTTTCTTTTATGAGTGTAGGTATCCTTGCATTTGGGGATAGGTACTCAGAGTTGAGATTTAATTTTGGTGGATTTCCCTTTGATGAATATGAAGTGTCCTTCCTCATCATGCTTGATAACTTTAGGTTGAAGGTCTATTTTAGCCTTCTGGTTCCTGCCCTCATGGAGAGCTGAAAGCCAGCTGCCAGGAGCACCTACATGCCTGAGAGCAGAGCTCCCTGCTCCCAAATCCTGTGCGAGAGAGAGCTGAACACATAGAAGTGCCAACAATCCTGAGACCACAGTATAGACTGCCTCTTCAGTCCACCTTTGCACACATCCCTGGCCTAAGAGGAAACTGCACAGTGCCTCTGGACACAGGAATATAGGAATAGTTAGCTGCAGGAACCTGCTGCTCAGGTCTGTGCCCTGAACTGAACTGAACTGGTTCAGTTCATACAGCTCCCTTCACCCAAATCTCATGAGGGGTGGGGAGCTGGACCCTCAGAAGTGAGGACACTCCTGAGAAACCAGAGGAGACTCCTCTCTGCCCAAATTCCCAACCCAAAAGGAAAATGCCTAGTGTCATCTGTCCCTCCTGTGCACAGGGACTGAGAAGCAGTCAGGGGCAGTACCCTTCCAGTTCCTGCCCTCAACTAAAGCTGAAAACCAGCTGCCAGGAACAACTACACACCTGAGAGCAGAACACTCTGTTCCCAAAACTGGCTGAATGAAAACAGGAAAACAGGACTACAGGGGGTTCAAGCCACCATCAGAAACAGCAAGACAAGCTAACACCAGAGACAACCTGATGGCAAGAGGCAAGCACAGGAACCAAGCAACAGAAACCAAGACTACTTGGCATCATCAGGGTCCAGTTCTCCCACCAAAACAAATGCTGGATATCCAAACACACACTAGTTTAGACAAACACTATGTCAGAGTAAAAGGATAGAAAAAGATCTTCCGAGCAAATGGTGACAAGAAAAAACTAGAGTGACAATCACATTTTATCATGATGATAGAGGACTTTAAGACAGTCATAAATAACTCCCTTAAGGAAATACAGGACAACACAAGTAAGCAAGTAGAAGCCCTTACAGAAGAAACACAAAAATTCCTTAAAGAATTACAGGAAAACAAAACCCAAGAGAAGAAATAATTGAAAAAAAAATCCAGGAGTTAAAAATGGAAATAGAAACAATAAAGAAAACACAAAGGGAGACAACCCTGGAGATAGAAAACCTAGGGAAGAGATCAGGAGTCATAGATGTGTGCATCACCAACAGAATACAAGAGATGGAAGAGAGAATCTCAGAAGCAGATGATACCATACAAAATATCAACACAACAGTCAAAGATAAAGTAAATCAAAAAAGCTCCTAGCCCAAAATATCCAGTAAATCCAGGACACAATGAGAAAATCAAACCTAAAGATAGTAGGTATAAAAGAGAGAGAAGACTCCCAACTTGAAGGATCAGTAAATATATTCAACATTTTACAGAAGAAAATTTCCCTAACCTAAAGAAAGAGATGCCCATAAATATACAAGAAGCCTACAGAACTCCAAATAGATTGGACCAGAAAAGAAATTTCTCCTATCACATAATAGTCAGAACAACAAATGCACAAAACAAAGAAAGAATATTAAAAGCAGTAAGGGAAAGAGGTCAAGTAACATATAAAGGCAGACCTATCAGAATTACACAAGACTTCTCATCAGAGACTATGGAAGACAGAATATCCTGGAGAGATATCATACAGACACTAAGAGAACACAAATGCCAACCCAGGCTACTATATCCAGCAAAACTCTCAATTAACATAGATGGAGAAACCAAGATATTCCATGCAAAACCAAATTTACACAGTAACTTTCTAAAAATCCAGCCTTAAAAAGGAAAATAGATGGAAAAGTCAAACACAAGGAGGGAAACTACACCCTAAAAAAAGCAAGAAAGTAATTTCCTTGCAACAAAACCAAAAGAAGAGTCAAGACAAACATAATTCCACCTCTAAATACGAAAATAACAGGAAGCAATAATCACTATTCCTTAATATCTCTCAACATCAGTGGACTCAATTCCCACATAAAAAGACATAGACTAACAGACTGGATACGTAAAGAGGACCCAGTATTTTGCTGCATACATGAAACATGCCTCAGAGACAAAGACAATGCTACTTCAGAGGAAAAGGCTGGAACACCACTTTCCAAGCAAGTGGTCCAAAGAAGCAAGCTGGTGTAGCCAATCCAATATCAAATAACCAGTAGTTAACATCACACTAAATGGAGAGAAACTTGAAGCAATCCCACTAAAATCAGGGACTAGACAAGGCTGCCCACTCTCTCCCTACTTATTCAATATAGTACTGGAAATCCTAGCCAGAGCAATCAGACAACAAAAGGAGTCTAATGGATACAAATTGGAAAGGAAGAATTCAAAATATTACTATTTTCAGTTGATACGATATTATACTTAAGTGAGCCCAGAAGTTCCACCAGAGAACTACTAAGCCTGATAAACAACTTAGGCAAAATGGCTGGGTATAAAATTAACTCAAACAAATCAGTACCCTTTCTCTACTCAAAGAATAAGCAGGCTGAGAAAGAAATTAGGGAAATTACACCCTTCATAACCATCCCAAATAATATCAAATACCTTGGTGCGACTTTAACCAAGCAAGTTAATGATTTGTAAAACAAGAACTTCAAGTCTCTGAAGAAAGAAATTGAAGAAGTTCTCAGAAGATTGAAAGACATCCCCTGCTTATGGATTGGCAGGATTGATATAGTAAAAATGGCCATTTTACCAAAAGCAATCTACAGGTTCAATGCAATCCCCATCAAAATTCCAACTCAATTCTTGATAGAGATTGAAAGAGCAATTTGCAAATTCATTCAGAATAACAAAATGCCCAGCATACCTAAAACTATTCTCAACAATAAAAGAACTTCTGGGAGAATCACTATCCCTGATCTCAAGCAGTATTACAGAGCAATAGTGACACAATCTGTGTGACATTGGTAAAGAGACAGGCAGATAGATCAGTGGAATTCAATTAAAGACCCAAAGTTGAAGCCACAAATCTATGGTCACTTGATCTGTGACAAAGGAGCTAAAACCATGCAACGGAATAAATATAACATTTTCAACAAATGTTGCTCATTCAACAGGAGGTCAGCATGTAGAAGAATGCAAATTGATCCATTCTTATTGCCGTGTTCAGAGCATAAGATCAAGTGGATCAAGGACCTCCATATCAAACCAGATACACTCAAACTAATAGAAGAAAAGGAGAGGAAGAGCATTGAAAACATGGGCATTGGGGAAAATTTCCTGAAGAGAACACTTATGGCTTATGCTCTAAGAATCAACAAATGGGACTCAAAAACTGAAAAGCTTCTGTAAGGCAAAGGATACTGTCATTAGGACAAAACAGCAACCAAAAGATTGGGAAAAGATGTTTACCAATGCTACATCTGATAGAGGGCTAATATTCAAAATATACAAAGGACTCAAGAAATTAGACTCCAGAGAGCCAAATAACCCTATTTTAAAAATGGGGTACAAAGTTAAAGAAAGAATTCACAGTTGAGGAATATGGAATGTTCCTTAGTCATCAGGGAAATGCAAATCAAAACAATCCTGAAATTGCACCTCACACCATTCAGAATGGATAAGACAAAAAACTCAGGCAACAGCAGATGCTGTCAAGGATGTGGAGAAAGAGCAACATTCCTTCATTGTTGGTGGGATTGCAAACTGGTACAACCACTCTGAAAATCAGTCTGGAGGTTCCTCAGAAAATTGGACATTGCCCTGCGTCAACATACACCAAAGACACATGCTCCACTATGTTCATAGCAGCCTTATTTATAATAGCCAGTAGCTGGAAAGAACCCAGATGCCCTTCAATAGAGGAATGGATACAGAAAAGTGGTACACCTATACAATGGAGTACTACTCAGGTATCAAAAACAATGACTTCATGAACTTCTTAGGCAAATGGAATGAACTAGAAAATCTCATCGTGCATGAAGTAACCCAATCACACAAAAACACATATGCTATGCATTCACTGATAAGTGGATATTAGCCCAAAAGCTCAAATTACCCAGGATGCAATCCATGGACCACATGAAACTCAAGAAGAAGGATGACCAAAGTGCAGATGCTTCATTCCTTTTTAAAAAGGGCAATGAAAATATCCATGGGAGGGTATAGAGAAGCAAAGTTTAGACCAGAGACTGAAGGAACAGCCGTTCAGAGCCTGTCCCACATGTGGCATACATATACAGGATATAGGTGTCTCCTGAAAGATAATCCAGAGCATATCCAATACAGAGTTCAATGCTAGCATGAGACCACTGAACTGAGAATGAGACCCCTGTTTGAAGAATTAGAGAAAGGATTGAAAGGGCCGAAGGGGCTTGCAACCCCATAAGAACAACAATGCTAACCAATGAGCCCTTGCAGGGACTAAACCACTAACCAAAGACTATACATTGACTGACCCATGGCTCCAACTGCTTATGCATTGAGAAGCCCTTGGTTCTGCGAAAGTTGGACCCCCAGTGTAGGGGATTGTCAGGGGGTGATAAAGGGTATGGATGGTGACAGGAACACACTTACAGAAGGGTAGAGGGCAGGGTTTGGGTGCTTATGGACAGGAAACCGGAAAAGGGAATAACATTTGAAATGCAAATAAAAATACTCAATAAAACAATCTATTTTATTAGGTATTAGTATGGCAACTCTAGTTTGTTTCTTGTCACCGTTTGCTTGGACGATCTTTTTCTATCCTTTTACTCTGACATAGTGTTTGTCTTTGTTATTGATGTGTGTTTCTTTTATAAAGCTAAATGCCAGATCTTGCTTGTGTATCCACTCTGTTCACTTATGCATTTTGCATGTGAGTTTGTCCATTAATATTGAGAGATATTAAAGACAGATGACTGTTGGTTCCTGTTATAGTTGTTTTTGTAGGTACCTTTATGTGCCTGTGCTTCTCGTATTTGGCTTTGTTGTGAGACACTTATAACCTTGCCTTTTTTTTTTTTTTTTTGGTTTATGTATCTTCCTTGTATTGGTGTTTTCCTTCTAGGATCTCCTGTAGGGCTGGATTGGTAGGTAGATACTGTTTGAATTTGGTTTTGTCATGGAATACTTTAGTTTCTTCATCTATGTTAATTAAGAGTTTTGCTGTGTATTGTAGTCTGGGCTGGCGTTAGTCTTCTCTTAGAGTCTGCATGACCTCTGACCATACTCTCCTGGCTTTCATAGTCTTTGTTGAGAAGGCTGGTGTAGTTCTGATAGGTCTGCCTTTGTATGTTACTTGGCCCTTTTCCCTTACAGTTTTTAATGTTCTTTCTTGTTTTCTCTGCATTTATTGTTTTTATTGTTAAATGACAAGAGGATTTTCTCTTCTGTTCCCATATGTTTGGTGTTCTGTAGGCCTCCTGTAGCTTTATGGCCATCTCTTTCTTTAGGTTGGGGAAGTTTTCCTCTGATTTTGTTAAAGACATTTTCAGGTCCTTTGAGCCACCATCTCCATTTTCTTTTATTCCAATTATTCTTATATTTGGTCTTTTCATAGTGTCCTGAATTTCCTGGCTAGCAGTCTGTCCCAGCAGAAAGAACCAGATGGAAGGACATTGGTATTTGTTCGGCGGGGACTTTTGGGGGGATGATGGGTCCCCGAGTCCACTGGGCTCCCAGAGGCAGCTGTGGGGTGTTGCAGGGAGTACTTACTAAATATTCTGAGTGCAGCAAATCCTCTGGTATGTAGCCTCTTCTGGGACACAGACTTGCTTTTGTGGTTTTTAATTTATTAGTTAACTTTCCTTTTGCCCAAAGAAACAACTCATGAATATCAGCTACTTTTCTCATTGTTTTAGCAAAAAATATGACAAAAGAAACTCGAAGTATTTATTTATCTTACACTTTGAAGGTGTAGACCCTTGTGCGAGGAAGTCATGAGGGTGATAGCTTAAAACAGTAGATCACATTGTGCCCACAGCGAAGAAGAATAGCGCCATGATTGAGGCTGCTTAGTCTCATGCTCAATTCAGAAATAGAAGACCGTAGATGGTGCCACCCACATTTAAGGTGAGTCTTCGCATCTCAAACCTAATATAGAAACAAGAAGTAGCCCACGCCTAACACTGCCTGAATTGCCATGGACCACAGGCTAGAAAGCCCAGAGACCTAGGATAGAACCAAACATAACTGTCAATAAATGAAAAAAAAAGCAATAGTGATTCCTAATGATATCATGCTTTACTCATAAAATTGGTGTCTAGTCCATTAAGGAGGGTTTCTCCAGCAATTGATGGGAACAGATGGAGAGACCCACAGCCACACATTAGGTGGAGCTCAGGAAATTCTTGTTCTCTTACTGGGTTGTTTTGCCACGCCTTGATTTGAGGGTTTGTGCTTAGTCTTACTGTAACTTTTTATGCTGTGCTGAGAAGCCTGTTCTTTTCTGAAGGGAAATGGGGGAAGAGGGGATTTGGGGAAGAAGAGAGGTATGAGGGAAAACTGGGAGAAGTGGAGGCAGTGGAACCTGAGATTGGGATGTCATGTATGAGAAAGGAATAAAAGAGGAAAAAGAAAAAAGAAATACTCTCACAGATGTGTCCAGTGGCTTGTATCCTGGGTGATGTTAGATCCTGTTAAGTGAACAACCAAGGTTAATTGCTGTATCCATATAGATAAAATCTTAAAACTTAGTATTTGTTTCTACTTTATTTTTTCCTTGAATATGTTTTATTGATGATTTTTAAAAGGATATTTAAAATAATAATTTAATATATTAATGTATCTACTCTGTAATGTTGAGATATTGGAAAGCATTGTGCAGTACTTAAATAAGGTCAAGCATACCAATATTCTAAAAAGTTAATCTTTTCTTTGTGATGAAATCTTTCAAAATGGTTTTAGTGTTTGACATTATTGGCATTTATGGTCATACCACAATCCAACAGCATACCAGATCTTAGTCATTTCAAACTGCACCTTAATAGCTATCAACTTTTCTCCATTTCTTATCCCTAATCCCTGGTTTTCAACATCTTTCTATTTACAACTCATATGAAATCATTCAGTACTTGTTTTTGATTTATTTATACATTATAATACATTATTTTTGTAATCATCTTCATGATTGAGAATTTAACATAACTTTGTACAAGCTTTTACTTGTGTATATAAAAGTTTGTGTATTATAATCTTATACTTTTACTATTAAGCAATGTAATTAGAGCTCTTTTATTGCAACCTACAGATGTTTACCAAGAATTACTACATTAATGTCATAGAGCAGAACAGGAATTTCACATAATGAGAATGTAGAGAAATTGCATAAATACTTTCCACAGAAGATAACCTGCTCCTTTTATGCAGGCTCTCTACAGAATTCTCTAGGATTCCTCATCCAGAATTTCTATTGCAATTTTTAAAATATTTTCTGGTTTATATTCTTTTATTGATGCCTTTTCCCATGACAAGTGTTTGCATGTAAGTAATATTGTGTTTGACCTTACAGATGGCTCAATATAGTTATAATAACTGAGTCTAATTCTTTCACAACTGGTCTATTTCCATTGTAAGTCTTATGTTATCACAATTTGGCTCCCTTCTAAGAATTATATGATACTGTGTGAAAATATTTGGAATGCAAGTTTTATCTTCAGATTTATCATTTTTCCATTGTAATTTCTTTGTTGTTGTTGAAAAGAGATTTTCCTCCTCATACAATATACCCAAATTATATTTTGCCCACCCTCTATTCCTCCAGTACCTACCTACCGCCTGTCCTCTCCAAGTCCATTCCTTTCATGTCTTTGATTAGAAAAAAGCAGGGTTATAAAAGATAAAAACAAATCATAAAAAATAAGAGATAATAATGCAAAACAAAACCACACATCATGGCTGGACAGGGCAACACAAACTTTTCTTGAAAGAAATAAAAACTAAAAATACCAAGAGCAGGCATAAGAATAAGAGACCCACATGTTTGTACACTCAGGATTCCCACAACACATGATAACTCTTAAAGATATACAGAAAAACACAAGTAGACAGTGTGATGAAATGAATAACTTTCTTTACAAAATCCAGGAAAACACAAACAAACACTGGAAGAAAGTGAATAAAACATTTCAGGACCTGGAAAGGGAAATGAATCTAATAAAGAAAACAGAAATGGAGGGAATTCTGGAATGGAAAAATTTAGGTATTAGAACAAGAACTATTGAGGCAAGCTTCCCCAACAGAATATCAGAGATAGAAGAATCTCAGACACTGAAGATACTATAGAACAATTAGATACATCACTAAAAGAAAATATTGAATCTATCAAACTCCAGACACAAAACATCCAGGAAATCTGGGACAGTATGAAAAGATCAAAGCTAAGAAAAATAGGAATGGAGGAAGGAAAAGAATCCCAACTGAAAGACCCAGAAAACATTTTTCACAAAATCATAAAAGAAAAAATTTAACTCACGAACGAGATGCCTATAAAGGTATAAGAAGCATACAGAACACAAAGTAGATTGGAGTAGAAAGGAAGCTTCCCTTGTCACATGATAATGATGATGATGATGATTTTTTTAGTAAGAAAGACATTTTATTTATTAATAAAGCTTGTAAGATGAGATTATATGTTAAAGAGTAACCTGGGTTTGAGTAGAGAATATTCTACAACCGACTTTTTTTTTTAATCCTTATTAACTTGAGTATTTCTTATTTACATTTCAATTGTTATTCCCCTTCCCGATTTCCGGGCCAACATCCCCCTAACACCTCTCCCTCCCCTTCTATATGGGCATACTCTCCCTATCCTCCCCCTGTTACCACCTTCCCCCCAACAATCACGTTCACTAGGTGTTCAGTCTTGGCAGCACCAAGGGCTTCCCCTTCCACTGGGGTTCTTACTAGGATATTCATTACTATCTATTGGTTGGAGTCCAGGGTCAGTCCATGTATAGTCTTTGGGTAGTGGCTTAGTCCCTGGAAGCTCTGGTTGGTTGGCATTGTTGTTCATATGGGGTCTTGAGCCCTTCAAGCTCTTCCAGTCCTTTCTCTGATTCCTTCAACAGGGGTCCCATTCTCAGTTCAGTGGTTTGCTGCTGGAATTCCCCTGTGTATTTGATGTATTCTGGGTGTGTCTCTCAGGAGAGATCTACATCCGGTTCCAGTTGGCCTGCACTTCTTTGCTTCATCCATCTTGTCTAATTGGGTGGCTCTACATGTATGGGCCACATGTGGGGCAGGCTCTGAATGGGTGTTCCTTCTGCCTCTGTTCTAAACTTTGTCTCCCTATTCCCTCCCAAGGGTATTCTTGTTCCCCTTTTAAAAAAGGAGTGAAGCATTCTCATTTTGGTCATCTTTCTTGAGTTTCATGTGTTTTGTGCATCTAGGGTAATTCAAGCATTTGGGCTAATAGCCACTTATCAATGAGTGCATACCATGTATGTCTTTCTGTGATTGGGTTAGCTCACTCAGGATGATATTTTCCAGCTCCAACCATTTGCCCACGAATTTCATAAAGTGATTGTTTTTGATAGCTGAATAATATTCTGTTGCATAGATGTACCATATTTTCTGTATCCATTCCTCTGTGGAAGGGCATCTGGGACCTTTCCAGCTTCTGCTATTATAAATAAGGCTGCTATGAACATAGTGGAGCTCGTGTCTTTTTTATATGTTGGGGCATCTTTTGGATATATGCCCAAAAGCAGAATAGCTGGGTCCTCAGGGAATTCAATTTCCAATTTCCTGAGGAACCTCCAGACTGATTTCCAGAATGGTTGTAACAGTCTGCAATCCCACCAACAATGTAGGAGTGTCCTCTTTCTCCACATCCATGCCAGCATCTGCTGTCACCTGAGTTTTTGATCTTAGCCATTCTCACTGGTGTGAGGTGAAATCTCAGGGTTGTTTTGATTTGCATTTCCCTCATGACTAAAGATGTTGAACATTTCTTTAGGTGTTTCTCAGCCATTCGACATTCCTCAGCTGTAAATTCTTTGTTTAGCTCTGAACCCCATTTTTTAATAGGTTTATTTGTCTCCCTGCGGTCTAACTTTTTGAGTTCTTTGTATATTTTGGACATAAGTCTTCTATCTGTTGGTTTGTAGGATTGGTAAAAATCTACTCCCAATCTGTTGGTTGTTGTTTTGTCCTAACAACAGTGTCCTTTGCCTTACAGAAGATTTGCAGTTTTATGAGATCCCATTTGTCGATTCTTGATTTTAGAGCATAAGCCATTGGTGTTTTGTTCAGGAAATTTTGTCCAGTGCCCATGTGTTCGAGATTCTTCCCCACTTTTTCTTCTTTTAGTTTGAGTGTATCTGGTTTGATGTGGAGGTGCTTGATCCACTTGGACTTAAGCTTTGTTCAGGATGATAAGCATGGATCAATCTGCGTTCTTCTACATGCTGAACTCCAGTTGAACCAGCACCATTCGCTGAAAATGCGATCTTTTTTTCATAGGATGGTTTTGACTCCTTTGTCAAAAATCAAGTGACCATAGGTGTGTGAGTTCATTTCTGGTTCTTCAATTCTATTCCACTGGTCTATCTCTCTGTCTCTGTACCAATACCATGCAGTTTTTATTACTATTGCTCTGTAATACTGCTTGAGTTCAGGGATAGTGATTCCCCCAGAAGTCCGTTTATTGTTGAGGATAGTTTTAATTATCCTGGGCTTTTTGTTATTTCAGATGAATTTGCAAATTGTTCTGTCTAACTCTCTGAAGAATTGGAGTGGTATTTTGATGGGAATTGCATTGACTCTGTAGATCGCTTTTGGTAAAATGGCCATTTTTACTATATTAATCCTGCCAATCCATGAGCATGGGAGATCTTTTCATCTTCTGAGGTCTTCTTCAATTTCTTTCTTCAGGGGCTTGAAGTTCTTATCATACAGATCTCTTATGTGCTTGGTTAAAGTCACACCGAGGTATTTTATATTATTTGGAACTATTATGAAGGGTGTCATTTCCCTAATTTCTTTCTCGACTTGTTTCTCTTTTTTGTAAAGGAAGGCTACTGATTTATTTGAGTTAATTTTATACACAGCCACTTTTCTGAGTGTGTTTATCAGGTTTAGTCATTCTCTGGTAGAACTTTTGGGATCACTTAAATATACTATCCTATCATCTGCAAATAGTGATATTTTGACTTCTTCTTTCCTAACTGTATCCCCTTGATCTCCCTTTGTTGTCTGATTGCTCTGGCTAGAACTTCAAGAACTATAATGAATAAGTAGGGAGAGAGTGGGGCAGCCTTGTCTAGTCCCTGATTTTAGTTTGATTGCTTCAAGTTTCTCTCCATTTAGTTTAATGTTAGCAACTGGTTTGCTGTATATGGCTTTTACTATGTTTAGGTATGGGCCTTGAATTCCTATTCTGTCCAGGACTTTTATCCTGAAAGGGTGTTGAATTTTGTCAAATGCTTTCTCAGCATCTAATGAAATGATCATGTGTTTTTCTTCCAGTTTGTTTATATAATGGATCACGTTGATGTTTTTCCGTATATTAAACCATCCCTGCATGCCTGGGATGAAGCCTACTTGATCATGGTGAATGATTGTTTTGATGTGCTCTTGGATTCAGTTTGCAATTATTTTATTGAGTATTTATGCATCGATATTCATAAGGGAAATTGGTATGAAGTTCTCTTTCTTTGTCTTTGTGTGGTTTAGGTATAAGAGTTTTTGTGGCTTCATAGAAGGAATTCGGTAGTGCTCCATCTGTTTCAATTTTGTGGAATAATTTGGATAGTATTGGTATGACGTCTTCTATGAAGGTCTGATAGAATTGTGCACTGAACCTGTCTGGACCTGGTCTTTTTTTGTTTGGGAGACCTTTAATGACTGCTACTATTTCATTAGGAGTTATGGGGTTTTTAACATGGTTTATCTGTTCCTGATTTAACTTCGGTACCTAGCATCTGTTTAGGAAAATGTCCATTTCCTGCTGATTTTCAAGTTTTGTTGAATATAGGCTTTTGTAGTAGGTTCTGATGATTTTTTTGATTTCCTCAGATTCTCTAGTTATGTCTCCCTTTTCATTTCTGATTTTGTTAATTTGGACACACTCTCTGTGTCCTCTCGTTAGTCTGAATTTATCTATTTTGTTGATTATCTCAAAGAACCAACTTTTGGTTCTGTTGATTCTTTCTATGGTCCTTTTTGTTTCTCCTTGGCTGATTTCAGCTCTGAGTTAGATTATTTCCTGTCTTCTACTCCTCCTGGGTGTATTTGCTTCTTTTTGTTCTAGAGCTTTTAGGTGTGCGGTCAAGCTGCTGATATATGCTCTCTCCTGTGTCTTTCTGCAGGCACTCAGAGCTATGAGTTTTCCTCTTAGCACAACTTTTGTTGTGTCCCATAAGTTTGGGTATGTTGACCCTCGTTTTCATTAAATTCTAAGAAGACTTTAATTTCTTCCTTTATTTCTTCCTTGACCAGGTTATCACTGAGTAGAGCATTGTTCAACCTCCATGTATATGTGGGTGTTCTTCCATTATTGTTATTGAAGACCAGCTTTAGCCCGTGGTTGTCTGATTGGACGCATGGTATTACTTCTATCTTTTTTTAATCTGTTGAGTTCTGTTTTATGATGTATTATGTGGTCAGTTTTGGAGAAAGTACAATGAGGTTGTGAGAAGAAGGTATATTCTTTTGTTTTAGGATAGAATGTTCTATAAATATCTGTTAAGTCCATTTGCTTCATGACTTCTCTTAGTTTGTCTATGTCTCTGTTTAATTTCTTTTTCCATGATCTGTCCATTGATGAGAGTGGGGTGTTGAAATCTCCTACTATTATTGTGTGAGGTGCAATGTGTACTTTGAGCTTTAGTAAGGTTTATTTTATGTATGTAGGTGCCCTTTTATTTAGAGCATAGATATTTAGGATTGAGAGTTCATCTTGGTGGATTTTTCCTTTGATGAATATGAAGTGTCCTTCCTTATCTTTTTTGATGACTTTTAGTTGAAAATCAATTTCATTCGATAGTAGAATGGCTACTCCAGATTGCTTCTTCTAACCATTTGCTTGGAAAGTTGTTTTTTCAGCCTTTCACTCTGAGGTAGTGTCTGTCTTTGTCTCTGAGGTATATTTCCTGTAGGCAGCAGAATGCAGCGTCCTCATCGCATATCCAGTTTGTTAATCTTTGTCTTTTTATTGGTTAGTTGAGCCCATTAATATTGAGAGATATTAAGGAGTAGTGACTATTGCTTCCTGTTATATTCATATTTGCATGTGAGATTATGTTTGTGTACTTTGCTTCTCTTGTTTTGTTGCCAAGACGATTAGTTTCTTGCTTTTTCTAGGGTGTAGCTTGCCTCCTTATGTTGGGCTCTACCATTTATTATCCTTTTTAGGGCTGGATTTGTGGAAAGGTATTGTGTAAATTTGGTTTTGTCATGTAATATCTTGGTTTCTCCATCTATGTTAATTGAGAGTTTTGCAGGATACAGTAACCTGGGCTGGCATTTGTGTTCTATTAGGGTCTGTATGGTATCTGTCCAGGATCTTCTGGCTTTCGTAGTCTTTGATGAGATGTCTGGTGTGATTCTGATAGTTCTGCCTTTATATGTCATTTGAACTTTTTCCCTTACTGCTTTTAATATTCTTTATGTTGTACATTTGGTGTTTTGACTTTTATGTGACAGGAGGATTTTCTTTTCTGGTCAAATCTATGTGGAGTTCTGTAGTCTTTTTGTATGTTTATGGGCATCTCTTTCTTTAGGTTAGGGAAGTTTTCTTCTATGATTTTCTTGAAAATATTTAGTGATCCTTTTAGCTGGGAGGCTTCACTCTCTTTTATACCTATTATCCTTAGGTTTGATATTTTCATTGTGTCCTGGATTTCCTGTATGTTTTTCTTGTATGTTTCTTTTAGCTTTTTCCTTTTTACATTATCTTTGACCATTGTGTCAATGATTTGTATGGAATCTTCTGCCTCTGAGATTCTCTCTTCCATCTCTTGTATTCTGTTGGTGATGCTTGTATCTGTAGCTCCTTGTCTCTTCCTTTGGATTTCTATATCCCAGGTTGTTTCCCTTTGTGCTTTCTTTATTGCTTCTATTTCCATTTTTAATTCCTTCACCTGTTTGATTGTTTTTTTCCTGGAATTCTTTCAGGGATTTTTGTGATTCCTCTCTATAGGCTTCTACTTGTTTATTTATGTTTTCCTGCATTTCTCTAAGGGAGTTCTTCATGTCTTTCTTGAAATCCTCAACATCATGATCAAATATGATTTTAAATGTAGATCTTCCTTTTCTGGTGTGTTTGGATATTCAGTGTTTGATTTGGTGGGAGAATTGGACTCCAATGATGCCATGTAGTCTTGGTTTCTATTGTTTGGGTTCCTGTGCTTGCCTCTCGCCGTCAGGTTGTCTCTGGTGTTACCTTGTTCTGCTACTTCTGACAGTGGCTAGACCTTCCTATAGGCCTGCGTGTCAGTAGTGCTGTAGACCTGTTTTCCTCTTTTCTTTCAGCCAGTTGTGGGAACAGAGTGTTCTGCTTTCGGGCATGTAGTTTTTCCTATCTACTGGTCTTCAGCTGTTCCTGTGGGCCTGTGTCCTGAGTTTACCCCGCAGGTCACTTGGAACAGGAAAGTTGGTCTTACCTGTGTTACTGAGGCTCAAGTTTGCTCGTGGGGTGTTGCCTATGAGCTCTCTGTTAGGGCAGCAACCAGGAGGATCTGTGACACCTTTTCCTGGAGCCCCCATGCACCATGGTCCCAGATGGCGTTAGGTGTTTTCCTCTGGAGTCAGAAATGTGGGCAGAGTGTAGTCTCCTCTGGCTTCTCAGGCATGTCTGCCCCTCTGAAGATTTAGTTCTCCCTTCCATGGGATTTGGGTGCAGAGAACTGTTGGTCGGTCCCTTCAGATCTGGCCAGTGTCTGGACTGTGGGCAACCTGCAACTCCAGTGCCCCTTGTTATTGTTCTTATGTCACATGTACACCACATAGAACAATTGGAGTAACAAGGAAGTTATACTAAATATTCAATGAACTGATACCTTCATTCCTGCCACATACAGTCTATTACAGAAATGAAATGAGTAAAACCATTTCCCAATTTTATTAATTCATGAATTTAACCAGTATCTGATGGGTAAAAAGAACAGGTATTGGCAAGCCAGGCTACTACGTAAACTTAGAAGTTGAAAACTCCTACTCCAATTAGTTACTGATAGAAATCCACCATTTATAGAACTGAATCCTGATATGGCTGATTGCCAACAACTGATTGTCATGCAACTAAGAAGTTATAACTGTTCATTACATTAACAGCTCAGTATAAACAATCACAATGTAATCTTCATAAAAATGGGAAAAGCTGCAGAATTCTGTTATTTTGTAATAAAACATCTTAAAAAGTATAAATAGAAAAACTTTTCCTCCATCTATTTTGTGGTGGTTTGAATGAGAGCTGCCCCTCACAGGCTCAAGTATTTAAATACTTGGTTTCTAGTGCTGTTTGAAAAGGGTATGGAACCATTATGAGGGTAATACTTGTTTGAGGAAACAGGTCACTAGGGCAGGCTGCGAGGTTTTATAGACTTGCCCCATTTCCTCTTTTTTCTTTTTGCTTCTTGTATGAGGTCGTAGGCGATCACACTGTTTCCAGTTTGTGTTTGCATATTTTCAATGTCTGTTGTTATACTTCCCCACTACGAAGGGTTCTGGAACTATAAGCCAAATCAGACCCATTTCTTTCTTATATTACTTTTGCCAGAGTTATGTATTGAAGCAACAGCAAAGAAACTTATGTATTACCAATGTCACAGGAACAGAAACATTGAAAATACTCCCGTTAACACCAGACAGAGGAAAGGGTTTGTATGTTGAGTTACAGTGGCAAATAAGTAAGCTTAGAAGTTGGATTAAGTAAACATGTTTCCTGAAAAGGAAGGGAAACTTTGTTCTGTATTTGAGGCTAACAAGATAAACTACTACTCAATTATTAAAAATATTAGAAAATTTCATATGCTTATGTATAAGAATTAGAAAAAATTACTTTGAAATCTAATTATTAAAGACATGTGTTTTACTGTAGGAATAAAAATTTAAATAAGGAGTAAATGTAACAAGGGATGTGCAAGAATTTATAAAGAAATTGAAAAAAACATATTTAAATTTATTAAAGAAATAAGTGAGGGAAAGGAAGCAATGTATGTAAGAGAAAATGTGAAAATTCTAGAAATATAAATTTTGTACAAATTCACAGATATATTCCAATAAAAATCTTATCAGTATTTTCATAGGACATAGGGACTCTTTATTCATTTGGAGAAAAAAAGAAACATAATCTATACCTGTGTCAGACATCTTAAAGTAATGATTCTTTTAAAAAGCTTTGTTTGCCTGTGAATTAATCCAAAAACAGGTGGTCTAGTTGTACCAATATACTCATATATGTATTTATATGTATATATATATACATATATATGCAGTACATATGTACAAAGCTATGTGTGATGATATATAAAAATGTAAAATGAGGTTCAAAAATTAGGAAGAAAGTATGTTCTTATTAATCTCATGAGTGAAAATAATATACATTTATTTATTTTCTGTTTTTGTCAGCATGCCTTACTTTTATATAATAATGACTTTTGTTTTGCTATTTCTACACAAGCATTCTATGCCTACCAAATATTTATTACCCTTATTAATTATAAACATTAAGCATAAAACTTCTGCGATGAACAAATGCTATCTTCCTGTAGTAATAAAGAGTTTTTATAACTACAACAGTGAAATAGTTTAAGACATTGGTGACAAAATGGGTTGTTACTATAAAGAAGTTCATTATAGGACACCGTAGAATGCAATAGCACACATAGACACAGCGTTAAGTATAGTTCACAGACCTGGTGAAACGTTGCCACGGGAATGTGGAGATACTTTTCTTCTGACCACCATTAAAACTAAAACACCACTTAATCCTTTAGAGGCTTGAGGCCCCAGGGGAGGGGAGGCTTGAAGTGGGAGAAAGCACCATTTTGGAGACAAGGGAGACGAGAAGTGGGATGAGGAACTGGGAGGGAGGACCAAGAGGTGGGGACAATGACTAGAATATAAATAAATAAAATAATAAAAATCAAAACAGAAAATGAAACCTTAAAAGACTCCTCTGAAAAGGAAAAGGTCAATAGAGGGGTATTTCACAGACTATTAGAAGCTGGCCACTACACTGGGAACTTCACTAACAATCAATAAATTGACATGTCACACTTTAGAGAGGAATTGGAAGCCTAAGGAGCACACACTCAAGGACATTTTGCAGTGTTACTGAAACTGTAAATGGATTATAAATTCCTTTCAAGAAAGTAGTTACTGCCTAACATATATAACAATGTATACATTTAACCTAGCAATTTCCAGATTGAATTCCAGTCATGAGTCCCATAAAAATATTAATCTAATAGCTAAAACATATACACAGAGGATACAGTGCAGACTCATGAAGGCCCTGTGATTCTTGGTTCAGTCTCTGTAAGATTTCTTATTTTAACCAACTACAATTTCCATTTTAATTTCATGTAATGTGGGGTTAGGGATTTAGCTCAGTGGTAGAGCGCTTGCCTAGGAAGCGCAAGGCCCTCGGTTCGGTCCCCAGCTTCGAAAAAAAAAAAACCAAAAAAAAAATTCATGTAATGTTTATACATGAGAATATCATTACTATCAACAGTGACAATTATCTTTTAATATATTGTATTATTTCAGAATTTCATACATGTATAACACATATTTTAGCTTATAATCATAAATACTGTTTCTGATGTTCCTCAACTGATATCTTTCAAATCTTATTGTATTATTGCATTTTAGTATTATTAATCTCAGCCTTAGTTTCAACCTGTTACTTAATAAGCAAAACTGGAATTGAAACATCTCCCACTGAATTAGGTTACCATCAAATTTGTTTTGTATCTTGTTTTGAGGCAGGATCTCACTAAAATACTAAACCTGATCTTTAGCTAACGATAGCTTTGGTATTTTTATCGTACTTCCTTGGCCTTTCAAATGGCTGAGATTATAGGCCTGGCATATACTGCTGCTTTGAAAGCATGTTTAATGTTTGAATTTCATTACTTAAAAATAGTTTAGATTTGACCTTTAAGAAAAGTTTTGAAGCATTTTATTCATATTGTTAATATGGTAAGTTTGTGTGTGTGTGTGTGTGTGTGTGTGTGTGTGTGTGTGTGTGTGTGTGTGTGTGTGTGTTTGTGTCTTAGCCAGTGACCTAGATACTAGATAGGAAGGTGTTTATTAGAAAAAAGAAAAAGTCTCTCTGAAAAAATAATTTTCCTCTAATGAGAGATTACTTAATTTACCTCAAAGTGTGCATATTTTTGTGGCAATCAGTTTCTTTCTAAACAATGTTTGGCACTTTATAAGCAACACAGGAGGTTATAGAATGTAGTTTGAAATAATCCAATATGACAATGTATGTCAACAGCACTGATCATGGAAAAATGATGTGTTATGTACCTTTCTGGTCTCCATCTGCACCCAGAATTAAGGCTATCCCACAGCACTCCTGACCCAAAGCCAGCCCAGAGAGAGCTGGTCTTCCAGGAATGCTCTCACTCCTAAGATCAAAGGCTCACAGGCATACAGAAGGGACAAGCTGCAGTCAGAAACAGCAAGACCAACTAACATCAGAGGTAACTAGATGGCGAGAGGCAAGAGTGAGAACCTAAGTAACAGAAACCAAGACTACTTGGCATCAGGAGATGCCACCGCAGCTAGTACTAGATACCCCAAAACACAGAAAAAGCAAGATTTGGATTTAAAAATCACATCTCATGATGATGATAGAGGACTTTAAGAGGGACTTCCTTAAATAACTTTGAATAACTTCCTTAAAGAAATAAAGAACACAGGTAACCAAGTAAATGCCTTTAAAGTGAAAACACAAAATTTCCTTAAAGAGTTATAGAAAAACATAACCAAACAGGTGAAGGAATTGAACAAAACCGTTCAGGATCTAAAAGTGGAAATAGAAAAAATAAAGAAATCACAAAGGGAGACAACTCTGGTTATAGAAAATCTAGGAAAGATATCAGAAATCATAGATGCAAGCATCTCCAAGAGAAAACAAGAGATAGAAGACAGAATCTCACAACAGAAGATACCATTATAAACATTGACACAATAGTCAAAGAAAATGCAAATGCCAAATGGAAAAAGCTCTTAACCCAAAAAAATCCAGGAAATCCAGGACACAAAGAGAAGAACAAATACCTAAGGATAATAGAATATAGAAGAGAGCAAATTCTCCTAACTTAAAGAACCAGTAAATATATTCAACAAAATTACAGAAGAAAACGTCCCTAACCAAAAGAAAGAGATGCCCATAGACATATAAGAAGCCTATAGAACTCCAAATAGATTGGATCAGAAAAGAAATTCTTCCTGTTACATAATAGTCAAAACAGGAAATATACAAAACAAATACAATAAAAGCAGTAAGGGAAAAAGGTCAAGTGACATATAAAGGCAGACCTATCAGAGCTACACCATACTTTTCATGAGAGACTATAAAAGCCAGAAGCCTGGGCAGATGTCATATAGACCCTTAGAGAACACAAATGCCATCCTAAGCTACTATACTCAGCAAAACTCTCAATTATCATAGATGGGGAAACCAAGATATTTAATGACAATAGAAGAAAAAGTGAGGAAGAGCCTTGAACATATGGCACTGGGGAAAATTTCCTGAACAAAACACCAGTGGCTTATGCTCTAAGATCAAGGATCAACAAATGGGACCTCATAAAATTGCAAAGCTTCTGTAAGGCAAAAGACACTGTTATTAAGACAAAATGGCAACCCACAGATGGGGAAAAGATCTTTATCAATCCTATATCCAAGAGAGGGCTAATAATATCCAATATATACAAAGAACTCAAGAAATAAGACTCCAGAGAATCAAATAACCATATTAAAAATGGGGTACAGATCTAAACAAAGAATTCTCAACTGAGGAATATCGAATGGCCTAAAAAAATGTTCCACATCCTTAGTCATAACAGAAATGCAAATGAAAACACCCATGAGATTCCACCTCACACCATTCAGAATGGCTAAGATTAAAAAACCCAGGTGACAACAGATGCTGGCAAGAATGTGGAGAAACTGGAACACTCCTCTATTGTTGGGATTGCCAGCTGGCACAACCACTATGGAAATCAGTCTGGAGGTTCCTCAGAAAATTGGACATAGTACTACCTGAGGACCCAGCTATACCCCTTCTGGGCATATACCCAAAAGATGCTCCAAAATATAACAAGCACACAGGCTCCACTATGTTCATAGCAGAAGCTTGAACAAACCCAGATGTCACTCAATAAAGGAATAAATACATAAAATGTAGTTCATTTACACAATAGAGTACTACTCAGCTATCAAAAACAATGACTTCATGAAATTCATAGGCAAATGGATGAACTAGAAAATATCATTCTGAATGAGGTAACCCAAACACAAAAATACACACATGGTATGTACTCACTGATAAATGAATATTAGTCCAAGAGCTCGGATTACCCAAGACACAATCCACAGACAACATGAAACTAAAAAAAAAAAAAAGAAGACCAAAGTATGCATGCTTCAGTCCTTCTTAGAAGGTGGAACAAAAATAATCAGATGAGGAAATATGGAGACAATGTTTGGAGCAGACTGAAGAAAAGGTCATTCAGAGACTGCCCCACCTGAGGATCCAACCTATACACATGGAGCCTCTAAACCCAGACAGTGTTGCTGATGCCAAAAGTGCGTGCTGACAGGAGCCTGATATAGGTGTCTCCTGAGTAGCTCTGCCAGAGCATGACAAATACAGTGTTGGATTCTTGTAGCCAACCATTGAAATGAGAATGGTATCTCCAATGGATGAGTTAGAGAAAGGATTGAAGGAGGTTAAGGGGTTTGCAACCTCATAAGAACAACAATACAAACCAACCAGTGCTCCCAGGGACTAAACCATTATCCAAAGAGTACACATGGACAGACCCATGGCTCCAACTGCATATGTAGCAGAGGATGGCCTTGTTGGGCACCAATGGGAGGAAAAAGCCTTGGTCCTGCCATGGCTGGATGCCCTAGTATTGGGGATTTTCAGGGCGAGGAGTCCAGAAGGGACAGGTGGTTGGGCGAAGGAAAACCCTCACAGAAGCAGGGATGGGGGTGGGGTGGGGATGGCATAGGCAGTTTGTGGATGGAAAACTGGAGAGGGAATAACATTTAAAATATAAATAAAAAATAATCTAAGAAAAAAATGAAGTCATGGTATCAAAAAAAAAAAAAGGGGGTGTGGTGGGATAGGGAATAGAACTGAAGCCCTGATGGCCAGCAGAAAGAATAGAAACAAATGACCTCAGGAGCAAGGAGGTTGCTAAGGGCCCTCTAGAATGTACCAGAAACCTGGGAATTGAGACTCTCAGGACTCAAAGCAGGAGTACCCAAGATAAAAGGTCCTACAGTATGGAAAGGGAACTTACTGAATCCACATCCAGCAGAAAGACAGGGCCTCAGTTGAGGGATGGTGTAGCTATCCTACAGCCAAAGCAGTGATCCATAGTTCTTCCTGTCTGAAAGAAATGCAGGGATGGAAATGGAGAAGAGCCTGAGGAAACGAAGATACAGAGAATGGCCGGAAGTGGGATCCAGCTCAAAGGGAGGACCCAAGCCCAGACACCATTTCTGAGGCTATAGGATATTCACAAAAAGAGACTTACCATGATTGCTCTTCAAAAGACCCAACAAGCAGCTGAAAGAGTCAGATGCAGATATGTGCACCCAACCAAGAAACAGAAGCTGCTGACCCTTCTGATTGAATTAGGGAAAAGCTGAAGGAAGCTAAATAGGACAACCCTGTAGGAGGATCAGGACTCTCAATTAACCTGGACTCCTGAGATCTCTTAGACAGGGGGTCAACAACCAGGCAGCAGAGTACTCCTGTGTATGGTTTCTGTCAGAGATAATGAACTTAACCCTCAAGAGACTGGAGGCCCCAGGAAATTTAGAGGTCTGTTGGGTGGGTGGGGTGGGGACATCCTTGTTGAGACACAACGGGAGAGTTTGCGGGGGTTGGGGGCAGGCAGGATGTATGGGATATGGAACTCTTGGGGGTGGATCAGGAGTAGAATAAAATCTTGAGTGTAAAAATAAATCAATTGATTAATTAATATATTAAAAAGAAAAGAATTAATAACCTTAGGGTTTCTTCTAGATCTTATTACCTATCTAGCCCCAGGTTATGGGCCTGGATTAAGGTGGGAGGTATACGGTCCATCTTTTGGAGTGGACCGTTAATTCAATCAGAAAATATGTGGTTACTCTCTATAACATTCATGCTCATATAGCATCTATGGGTATAGACATCACATTTGGCCAGTTATAACTGTAGCTCAGAGAGTTTTCATCTGAGCAAAGTGGATGATTACTTTTATTCTGGTACCATGTATAGAACCTTTATCTCTATAAAAGCTATACTGCCAAAATGAATCATGCAGGTCAGTACCAGTTTGCTTTCTCCAAGGTATGTGGTACCTTTAGTGATAGGGTCTTTCAGTCAATTTCTTGAGAATCAACAAGAGCAATGACAATGTTCTGTAACATTTGGAAGTTTATGGGATTCCACTGGCCAGTGTCTCCAAAAGAAGTATATACCACTCCTGGTATATTCTTTTTCATTTACTAGTGTGGGATGTCTAGTTGGAGTGTTGCCATTCTGATTGTAGGGTTACTCTTCTAACCCTCTTTTTATATTTGTGTACTTTTTTAAAGCTTCTTAGTAGTAGGATTCCATATGGGGTTTTCATAGGTTTTTGCATGTATATATCTTGGAGATTTCTATAGTAGTAAATTTATATATGAGCTTTTCCAAAGGACATTTGTGTGAGTCATTTCTCTATATATTCTTTTATCATGTCTTCATATTCATCTTCTTAATTCTTTCTCTTACATTATTCCACTTCCTTCCTTTGTATCACTGTATTCTATCTCCAAAACCTTACCATGCCCCCTACTAGCTACCTAACCACTGATGAAATAACTATAGAGAAATAATTTAATATTTAAAATTATCCTTTGGGCACTATTTCTAATCTTATCCCACATTTGAATGAGAGATGTTATATTTGTCTTTCTTAGCCTTGTTTATTTCCCTTAACATAATTTTTAATTATGCCAATTTTCTATAAGTTTTGTGCCTTCTCTTATCTTTGTTTTTTGTATATGTTAATATAGTTTCTTGTCAGTGTAATTGTATTTGTACTGGTGAGTTAGTATATATTTTTGTGTGCTTGCATATGGAAGCCATAAGACATCACTGTTTTCATTCCTTAGGTGCCACCAAACTTGTTTTTTTGAGACAGTGTTTCTTACTGGTATGAGTTTATAAATTAGACCCAACTGTCTGGGTATTAAGATTCAAGAATTCTTCTACTTCTGCCTCAACCAGACCTGGGTCTACCTGAATACATTTTTTTACCAGGTTTTTAAAATGTGAGTTCTGGGGAACTATCCCAGGTCTTAATTATGATGAATTATTTTACTTATTTAAACTATTGCATCATTTTTAATGGACGAGTAAAATCCCTTCATTTATATATAGTACTATTGGATGATATTATTTTCCTGGGAAGATGCAACACACACACACACACACACACACACACACACACACACACACAACTATTATCCATATGAAGGGAACTCATGACGGGCCAAATTTGGAATGGCACCAATGTCCTAATTGGTGAACAAGTTGATTTTTATTGGAGTTATGAATTAGTTCTTTTTTGTTCCTGCAATTAAATGCCATGACTCAAAAATAGCTAACTAAAGGGTTTATTTTGACTGATTATTCAAGAGATGTGTCCATAAAAGTGGGAGGGTAGCATATGGTTAAAACAGGAAGCTGGGAAACCACAATCACAATGAGTAGTACTACGCAGAAAGAACTAAATGGAAATGGGGTATCTCAAAACTAGCTGTTGCCACTCTCTGCCATGATGGCCTTCCTTGAGCAAGCTACTTATCTTTAGAGGATCCATAGCCTTAGAAAACTCAGACTGGATACTAAGTGTTCTAAACCTTGAGTACACAGGGAACATTTATTATTCAAATCGTTATAGGTTGCAGATAGGTTAGTGATTACTTACAAAAACCAAAAATTATGCAAAGATAGCTGCAACAGCACAAAACTACCTCAAACATGGGTAATAATTCACAAGATCTACAACCCAAGAACTCTCTTCTCAGCTTGCAAACTGCCAGAAAATTTCCTCTCTGCAGCAATGCAGAAGAGTTTCTTCCCTCAGAAGTTGTGGGATTCTGTTTTCTCAGACTTGAATTTCTTTGTTCACTTCCTGAGTTTCATGGGCCAACTCCTCCCTCCCTTTTGAAAGAAACTGTAATACACAGAGCACAATATCCTTATAAATTTCTCTGTTCATGAATGTATAGGTTGGCTCTATTCCCTATATTGTATAAATTTTCAGGAATAAAGTTGAATATGCAAGTGTCTCTACTGTTCATTGAACTAGAGTCCTTTGTGCATGTTTCTAGGACTGGCATAGTTTAGTGATGAGGTAATTCTTTTCTTGAGAAAATTTCATAATGGTTTTCATAGTGATGTTACCAGTTTATATTCTGACTAACAGTGTATAAGGATTCCTCCTTTCTTTCCATTAGACTTGCTGTCATTTATTTTCTTTAGTGTGTTCATTGTGACTGGA
Organism: Rattus norvegicus; assembly: GCF_021556685.1. Taxonomy (NCBI): domain Eukaryota; kingdom Metazoa; phylum Chordata; class Mammalia; order Rodentia; family Muridae; genus Rattus; species Rattus norvegicus. The sequence continues at coordinate 72,782,809 of NC_141539.1, read as the reverse complement.
ATAAGTGGAATCTCAAAGCACTTTTAATGTGCATTTAAGGGATGTTGAGTACTTCTGCTAATAGTTGAAGACTTTTTTATTTTATATTTCATTTTGTTTCATTTTTCTTCTTTCATATAAACATCCCAACTGCAGTTCCCTACTCTTTTGCTTTTTCTCTCCTTCCCAACTCCTCTCCACTGCTGTTTTTTCCCGGATCCACTGCTCCTTTATTTCCCATCATAAAATAGCAGGCCTCCCAGTGATATGAACCAAATTTGGCATAACAAGCTGCTATAAGACTAGGCAAATATGCTCATATCAAGGGTTTACAAAGCAGCTCAGTAGGAGAAAATAGGTTCTATGAGCAGGCAAAAGAGTCAGAGACCCCTTCTAATTCTATTATTAAAAGGCCAACAAAAACCCCAAGCTAAATCACAGAATGCATGTAGAAGGCCTGGTACACAGTGGTGTGAGTTTCATGGTTGGTGCTTCATTATTTGTGAACTCTATGGGCCATGCTTAGTTGATTCTATGACCATATTCTCCTGCTATTCTCAATGCATCTTGGTCCTATAATTCTTACTCCCTTTCTTCTATGGATATCTTTAGAGCAATGTATAATATTTTGTTGTGAGTCTCTGTATATACTCTTATCAACTACTGAAGTAAAGCAGAATATTATTAGGAATCAAGCACCCATGTTTGAAAATGATGTCCAACTGAGTGGCAGACAAAATGATAAATCAGAGAAATATTTTACTGAATAGGATACAACCAACTTTCAAAAGAACAGAGAGGAAAATGCAGTTATTTGTGGGAGCAGTGAGAGAGAAGGAGGCAGTTTTACTGGGATAGTTATAGAGAGACAGGTTGCAGAGGGAGAGCAAACTATACACAGATGTTAGAATGAGCCAGAGAATGAGAAGGAACCACAATATTTTTCATATTGTCAAAGTTAGTATGATGCGAAGCAGAACAATTCAGTCAGAGGGTGAGAGAGAAGCCAAATTGAACCAATTAGTTTGGAGAGGAGTTTGAGCCAGAAAAACTAAGTTAAACTAGCCAGATAGAGTTCAGAAAGAACAAGAAAGGGTGAGCTTATTCAGTAGTAATTCTCAGAGGCCGAAACACATTCTTTTTTTTTTTTTTACTTTTTTTTTATTAACTTGAGTATTTCTTATATACATTTCGAGTGTTATTCCCTTTCCCGGTATCCGGGCAAACATCCCCCTCCCCCCTCCCTTTCCTTATGGGTGTTCCCCTCCCAACCCTCCCCCCATTGCCGCCCTCCCCCCAACAGTCTAGTTCACTGGGGGTTCAGTCTTAGCAGGACCCAGGGCTTCCCCTTCCACTGGTGCTCTTACTAGGATATTCATTGCTACCTATGAGGTCAGAGTCTAGGGTCAGTCCATGTATAGTCTTTAGGTAGTGGCTTAGTCCCTGGAAGCTCTGGTTGCTTGGCATTGTTGTACATATGGGGTCTCGAGCCCCTTCAAGCTCTTCCAGTTCTTTCTCTGATTCCTTTAACGGGGGTCCTATTCTCTGTTCAGTGGTTTGCTGCTGGCATTCGCCTCTGTATTTGCTGTAATCTGGCTGTGTCTCTCAGGAGCGATCTACATCCGGCTCCTGTCGGTCTGCACTTCTTTGCTTCATCCATCTTGTCTAATTGGGTGGCTGTATATGTATGGGCCACATGTGGGGCAGGCTCTGAATGGGTGTTCCTTCAGTCTCTGTTTTAATCTTTGCCTCTCTCTTCCCTGCCAAGGGTATTCTTGTTCCCCCTTTAAAGAAGGAATGAAGCATTCACATTTTGATCATCCATCTTGAGTTTCATTTGTTCTAGGCATCTAGGGTAATTCAAGCATTTGGGCTAATAGCCACTTATCAATGAGTGCATACCATGTATGTCTTTCTGTGATTGGGTTAGCTCACTCAGGATGATATTTTCCAGTTCCAACCATTTGCCTACGAATTTCATAAAGTCGTTGTTTTTGATAGCTGAGTAATATTCCATTGTGTAGATGTACCACATTTTCTGTATCCATTCCTCTGTTGAAGGGCATCTGGGTTCTTTCTAGCTTCTGGCTATTATAAATAAGGCTGCGATGAACATAGTGGAGCACGTGTCTTTTTTATATGTTGAGGCATCTTTTGGGTATATGCCCAAGAGAGGTATAGCTGGATCCTCAGGCAGTTCAATGTCCAATTTTCTGAGGAACCTCCAGACTGATTTCCAGAATGGTTGTACCGGTATGCAATCCCACCAACAATGGAGGAGTGTTCCTCTTTCTCCACATCCTCGCCAGCATCTGTTGTCCCCTGAGTTTTTGATCTTAGCCATTCTCACTGGTGTGAGGTGAAATCTCAGGGTTGTTTTGATTTGCATTTCCCTTATGACTAAAGATGTTGAACATTTCTTTAGGTCTGAAACACATTCTTGACCTAGATAAGATTGTGGAGGCTAGAAGCTTCCAGGACTAAGTTTATGTTAACAGACTAAGGCACTAAGCCTTCAAAGCAACAATTACACCTGGAGAATAAACACTACACATACATAGCATGGCTAGAGAAGATGGCTGGTTCAGATTTCATATCCTCCATTACTAGGGGTCCTCCTTAGGGTCAATCACATAGGTTCTAGGAAGTTTCCACCGCACTAGGTTTTCCCTATGCCCACCTATTTCAATTGTCTTCTCTCTCTTTGTACTTTCTTCCTTGTGTCCCTCACCTGATTCCTGCTGTCCCCATGTCTGAATGCTCCTATTCCACCCCTATTCCTATTCTATTTCCCCTTCCCATAGAGAGCCATGCATCCCCCAGACTGTTC